>NW_028317823.1:4358000-4976500 GCF_062004578.1 Staurois parvus | reverse complement strand
CACCATACCATTATGGATGCTGTACCTATTTTCCACTGTAAATGGCCACCATGCTTGAATATTGTAATAATGAATAGCTGATTGGCTGTATTTTGCATTATACCTCTGTATTTACAATGAAGATCTCATATGTTTGTTACCTGATGGTATGAATATAAGGCTTTATATATTGTGTTATATTGTTTCTTCTTGGTTTTTCTTTTTTTTTTTTTTGCTATGAAAGGCTATATTACCTGTTATGCTATATTGGGTATTTCTATTGTCTTTGCCCACATACCCTTTGTCTACATTTTGTATGTATCTTTTATTACCTTTAATAAAAGCATTTGTAATCAAAAGACTGCAGGAAAAGCTGGAGGTCAGCTTTACAATCCATACAGACTGCAGAAAACAGCCTACCTCGCACCAGGACTGGTGACAGAACCACTTAATGCTTGCTCCAACACTGGGTTTTCACCATGGAGACTGATTCAGTAGATAGTATTGATCACCTCCAGCATCCTTGTGCAGATTGTAGAATTAATACACAAACTAAGCCATTTTAAAGAATTTGCACAGCCATACGCCTAGCGAAAGTACAGGAAATGGGGCAGAAAAAGATTGTAACTTTTCTGTTCTTCCTTCCTTTTATTATCTCCAGTTTTTGCTTGTTGCACCATAGCAAATTCAAAAGGGAAGACTCAATAGGTGACATGAGACATATAATGGGGACTCACCCTCAGTATACTCACAATACTTCATAACCGATGTGTCCTGCAGCGTATCTGGTCTGACTCGGATGTAGGCATGTTCCATGTTTTATTAAGGGCCTGCTCGCATGTCTCATGTATGTCTTAACCTTGGTTATTCATGTTCTCTTGGATGTTATGTGTTCTTTAAATTGTATAATAAATAAAATATTTAAGAAACACAAAAAAAGAATGTCAATAGGCTATATCTTGTGCTATTTGAATGTAAATAATTGATTTTTAAATGGAAAATACCACATTTGGCCACAAGATTGACTTAAGTATTATAGCAAATTCCTATGGTACTTCGCTCTATCTAGCGGCCAAATGTGGTATTCTCCATTTTAAAGAAAATATTTATATTTGAACAGTAGAGGATATAGCCTAATTACATTCCTAAATTCCTAGATGCATCACCCTTATCTTATAGTTGCATAGTTAGTCTGGCTGAAAAAAAGACAAAAGTCCATCCAGTTCAACCATAAAAAAAAAAAGTTGTAATCCTATACCCACAATTGATCCAAAGGAAGGCAAAAAAAATCTTCTGTCAGATTTTAAATTTTTATAATGATTAAAATTACTTTGAAAGCCTTTAAAGGACTTATCCATATGAAAGAAAATACTATAACACGGTGGTTACTGAAATATACGCATTGCTTCTGTGTTTTTTGTGCAAACTATTGCGCAGAAAGTGGTTTCTGTTTTTCCACAAAGGAAACGTGATCTGCGTATGAATTCATTTGTGGAAGGTGTGAGATGTGATCAGAACTATTGATAGGCGTACCATTAAATTCCTATAATGAAAGGTTACAAAAAAAGGAAGATTATAGCGTGCTATCTCCAGGAAACTACTCTGTCTCTGAGCCAGATTTTCTCTGATGACTCAATGTTCTTCTGAATTTTTGTTTGACGGATATATAAGGAAATGCAATTATCTTGTCATCGACACAGCAAGCGGCCTTGGACTAAAAGCGCACTGTGCACCTTGCTTTGAGGAGTTAGAAATACAGAAAACAAAATGTTTTTATCGCCTTCTACACCTATTAGGTATTGTTATCAAACAAAAACATATGGGGCTACTAAGAACTCCAGGAAGCAGATTTGTATGTTGGTCACATAGGATTTCGCACTTTGCACAGAAACAACAAATAAAGAAAAAGCCCAAATTTAAAGCTGAATTTCAGCTAAAACCCTTTTTTTCTGTACAAATTGGTTTCATCACTTACCTGTAATGAAGTATGTCCCATACTGTGCAGGCTGCTGGATCCTGGAGAAATCTTCACAGCAGGGATGCCCTTTCCTCTTCCTGCTGCTGAACTTGCAGCACTGTAGGGGTTAACAGCTTCGGAGCTCCGGGCTAACCGGCATTAAAAATTATCTGATCTGATTATCCCTCCTTTCTGCTCTTTTTCTAAAAAAAAGTCTTATCAATGACTACACAGCATGTCCCTTCCTCTTAGATTGTAAGCTGTAACGAGCAGGGCCCTCTGTTCCCTCTTGTGCCAGATTGTATTGTAATTGTAATGTCTACCTTCATTTTGTAAAGCGCTGCGCAAACTGTTGGCGCTATATAAATACTGTATAATAATAATAATAACAACACAAAGGCAATTACCGATAACCGGTAACTGTCAGAGGAGGGATCAGCACTGATCATTAGTGCCCTGATTATTATTATTATTATTATACAGGTTTTATATAGCGCCAACAGTTTGCGCAGCGCTTTACAATATAAGGGAGACAGTACAATTACAATACATTTCAGTACAGAAGGAATGTGAGGGCCCTGCTCGTGGAGCTTACAATCTAAAGGAAGGATCAATGCTAAGCAGTGCCACACACCAGTGCCGCCCATCTGTGCCCAGCAGTGCTACCCACAAGTGCCCAGCAGTGCCACTCACCTGTGCCCAGCAGTGCCACCCATCAGTGCCCAGCAGTGCCGCCCATCTGTGCCCAGCAGTGCCACTCACCTGTGCCCAGCAGTGCCACCCATCAGTGCCCAGCAGTGCCACCCATCAGTGCTGCCCAGCAGTGCGACCCATCAGTGCCCAACAGTGCCACCTATCAATGCCCAGCAGTGCCACCAGTCAGTGCCACCCATCAGTGCCGCCTATCAGTGGCCATCGGTGCCACCTATTAGTGCCCATTATTGTTGCATATCAGTGCTAGCTCATCAGTGCCACTTCATCAGTGCTGCCTATAAGTGCCCATTAGTGCCCGTCAGTGCTGCCTATCAGTGCAGCCTCATCAACGCACATCAGTGAAGAAGAAAAACTACCTGTTTGCAAAATTTTATCATAGATACAAAGAAAACTTTTTTTTTTCAAAATGTTTGCTCTTTTTTTGTTTATAGCGCAAAAAAAAAAACACCCAGCGGCGAATACATACCACCAAAAGAAAGCTCTATTTGTGTGAAAAAAATTATAAAAATTTCATATGGGTACAATGTTGCATGACCGCACAATTGTCACGCAAAGTGAAAGCTGAAAATTGGCGCGGACAGGAAGAGGGTATAAGTGCCTGGTAGGCAAGTGGTTAAAGTTGAAAAATAACAGACTTAATGGCTGGACTACCTGGTAAAAATAAAAGAAAAAAGGCCTAAAAAAATGGAGCCACCACATCTATAAATCGGTAGGCTGCAATATATTACATATTTGTTTTGGGGTTTTATACCACTTTAATGATGTATTAATGAGTACAGAGCTGCATTCACTTGTGCTTGTTATATAAGTTTGCAGTGCTGCTTTGTGGTTGTGAACAGCACATGGAATCAATATTCCCAGTTACTGCAGTCCTTTCAGCCTGGCTTGGATGTATTCCACTACTACCAGGGCAGTCACAATAATGAGGTATGCCGTTTACTTTATCTATTCTGTGCCTGTCAAGTGTAGATGTTACCATGTCAAAACATATTTTTCATAATGTTGTTCAGGATGAACAAACATTAAGAAGAGCTCATGTACTCTGCCATCTTTCGACACTTAACAAATAATGATTAACAACTTCTCTAGGTGACATAAATGGGCTTAATCTGTACTGAAGCTGTGTAATTTAGTGTCCTTAAAGCAGAACTAATGTCACAGCACAAAAATTGGCTGGCAGGTAGAATTTGATAAAAGAGACTTTAAAAGTCTCTTTTTGACAAATTTCTCTTTTACTTACCTGCTAGCCAAATTCCAGGTATGATGCTTATTGCATACTTACTGTACATTGGTCCAGATTAGAACAATGTAAGTTTGTTAGGATACAGGGGATAGTGGTCCTTAAAGGTCCAGGGGATCAAACCGAAAAAGCAGATTGGATACCCATAAAAAGGCCCGGTAAGAGAGAGAGAGGAGAGGTGTGAGAGCCTTTGTAGTGTCACAGCACCCTCCTAGAATAGGTTGCCTAGAGAGGCTCTGGTAAATCTAGCTCTTTGGCTCCTCTGCAGTCATTGGTGCAGTGTGATTATTTTTGGCTATTCTGGGTCTCATTGGCAGCAGGCTCAACTACTTTCCCCTAACCTCTAGTGGATTCTGCCAGATTTTTCCAAATTTCTCTTTTACTCACCTGCTAGCCAAATTCCAGGTATGATGCTTATGGCATAATTACTGTACATTGGCCCAGATCAGAACAATGTAAGTATGCTATTATACAGGGGATAGTGGTCCTTAAAGGTCCAGGGGATCAAACTGAAAAAGCAGATTGGATACAGATAAAAAGGCCTGAGGTATCAATTGGTAAAAGAGAGGGGAGAGGTATGAGAGCCCATGTAGTGAAACAGCACCCTCCTAGAATAGGTTGCCTAAAGAGGTTCCGGTAAATCTAGCTCTTTGGCTCCTCTGCAATCATTGGTGCAGTGTGATTATTTTTGGCTATTCTTGGTCTCATTAGATGCAGGTTCAACAACTTCGCCCTACCTTCTAGTGGATTCTGGAATGTAGTGAGTTGGAAGAGGCAGGCCTTTAGCCTGAATATTTATGTAGTTTCAGCCAATCCCTAGAGGAGAATTCCCAGTGTGTGGCTGAGGAGTGCATAAATAGCCTGGGGCCTGGAGCAGCAGGGTTCTTATCCAGGAGGAGAAGACCCCAGTCTGATTGGCTGCTGCCTTTCTGGGCAGTGTAGCTGAAGTCTGCAGGAGATCATCGAGGTCCCTGCTCATTAACAGCTAGAGGGCCTATTTTCTGGGAAAAACTGGAGCCAAATAAGGGGGATTCACTAGAGGGCTGGCCTGGATTCTCAGGAGAAATGTCTGATCAATATTGGAATGGGCATCCAAGTATAAAGGGATGTTGTGAGTGTAGGAATGAGTGTAGAATCCTAGTGACTGTTCACTGCTCTTTAAGCATCTGATCAAGTGCTGCTGAATTGGGACCTTTCCTTTGCATGGAATCCCAGGGTTGCTCGTTCTTCTATTGTCTGCCAAGAGGGGAATTATCCTGAACAGTGTAGACAAGGTAAAGAGGGTCTAGTGTTTTTTTCTGCACTCAATTCTGTGTATCCCAAAGCCTACCCTGCACTCCAGTCAATTTTAACGAGCATTAAAGCATAGAAAGACATTCCTTGCCTGGTCATTGAGTTGTTAGACTGTTTGAGTTATTGTGTGCCTAGCTCAGGGGTGGGCAAACTTTTTGACTTGAGGGCCGCAATGGGTTCATATATTGGACCCGGGGGCCGGACCAAGAGTAGATGAATGATGTGTATGTGTCATCCATAGTAAGTATAGTAATATTCCCCCATAGTAAGCATAGTAATTCATCCCCCATAGTAATTCATCCCCCATATAGTAATTCATCCCCCATAGTAATTCATCCCACATAGTAATTCATCCCCCATATAGTAATTCATCCCCCATAGTAATTCTTCCCCCATATAGTAATTCATCCCCCATAGTAATTCATCCCCCATATAGTAATTCATCCCCCATATAGTAATTCATCCCCCATAGAGTAATTCATCCCCCATATAGTAATTCATCCCCCATAGTAATTCATCCCCCATATAGTAATTCATCCCCCATATAGTAATTCATCCCCCATAGTAATTCATCCCCCATATAGTAATTCATCCCCCATAGAGTAATTCATCCCCCATAGAGTAATTCATCCCCCATATAGTAATTCATCCCCCATAGTAATTCATCCCCCATAGTAATTCATCCCCCATATAGTAATTCATCCCCCATAGAGTAATGCATCCCCCCTATAGTAATTCATCCCCCCTATAGTAATTCATCCCCCATAATATAGTAATTCATCCCCCATAGTAATTCATCCCCCATATAGTAATTCATCCCCCATATTAATTCATCCCCCATATTAAGTCCCCAAGTCCCCCCTGTGTCAATTCACTTACCTTTGCTCCGCACGTTCCTCTCGCCGTGTTCCCGCGCCACTCCGGTGTAGCATGAAAATCTGTATCCTATGAGGATCTGTCCCCCTCGACGTATCTGCGCATGTGCCAGTTTCAGGCATTAGCAGCCGATCGGCGATCTCCAGCACATGCGCAGATACGTCGAGGGGAGTACAGATCCTCATAGGAGACAGATTTTCATGCTACACCGGTCTTCAGGGCGGACTGTGAGAGGAGCCTAGTGGGAGCCTAGCTCCGCGGGCCGGATTAAAAGGTCCGCCGGGCCGTAGTTTGCCCATTGCTGGCTTAGCTCCTTGTACATCCATTTGGCAAATCAATGGGGCCTGTCGGAGGATTGTGCTATTTGGTAGTTTGTACAGTGGGGATTGAAAGTTTGGGCACCCCAGCTAAAAATTTGTATTAATGTGCATAAAGAAGCCAAGGAAAGATGGAAAAATCTCCAAAAGGCATCAAATTACAGATTAGACATTTTTATAATATGTCAACAAAAGTTAGATTTTATTTCCATCATTTACACTTTCAAAATAACAGAAAACAAAAAAATGGCGTCTGCAAAAGTTTGGGCACCCTGCAGAGTTAATATCTTGAGTGGTAGTGAGTGGTAGTGCAGGGAAAAGAGCAGCCTGCTCTCTGTTCTTAGCCAGGTCCATCTCTGCCAGCAGCTCTTGCAGCTTGTGTGCCAAGATAGCATTGGCACATGTAGCCGCTGGGGCGATCTGCTTTTTGACCAGCATCGCGTTGGAGGAGCAGCCCTTAGATGGCATGTCAGCAGTGTCGGAGGGAGCAGAGGAGGCACAGCTCCTAGAATCAGGGGTTGCAGCTACCTGAATTGGATGTAGAGGAGCAGGATAGGTCAGGATGAACCGAAGTTCTGTTCATAGGCGTCCATCCCGTGTTACATCTGGCCACCCCCACCATTTTAATGTTTTTAAGTGTATACACTTTTTTCACAGATTTTATATCCTTTTTTAATATTTATATAAAATATTTTTGTTTTACAAAAAGTTTTTCTTTTTTTTAGAAATAAACATTTAATTATTTTGTATTAGAAATAAACATTTAGTTATTTAAATTATGTTAACATTTATTATTTTAATGTTTTTAAGTGTATACTTTTTCACAGATTTTATATCTTTTTTTTTACTATTTTATATAAAATATTTTTGCTTTGGAAATATTCTTTTGCTGTTTTTTTTGTTTGTTTCTTTTTACAAATATAAACATTTCATTATTTTAACGTTTACTATTTTAATGTTTTTACGTGCTTACATTTTTTTTCAGAGTTTTTTACAATTAATATATATTTTAGAAATAAACATTTAATACGGGGTACAACCACAATAATGCATTTTTAGGAGAAAGCAAAGCAGGATCTGTTTGTTCTGAGACTGTCTCTCTGTAACTCAATATCAGCATGGTGCTGTACAGAGGAGAGGAGGGAGCTATGAAACTTTCCAAACATTTTTTTCCAACAGATCAGTTTAAGTGTATGTGTAGTCAAATGTTTGTTTTTGACAGCATTCATGTGCATTCATTAAATTCCACATCAGTGACAAGTGAACAGGTTTCCTTACACTCTCTGTGTTTGTGCTTTACAGTCCCCATGTTCCATCCCAGTGGTGTAAATTACTCACCCAATCTATTTGAAGGTCAAATAGTGCTGCATCAGAATGTGGATTTCTTCCAAAAAGTTCAACTTTTGTCTCATCAGTCCACAGAATATTTGTACAAAAGTCTTGGGAATAATCAAGATGTTTTTTGCCAAATGTGAGATGAGTTTTTGTGGGTTTTTTTGGTCAGCAGTAGCTTTTTGCCTTGCAATTCTTCCACGGATGCCATTTGCGCCCAGTCTGTTTCTTATTGTTGAATCATGAACACCGACCTTAACTGATGCTCTGGGTTCTGGGTTTCTTTATGACCTCCTGGATGATTTTTCATTGTGTTCTTGGAGTAATTTTGGTAGGCCGGCCACTCCTGGGAAGGTTCACCGCTGTTCCAAGTTTTCTCCATTTGTGGATAATGGCTCTCACTTTGGTTCACTGGAGTCCCAAAGTCTTTGAAATGGCTTTGTACCCCTTTCCAGACTGATACAACTCAATTACTTTTTTTCTCATCTGATCTTGAATTTTGTTAGATCACGGCATGATGTGTTGCTATTTGAGATCTTTTAGCATGCTTCACTTTGGCAGACAGCTTCTATTTAAGTGATTTCTTGATGCAATAGACCTGAGAGTAATCAGGCCTGGGTGTGGCACGTGTAATTCAACCACTTCCCCGCCACCGTATAGCATATTCACTGCTACACGGCGGCATGGGTGCATAAAATCACGTATCTATATACGTGATTTTGCATTTCTGGGTAAGGGGCGCGCGTGAGCCACACGCGCTCCCTACCCGCGCCACCATTCGCTGCCATGGATGTCAGTCACCAGGTCCCAGCTGGTGATTACCTGCGGTGCCTGGTAATTACCGACAATCACCGACGGGTAGGAAGACTGTTTTGTTTACAAACAGTCTTCCACCCTGTCAGCTCAGGCACACTGCTCAGTGTGCTTACAGTAAAGCACACACACCCTGCCCCCTAGTAAAACACTCCCTACACACAGTTAACCCTTTGATCGCCCCTCACATTAACCCCTTCCTGCCCAGTGTTATTGGTACAGTGTCAGTGCTTTTTTTTTTAGCACCGATCACTGTATTGGTGTCATTGGGATGTCAGTGACACCAAGTTAGTTCCCCCCTAGTGTCAGAATGCCTGCCGCAGTCCTGCAGTCCCGCTAAAAGTTGCTGATCGCTGCCATTACTAGTAGAAAAAAAATAAAATCCCAGTATCTATACCGCCATTTGTAAACGCTGTCACTTTCATGTAAACCAATTAATTTACACGTATTGGAATTTTTTTTTAGCAAAGGCATGTAGCAGAATACATTTTTGGCCTAAATTAATGACAAAATTAGATTTTTTAAATTTTTTACTGGACATGTTTAATAGCAAAAAATCAAAAATATAGTTTTTCTCTCAAAATTGACGGTCCTTTTTGCTTATAGCGCAAAAAATAAAAACCGCAGAGGTGATCAAATACCACCAAAAGAAAGCTCAATTTGTGGGAAAACAAGGACATAAATTTCATCTGGGTGCAGCACTGCATGACGGCGCAGTTGTCAGTTAAAATAATGCCGAGCCATAACGCAAAAAATGGCCTGGTCAGGAAGAGGGGTAAATTCTCTGGAGGGCAAGTGGTTAACTCAGCTTTCCAAAAAATATGGCTAATCACAGTTCATTCATGATTTAGCAAGGGGGGGATTACTTTTTCACATAGGGCCAGGCAGGTTTGGACAGCTTTTTCCCCTCAAATCATTATTTAAAATTTTAAAATCATCATTTAAAAACTACATTTTATATTTACTCCAGTTATCTACGTGTAATATTAAAATTTGTTTGATGATCTGAAACATTTGTGTGACAAATATGCAAAACAATAAAGGGGTCAAATACTTTTTTCACAGCACTGTAGATTATGTGTACGTCTCTCAGTTACAGTATCTCATAGAAGTGAGTCCACCCCTCACATTTTTGCAAATATTTTATTCTATTTTTTCATGTGACAACACTGAAGAAATGACACTTTGCTACAATGTGACGTAGTGAGTGTACAGCTTGTATAACAGTGTAAATTTGCTGTCCCCTCTAAATAACTCAACACACAGCCATTAATGTCTAAACCACTGGCAACAAAAGTGAGTCCACCCCAAGTGAAAATGTCCTAATTGGGCCCAATTAGCCATTTGCCCTCCCCGGTGTCATTTGACTCATTAGTGTTACAAGGTCTCAGGTGTGAATTGGGAGCAGGTGTGTTAAATATGGTGTTATCGATCTCATTCTCTCTTACTGGTCACTGGAAGTTCAACATGGCACCTCACGACAAAGACCTCTCTGAGGATCTGAAAAAAAAGAATTGTTGCTCTATATAAAGATGGCCTAGGCTATTAGAAGATTGCCAAGACCCTGAAACTGGGCTGCAGCACGGTGGCCAATACCATACAGCGGTTTAACAGGACAGGCTTCACTCAGAACAGGCCTCACCATGGTCAACCAAAGTTGCACGTGCTCATCGTCATATCCATAGGTTGTCTTTGGGAAATAGATGTGTGATTGCTGCCAGCATTGCTGCTGAAGGGGTGGGGGGGTCAGCCTGTCAGTGCTCAGACCATATGCCACACACTGCATCAAATTGGTCTGCATTGCTGTTGTCCCAGAAGGAAGCATCTTCTAAAGATGATGCGCAAGAAAGCCCGCAAACAGTTTGCTGAAGACAAGCAGACTAAGGACATGGAATTACTGGAACCATGTCCTGTGGTCGGATGAGACCAAGATAAACCTATTTGGTTCAGAGGGTGTCAATTGTGTGTGATGGCAACCAGGTGAGGAGTACAAAGACAAATGTGTCTTGTCTACAGTCAAGCATGGTGGTGGAATTGTAATGGTCTGGGGCTGCATGAGTGCTGCTGGCATTGGGAGGCTACAGTTCGTTGAGAGAACCATGAATGCCAACATGTACTGTGACATACTGAAACAGAGCATGATCCCCTCCCTTCAGAGACTGGGCAGCAGGACAATATTCCAACATGATAACAACCCCAAACACACCTCCAAGATGACCACTGCCTTGCTAAAGAAGCTGAGGGTATAGGTGATGGACTGGCCAAGCATGTATCCAGACCTAAACCCTATTGAGCATCTGTGGGGCATCCTCAAATGGAAGGTGGAGCAGCGCAAGGTCTCTAACATCCACCAGCTCTGTGATGTCTTAATGGGGGAGTGGAAGAGGATTCCAGTGGCAACCTGTGAAGCTCTGGTGAACTCCATGCCCAAGAGGGTTCAGGCAGTGCTGGAAAATAATGGTGGCCACACAAAATATTGACACTTTGGGCCCAATTTGGACATTTTTACTTAGGGGCGGACTCACTTTTGTTGCCAGCGGTTTAGACATTAATGGCTGTGTGTTGAGTTATTTTGAGGGGACAGTAAATTTACACTGTTATATAAGCTGTACACTCACTATGTCACATTGTAGCAGTGTCATTTCTTTAGTGTTGTCACATGAAAAGATAGAATCAAATATTTACAAAAATGTGAGGGGTGTACTCACTTCTGTGAGATACTGTAGCCAGCATGATTGTCAGTTTGTCCAATGCAGATCTGGGTTTCTATTTTTGTTCTGTTTTTATACTTCAAATCTCATAATAAAAATGTTGAACAAGAAAAAAATGTACAGCATATTTCCAGATTAAAATGAACGGTTGCAAGTGTGGTATTGTATATAATAAACAAATGAACTGTACAAAAAAAAAAAAAAAAAACGTAAAAAATTTTGGTTTAATTACTTTTCAAAGTTGTTTCAATTACCCATCATGTTTATATGTACAAGTATATGACACAATGGCACAAAAAGAAAATCAATATAATTATGTTCACAGTGTTTATATCATTTTCAGCGAGGTGTGGTAACTTGTCCTATGCTTGAGATGTTTTTGTGCAGAATCTTTTTATTTTCTAGTCATAAAATTTCTATAAGTGCTTTTTATGGGGGTGTTTTAATAGATATGTCCTTGAAATCTCTTACACGTGGGAAGCATTCAACCACAAGAACTTGAAAAGTGTAAGAATTATTATACAATTACTCTCTGTTATTGTTGAATACCCTCGGAGACGTTATAACATTATAAGAAAAAAGGAACATTGTTAAAGTGCCACCTACTCTTTTCCAAAAAAAAAAAAGATATACAATACATTTAAGATTAAAATCTTTACTAATTCAAGAAGATTGTCATGCTGTTTGGGTTTAAATAAATCTTTTAACTTCTGCTAAATAATTGTGAAATTGATATTGTAAACTTTCATGTGCCAAGTGGGTTTAACTAGCAGCCTTGTGTAAGTTTTAGGCTTTCATTAATTATCTTTAAATTCAGTGCTGCTCATAATGAATATTTTACATGCACATTTGCTGAGTTCCTCATCATTTCTAACTGTGTTTATGGTTTTCTTTTGGGAAAGTCCAGTTATTCAAAAACAACAAACAGGGATGTTGTAAACTCATGCACCATGGCCTAAAATGTAAATTTTATTGAAGATCTGTATGCCATTTTCCATGTGCTTTGTTTGACACAATATTACACGTTGGACCCCTGACGAAGCCTCGTCTAGAGGTGAAACATGTTCTGTTGAGGCTTTTTATTTGATTTTGTTTTTCAATTTAAAATGAGCATTTATCTCCTTTTAGAGTAAGTAGAGCTTTTGTTCTAAAGGGAGATGTATTAGTGCTGTATACATGGAACAAGATAGTAATGTTATGGGACTGGAATTGGTGACTGTGGCATGTCAGGCTTTAGGTAGGCAGTCAAGCCCTTCAGTAGCCACAGGGACCTCTAATATTAGTCCAAGCCTGAAGTTAGAGGGGGTAGGTCATATATATATATTGACCTCCCCTTGAACACTTCTCTATTCAGATAACAGTTATTTACTTTCCCAACAACAGTGTAAAGTATCTGGTTGGTGACATGTTGTATCTTTGAGAGCTACCCTTGTTGCAGGTATCTGTGTATAACCTCCAGCATTATGGTGGCTAAATGGTTAGCATTTCCACCTGGCAGTACTAGGGTCCTTGGTTCAAATCCCAACCACAGCACCACCTGACTGGAGTTTGCATGTTCTCTCTGTGCCTGCATGGGTTTCCTCCAGGTACACTGGTTTCCTCCCACACTCCAAGGACATGCTGCTAGGTTAATTGGATCCTGTCTAAATTCGCCCTAGTATGTGTATGTATGAATGTAAGTTAGGGACCTTAGATTGTATGCCCCTTGAGGGTTAGGAACTAGTGGGAATGTACAATATATATGTAAAGTGCTGTGTAAATTGTCAGCGCTATATAAGTACCTGAAATAAATAAAAAATGCCCCTGCTGCCCTGCACAAGACCCATACTTCCCTATAAGTAAGGTCACACACCTGGTAGTTATTTGTCTTCTTTATACTCTATGTATTATTTGTTTTATACAGATCTTCAATAAAAGTTATGTTTTAGACCATGATGGGTCTGCTGCGTGGGTTTATTGCATCCCCATTTGTTGCTTTTTGAATAAGAATTTCCTACAAAAATGCCAGTAAAAAATAGTAGAGTGATATGTGAGGCAATTATTTATCTAATTAAAATCCAAGCATTCCAAAACTGAATATAAAAAAACAAATTAAATTTTGAAGTACTTTCAAACAACACTCATCACGTCATTGCTTGTACTAAGAATTTTCATGAAAATTTCTGTACAAATGTTTGTTCTATAATCTGCAAAATATTGGTCAGCTTCGGTACAGATCAAGTGGCTCTGAAAAAGAGGGTAGGCTCTTGAAATGCGTAAACCGTGATGCACATTCGAGGCAGTGATTACATTCTGTTGTACAGGTTTGACAGCTGGAAATCTATACACATTGGTTAGAAAGTGTTTCCATTTAAATAGATTTCATACTATACGCATTTACATCAAGTATCTTAGTGACTATAAGATATTATTTTAAATAAAAATGTGGGGGGTTTTTTGAGGGTTTTTTTAACATTACCCATCACATGCTATATGCATTTACATCAAGTATCTTTTGTATATAGTATATTACCCATCTACACGGGTCCCACTGCACTTTAACCATTTCTATTTTTTTGGTGAAAATATCAAAAAACAACTTTTTTGCAGTGCCAAAAACAATTGTCTGTGGATTAATTTTGAAATACTCCTAAGAAATTTTAATAATTATTGGTTATCTCTCTCAAATCAGTATAGCCAATCTAATACATCTTTCAAGTTGGTTTCAGTCTATAGTATGGTGTTGCTGGAAAGTTCATGAATTTCATATGCAACACGTTTTACAGAGCAGTGTCCACGTCATCATCATATATATCAGGTTTATTATCCAGAATCTATTTATTCAGCAAGACGTGATTGGTAACACAAATATATACAAAATACATCACATGAATTATATTTTAATTAATTCATCACATACATTTATTATATATTGGATAATGCTTGGAACAAGAATGCATTTTAAAATAATAATATAAAAACAATACTTCTCAACATCATTTCTTGTCTGAAAACTCAGCCAAGTCTTGGGAGGCCACAGTTACATTGTCACAGCAGAAAAATACAAAACAGCATATCTCCCTAGCAAAACACAGCAAACAGTTAACCCTTTGATCCCCCCAGATGTTAACCCCTTCCTGCCCAGTGTCATTAGTACAGTGTCAGTGCTTTTTATTAGCACTGATCACTGTATTAGTGTCACTGGGGATGTCAGTGGCAGTTTGTCAGTTCCCCCCCAGTGTCAGAATGCCCACTGCAATCTCGCAGTCGGGGGCGGACTGACAACTCATGGGGCCCCCGGGCAATAGGGGATCATGGGCCCCTGTGTCCTTGCCCAAACTCAAAAAAGCCTATGAAAAAGGTACCAGGGGCATCTCATGGGGCCCCCTACTGACCCCGGGTCCTCGGGCAGTGCCCGAGTTTCCAAATGGTCAGTCCGCCCCTGCTCGCAGTCCTGCTATAAGTCGCTGATTGCCGCCATTAGTAGTATAAATAAATGTATAAATTAATATTCCAGTATATATACCCCCATTTGTAGACGCTATAACTTTCATGTAAACCACTTAATTTACACGTATTAAAATTTTGTTTTAGCAAAGACGTAGCAGAATACATTTTGGCCTAAATTTATGAAGAAATTTGATTTTTAAATTTTTTTTATTGATTGTTTTATAGAAAAAAGGTTTTTTTTTTCTTTTCAAAATTGTGAGTCTTTTTTTATTTATAGTGCAAAAAAAAGGTGGTCAAATACCACCGAAAGAAAGATCTATTTGTGAGGAAAAAAATGACATACAATGTAATTTATGTACAGCATTGCATTAACACACAATTGTCATTTCAAGTTAGCAGCGCCGTATCACAAAAAATGGCCTGGTCATGAAGGGGGGTAAATCCTCTGGTGCGCAAGTGGTTAAAACTGGGTGAGGAACAGCCAAACTCTGTTGCTAAAGTGAGGTTGTGGAAAACAGTTTCATATCACAGATCATGCGACATGGCTGAGCACAGCAACAAGACACAAGGTAGTCATACTGCATCAGCAAGGTATCTCCAAGGAGAGATTTCAAAGCAGACTAGGGTTTCAAGATGTGCTGTGCATGCTCTTTTGAAGAAGGGCAAAGAAACAGACAATGCTGAGGAGCGTAGACGCAGTGATTGGCCAAGGAAACAATACAGTAGAAGAAAGAAACACCATGTTTACTTCCTTTCAACATCTGAAGATGTCCAGCAGTGCTATCAGCTCAGATCTGGAAGAAATCAGTGGGACCCAGGTAAACCCATCTACTTTGTGGACAAGTCTGGCCAGAAGTGGTCTTCATGGAAAAATTGCGGCCAAAAAGCCATACCTTCAATGTGGAAACAAGGCTAAGTTACTCAACTATGCTTGAAAACATAGGAACTGGGGGCAGGAAAATGGCAGCAGTGCTCTGGACTGATTAGTCAAAATTTGAAATATTGGGCTGTAGCAGGAGGCAGTTTGTTCGCTGAAGAGCTGGAGAGTGGTACAATAATGAGTGTCTGCAGGTCACAGTGAAGCTTTGTGGAGGTTCCTTGCATGTTTGGGGCTGCATTTCTGTAAATGGAGTTGAAGATTTTGTCTGGAGCAATGCAGAGAAAGAAATGCAGATACCTGTCTGTCATGGCATACAAACAGGTGTGACTGGCCCCAAATTTATTCTGTAGCAGGACAACAACCCCAAACATACATACAGCTAATGTCATTAGGAACTATCTTCGCCGTAAAGAGGAACAAGGAGTCCTGCAAGTGATGGTTTGGACCCCACAGAGCCCTCAGCTCAACATCATCGAATTTGTCAGGGAACACATGAAGGGACAGAAGGATCTGAGGCAGCCTGCATCCACAGAAGATATGTGGTTAGTTCTCCAAGATGTTTGGAAGAACCTACCTGCTGAGGTCCTCCAAAAAGTGTACCTAGAAGAACTGATGCTGTTTTGAAGGCAAAGGGTGGTCACACTAAATATTAATTTGATTTGGATTTCTCTTCTGTTCATTTACTTTTCATTTTGTTAAATGATAAAAAAAACTATTGCCACTTCTATTTCTGAAAGCATTCTTAATTTGCAGTATTTTTTCATACCTAGTGTACCTAAAACTTTTGCACAGACCTGTGTATCTGCCTGGCTGAATTTTAAAATGCAGAGAGGTGTGGTATGGAAACAAGAAATCACACCTTCTAGTATCTAGGATTTTCTAAAGATATCTACATCCATCTAAATAAACTGATTTGCGGAGACAGGGTTCCTTTTTGCTTCATACTACCTAGCTACAACAGAATGCACATGGTGACCCTGTGACCGTTCACTTAATTTATACAATTAAAATTCCATTGTAGGTTCATTTATTGCAGATCTTCAGAGGTTAATCGTTTGATAGAGTTCATAGCAAATAGTAGCATTACAGCTCTTTAGCATTCTTTTACTTGAAATCTTTCCACATTCCCAAATATTTGATTGCAGTATCTGGAATCATAAAACAAATTCTGCAGTATTTAATTGACCATTTACCAAAAAAAATGCATTTAATTAAAAATATGTCGATCTGTTTCAGTTGCCTTCTAGCAGAACACTGTTTAACTTCAAAAATTCACATTTGCTATTAAAAATTCTCCTCGCTAGGCTTGCTTCATCATTAACCATGTAATCATTGGATTCCTTCTCTTTCATGGTTTGTCTGAGTTTTCTGTATTAGAAAAGTTATTCCACCTCTATAAAGCAGTGCACTAAAAGGTACTGGGGAGAAAACTATCGAACACATTTGAGGCAACTCAATAAAGCAATATCAAACGATTCCAGGTGCTACAGTTCTTTAAAATGGCCTGTGCTAGATTCAAAAGCCCCTACCACCAGTTTTGTTACTTTACCAACATATATGGCAGATTCATGGAGTTCTTAATAGTGTCACTTTTACAACACTAAATTAAAAAATAATGACCAAATTCAAATTCATAGCCAACAGCATCTTAGCAACCAGTGATGCTGCAGTGAATGGAGCGTTATGAGGTGCCAAGACACTAGTTTCCTATCAGGTCCACTCTTACCTCTGCTGTAATTGACAGCAGGCATTGGGTAAATTCTCTAGCCAATAGCATGCTGTCTATTGGCTAAGGATCTGCCCACTACCTGTTCTCAATTACAAGGGGAGTGGACCTAATGGAGAACTATCGTCTGTAAATTTCCATTGGGCTCTACCCCACCCCCCCCAGTACAAGACTTCCACCGCTGCATTGTCTAACTGAGGATGGAGTGTCCATATGTCACCATACAGCACCAACATTTGTCATGTGTAGGCACGTCGGAATTCTAAAAATGTGTCTCAGACACTCTATGAATTCCCCAGATTGAAACTCCAGACTTCAGTGTATGTCAAGGCAAAATTAAAAGATACTGTATTTCATAGATCTCTATGAGTATACATGCACAATTCCCTTAGGTTGTATCCCCCTTACAGCACTACCCCAGAAGAGCTGCTGAGTAATCTTGCAATTTCTGTACACACCTGAAGATGATACACCTCGTTCACCCAGCATTTGGCACACCTTGATATATTTTAAAGAATTTATTAGGCCAAGCATAGCCTAAATAAAGAGAGGATTAGCACATGTACTTATACAAACAATCAATACGACAATAATGTTACTCTGAGAGATATAGTTAAACTGAATTGGTTTTACCTAGAAACAGTATATAAAGTCTTAACTTGTTATAACAGTCCCTGTGTTATCCTGGCCAGTGAATGATGTAAAAAAATGTTGGCCGTTAAAGTTAGGGCCCTTGAAGAAAGCACAATAGTTCCCAGCAGACAACAGATTAGCTTGTACAATGTTACTCTCTTTCCAGACCCAGGGCAGCCTCTTCTCAGGCAAGGCCTCAGACTTCTCTCTTTCAATCCTGCTGAGACAGTCCCCCTTTTCCTTCCTTACAAGAGGTGGGAATGCTCTGTAGTACAGTCTGATCACACCAAGTATCCAAATCACACTTCACACCTTCCCAAGGAGAAATTTCCCATCTGTGAAGCAAGGTCCTGTGTGATGCTATGGCAGGGTTCCGTTCAGCCAGCAGATGAGTTTCTCCATTCAGACAGCATTCCAGTCTCTTTTTCTCACCCCATCTACTCTAAGACTGTCCTCTCTCATCCCCTCAGCAACCTGCATCCCCTATTTGTTACAGCAGCCAATCACTGTCCATGCAGGCTCGACTCAGATCCAGCCAAGGTGGATGCCCCCTACAATGGAGACTCTCCACAGAGGAGCACTGAAAAGTGGTCTTCTTAAAGATAACTGCAGCATTCCTGCATTAATGAATATTCAGTTTAACCCTGTCCACACTGCAGCAGGATAATACAGCAGCAACAAAGGAAGAAGTTCAACAATTATCAGCTACAGTCCAGGTTAAATACTCCCTCCACTAAAGAATCTTTGGTCCTCCAAAGAGGTGAAAGGCAACAAGGAACTAAGTTCACCTTGATAAACAAGTTACCTTGAAACTAAATTGATTTTATGACATTTCCTAAACTAAACAACAGGTAATGTAGTTTGCCACCAAGGTGTGGCAGAGGTGAAGCAAGGGGCCCTTACCTTGCCTTGAAATGTCAGAGGACCAATGCACAGTTGGAATCATCTCTTCTGAACTGTGATTCATATGCACATCTTCAGGTAGCTTTGACCAAAGTTCAATAATGGCCTTGCTATAGATGTAGGCCATTTACATACCTCCCGAAGCCTGAATGAAAAGTTCCCAGAGATTGCATGTCCCCATCTTGCCTTGTTGCTAAGTTGTTGCTAAGACACTCTAAGCTGTTACTGTTTACTTCCACCATCACTGGAGCAAGCTCACAAACAGGGAGCCCAGGGCTACTGTGTCAGGGGAGAAAAAGCACACGTGAGGTGATTTGAATCAGAGAATAACCTCACTCCTGTGTTGGTAGAAGTAACAGCTGGGGGTCTTTTACCAATGTCCTAACAACAAAGCCGTACAGGACCTCCTCTGGGAGATTTTCAGCCAGGCTTCCGAACGCACAAAAATGGCTTGTTTTTTATATACAGATGTCCCTTAAAGTAGAACTATAGGCAAAACATTTTTTTTCATTTTGGATAGAGTATGGGAGGGTTAAAACCCCTCTCAGTTTTTTTTGCCATTTGTGTCCTTGAATTCCTGCCCCATAGCCAAAACAGGAAGTGAAGGAAGTTCCCTGCAAACTAAAGGAATTCCTTGGAGACCCCCAAGTTACCAGAACTAATGTCCCCATTGAAAAATTTGCTCTCTATTATTTTTCTGAGGACAGCCCAAAATTTGGAGTTTTCTTTTACTTTTACTTTCAATTATAATTTTAAACGGCAAATAGAGAGAGTGAAATTCCCTAAAGAGTGCACAGACCGCAATAAAACCTTAAAGTGGTTGTAAACGAAAAAAGATCAAAATTTAAATGACCAGTCTACCTTACACAGTATAACAGCAGAAATCATTTGTTCGTAGTCTGGCCAAGAAAAGAGTAGTAGCCTGTCATATGAAATTCTCTCTGTTTTTTCTATGGTAAAAAAACCACATGTAAAAACAATTGTGAGGCCACACCTCCCTCTCTTGTGACTCCCGCTGTAGGAAAGCAGAGAGAATTTCAGATGACTGGCTGCTCCTTTTTTGGCCAAACTAGGGACAGATGACTTCTGCTGCTATGCTGTGTGAGGTAGACTGGTCATTTCAATTTAGTTTTTTTTGGGTTTACAGCCACTTTAAATGTGTTTCTAATCCAACTCCACTCTAAAACTAAAAATAATGTTTTACCTTTAGTTATACTTTAACTGCATAGGAAGGTTTCTGGTTAGGGTGAACTATGACTTTAAAGTTTACCTAAACCCAGAAAACATGTGTAGCTCTACCTTCGTGAGGCCTGCTGTGTTGTGGGTACCCCTGAGCTTCTCTCTGCACAGCCAGGCAACAGGTATTTCATACACAGACTTGCATCCAGGAGACAGTAACAAGTTCATGGGCTTGGTTTTATTAGGGGAAATCAACTTCAACGGATAAATAGGGATTATGGGATGCCCAGTTGGCTTGAATCAATGAAGGGGGGACAACTTCATTCCTATGTTCAATGGCAGATCCTGGACTGTTCTTTTTCTTGAAAAAGCCAGTCGTAGCAGATCAGTAGCAACAGCTCTTTATGGGCGAGGACCTAGCAGCCCCTCAAAAATCAGCTTAACTTCTTGTCACTACATGCAGAGATATCTTCTTTCTCCCTGCAGAGCTGCTCCCAGCTCCAAAGCCTGAGAAAGACAACCAGCCCTTCTAGCTTCTCGGAAATTCTCTCAGAACAAGACTGAAAGGATTGAACCCAGCGTTGTCCTTTGAAAGCTTGCTAAGTGTGGTAGTCTTTCCTCTTGTAGATCCCAGAGAGTGCTGCTGTACTCACTCTGCCCCTTTGCTCCCTGCTGCTCCACCTGGAGGCTGCCCCCCTTAGACCTAGGAGACCCCTCCCATAAACAATATTTTCTCATTTCGGCCATAAAAAATATCTAAAAAAAACTAAAAGTTCGTCATAAATTTAGGCCAAAATGTATTCTGCTACATGTTTTTGGTTAAACAAATCCCAGTAAGTGTATATTTATTGCTTTGTGTGAAAGTTATAGCGTCTACAAAATATGGTATAGATAATGGAATTTATACTGCTTTTACTTTCTGACTGCTCGTCACATTTCTTGAGGTGCTAAAATACCAGGATAGTACAAACACCCTCAAATTACCCCTTTTTGGAAAGTAGACACCCTAAGCTATCTGCTGAGAGGCATATTGAGTCCATGGAAGATTTTTTTTTTCCACAAGTTTCTAGAAATTGAGAAACACTTTGTTTTCTTTTTTTACACAAAGTTGTCATTTAAATTATTTATTTCTTGCATAAGCCATAGGTATATGTGGAATTACACCCCAAAATACATTCTGCTACTTCTACCAAGTATGGGGATACCACATGTGTGAGACTTTTTGGGAGCCTAGCCACATACAGGAGCCTGAAATCCAATGACCACTTTGAAAGCCTGAAGGTGCGTAACTTCCTCATTTCACTTCCTCAATACCTATCACAGTTTCGAAGGCCCTGACGTGCCAGGATAGCACCAAAGCCCCCCAAATGACCCCTTTCTGGAAAGCAGACACCCCAAGGAATTTAAAAAGAGGCATGGTGAGTATTTTGCAGATCTCATTTTTCTCACAAGGTTTTGAAATATAAAAAAAGAAATAAAATAAAATAAAATAAAATAGAAAAAAATATGTTTTTTTTTTGTTCATTTTCCAAAAGCTTGTGGCAACAAATGAGATCTGCAAAATACTTACCATGCTTCTTATCAAATTCCTTGTGGTGTCTACTTTCCAAAAAGGGGTCATTTTGGGAGGGGGGTTAGGTTGTATCCTGGCATTTCAGGGCCTCCGAAACTGTGATAGGTAGTCTGGAAGTGTAATGAGGAAATAAAGTCCTTTAAAAGCCTGAAGATGCTTATTGGATTTTGGGGTCCTGTGCTTGGCTAGACTGCCAAAGCGTCTCTCATATGTGGTACCCCCATACTCAGGAGAAGTAGCAGAATGTATTTTGGGGAGTAATTCCACATATACCCATGGCATGTGTGAGCAGCAAATCATTTAAATGACAATTTTGTGTAAAAAAAAAATTGTCATTTTCCAAAAACTTGTGGTAAAAAAATAAATTCTTCTATTGATTCAACATGCCTCTCAGCAAATAGTTTGGGGTGTCTACTTTCCAAAAAGGGGTCGTTTTGGGGGGTGGGGCGTTTTATACCCAGCATTAGAAGTTTATGCCACACATCATTCACTCTTCTAACCACCTGAAGACCAAGCCTTTTCTGACACTTTTTTAACATGAAAAAAAATCCGTATTTTTTGCTAGGAAATTAATTTAAACCCCCAAACATTATATATTTTTTAAAGCAGACACCCTAGTGAATAAAATGGTGGGTACTACAATTTTTTATGGCACATAGTACTCGCGCAGCGATTTTTCAAAAGCAATAAAAAAAAAAAACACTTTTTTTACTTTTAATGCACAAAAACACAATATATTGGTCAATTATTTGTTAAGATATAAATAATGATGGTATGCCGAGTAACTAGATACCAAACATGACATGCTTTAAAACTGCGCATGCCACGTTCAATGGCGACAAACTGCATACATTTTTAATATCCATAGGCAACACTTTAAAAGCCTTTAAAAGCTACAATTTTAGATTTACAGAGAAGGTCTAGTGTTAGAATTACTGCCCTTGATCTGACGTTCATGGCAATACCTCACATGTATGGTGCAACTGCTGTTTACATACCGGCACAGGGTCAACGCTTGTGCACACAAGTGTGCGCGCATGGAAGGAGCAAGGTTTTCTGGGGGTTTTTTTAATTATTTTTACACTGTACCTTTCATTTTTTTTTTATCACTTTTAATGCTATCACAGGGAATGCAAATATCCCCTATAACTTTAATGGGCATTGTTATATATTCTTTTTTTTGAGAAATATGGGGTCTATCAGGCTCTAGATATCTCCTCTGCCCTTACATTATCTAATCAAACCAAAATCGGTGTGATCAGATGCTTTCCCAATTTACAAATGGCTCTGGTCTCCAATCAGCTCTATGGTCAGCTGGCAGAAACACCGGCTGCATTCTCAGGTTCCCCCAATGGCACGGGACTGCCCGAGAAGGCCGTGGAAGGCAGTGGGGGAGGGGGCATCATATCCCGCTGCTTGTAAAAGCAATCCTGCAGCTAATTAGCCACTAGGATTGCTTTTACATGAAAGCTGATCACTGGCTGAAAAAAACGATACCAGTATGATGCCTGCAGCTGTAGGCATCATCCTGGTAAACCCATTCAAATTCCAGTGATGTACCAGTACATCGCTGGTCCTTGTTGGGTGTATATGCTATGTTCTTTTTTTTTTGTATGCAGCCTGTGGACTGAATGAAAAAAAGAGAAGAAATATCTGCCAGAAAAAGTGTGTGGTATGCCCACCATTAGAATATACCACCCTGCATTCACCCACTTCTAGTGGTGGGCACACATTAGGTCACACTTTGCCACAAGCGCCAGTTCCAAGACTGTACAAATGTCTAAATAGTGGCACGCTTGAATAAAAATTGTCCACGTATAAGTGGTACCCCATATGGAAAAAGGATGACACCAAGTCCCAAACTATCTTGCCACTGCTTCCCATGTTGTCTGGGCATCCGGGGGGCTCCACGTGACTATCTATTCCCTCGAAAATCTGAAACTTATAAGTATAGCCTGTTGTCCTTTCACAGGTCTTCTACATCTTGACCCCATATCTGGTAAGCTTGCTGGGGAGAAATTGTTTGAATGCAAGATGTCCAGAAAAATTAATCAGGGACTCATTAATGCAGATTTTTTGCTGGGGAGTATAGACATCTGCAAATTTTTGGTTAAGGTGATGAATTTTGTGGAGCCAATCAAATTCAGGGTCACCCCAAGGTTGACAGAGTGTATTGTCGTCGAAATGCATAAAACACATTATACTCTCAGATCTATGCCTGGCCATGGCACCAGAGAACACGGGATATGATGAATCAGGTCTGCAGACCAATACAACCGCAATTCATTTCTTTTAGTAATGCCCATGTTGAGGGTTAGGCCCAAAAAAAATGTAAATTCGGAAACCGTAATGAGTTTCCATGTGACTGGTCTGGCAAGGTTTGAATTTGGGTTGACGGTGATAAATTGTTTTGCATATAAATTGCTTTGATCCACAATCAACGCATACAGATATTCCGTGAAAAACAGCTCCAAAAATCAAGGAGATATGTGAAAGACCGAGATGTACTAGACCGCTGGTACTCGCCAGTTCACCAAAAGGTAGCACGGCACTAGTACTGGCACTCTGCTGCATATGAGAGTCATCAAAATTCACCGGCAAGTGCTAACAGAGATCAGGCCTGATTCTGCCAACACTGCGGTTTTGTGTGCAATGTATCAAGTGACAGTGACCTACTGACACTGCACTTGCTGGGGGAGAAGGGGGGGGGTAAGCGTAGGGGCTAAACGCAGGTGCTGGCAGGTGCCAGGGCTGATCCCGCTAACGCTGCGTGTTTGGGGACGCTATACTAATGTGAATGCTGGTATAGTGCTGATCTGATCAAAGATATTGATTCGTTCAGACAGTATACTAGCAATGGAGGTTTATTGTGCATGAGCGTGCTCCTGGCAATCAAGGGGTTAAATGTGATGACTGGTGTACTGACGGGCAATCTGATACTATCTGGGAGGGGCGTGAAAACCACAGGAGCGCAAATCATGTATATATATATATATATATATGTGTGTGTGATTTTGCGCACCCATGCCGTAGCAGCATTTCTGTTATAGGGCGGTCAGGAAGCGGTTACAGAAGCGGTTTGTGCTACGTCGCTGCGTTACTTTAACTGACAATTGCGCAGTCATGCAACACTGCAGCCAAATTAAATTTGCATCCTTTTTTTCCCACAAATTGAGCTTTCTTTCGGTGGTATTTGATCTCCTGTGCGTTTTTATTTTTTGCTCTATAAAACATGTCCAGTAAAAAAATGTAAAAATCTAATTTCGTCATAAATTTCGGCCAAAAATGTATTCTGCGACATGTCTTTGCTAAAAAAAATCCCAATACATTTAAATTAAGTTTACGTGAAAGTTATAGCGTCTACAAATGGCGGGAAAGATACTGGGATTTTTTTATTTATACTAATAATGGCGGTGATCAGCAACTTATGGCGGTGATCAGCGATTTATGACAGTGATCAGCGACTTATGGCGGGACTGCAGGACTGCAGCAGACATTTTGACACTGGGGGGGAACTGACTTGGGGTCACTGACATCCCCAGTGACACCAATACAGTGATCAGTGCAAAAAAAACACTGACACTGTACTAATGGCACTGGGGAGGAAGGGGTTAACTTTTTGTTAGGCAATGAAAGGGTTAACTGTGTGAGGGGAGTACTTTACTAGGGGGCGGGGGATGTGTACTTCACATGAACACACTGATCCCGAGAGAGAAACTCCTCTCTCAGGATCAGTATGTTAGGAGCTGACAGGGAGCAGAGCTGCATTGTAAACAATGCAGCTGTGCTCTGTGTCACTGTTTGCAATCGCCAGGACCCGACGGGTAATGACCGACCGGGACCCGGTGATTGACACCCGCTGCCGCGATCGGTGGGACAGGTAGGGTGGGCACGCGCCTCCTTTTTTCAAAATGACGTTTTAAAAAGTGATTTTGCCCAGCGGTGCCACCTTGTGGACGTTTTTCTACAGTGGCTGGACAGCAAGCAGTTAACAGATGAAAAATAAAAAATAAGAGACGTTCATTATTAGGGTTTACATTCACTTTAAAGAGAAACTGCCACTTTGTCCATTTAGTGATAAGTGACAGGTTCTGTTGATATGACAATTTCTGCTTTCATCCACCACTCCACTCATCTTTTGGAGCCTTATGTTTAATCCCTGTGTAAGCTTTGTGTCGGTTATGGTCCATATAAAAATGTCTAGCATTTATTCAGTTAACATGATTCTGTAGTGACACAGAGGTATTTTCCTTTTTTTTTCTTTCTGAAATTGTGCTTTCTGTTCTCTCTGTTCTTCATTGTTAAGATCTGTGTGGAGACCAGCGAGTCTCCCTCTGGGTATATTAGGTAGTAGAGATCATAGTACAGTAAGCAAGATTATGAGATGCAAACCTCCAAGCAGCACATGGGATTTCATGCTGTATCTGCTGTTTATATATACTTATCAGAAGGCTTCATTATTCACAAATCCCAGACTGGCTGCCTCTGATTTTGAAGAAATTATTAATTCAGCAGTCCAATCTTCAATTTGATGATAGCCTGCTGCGTAGATACTGGGGCCGCGACCTGGTCACTGTCTGCTCCAAGTACATCCCCACCATCAGGGGCCCTGGTGAACAAGCAGACTGGGGCTTAGACCCCGCGCCCTGGGGAATCCTGTCCTGTGGATTATTATACAGTATTTATATAGCGCCAAAGGGTATGCTCAGTGCTGTACAGTAGCAAGGGGGACAGAACATGAGACAAGACAGTAACAATACACTACACGAGGGGTTCGAGGGCCCTGCTCTTTCGAGCTTACAATCTAGGAGGGAGGGGAAGGTGGTACAGGAGGAGATGGCTGTGGGGGATGGAGTGGTGGGAGGAGTGGAGGAGGTTAGTTATTAGGTGAGGTCGGGTGTTAGGTGAGGTTGGGGTAGGCTTCCCTGAAGAGGAGGGTTTTCAGGGTGCGCCTGAAGGTGAGGAGGGTAGGCGACAGTCTGATGGATTGGGGTAGGGAGTTCCAGAGGATGGGGGAAGTCCTGGAGAAGTCCTGCAATCGGGCGTGGGAGGAGGAAACCAGGGAGCTAGAGAGTAGGAGGTCCTGTGAGGAGTGGAGGGCACGGGTAGGGTAGTATTTGGGTATCAGGTCAGTTATGTAGTTCGGGGCGGCATTGTGAATGGCTTTGTAGGTCAGAGTTAGCAGTTTAAATTTGATGCGTTGGGCAATCGGGAGCCAATGAAGGGATTGGCAGAGGGGGGAGGCAGATGTGGAGCGGTTGGTGAGGCCATGACTGAGCCTGGAAGAGGACCATCCCCACTGGAGGATTTATGTCAACATCTGGCGGCGCTTACCCAAGCTGTCAAAACGCTACAGGAGAGGTACACACACCTAGAGAACCGTATCCAGATGCTAGCCTCATCAGCCGCTACGTCCCAGAATCCGGTTACTCCTTCTGCGGCCGGAGAGCCCTCAGAACCTCCTGCCAGAGCAGTAGTCTCATTACCCCCACCTGAACCCCGTGTACCATTGCTGGAACGTTTCAATGGGGATCGAGGGAAATTCAGGGCTTTTCGCAATGCGTGCCAGCTATATTTTAACCTACAGCCGCGGACATTCTCTACCGAGTCTGTGAAGGTGGGGTTCATTGTCTCTTTATTACAAGATGAACCCCAGGGCTGGGCTCACCGACTGATGGAGACCCACGATCCACATCTGGAGTCAGTAACAGATTTTTTCAACGCGATGGCAGTATTATATGATGATCCGCAGCAGGCAGCATCAGCCGAAACGGCCCTGTATTCACTCAGACAGGGTCGCCGGGCAGCGGAGGAATACGCTTCGGAGTTCAGATGCTGGATGGGGGACACCCAATGGAACGATGCTGCCCTGCGCCACCAATTCCATATGGGCTTGTCCGAGTCCCTTAAGGATGAGTTAGCCAGAGTGGGCCTACCCAACTCCCTTGAAAATTTCATCACTCTGGCCATCCAGATCGACCGCAGACTGCGGGAACGCAGACTAGAGAGGTCCAGCCAGGGTCAGAAACCAACATGGGTACTTCCTCGTGTTCCAGTCCAGTCCTCGCCAGGGGGAAGCCGGAACTCAGAAACTGATGACGTACCGGAACCCATGCAGCTAGGATTGGCACGACCATCATTGTCATTCGAGGAACGCCAGAGACGACGGGTTAATAACCTCTGTCTCTACTGCGGGGAAGCAGGTCATATGGTACGTTCTTGCCCAGCAAAACTGAGTAGGTGTGCTTCTGTTTTTTCCACTGTGTCCTCTAACTGTGCCAATAATTCAAACTACTTAGCAGTGCCTGTTTCTTTCCAGCTTCCAAGAAGAACCGTGTTAGCGACGGCAATCGTTGATTCTGGAGCATGTAGTTGTTTTTTTGACAAAGACTTTGCAACCCAACAGAAGATCCCCCTCCAGACAAGGGAACGCGCATTAAATCAGGGTTAGTAGACCGGGAAACCCTGCCTATCTGCGCTATGGTGGCTGGCCACCATCGGGAGTTCCTTTGTCTGGATGCCATTGCATCCCCTTTGTTTCCAATTATTCTGGGGTTTCCCTGGTTGCGTGCACATAATCGCGCACAAACCTTGCGCATTACCTCGATAAATAGTGACTAATTTTATTAATAGGGAAATATACTCACAAAGTGATGGTATAACAGGCATAAGTAACCATAATCCAAACAGGGTTAAATCGAAAAGGGGGGGGTGAAGGCTAACGCGTTTCGAAGGGTGCTCCCTTCTTCATCAGAGCTAGGTTTAGCAGATAGAGACTCGGTATGGCAGAGTTCCCATGGCAAGGAGATATTCAGCCACTGAGTGTCAGTATTACAGCAGTTCAGCATAATAAAACAGATAATATAGTAAAGTTTTTACTATATTATCTGTTTTATTATGAGTTTATATATGTAATTTTTTGCATGATTAGACACAATTATATGTTGTTTGGAATGCACTTATGATTTTTTGTTATGTGAGGTTGGATAATTTATTTGTTCTGGTGGGAGGTTTTGCAGCACGCATTTATGTTGAGTCCCTTTTTGGACTTTTTTATGTTGTTTGTTGATCACTATTAGATCCATTAGGATCTTTTGAGGCACTATTATCCTAAGTTTGGTCCCTTATTTTGGACCTGTTTCTTGGCACTTGTTACACGTGTTATTGTGTGAGGTAACTTTGCACTGTCGTCCATCACGGTTTATGTATTGTTGATTGGTCTTTTTTCACTTATTTGCACTATTTCACTTATATTTATGCAAATTCAGTGTGTTATGTGAAGGATTTATTTGGTAGTAGCGCCACATTATTTTTTGTTTTTTTCATACTTGTCTATAGGTATATGACTGAATGTTGGCAGCTTTACCTCTGTGATTAGTTGATAGGATTTTTAGTTAGGAGCGCAGGAGGTCTATCACATTTAGGAAATTAGATGTGTTATTTACGTATATCCCTAGAATGCCTGGAGGTGTTACCTGGAAGTTGGGCTGTGGAAAAGTCTCACACATGGTATCGCCATACTCAGGAGGAGTAGCAGAATGTATTTTGGGATGTAATTCTTGGTATGTACATGCTATGTGTTAGAAATATCTTATAAATTGACAACTTTGGGTATAAAAAAATATATTTTAATTTCTTTCCACATTTTAGAAAAACTTATGGAAAAAAAAAATGACATGTTAAAAAAACTTATTATGCCTTATAGAATATATTTTGTGGTGTTTGTATCTTAAAATGAAGTTGTTTTGTGGGTAATTTCATTGTCCTGGTGCTCCAGGACCTTCAAAAATGTGATAGGTAGTCAGGAAATTATATGTGTCATTTATGACCCTAAAACGCCTGAAGGTGCTTGTTGCATGTTGGGCCTCTCTATGTAGCTAGGCTGTGAAAAAGTCTTACACATGTGGTATCCCCATACTCAGGAGTAGCAAAATGTGTTTTGGGGTGTAGTTGCAAGTATGCCTATGCTGTGTGAGAAATAACTTGTTAACATGACAATTTTGTGAAAAAAAAATCATTTTCCAAAGAATTGTAGGAAAAAAGTACAACATCAAAAAACTCACCATGCCTCTTAATAATTACCTTGGAATGTCTACTTTCCAAAAGGGGGTCATTTGCGGGGCATTCGTACTGTCCTGGCATATTAGGGCCTCAAGAAATGAGATATGCCATCAGTACATCGGGTGATCAATGATTGTTACCATAGCTTGTAGACTATATAGCTTTTAACAGACCAAATAATATACACTAATTTTGGCTATTTTTACCAAAGCAATGTAAAAGTATAAATGTTGGACCCAATTTATATAGAAAAATTACTTATTTGCAAAATGTTAGAACAGAAACAAAGAAAAGGTGTTTTTTAAAATTCTAGGTTTTTTTTATTTACAGTGCAAAAAAACCCCAGTGGTGATTAAATACCACCAAAATACCACCAAAAGAAAGCTCTATTTGTGTGAAAGAAATAACTAAAAATGTCATATGGGTACAGTGTTGCATGACTGAGCAATTGTCATTCAAAGTGTGAGAGCACTGAAAGCTGAAAATAGTCTGGGCAGGAAGGGGGTATAAGTACCCAGTAGGCAAGTAGTTAAAAGGCTAAGTTAATCTTTTCCAGAAATAGCCCATGTGGTCAAGGGACCCCCTCATTAATTTTATAGATTTTTTGGAGGCCAATGGTTCCTCTCAGAAGACAGGCTAAAAACTACTCCTAGTTAGCAACCCCCATGTCCTGATTCAGTTTGAGTTGATGGAGAAATCAGAAATGATGCACACTAAGGGAGAGGTGAACTCTAGCAAAAATTGAGTCCATAGTGCATAAGTGTCAAGAGTGTTTGGCCACAGATTACAAAGAGTTAACAAGCGTTCTCTTGGAAGAGTCTCGCTTTTAATCTGAAGTACTGTGTTAATGCTGATTTCACATGAATGCAGCCTCTGCCTGCCACTGGGGGCACTAGTGAGAGCTCGCTCTGGGTTCCTGTACAGGGCCTGTTAAGCCCCACCCACAGGACATACCATGTACCATTTCACTTTGCCCATGCCAAGTAGCACCAGGGCATCCAATCGGCATAGGATCCCGTAACTAGGGGCAATTGCAGTAATACCAGTACCTACTACAATGATTTTCAGCTTCCATGTGGATCAGCCAAGTATGGCATATGCACTTAGTTACAATGTAACTATGTTTATTGCTACCCCCAAAGGAGCCACTTGGTAATTTTGGGGTCTCTGTTCTACGCCTCAACTTCAAGAACAAACTCAGCCCCCCAACACACCTGGTTGAATAAAAAAAATCAATAAAAGTATGTATAAGGACACAAGTATAAATACCTTTAACCTGGCTCTGGACTACTACCATAAAATAGACACACACCTATTTAGTGGCAAATGCACTTAATCTATTTATATGGGTTAGAATAAATGGCAGTTTGAACATAAATGAGCACACATCAAGTAAATTTGAACACAGTTTGCTAGGCAGAGTGATAACTATACCAAAGTAATCAGGCTCTAACACCTAAACTGGGATCAATATGGGAATCAGCACATTCAACAATAAACAGTGCAAATAAATGTTAACTGTAACATAGGTGTTATGATCCGCCAGTTGGTGCCCCTGGCTGCCCACTTGACAGACCTACCCAAAGCGTGGAGTCTAAGTCCCGGTCTGTGCTTTCACCAGGGCCCCTTATGGTGGGGATGGACTTGAAACAGACCGGGACCAGGTCACGACCTCCGAGCAGGCCCACCAGTGGCAGAGGGAACCTCCGGGGATGTATTGGTACCGGGAGAGCCAGATGTGAGGAGGACGGCAGGACCTAGCAGGATGGATCACGAGCAGGGGTCCAGTGGGGTAGGCGAGGTACAGAATCCGCAGGCGGAGAATCGTCAGGTCACACGCAGGGTCAGCAGAATAAGTCAGTCCGTAGAGAGGTCAAAACAAGCCGGGGGTCAGGATGGGAGAAGGCAGAGTAGTCAGGACAATCCGGGTCAAACACAGGAGCAGGCAGCGTAGTCAGGGTCAATCAGGGTCAAAAACACAGGTTCAGGACTCAGGAACTCAGATAGACCTTGCGGCGATTACTGACAGTGCAGGGCATCTTTAAATATTGCGCCCTGCACTGTCATTGGCCGCCCAGGACGCGCCCCCGGGCTGTCATTGGCCGCCCGAGGCGCGCCCGCGGCTCCCACTGCGCATGCGCGGCGTCCTGTCATCCACGGCTCGCCGGGACCTGGTGCCTGTGTCCCGGCGTGAGCCGTCGCCAGCACGCACGCGCCGGCCGATCCCTGACATTGCCCCCCCCCCCCCCCATGGGCACCCTCCAGGAGCCCCACTGATCTCTCCACCGCGGGTGGCCACGAAAAAATTCCCGGATGAGCCTGGGGGCGTGAACATTCTGGATGGGTTCCCAAGAGTTCTCCTCAGGGCCATAACCCTTCCATTTTATCAGGAACTGCGTCTGGCCCCCCCTCTTTCGGCAACTGAGAATAGTTTCTACCTCATATTCCTCTTGGTCACCTATGGTGACTGCCTCGGGAGGTCTGGATTGGCGATCCGGGAAGGAATCTGGTCTGGATGGTTTCAGGAGAGAGACATGGAACACAGGGTGTACTTTGAAAGACTCCGGGAGCTCGAGTTCGTAGGCCACTTCATTGATCACCCGTTTAATTGGAAACGGACCAAGGTACTTCGGTCCTAACTTCCTGGAAGGACACAGCATTTTCAAGTTGGTCGTAGCCAACCAAACCAGATCCCCTGGCTGGAGCAACAGCTCTCCTCTTCTCTTCCTGTCGAACGCCTTTTTACTATCTTCTTGGGCTTTAGTGATGGCCTCCTGAATCGTCCTGTTATTGACAGAAAAGAAATGCAAGACATCTTGAGATGCGGATACCGGACTTTCGGGCATTAGGTCGGGGAGAAACGTAGGATGATATCCGAAATTGGTAAAAAACGGTGATTGTCCCGTAGCTGAGTGGCTCGAGTTATTATAGGCGAACTCTGCAGAAGGCAACAGTGTTAGCCAGTCGTCCTGAAGATAGGAGGTGTAGCATCTGAGGTACTGTTCCAACGTTTGATTGGTCCTTTCCGTTTGCCCGTTGGTCTGTGGATGGTAAGCGGATGACAGTGACAGTTTGATTCCTAATGCTTCACATAAGGCTTTCCAGAATCTTGATGTGAACTGGACTCCCCGATCCGATACTATGTCTTCAGGTATCCCATGTAGCCTCACTACTTCCTTGATGAATATCCGTGCAGTCTCCGGTGCTGACGGGGTTCTTTCCAAGGGCACGAAATGAGCCATCTTTGAAAAGCGATCCACGATCACCATTATAGCAGTGTAGCCTTGAGACGGTGGGAGTTCGACTACAAAATCCATGGCAATAATTTGCCAGGCCCGTTTGGGTATCGACAATGGATGCAACAATCCCCAGGCCTTGCTTCTAGAGGGCTTGTTCCTTTGGCAGGTGGGACAGGTCTGGACGTAGCGCTCGCAATCCTTGACCATGTTTGGCCACCAGAATGAGCGCTGCAGTAGCTCCAGAGTCTTCGTCACCCCAAATTGCCCTGCCATTGGATGGTCGTGGCAGTGCCCCAGGACCAAAGTTTGAACTCCTTCTGGCACCACGATCCGATTTTCCTTCCAAAGCAGACCATCACGGTTCTGGAGAGGCGACCCAGGCGGGACTGGCAGTCCAACGGAATTGTCAATCAGTCTGGAGCGAAGTTCCGTTTGCAGGGCGAGGAAGCTTCCAAATGGCTAAATTGTGTCAGGTAACACTGTATCGTCGGGGTCCTCAAACATGCGGGACATAGCGTCTGGTTTCGTATTCTTATACCCAGGTCGGTACATTATATGAAAGGTAAACCGAGAGAAGAAAAGAGCACATCTCGCCTGGCGTGGTCTCGGTCGTTTCGCCGTCCTTAAATACTCGAGGTTCTTGTGATCCGTGAATATTAGGATTGGGTGTGTGGCTCCTTCCAGGAGATACCTCCATTCTTCTAGAGCGGACTTGATGGCCAGGAGTTCCCGATCTCCAATATCGTAATTGCGCTCCGCCGGAGTCAACTTCCTGGAGAAAAACGCCACAGGATGCAGTAACTCCTTGGTACCACTCCTTTGGGAAAGAATCGCTCATACCGCGTTTTCGGAGGCGTCCACTTCCAAAACATATGGAAGAGAAGAATCTGGATGGCAGAGAATGGGAGCAGAAGTAAACAATTTCTTGAGCGTGTCGAACGCGGTCTGGGCTTCAGGAGTCCATTTAAAACGAATCCCTTGTTTAGTCAGTTGCGTGATTGGGGAGACCAGCCCTGAGAAGTTCCTGACAAACTTTCTATAAAAGTTTGCGAATCCAATGAAACGCTGTACCCCCCTCTTATCGGTGGGTGTTGGCCAATCTAAGATCGCCGTGACTTTCTGGGGATCCATCGCGACCCCTGCGGGAGAGAGGACCAGTCCCAAGAACGTCATTTTACACTGTTCAAAACAGCATTTTTCTGCCTTGGCGTAAAGCCCGTGTTGGCGTAAACGTGCTAAGACCCTTGCCACATGCTCCCTATGAGCCTCCAGTGAGGGTGAAAATATCAGGATGTCATCTAGGTAGACAACCGCGAAGACATCGAGGAAATCACGAAAGACATCGTTGATAAAGTGTTGGAAGGTGGCCGGTGCGTTACAGAGCCCGAACGGCATCACCAAATATTCGAAATGACCGAATCTCGTACGAAAGGCTGTCTTCCATTCATCCCCCTCCCTGATACGAACAAGGTTATATGCCCCCCGCAAGTCTAATTTAGTAAAAATCGCTGCTGACCCTAACCCCTGGAGGAGCTCGGGGACTAGGGGTAACGGATAGCGATTTTTTACTGTGATTTTATTCAGGTCTCGGTAGTCAATACAGGGCCGTAACGATTTGTCTTTTTTTTCTACAAAAAACAACCCAGCCCCGGCCGGGGACGTGGACGGGCGAATAAATCCCTTCCGCAGATTATCATCAATATACTCCCTCAAAACTCCTGATTCTAGTTCCGATAAAGGAAAAATGCGACCGAATGAAATCTCAGATCCGGGTAGGAGATCTATGGGGCAATCGTATGAACGGTGCGGGGGAAGAATGTCTGCTCCTCGCTTACTGAACACGTCTAAGAAATCGTGGTAGGCCGGAGGGATAACCTGAGACAGATCCGTATCACCATCCATGCACAGGAGAAACTGGGGAGGCATGGGCCCTGGGACGTGGCAGTGATCCCGGCAGTATGGTGACCGAAATTGAACCGTTCCCTTCTCCCAATCAACCTGGGGGTTATGGGCCCGCAGCCAAGGATGCCCCAGAATGATTGGGAAAAGGGGGGATGCGATGGCATCCAGACGGAGGAACTCCTGATGATGGTCAGCCATCATGGTAAAAATAGGGGGAGTCTCCTGATCTACCACTCCCGACTTTATGCTAGACCCGTCTGCCAGGAAGATGTTAAACCCCCTTTCTTTGGTCTGGAGGGGAATCTTTTGCCGGTGAGCAAAAGTAAGATCGATGAAACAACTACATGCTCCCGAATCAATGATTGCGGTCACCGACAGGGTTCCTCCGGGGAGCTGTAAAGACACAGGTATTGCCAGGTAACTAGATAGGTCACCCCTTTCTGTAGGTAAAGGAAAACAGGAAGCGGACTTACTCATTTTTGCAGGACAGGAGCGCACCTGGTGACCAGCTTCGCCACAGTACAGACATAGGTTCTGCGATCGTCTCTTCTGACGTTCCTCGGCCGATAAAGTGGAACGGGCCAGTCCCAGTTGCATGGGTTCTGAGGTGTCCCCTGCTTCCGTGCTCCGGGCATGGTTCCCTGGGGTTGGAGCTGCTTCTCTCGGTGGGATCCATGCCACCCTTTGACCCTGGTTACTCCTTTCCAGGCGACGCTCTCTCAGTCTGCAGTCAATTTGGATGGCCAACTCTATCAGTTTCTCAAGAGAGTCCGGTAGTCCTACTCGTGCTAATTCGTCTTTTAGCGATTCAGACAGCCCGATGCGGAACTGGTGACATAATGCCGCATCGTTCCATCTGGTATCTCCCATCCAACGCCTAAAATCAGACGCATACTCTTCGGCCGCCCGGCGGCCTTGCCGCAGAGAGCATAGAGTAGCCTCTGCGGAGGCAGCCCGCTGGGGGTCGTCATATAGGACGGCCATGGCTTGAAAGAACTCAGTCACGGAATCAAGATGGGGGTCACGCTTCTCCATCAGGCGGTGAGCCCAATCCTGGGGCTCATCCTGAAGGAGAGAGATTATAAACCCCACCTTGACGGTCTCGACGGTGAACGTGCGGGGCTGCAGGTAAAAAAATAAAGTGCACGTGTTCCGGAAGGCCCGAAAGCGGCTTCGGTCTCCACGGAATCGTTCCGGCAGGGGAACGCGGGGTTCGGGAGCTAGGGGTGCCGCAACTGCTCCGGATGCTGGGGCAGTGGGTGACTCCGCAGTTGCGGAACTTGGAGCAGGGGGAGTCTGGGTGGCAAACGTCTCCATGCGGTCCTCAAGACGGGTGCAGTGGCTGTGAAAGTTCTGGAAGGCCTGGGTCAGAGTCGCCAGGTGCTGGCATATATCCTCTAGGGACACCGGTCCTCTTCCTGGCTCTGTAATGGCCGCAAGGTACTGTTATGATCCACCAGGTGGTGCCCCTGGCTGCCCACTTGACAGACCTACCCAAAGCGTGGAGTCTAAGTCCCGGTCTGTGCTTTCACCAGGGCCCCTGATGGTGGGGATGGACTTGAAACAGACCGGGACCAGGTCACGACCTCCGAGCAGGCCCACCAGTGGCAGAGGGAACCTCCGGGGATGTATTGGTACCGGGAGAGCCAGATGTGAGGAGGACGGCAGGACCTAGCAGGATGGATCACGAGAAGGGGTCCCGTGGGGTAGGCGAGGTACAGAATCGGCAGGCGAAGAATCGTCAGGTCACACGCAGGGTCAGCAGGATAAGTCAGTCCGTAGAGAGGTCAAAACAAGCCGGGGGTCAGGATGGGAGAAGGCAGAGTAGTCAGGACAATCCGGGTCAAACACAGGAGCAGGCAGCGTAGTCAGGGTCAATCAGGGTCAAAAACACAGGTACAGGACTCAGGAACTCAGATAGACCTTGCGGCGATTACTGACAGTGCAGGGCATCTTTAAATATTGCGCCCTGCACTGTCATTGGCCGCCCAGGACGCGCCCCCGGGCTGTCATTGGCCACCCGACGCGCGCCTGCGGCTCCCACTGCGCATGCGCGGCGTCCTGTCATCCACGGCTCGCCGGGACCTGGTGCCTGTGTCCCGGCGTGAGCCGTCGCCAGCGCGCAATCGCCGGCCGACAGGACGCCGCGATCCCTGACGATAGGTAACAATACTATAACTGGATTAATGTGCACTCTAGGGGATTGGCTGGAGTATGGTCCAGCGTCTCCTAAAAGGTACCTCTTCAGCTAAGTAAAACGGGGCAAAAGGCCTCTGGCCAGCAACTGCTAAGGGCAGTCCTTAGTCCTGACTCTTCAGCTGGCTGAATGTTGGGGCCCAATAATCGTTGACACACTTTTAGACAGTCAGCAAGACCTGCAGGCAATAATGGAGCTATAAAATAGTTGTTTAGGTAGTTCCTAAGGGCTCAGTCTCTAGTGGTATCAATAAGTAATGGACTCAAGGCCACCAAACCCAGTGACATGGCAGCAGTTGTCCCTCTAATTAGGTGTCAGCTTACTCTGGTTAGCCTGTGGCGACTCTGGTAGGCAGTGTAGCAAACTAGCTCATCAGAGTTGGACGCGGAGTTCCCCTTTTTCTTTTCTTTTAATGGAAGTATTCCTTATTCCTCACACTCCCTACCCCCTCCCTTCCTGAGAGGCAAACTGATCTCCTGACAAATGAGGGGGGGGGGGTCAACCACAGGTTAGGCATCCCTAGTTGGTGCCAGCAGTCTGGGAAAGTGTAAACTTTCTCCCCCATCATAATCAAGATAAGATAGCTTCACTCCTGACTTGAAAGAAAATTGAACATTCCTCAAGTCAGGCTTTTCCCCGATGTTTCATGTCATGGATTATGACAGATGTGGGTTCTAACTCAGAGTTCTCCTGACCCCTCCCAACACAGCGTAGTCAGAGCAACCCCCCCCCCCCCTTTTAGAGGGATTTTTAAAAAGGGACAGGCTGCAAGCCTAATGGTAAGCTTAACACACTTCTTCTGAGTGTAACATCGTAACAGAAGAGATCAAAGACCCTTCCTGCTCTGCACTTGGATCTGCTTACAAACCAAGACATATTGGCAAGTAACTTAACTCTTTAATTTCCTCCCTATTATCTCTTTGCTGTATCTTTATATACATATATATATATATATATTTTCGTGACATCTCTTTGTAAATATTTTATTGCACCTGTTTGACTCTTTTAGTAATAAATCTTTCTTTCTGAAAGTGTTAAACTGTTTTTAAGCGCTTATTTTGCAATTCACGAATTCCTGCCTTTTGAAGAGACGCTACTGTGTTTGTTTACTCCCTGTCCAATTGGCCTGTAGTTGACCATATTGGACAGGTGACTTTTCAATCATTATAGTGTATTTCTGACAGAACTTCCGTCTTCTCTGTACCAAAGACGGTGGTGGCAGTTTGAAAGGGTTAGTTGCGTAATTAACCCGACCCAGTAACAAGCGCATTCAGGCTGCAGACACTGATTGTGGCCCATTAGCTGGACAATCGAGGTGCAGGGTGCAGCTGGGTGGGGCCTTGTTACGCACGTCACACCGCGGTTTTAGATCGGCCGGTCCTTCGGTCACGAGTTTGGTGAGAAGGTCTGGGGTCTGACGCCGCGGGCGTGACGTATGACTGTTAGTCGCGGTCGTGCGATTGTTGCGTGTTGGTGGCGGCGACCTGCGATCGTGACAGCCAGCACAGCAAAGTCTGTATACTGGCATTGGCTCCGTCCCTGCACTAAGGTCACTGCTCTGTACCGTCTGCCTTCTATTCACACAGCAATGAGCTTCCAGTGGCACGGTCTCTGTCTACCTGGGCTGGCACTGCACCACATTTTCCTCTCAATAAATCTCTCCTTGGGCTACACTGAACCTCCACGGTAAAATTTTGCCCGGCAAAGTTCCTACTCCCTACTCTTTTTTCAGGGTCTGGTAGGGGCTATAGTTCAAGCCCCATAGCCTCCAGTGTACATTGCACCTACCAGGACTACATATCCCAGTGTCCTTTTCTAACCTGCTTGTCAGTGTTTGCCAAGAGGGAGGGAGAGTCGGGATGATCTACATGGGGTAAGGTGAAATCACACATGGACAGTACAGCCAGCTCTCCAGCTGCTTTCCCCATCTTTTCATTTGCACAATGCACTGACTGTTGGGGGAGAAGGTAGAGGTCAGTAGTGGGGGGTAGAGGAATACGCATAGCTGGCAGGCTACATATGTAAAAAATTGTCTGGAATTCCACTTTAAGTCCTTTGTATGAAGCATATCAAGTTTTCTTCTTTGATGTCTATTCACCTCTGCATATTAGCGCATTTCTACAGTAAATGTCAAGGAAGAGAATAAAGCATATTCCTTTTTTTTCTGAAAGCTGTTGATTTTTATTTATTTATTTATCTATTTTTTCTATATTTCAACCCTGAAACTCTGAAAACATGATGGAACTTGTAGTTCCCCAGCTGGCACTCAGCAATCTATCCATGACTGCATCTGTAGATACAGTGGACAGTTACTATGATGTATCATAGTTATTCGGGAAGAATAACTAAACATTTGCTGTGCTTCTCTATCTATGTATTGTTCAATAAGAGAAGTAAACAAAATGCCCTATTGTACATAAACAGTCTCCTAGATCCCATGAACTGTATCTGTTGCCTGGCAACCAGGCAGTGACATTGACATGGAAAGCCCAGAACAGTGCGTACTGTAATCAGAGTAGAATCCTCACTAGACATAATGTAACTCCTAAAATAACACTGCTGTATCTTGCCCGTAAAGTGGAACTAAACTCATGGTTTTTACAGTTTCCCAACACAGTTACTTTCAAGACATGCTGCGGATGGTACCTGTCACAGTTGCTTGTGCTCTCAACTGAACTGTCAAGCCATAAAATGGCTGGTGTCATAACTGATCACATTTGCAGCACCATGGAAATGCAGATCAAACAGATCTAAGATGATAGCTTCCTTGGCTGTCTGTAATGAATCTGGGCAATCCAGACAGCATTGTCAGGATCCCTCCAGAGTCTGGACCAGCTCTGCAACGTCAGCCAGCAGCATGCTTTAACCCTCTGTCAGCTGAATCTAAGTCACAGAAGAGTACAAATAAGTGCACTCCTGTGACCCACATGAGTAGAATGGCAAAAAGAGCTCTGATTACGCTTCTCTTTTAACATTTGGGCAGCCATTATTTCTGGTGCTAAAACTCTTGAAAAAGACTAATTTTCTTAACCAAAAATTAGTACCGTAATCCTAAAATATTCACAGTTTGATAGAATGTATGACATTCTCTAAACTTTTTAATTTTCAAAAATATAAGGTGCTCTCTCATTCCAAAGAAGAACACGGTTTACTACGTGTATCAGAAGATTGGACTACAGTATTACGGCCACGGCCCTTCAAACTGGGTCAATCCAATCCTAGTGGATTCTTAAGCTCTTCACTTTTGGTAAAAGTATAACCACAATTGCCCATTGAGGCATCCCATTGAGTCAAGCAAATCTATATCTGCTTCTGCTACTGTGTAGAAAAGAAACACAGAAGAGCAGCAGCAGAAAAAGACTAAGTGGTCCTTCGAGTCTGCTCCTTTATTGAAAATATTTTCTTGATTTTTTCAAATCAGCACCAGGGATGGTACTTGCAATGAATGACACGTGTCCCTTGTGCTTGTGACTGCTTTGTTCTGTGAAATCTTCTTTCCTCTGCCTGCTGAGGGGGCTAATACAAGCCACTGCACCTGTCATAGACACTCATTATAAGTGCCTACTATGCCCGTCCTTTTGGCCCCCCTATCTCATTCATAAAAGCTGTCTTGTAATTTCCCATAAAGAAAAGTCATTTATGAATGGAAGATGGATGGATGGATAAAGGTCCACCTCCTCCATTTACAGGGCACTTTTTATTGATGGAAGCTATAGTGCAGCTTTTATGAATGATGGAGGAGGGTGGAAAGTGCAGGCATAGTGGGCAATTTTGATGAGTGCCTGTGACAGGTCAAGAGGCTCATATTAGCTCTTGAAGCATTGGAAGACTACAGTTTGGAGGTATCTGGGGGCAGGAGGCAGAGGAATGATTGAGTTACTGATCCCAAGATCATTCCTGCTCTTCAGTACTGTCCCGCCTTTACTTATTGGATTCTTCATTGACTTGAATGGGGCCATATATCAGGAATGAACATCCTTGGTACATGACCCAATGGGGACCCACTGCACACTTGCAACCAGCACTGAAAAGCTTTTTGTCCGATGGGCTGCAAATGTCGGTCCAGGTTCTGGAACCAAGGTAAGTACACAGCTGGGGGGGGGGGGGGTAGTTGACATAAGCTTTAGGTGGCAGAAGGATGGATTTAGCGATAGTTGGTTAAAGGTAGAGATGTCCTTTATAACTTTGTGGTCTATCATGGCCCTTTTTTATGTTTTCGGTATCCTCACCCACTGCCCCGTCCCGGTATATTCTCTATAATATAATGTAACTACAACATCCAACAGGAAGAGTGGGAACCCCTCACAATGGCCATAGCAGGTGTGCAGACCCAGGTACTTATACAGATTTATCTCACTAATAGAATCCCATAAGGACATAAGAAACTATCAGGTGGTTTAACTCACCAGCATCTATCAAAGTCTGAAATATCAGTTTTGGATGCTCCAGAAAAATCACAACCGATCACACACAGGACGCCAACTCTCCCTGAGCAAAGCTAAACCTGGCAGGTTAAGATGGCTTCAGCTCTGCCCTCCTCCTGAACCTCACCTTTTTTTATTCCATAAAGAGTTTATTGGTATAAGATAAAGTACAATCAGACCAGAATATGGTCTAACAGAGTCTGCATACAGAACACTTGACAAAAAGATACATGGTACATCATAACATGAACAAAGGAGAACACGATAACATATAACCTTCAGTAGAAACATGATTTTATAAAAGAAGTAGCTGGAGAAGTTAATCCAGAACAGACAAACAAAGGTTGATATCCCACGAGGACCTTGCGAAAACAGTGGCTAATGCAGGGGCACAGCTCTGGGCCGCTAGCGGGACTAGTTCCAGAAAACAGGAAAATTGGAGAGATGAGAGAAGAAAAGAGAATGGTAATATAATGAAAAAAATATGGGGGGGGGGGGAGAGACATGAGAGTATGGAAGCATAAGATTAGAGTTAGTGATAGAAGTTGTGTCTGAAGATAGAAGCTATAGGTGCAAGCATTCTCCTATCCCCTGCGGTTACATGCATTTTGGTCTGACAGGAAAGAGTGTATCTGCGGAGAAATCTCAGGGAACCTAGACGACATAGGAGGTTTAAGATATGTTTACAGTAAATGCTTTACTTTTTGTGGGCAGAAGTCTGAGTAGCCCAATGTCGTCTTGAAGTGGGTCCAACCATACCAAGTGGAGGAAAACTTAGATAGGCTTTCTCTAGATATTGCTGTGAGTTCCTCCGTCTCTTCCATTTTGTCAAGTCTCTGGAGCCATTCCTCCAATGACTGTGATTTAGTAAAGCACCAGTGGCAAGGAATACATTGTCTCACTGCCAGGATCATATACATGGCCAGAGAATGATTGTATGATTTCAAGGAAATAGGCTTGTGGTGTAACAAGGTATTGCGCTGGGGAGAACACCAATGTCAAACCCATAGCCGTAGTTATCAGCTTTTGCACTTTTTCCCTAAAGGGTTTCAACCCAGAACACGACCACCACACATGAAGCAATGTCCCTTCTTCTAGTCAACAATGCCAGCAAAGATTAGAAACAGTGGAAAAATACTTGTGGAGGAGAGAGGGGGTCCTGTACCAATGTGTGTATATCTTGTATCCACATTCCTGTACAGCCACATTCATGGTGCCTTTGTGTATAAGCGTACAGACTGACTCCAAGTCTTCAGGAGAAAGAGAAGTACGTAAGCAATGCATGATTTGCTCCAGTGTGTCAAAAAGGAAGAGGGTAGAGATCACATGTCTTTGTGGATGTTTTTTGTTCCAAAGTGCCTCTAAGGGTGTGAGAGTCCTTGAGAGATTAGAAAGTGTTGTATTTGCACATAGGTCTAAAACGATAAGGCTTAAGGGGTGAGAGAACTATTTAGCATGTCAATGGTGAGGAGTGTACCCCTTGAAATGATCTGTGATGCCCGAATGCCGTGATGTGGCCAGGACTTTTGTAGGTAAGACGAAGACATTACTGGGAAGAAGGCCGGGTTGAGGTGCAAGGGTGTCATGGGGCCTATAGTAGCAGAGCTAGGATGGGTCTCATGGGTTGAGAGGCAGGATTCGAGTGTGGGGCGAATGAAAGGGTGAAATTTAGATTCGGTTGACAGGTGTTTGCATTGAAGCCATGGGCTGTTGCGTAGCGGTTGTGGGGTCTGGGCTTGCTCTAGGTGGACCCATCCTTTGATTGTGTCATCAATGTGCCAGCCTACTATGCAAGAGACAAGAGAGTAGGCAAGCCCTATAGTATTGGTGGCTGTCAGGCAGGCCTATGCCACCTCTATTTTTAGGTAGAGTGAGGCAAGAGTAGCTAATTCTAGGGGGTTTGCCCTGCAAAATAAAGGTAGGGCAAATACGTCTGAAGATGCCAAAAAAGGTGGGAGGCAAGTAGATGGAGAAACATAAATAAACAAATAAGGTAGAACTAGAGCACTAGGCTACCTAGAATATTTAGAAAGGAGACCGGAGTCCGCTGTGTAGGTGCATGGGACAGGACGACCATGAGACTGAGAGCCCGCCAACCGGGGAGATACATACATAATAAGAGGTGATTAGGTGGAGGAGGGGAAATGGAAATAGGGAAAAGGAAGAAAAATGAAAAAAGTGCTTTTTTCTTTTTGTAGGGGGGGTGTAGGAGTGGACATGGGGAAGACCATGAAGAAACAGGGAAACATAGAAGGCTGGAGAGAGGACATGTCTAGTGGATAAAGAGGGGGAGCCAGTGAGGTAGGGGCCCACCCAATAGGTTGCTGACCTGATATCAGTTTACAGAGGCTGAGGAGGCCCAGAAGAGCACATTTACACAAGGGTTCAGGTAAGATGAGAGACCAGCACAGTCCCGGGCAAAGAGTGAATCCGGTGCATGCAGATATTATACCTGTGTAAAGGCACAACAAAACACTACATAACATGGTCACCTACATAGAAAGGGCCAAGGGTATGGGCGGTCAGCTGACATCATCTAAGGAGGTAGCTCCGCCGTGAATCCCTGCACATATAACCTTTTAAACAATAGATTAGGAATATAAACTAATAACACTTACTGAAAGGATCTACCCCACCGAGCGAGGAGGGTAGGTACCCTCTGATGCCGAGTGAGGCAGACCTAAGTAACACATACCCACGTTGAGCAAGTGATTGATCGGTAAGAAGATGGGCATATGGGGTGTGGAGGGGGATAGCCAGGCATGAGGAGAGAGCACCAGGGTAGAACACGGGAGGCACTGAGGTTTCAGAGCAGTATGGTCTGGTCATTGGGTCATGCCTACTCTAATCCTGGAGACTTTGTCACCCGTAAGGAGGAATAGTGTGCCTATTATAGACCAGAGCGAGTCAATGGGAAGACAGCCTAGAAGGGGTGAAGGAGGGGGGACCAGAGGGGAAGGAAAAGGGGAAACGAGGGAGATGGGTATGTACCATGAGAGGGAGGCAGAGTACTGCCATAGGTTCAACTCGGCATGTAACCAGTTGATGACTTAGAACTCAGGATCTGAGGCCAGGGTAGGGAAGATGGGCTTAGGTGCCGGGGTGATAGCTAGGGTCTAAGATGGGGTAGGTGCCCCAACCTTGAAATATGGAGAGCCAATGCGAGGGTTATTTCGGTATCAGAGACACAAACTATGAAAATATGATTACATAGCAGTAAGTATTAGTTTTCACAGAACGGGCAAATAAGGTATAGTGAAATATGAATGAAACTAAAGAGACTGCACACAGCAAAAGAGGAAAAAGGAATAGGAGTAGTGGGAGTAGGAGTGTCGGATTAAACTGAGTTGGTTTGTTATTTCCCTGAGCTCCATTTGTGAGGAACAGGGGATAAAAGGGTAAGGAGAAGAGAGAAGAAAAAGGGTAGAGAAAGAGAGGGGTTAAATGCCTGTGTGCTGAAATCTAGTATGTAGCATGTTACAATAAAAAAAAGAACAACTGGACAATAAGACTAAGCAACTGGAGTAAATACAGTTCCAATAATAGCTTACACCCCTCGATGGCAGCAGCATTACCAGATGGAGTCTCATGGGCGAAGTCCGATGAGCTGATGGAGGAGAGCAAAAAAAAATAAATTAATGGAAACCAGATAAGAAGCTGCTCATTCCACTTAGCCACAGAGGAGTGTGAAGTCTCATTAAGGCAGAAGGCAGAAACAGGAATGGGTTCTGCAAATTGTGCCCCAATTCAGAGTGGTCTCTCGGTTGGGTGCAAGTGGGATATCTAGTCAGGTATGCAGGTACAAACTAGTGCAGGGCAAAGAGCATGTTGATGGCCTAAAGGCTAAGGTGGTATGCTCATTGCAGTATAACAGGCTCCAGGTGTCGAATACTTGGTGAGAGAGGGAAAGGTGGTAGCGTATTTAATCACTATGTCTGGCTCTCCTATGAGCTGGAGAAGCTGTCAGATTAGTGTTGTTCGAGATCCTGCTGATGGGGAGTAAAAGGGCAGTGAGCGTCGGCTGCAGGACCGTGGGGGAGGTTCAGGTTATTCCCGGGGAGTATTACGATCCAAGTCTAGAGGCTGGAAGGCACTATACCAATCGAGCATTGGTATGTCCAGGCTTTCAAGTGTGATAGGTCCTCCTGTGCGTCCCATGGAAGTGGCCGACAGACAGAAGGGGAACTTTCAGCGATACATTGTCTGCCTGGCCCGTAGGAGATCAAGTAAAGGATGAAGGTCTCTCCTGTTCTGTAGTGTGATGGTGGAGAGATCTTGGAAAAGTTCAAGCTCAACCCCATTGAATACAATATGGCGTCTGTTTATGGCACTGCGTAAAAGTTCCTTCTTAACGGCAAAGCTCATTAGGCATATAACGTCTCTCAGAGGGTCGGTATCCCTTCCCTGGGGTTGGAGCGCTCGATGAATGTGCTCCATTTCTAAAGGGAACTCAGGGTCACGGTCTAGTAAGTTGTTCATAGATATGGAGGATCGATTTAGTCAGCTGATCTTGTTCCACCTATTAGGTGGCAACGGCCCCGGTTATCTAACTCTTCCAGGTGCCTTTGAAGAGCTGTCACCTGCAATGTATGGGTGTCAGCAATGCAAGCCATGCATTTAACCTCCCTGGCGGTATTTCCGAGTGTAGCTCGGGGTAAAATTTCAGTACCAAGAGCGGTAACCCCGAGCTACACTCGGGCTTACCATGCGGCGTTGCTCAGGGAGTCCCTGCAGCGCTTACCTTGTCCTTCGCTCCCGCGATGTGTCCCCTGCAGCGTCCCCGGCCATCTCCTCCGGCCGATGCCGGCATCCAGCTTCCGTGTTCCAGTCCCTGTGACGTCGGGACATACGGGCATACGGACATTCGGCGGCAATTTTGAAATTTTTTAAAAATGTAATTTTTTAAAAAATGATTATTATATAGTAAAACATTGCTGTTTCAATGCATTTCACATATATTTTGTCCCGAGTGCTTTGTCCTGTGCCCTGCCTACATTTTCACTGTTCTTTCTGCCTGGAAACTTAGAAAAGTCCATGGCGTCCAAAAAGCGTCCCTTTATGTCAAAATCAGTTTTAGACCGGCTAGAGAACAGCGATAGTAAATCAGAACCACTTGCAGAATTGAGTGATAATGATTCGTGGGGAAATTCGTCATCAGACACTGAAAACGATTTTGCGACTTTGCTCAGGGATGTGTGAATTTGCCTCTGTATTTAAAATGTCAGTGTTTTCGGTTTGATTATATTATTGAATTAAATTTATTATTATATTATTATTTTTTATGATTATGAATTAAATTATAATTTATGATTTCGTGTTTCAAGTTTTATCATATCCCGAATGTTTACTAGACTCTTGTTCGGACAGATTTCAGTGAGCTATTCCTAAAAATTACAGCCTACAATAAAAAACTACATATTTCCATGCAAAAAAATGGTACCGCTTTCAGCACCAAAAATCGGAAATAATAATACCGCCAGGGAGGTTAATGGATGCCTCGTGGTGGGATGTTTGTTGCTGCACGGATTGAAGGCGGGTGGCCATTGCATGAATATCCTGGCGGAGTTTTGTAATCGCCACTGATAAAGTATCTTTAATATCAGCTGCGATGTCATGTAAGTCCACCAGACTAGGAACTTGTGGAGCCGTGGATGCATTGAATGACTGGTGGTCTGGGCAGTCACGGCTCGGGCTCCGGCTTCCTGCACATGAGTTGCGTGAGGACGCGGCCTGGGGGGCTGTGGAGGCGGCCTGCGGATGGGTCTGGAATATCTCTGGAATGTTCTGGCTTACCTTTATCCCTGTTTTCCTGGGGGAGTGAAACTAGGAAGCGGAACCGCTGCGGTCAGATTTCCCCATGTCAGCTGTAGGGATCCTCCGATAAGGCTGATTGTGGGTCTCCGGCAGTGGGAGCTCTGTGATTAAGTGGCCATTGCAATCGAGGTTCGTGAACAGGTTTCTGTGGGGTAGTGGTTATCACATTTGCCTCACATGCAAAAGGTCCCCAGTTTGAAACCAGGCAAAAAAAACCCACTGCTTAACTTTAGGGGAGAAACACATCTGAGGAACCTCTCCTGCGGGTGGAGAGCAGAGATGAAGCCGTTTTACACTGTCTGGTTTAGTATTGGTTATAGTGAGTCGGTGTCCTGTATGCATTCGGATACCATTTTTCTGTTTATACCAGGCTCAGATCTAGGGGGGTGCTAGGGTTGGCTGTGCCCCCCAGATTTAGTTGGGCCCCCCCAGATATCTGAGAGTGTATTTACTAATCTATGAGACTTGATGGGGACCATTGATGTAAGGGGGACTCTGATGGGGGCATATGATTTGAGTGGACACTGTGATGATGACATTTGATGTAAGGGAGCACTCTGATGGTGAAATTAAATGTAGGGGGCACTCTGATGGGGACAGTTGATGTAAGGGGGCACTCTGATGGGGACATTTGATGTAAAGGACACTCTGATTATGACATTTGATGTAAGGGGGCACTCTGATGGTCACATATGTTGTAGGGGGCACTCTATTGGGGACATTTGATGTAAGGGGGCACTTTGATGGTGACATTTAATGTAGGGGGCACTCTGATGGGGACATTTGATGTAAGGGGGCACTCTTATAGGGACATTTAATGTAAAGGGGCACTCAGATGTGGATGTAAGGGGGCACTCTGATGGTGACATATGGTATAGGGGGCATTCTGATGGGGACATGTGATGTAAGGGGCACTTTGATGAGAACAGTTGGTGTAAAGGGGCACTCTGATGGGGACACCTGATGTAAGGGGAGACTCCTATAGCAACCCTAATTTAGGGGGAACTCTAAAGATAACTCTTGATGTAAGGAGGGACTTTGATAAAGACACCCGATGTTCTGTTTAATAATCCAAATCTAATGGCAGCAAATCACATACTAGAGTTCCCTGTTCATTCTTGCACTACCTCTACACTACCTATCACACTTTACTTCCAGGTTGGGACTTCTGGTATAAAACATGCCGAGTGAACCGGGAATATTGGTTCCTTGCATCTCTGTCACACTATTGATATTATGCCCCCTAACATTTTTGTGCACCCTAGATCAGATAGACTAGATCTGGCCCTGTTGTATACGATCTTCACCCATTCATTACTTGTCACTTTGGCTGATATCAGTGATAGGAGCATTAGAGAACTTTTTTTGTTTGTTTACAGATCAGTTTTAGGTGGACTGACCCTTTAAATGAAATGTCAGAAATGCTGCTACAGGCTAATGTTGAAATGTATTTGATGTTCTTTACATATCATCATTGCCATTTGTGTCTGCCTTAATGTCTCCCAAATGTCTCTCCTGTGCTTATTTTATTAGTGATCGCAATTTAGCTATTGCACCAGTAACTGTTAGCGATGTAGCGGGATGAAATGTACGCAGTGTGAATAATGAGTATTTGCCTTGCAAATGAATATGCATCCTCCGAAAAATAGGCTTGAGTCAAAAGTTCGCATCTGCAGGCTTCTGCTTTAGTCATTTAATGGCATCCTAACTCTCCTATTGTTCCCATAGGTTATGTTAAATCGCCACCTAGTGTTAGTGTGACCTACTGCAACGTTCTGAAACCGGTCTTTAAAGCCCTTTCTCTGAAATGTGGGAGTGCTGCAAATGTCACAGCAATGTTACACACAGTAAGGCCCTATTCATATCTTGTGATTTGTGATCGCAGGCAGAATCGCGGCAGAATGCAGAACACGCTTTTGAGTGCCATTATTCTTTAATGGCATCCCAAACGCGATGCAATTGTGCCGTAATCACTGTGTGATGCAATTGCATGGCGATCGTGGCAACATGCAAGTTTTAAAAACGCACTATACTTGTCCAAAAAGGAGCATGAGCATCTTTTTTTGGGTGACAAACGTCCATAGGGAAGCCCCTGAAGTGAATAGGCTAGCCCTGTGTGCAACACCTAAAATCGTGCACAAATCACTCAACAAAATGGCAAATAGAAACACTTGTGAAAGCGTGAATGAAGCCTAAGGAGAGCCATATTTAAAAGGAAAAGATGCATTAACCCCTCCCCCAAAAAATGCAATTTATGTGTAATTGCACATGGTAGCTGTATTCGTTTTTTTAGGCTTTTATTTTATGGTGATCCTGCCAGAAACTCTTATTTTTCAACTTCCTTTAACAGACCAAGCTGTCCAGCAAAAGTGACAGCTAGAGGGTTTTTGACAAACTATTAACCACTGACAGTGGTGCTTACAATGGTCAGCTGTTATTCATTTGTGGATGTAGCGCCCTCCTCTAGTTAGGCTTCTAGGTAAATTTAGTTTTTGGCTCCTCTGTAGTAAGTGGAGCAATGGTTGATTGTGTTGGTTTGCTCAAGGTTTAATGAGCTGAGAGTTGGATTACTCCCACCTTTCTCTGAAAGATGTTTCCATAGCATAGGGCTGGTCGATTTGAATGATCAATTAATATTTATCAGCCAATCCCTGGAAGCAGGCATACAGAAAAGGGCTGGGGAGGTGATAAATGTGCTGGAGGCCTCTTGGGGCTGCAGCCCCTGGAGGCAGCTTCACTAAGACAAGAAACACCAGTAGCAAGAGATGGGCCTGGGGAAGATGGCCAGAGGATTACACTTGTGCACTGCACTGAAGTCCTGGTCTGGAGAAGGACCTAACTAATGGGAAAAAAGTTCAGTGCCACTTCAAAATCTAGACGGCATGTCACCAGGAAGTGCTGGGAATTTATCTTAAAACATATAACTAAATAATTAAAAGCCCAGTGGGGCCCATTCATACCAGTGAGCCACACTGAATGCACACCAGTTGGTGTACGCTGTGGGACACAGTGTCAATCCCGATGCATTGCAATGTTTATTGTTTGTTTAAAACTTTGTCAGTAATTTTTCAGTAGAGTTCTATTCCATCACAATGACTGTCTCCATGATTAAAGCAGACCTTACATAACTGGATACTAACATTTATAGGTAAAGTTGATCCACGGAATATCCAATTGCCTCTCAGGGGATCAGAAAGGAATTTTTTCACGGAATTGGATCGTGCTTTGCTGGGTTTTTTTTGCTTTCTTCTGGGTCAACTGTGGGTGTAGGAGTATAACTTTTTTTTTTCTAACGGTTGAACTGGATGGAATGTTGTCTTTTTTCAGCCAGACTAACTTTGTAACTATATAACTTCACCCAAAAGGGGAAGTTCTGCTATTCCTCATCCTCCCCCCCTCCTGACATATTTGGGACATTTTTTTTGGGGGGGGGGGGAGCAGATACCTCCCTGCTCTCTCTTCTCCTCCTCCCGTCCCTGCCCATAGACCATTCACAAGGCTCAGCCCGACTTGCGTATATACTCTCGGCAGCCGGCAGTGAAGCTGCAGTCACAGCCAGCGCCAGGGACCGGAAAACCAGTGAAGAGACCAGCCGAGTGAGGACAGCGCTGGATCATTGGACAGGTGAGTGTTTGTTAAAGCTACAGTTTTTGTAACTGCTGACTTTTAATTTCTTTAACCCCTTCACACCTAAGGGTAAAACAAATCTAAATGCCTAAGCACAATTTTGCAACTTTGACATGTGTTAGTAAAACCGTACATATCATCACATCTACTTTGTACATCCAGAGGTTTTTTTCAGGACAAACTCAAAACTCATTTGGTGGCAAATGGTAATGGATACCTCCTTATTTTTTCATCATCAAAGGAAAACTGGCCCAAAATAGTAAAAAAAAATATTTTTCTTAAATTTAGCTGTGTGTTTCTTGTTACTACCATAACCTACCACCAAATAACAACCCAAAATATATTTTCCAGCTCTTGACGATCGCAGCGATACCCTATATGTGTATGTTATTTGTTGTTTGTACCCGTAGTACAGCCAGTGGTGTATTTAGGTTTTATGCTGCCCTAGGCAACACAAAAATCGCCTGCCCCCCTACGGACACCGACCAACACAACCCCCCTTCCCCCTCCCGCAGAGAGAGAATGACATTGACCAACAACACTCATGCCCCCCACCCAGGAGAGCCTTCCACTACCCCCCCCCCCCGGTGATAGAGAGACACTCATCTTCACAGCTCCGAACATCCCTGGGAGTGAGAGCCAGGCTCTACATACACCATCAAGCAGCCCGCAACCTCTCTCGAATCCCACCTGTATCCCTTCTTTCATCCCTTCTTCTGGGGGGAGGTGCTACCCCCCCTAAAAAATGCCACCCTAGGCAAGTGCATTCTTTGCCTTGTGGTAAATATGCCCCTGACTGCAGCCCAGAAACAATAGTGCGTTTGTTTGTGGGCTTTTGTTTTACCTAAAAACACTGACACTGACACTAACTGAAACTGATACCAATTTTTTAAAAAAAAAATCCTGACCTTTGACCCTGATCTTGACCCAAACTTTAACTCTGGCACTGAACTAGAGCAAACCTAGATCTAGGTATTTTTTTTTTATTTAAAATTTGTTTTTTAAATATTTATGTATTTATTTTTTAACAAACAGTTTTTTGTTTTTTTTTTCTTTATGCAAAGAGAGAGGGAGATACAATGTATCTCTCTCCTTCATTCAGAGAGAAAAAAAAACAAGGGGGGTGGGCTGTACAGTGACTGATCAGTGCCAATCAGAGGCTATCACAGCGATCATGTGACCTGAAATCGGGAGTCCCGGTTCCGATAATTAGAACGGGACCAAGCGCTCTCAGTGACACCCCGGTCTTTGTGCTGAGTACCTCTACACACCCAGGGCCTATAAGGGAGAGATCTGCTGGATGCAAGTTCTTGGCAAACCTTCAGGAGACAGCTCATAGCTTACCCAATCCATTGCCCTGGGATGAGATAACATAGCCAGGTGGGCTGGAACAGGGGCGGACTGACCATTTGGAAACTCGGGCACTGCCCGAGGGCCCAGGGTCAGTAGGGGGCCCCATGAGATGCCCCTGTTACCTTTTTCATAGGCTTTTTTGAGTTTGGGCAAAGACACAGGGGCCCCATGATCCCTTATTGCCCGGGGGCCCCATGAGTTGTCAGTCCGCCCCTGGGCTGGAATTTTGTTCACTCAGGGTAGTAAGAGCTCCTACAAGTTGCCACTTTACTGTCATAGTTTTGTTTGGAACACAGTCACATTTCTGCCATTTTGTAGTAGTCTAGAGAAGGAAATTGTACTCAATTGTTGGGCATCCCATTACCCTATCCAAGTTAAATTCTCTAATAAATTGAAAAAAAAACAAGCCCATGAGCTGTTTCTTGTGTCTGGATACAAGTGAAAAATGTGTGTTGCATGGCTGTGCAAGAAGTAAAGAGGGACTCAAAACCAGTGGCTCTCAAGGGGGTAGTGCTACACCTCTTTTGGCAAAACAGTCGGGAAAGGGTGGTATGGCAGGTGGTATGATATGCTGTGTATCTGTGTAACTTGAACAAATTAGTGTGTGGCCCCTCTCTGCCCATTTGGATGCAGAGTTTAGTGTCACTTTAAACTGTTCTCAGGTTTCAGTTTCTGACTTTGATGACTCGACTTTGCCATTGACTGTAATTCCTGTCTCCCCAAAAATAGTGCTGCACTGCACCCTACTGACCCAAAAAATACACTAATAATAAATAAACACCCTCCTGAGCATCAAACCCAATGTGTAATAGAATAAATCTGTGAAACAAATAAAGTCAATAGTAAATTTAAAAAAAAACTGGCTGAGCTACTAAATCCAAATGATATGCTATCAAAAATAAACCAAAATCAAGTAGCAATAAACGCCTGGCCAACCTATAATAAACACCAGCTGACCTGAAGCATAAATTGTGAAAATCAACAAAAACAGTATTATATGATTGTAAAACAAATGCCTGGCTGAGCAATCAGCCCCCAATAGACTAAATATGTGATGAATCAAGTAAATGTTCAACTGGGCTAGATATTCACAAAAAGTGCATGTAAAAATAGAAAGGATAAAACTGCTCTACTGAATATATATAAAAAACAGATAAATGGTGAATGATAGCTAACACTTAATAAAGTGTAAAATGCAGTCCAACAGTGATATAACAGTCTCTTTCTTCCAACATTTAAAGTAATGAACCAGTGACTTCAACAGGTGTGCAAATCTATCGTGCTCCTCCACCTTCAGGCACGCATGCTCACCTTAACAGCTGACCCCTAGAAAATATAGGTCAACATGCACTCAATATGAATCCCAATGGATCCTCTGCTTTCACAGGTCTTTACGTCCCCACTTTGTTAATGATATACATTTCACATATTTTACTGTTTTTATTGTTTTTTACACTTTATTCTTCAGCTTAGCCGGGTGCTTATTATAGGTTGGCCAGGTGTTTATTGCTACTTGATTTTGTTTTGTTTTTTATATATATTTCACATATCATTTGGATTTAGTGGCTCAGCCAGTTTTTTTTTTAATATTTACTATTGACTTTCTTTGTTTCACATATTTATTCTATTACACATTGTGGTTTGATGCACAGGAGGGTGTTTATTTATTATTAGTGTATTTCTTGGGTCACTAGAGGGCAGTGCAGCACTATTCTTGGGGAGTTTTATTGATGTGGTGACACATTTAGGGTGCTTGCAGCAGCTTATCGTTTGTTTGTGGCAGCGCATGAGTATTATATCCTTAGTTGTGATTCCTGTCTGCTGTCTATTTCTGCAGTAAAGCTTTTCATCCCTTGTGGAGAGTGCTGGTGACCACCGTCAATTGTAAATAAAAGTGATATGTCCATGAGATGGCATGCACCTTTTTGGACTTAACCCATAGAAAGCCAGGAGATTTTAGAAAGTGGCTAAATTCTTGAAGATTACGTTCAGCTTTGAAGATTAGCTACACATTTGTTGAGCAAAAAACATTCCCCTCTGGCTGATCAATATACATTGCAAGGATTTTGACAAACTTTGTAGCAGATTCCTACCTGTTTCTTCTCTGTAGACAAAGCTGTTTGTTTCGCCAGACTGTTTGTAGACTGATTCTGAATGGGAGGATTGAATTCATTATAATCAACTAATGCACTCTCAGTGTCTTGAATGATGAGAAAAGCTGCAGTGTCGGCATCCCTTTAGAAGTATTTAATCCTTAGGTAGTATCTCACCTAAACTGAAATTCCTAGCTGTGTACAGAACACTTCTAAGTTGCCATATTGAATTTTTCTTTCTTTATTTTATTTTATTTTAAAATTACAGCGACTGCAGATTGAAAAGGAAAAGTAATTTAAAAAAAACATGGAATTACAATATCCCTTTTGTAGCAACTGTACATTATATATACGTATTTATATACTGTGTATATATAGATATATAAAATTATTTATATATATATATATATATATATATATATGTATATAAATAAATATATATATATATATATATATATATTCTTTTTTTTTTCATTTTCCCCACAAAAGTGAAGTAACCCTGGTGTATGCAAAGGAAAGGCACACCCACCTGATTACAGTGCTATCTGTAAAGAGGACCTGTCAGCTTTGTACTACCCAAAGCAATGAAGAGTACCGTATGCTGGGCATCAATCCTCTAGTTTGTAATTGCTTTAAAATGATCTAACTTTTACTCTCTGTAAAACTTTATTTGCTTTAAATGTTAACTCATTTGGCAGCCTGAACATCAGAACTATTTTTAGCCCCCTCTCCGGGTTACAGATGGTTGTCCTTTGCCCTAATGGATAGAAAAAAGCAATCTTATTAAGTTACTTAGTAGGGAGGCTAAAGAGATCTTAATGCCAACTACTGCTATGATATTAAAATCCTTTTATCTGCTCTCCAGAATGAACGGTAAATGGTTTCCATTAACACTCTGGGGAGTTACTACTTTTCATTATGTCTTTAACTCGAAATATCTGATTAAAGCAAAGTCCAGTTTTTATTATCAATAAGCTGACTGTGTAACCCATGTCGCTCTGTTCTTTATTTAAAGGAAGTCTGTTCTAGGGAAATATGGGGGCTGCCATTGTTGATCTCATTCCAAGAATACCAGACCCAAAGAAAGTCACAATTCCAGCTCCACGTTTTGACTCAGAATGCAGTGAAGCCGGTGGATCAACATGACAGCCATGCAACTAACTAAAGATCAGTCATGTCATCCCATGTTCTCTTTTTCTATAGGATTTTCTTTAACGTGGTTGTAACCCCTCACATACACCCAGTGAAGCGACTGGCCTCAGGTAATATACAGGGATTAAACAAAGCCTCCTACATTAGATGTACCTGTTTATCTGCTGCCCTCTCTTCTCTACATTGCCTAAAACACAATTTACACAGTATTTCTCCAGAAGTATGGGAGCAGGGATCTGATGTCAGACACAGCATAACAGAGCAGAGATCTGAGTGTAATCTGAGACTTGAGAGGAGGGAAAGGGCACACCCTCCCTATATAGTCTCATTGGGAAACATGTACAGTTGAGGCTGTCAATGACCTGCTGTGTGCTGGAGGGGGAGCATTTTCCGTGACTGGCTGGTGTTAGCACAGACTGTCAGAAGTGACTCACGCAGATAGCAGAGGAATGAGAGAGCAGACATAAATCTCACTCAATGCTGTGGATTGAGGCAGGTTCACACAATAGAGAGATGTGATTTGTTTATTTATAATTTCAGATTGACAACTGTTTTAAAGGGGAACTTTACATGATTGCATGAATAAAATCGTAATGCGTCACAATATACAATAGTATAATGCTTCAGAAAATTTGTCCAAAACATCAGTTCTTGTGAAAGAAGTATTGTGCCTGTGGGGAGATGCAGCGTGGTGTAAGCAGTAAATAGTAAATCCAGTTGTGTTAAACTTGGAACTTTTATTGAATAGAATGCCAATGTTACAAACACCCTGGCGGGAGAGTGCCACAAGGGAAATAACTCACAGTTCTATGCAGTCACACATGACTGAAGAAAGGTGCCGACAGCGTCTATTTCAGAGGTAGAAGTGCAGGCTGGCCGGTCTGGACGCAAGAGGGAAGGCTTCTTCCACGAAGCAAGTCCCTAGCCTTTCCCTCCTCATCAGAAATCTTTCCCTACCGCTGGTTACTCTCCCTAGCAAGTGGGGTATCTCTCCTTATACTAGCCACTTGCAACAAAGGGCAGCAAAAACTGGGGGCAAATGAGTCCCACCAGTGCTTACCAGATGGTTATGATCTCAAAAGAAAGAGATTTTCGCCTGGCTGCCATACAGTTATAATATCCTCAGATTCCTTTGTGAGCCAGCTGTCAGGGAATGCCTGAACAATTAATTTAGTCAGCTAAATAGATCGAATCACAGTGCCTCCAGTACAAAGCAAATTTATAAAAATAATTGAACTGACTTAATTCTTTATTTTGATTTCATTTTGCCCAGCAGAATTCTTTAACACCTTGGCGCCGGTGCCTCTAGGTCCTTTAAGGGTTTCAGAAGCTGGGAGACAGGGCAGGGTTTTAGGGTTATGTGACCACCGTGATTCGCTGTCACGGTGGTCACATGATCGGGAAAGATCCCAATCGCAAGAGGAGATGAGGACCTTTCCGTGAGTGTGGGACACGCGTGCTGGGAGCGCGCAGGGCGCGTGCTCTCAGCACATATGTTTTTCTTAATTGCATTCAAATGTACGGCCACTCAGCGTCAAGGCCCAGATGCCGAGATTTGTGTGTGGCCAGCGCCACAAATAACCCAGCAAGATCGATGTAAGTATAGGCAGGCTATCGAAAGTAAATTAATATTTATTCACAATAAGTCATATACAAACATCACTAACAATTTGATTAATAGATGGTCACAGATACAATGTTTTTCAATGAAGTTCGAAAAGTATTTGTTACTGTGAATTAAAGCAAAAAAGAAATGAAGGTGTTGCGTTGCCCTATACATAAATAATCTAAGACTAAATAACACAAAAAACACCTAGTTGGTGCCTGTGAACACTCCAAACCAAAAATACACAAGTTATAAAGTCTCTGATAAATGTGAGTCATAAGCAGTCCCTTCCAGTTGCTACTCAAAGGTTTAACCTGTTGGTAAGTGAGCCCATAATCCCGTTGCAGAAAATATTCAATAGCTGTGCTTCACTACACACACGTGATACCCGATGGCTCCTTCATATATGGACCCACAGGATATAGTAGGTCACAGTGCACCTCTTCCCTTCCCTTGGGGTAAAAACCAATAGCTCTCCACTGGTCTCAATCCTCCTCATATACCAGCCACTTCCTGGGGGACTACAAGTAACTGTGGCCTTGCTTCTAGGGTCAAAACTCACAGCCACAATAGAGTACCCATAGTGTAGTAACTTAAAATCATAAGAAACATTTACATAAAATTGCACTCGCTTGTAGAATAAGAATTACCAGAATAGACTAAAAGATTGCAGTGTCTCTTTCAGTTCCTCATGCCTCACTTCAGTGTTTATGTACATATCTGTGGTTGCTTCGCAATGCTGCAAATTATTTTACAGCACGTCATGGTTGGTAGGTGGTGCTGCTTCAAGTCAATGGGACTGCGGAACAGCATGGTGGGATTTCAATGTAAACTTCTTCTTGGGAGGATCAAAAAAACAGTCAGTTGAAAGGCAGCATATTGCCTCTTGAAACACTTGTCAACCAGGCGTAAACTGCCTATGAAACACAATCCACTGCAGATCACTTTTCTAAGGTACTTACAAACATTTGCATGTGTGAACAAGGCTTTGGACCAGCAGAGACAGAAAATGTAGCAGATCTAAAGATGACACTCGATAAAAATAGAATACAAGACCCACAAGCAAAAGTATCACTCTAAAGCAAGGGTCCTCAAACTACGGCCCACCAAAGACATTTATCCGGCCTGCCGGGCCAAGTGAAAAAAAAAAAATCGGAAATAAAAGAAAAAACGCCGCTGTCCGGTAATATAGCTAGGCTCCTCGCTGGGTCCTTGGCAGTCAGGACACAGTGAGCGGCAACCTCTGAGCCCCGGATTTCACCTGCTGCAGCCAGAGGAGCAACAGGACAGGAACGGAGGAAAGCACATCAGGCACCAGGTACAGTGCATTGCGGTGTCCAGTGTGTTACAGAGTACAGTGCATTGCGGTGTCCAGTGTGTTACAGAGTACAGTGCATTGCGGTGTCCAGTGTGTTACAGAGTACAGTGCATTGCGGTGTCCAGTGTGTTACAGTGTACAGTGCATTGCGGTGTCCAGTTTGTAACAGTGTACAGTGCATTGCGGTGTTCAGTGTGTTACAGAGTACAGTGCATTGCGGTGTCCAGTGTGTTACAGTGTACAGTGCATTGCGGTGTCCAGTTTGTAGCAGTGTACAGTGGATTGCGGTGTTCAGTGTGTTACAGAGTACAGTGCATTGCGGAGTCCAGTGTGTTACAGAGTACAGTGCATTGCGGTGTCCAGTGTGTTACAGAGTACAGTGCATTGCGGTGTCCAGTGTGTTACAGAGTACAGTGCATTGCGGTGTCCAGTGTGTTACAGAGTACAGAGCATTGCGGTGTCCAGTGTGTTACAGAGTACAGTGCAGTGCGGTGTCCAGTGTGTTACAGAGTACAGTGCAGTGCGGTGTCCAGTGTGTTACAGAGTACAGTGCATTGCGGTGTCCAGTGTGTTACAGAGTACAGTGCATTGCGGTGTCCAGTGTGTTACAGAGTACAGTGCATTGCGGTGTCCAGTGTGTTACAGAGTACAGTGCAGTGCGGAGTCCAGTGTGTTACAGTGTACAGTGCATTGCTGTGTCCAGTGCGTTACAGAGTACAGTGCAGTGCGGAGTCCAGTGTGTTACAGTGTACAGTGCATTGCTGTGTCCAGTGCGTTACAGTGTACAGTGCATTTTAAATATTTATTGTTTTTTCCTGTTTTTTTGCACTACAATAAGATATTTGTTCATATTTTTTTCAAACTATAGTCTGGCCCCCCAACAGTGTGAAGGTCCATGAACTGGCCCCCTGTTTAAAACATTTGAGGACCCCTGCTCTAAAGAAATGTCTGAGCCCCAAAAGTTGTATGAAAAAAACAAAAATTACTTTATCATAAATTACATGATGCCATTCAAATGAACAACACCCCACAGATCTAACCCACCAATGAAGGCCCTGGTGCCCAACCTGTGGCAGCCTCATGTAATATGTCTGCAGTCTCTGACTGCCTCCTGCAGCATGTCTGCAGTCTCTTACAATCCTTTGTACCAAGTCCGCAGTTACATAGTTACATAGTTAGTCTGGCTGAAAAAAGACAAAAGTCCATCCAGTTCAACTATTAATAAAAAAAAAGTTATAATCCTATACCCACAGCTGATCCAGAGGAAGGCAAAAAAACCCAAAGCATGATCCAAATTGCTCCTGCTGGGAAAAAAAATCCTTCCTGATCCCCCAAGAGGCAATCGGATATTCCCTGGATCAATTTTACCTATAAATGTTATATCCAGTTATATTCTGTGTATCTAAGAAAGAATCCAGGACTTTTTTAAAGCAATCCACTGAGCTGGCCAGAACCAACTCTTGAGGGAGTCTATTCCACATTTTCACAGCTCTCACTGTGAAGAAACCTTTCCGTGTTTGGAGATTATATTTCTTCTCCTCCAGACGTAAAGAGTGCCCCCTTGTCCTCTGTGATGACCTCAGGGTGAATAGCTCTACACCGAGTTCACTATATGAACCACTGATGTATTTATACATGTTGATAATATCTCCCCTTAATCTCCTCTTCTCAAGAGAGAATAAATTCAGTTCCTCTAATCTTTCCTCATAGCTGAGCTCTTCCATGCCTCTTATCAGTTTGGTTGCCCTTCTCTGTACTTTCTCCAGTTCCCCAATGTTATTTCTGTGAATTGGTGACCAAAACTGAACTGCATATTCCAGATGAAGTCTTACTAATGATTTGTACCGGGGTAATATGATATCTCTCTCTCTGGAGTCTATACCTCTTTTAATACAAGAGAGGATTATTCTCGCTTTAGAAACCGCAGCTTGGCATTGCATGCCATTATTAAGCTTGTGATCTACTAGAACTCCCAGATCCTTCTCTACCATTGATTCCCCCAGTTGTACCCCCCCTAGTATGTATGATGCATGCATATTCTTATATTTATCAACATTAAACCTCATTTGCCACATAGTTGCCCAATTACACAGAGCATTGAGGTCGGCTTGTAAATTGGAGACATCCTGTAAGGACGTTATTCCACTGCACAGCTTGGTGTCATCTGCAAAGACTGAAATGGGATTTATAATCCCAGACCCTATATTGTTTATAATTAAAAAGTAAGGGTCCCAACACTGAACCTTGGGGTACACCACTGACAACCCTAGGCCATTCAGAGTATGAATCATTAACCACTACCCTTTGAATACCATCTTTTAGCCAGTTTTCTATCCATTTACATACAGATTTTTCCAAGCCTGTAGACTTTACCTTACACATTAGCCGTGTGTGGGGAACTGTGTAAAACGCTTTTGCAAAATCCAAGTATACCACATCCACCGCCACCCCTCTGTCCAAGTATACCACGTCCACCGCCACCCCTCTGTCCAAGTATACCACGTCCACCCCTCTGTACAAGTATACCACGTCCACCCCCACCCCTCTGTCCAAGTATACCACGTCCACCCCCACCCCTCTGTACAAGTATACCATGCCCACCGCCACCCCTCTATCCAAGTATACCACGTCCACCACCACCCCTCTGTCCAAGTATACCACGTCCACCGCCACCCCTCTGTCCAAGTATACCACGTCCACCACCACCCCTCTGTACAAGTATACCACGTCCACCGCCACCCCTCTGTTCAAGGTTTTGCTCACCTCCTCATAAAAAGAAATCAGATTTGTCTTTCATGAATCCATGCTGTCTGCTGCTTAAAATATTTTTATCCAGCAAGAACTCAATGTGGTATTTTATTAAACTCCCAGTATCTTCCCAACTATAGAAATTAAACTAACAGGTCTATAATTACTTGGTAAAGTTTTTGACCCCTTTTTAAATAATCGCACCACATTAACCTTACACCAATCCAGTGGTACTATGCCAGTCATTAAAGAGTCCCTAAAAATTAGAAACAATGGCTTTGAAATGACAGAGCTCAATTCTTTAAGGACCCGTGGGCAGGGGCATTTGTCAGGGTTGGTTGCACACGGTGCAATAACACTTGGTGACACACCCTCCGACAATCCCCGCAGAAAGGATCGGATCTGCAGATTGAGCATAATGGACTAGACTCCAATCCATTATGCTCAATCAGCATATCCGATCCATCCTGCGGAGATCTGCGGATTGAGCATAATGGATCAGAGTCCGATCCATTATGCTCCCCAATCCGCAGATCCGATCCATCCTGCGGGGATCGTCGGCATGCAATCTATACGGGGGGTGACACCGTACCCGCTCCATGAAAAGCTAGGTTGTAAATCAAGCAGACCCTTTTACTATTAATATATTTGAAGAATTTTTGGGAGATTGGTCCTGCTATCTTTTGCAATCTGTCGTTCGTTTTAATTTTTGCAGCCTTTATTTCCTTTTTGCATATTCTGTTATATTCTTTGTAATGTTTAAAAGATGATAGTGTTCCTTCATTTTTATATTTAATAAAAGCTCTTTGCTTATTATCTATAGCTTTTTTAACTTTGGTCATAAGCCACATAGGTTTGATTTTTAGCCTTTTAAACTTGTTGCCCATGGGAATATATTTTGCAGTATGTTCATTGATGCCAATATTCCCTCCCAGTCTAAGTCTTGGAGAGCAGCTCTCAGCCTTGGAAAATTAGCTCTCTTAAAATTGAGCGGTTTTATTTTTCCCGTATGTGCTCGCTGTTTACAGCTAACAATAAATAAAATCATGTTATGGTCACTGCTACCCAGATGTTCTTTTATATAGACATTCGTAATAAGCCCTGCATGGTTTGAGATTACCAGATCCAGCAGAGGATCATTCCTAGTTGGGGCCTCTATGAACTGTACCATAACATTGTCCTGTAGTAGGTTTAAAAATGTTTGCCCTTTAACTGTTCCTGCAGTGCCATTACTCCAGTCAATTTCCGGGTAGTTAAAATCCCCCATTATTATCATTGTCCCAGCCCTTGCAGCCCTTTTGATCTGTGCAAGGAGCTGAGTCTCCACCTCCTCCTTAACACTGGGAGGCCTATAAGAAATTCCAATGATTAGCTTTGTAGTACTCACCCCCTTGTGCAGTTCCACCCATAATGCTTCAGCCTCTTCACACTCTCCATCAACGCAGTCTTTGACCAACTCTTGTATCAAGTCTGCAGTTTCTGACCATCTCTTGTATTGTGTCTGCAATCTCTGGCCGTCTCCTGTATCTTGTACATTGTCTCTGACCATCTCTTGTATCATGTCCGCAATCTCTGACCATCTCTTGTATCATGTTCGCAATCTCTGACCATCTCTTGTATTGTATCCACAACCTTTGACCATCTCTTGTAATATATCTGCAACCTCTGACCATCTCATGTATCATGCCTATAGTCTTCAACTATATCTGGTTGTGTGTCTGCTGCCTCTGATAATGAATATTTACTGAATTTTATGTGTGTCCCTAATGTCGAAGGCCACACTTGAGGTCCCCCCATATCAAGAAATTTAACAATCACCTGATTAAAGGGTAATGCACAAATTCTCCCAGATCTGAACACAGCTGTATAGTTTTTAAAGATCAGTAAACTTATACTGCATACAGATTCATAAACATTTTAATATTTTGCATTTGTGGTCAGTAATTTAAATATATATATATATGTAAATGTTTGGCTTACACTGCAAATGCACTGCATTGGAGCTTTTTGCATCCTAGCAACGGAAAGAACACTAGATGCATTCATTGAGAATATAAACAGAGATCCTCCTGCGCAAAAGGTGAATAACCCTACTGTAAGCTGCCAACACTTAATCTGTTACCCAAACAGTGAAAATACCAAAATTACATAAATAGTGCAGCGCTCAAAAACTAACCTATATATACAAATAACTGTGCTCACATGCAATAGTGACACACATATGGTGAAATAACCTAAATATCAAGTGCCACTTAATGATGATCTAAGGTGTTCATAAAAATGTGAAAAACGCTTATATACAACGTGATAAAGAATACATAAAAACGCATAAATACATATAAAAAATAATTATAAATAATTTATAAAGTGCTCCAAATGTGGTAATGTGACCACATTCAATCAAATATATCTTCCAAAAAATCAAGCAAAAAAATAGTCCATAAAAAATAGTGGCAAACACATGCAAAGTGAAAAAGGTGCAAAAATATGCTAAAAAATTGTGCAAAGAGAAAGTGTCCTTGTTCCACAGCAATGCAAATCTTCCCCTCCTACGGCTAAATTGCCTCCTCACCTCCTTACATCGACCCCCTAAGGGCCACACAGCATTCAGGATCTCTCTGGATCCTTATCTCCTGGAGATCAGCACTTCTCCTGCCGTCCTGGATCACTCTGAAGGTATTCCCATTACCCCCACTCAGAAGCTTCTATAGGATAATTACTCACCATCCAGTGAGCAAGAAAGAAAGAGATCCTCTAAGTGCAGTATTTATCAGAGCCAAACGACACTTTAATAACAATGGTTTTACACAAGCATATAGCCACTCACATATTTTTCCATTCCTCTCGACATGTGGGTGTACTGCATGTAATTAGAAGGACTTCCTGGGTATACCAAGATGGCGGTTGGCACCGGAAGTGCGTCACCGCGTACCGGAAGTTCGGCGTACTGGCGTGCCTACGCGTTACGTCACTCTTACTCGTGACTTCCTCTGGGCTTTGCCCTATGCACGCCTATCCTCCCTTAAGTAGCGGACCTCCTCTGATGACTAATTGTCGGTCCACCCCCTTCTACATTTACACGGAGCGGCCATTTTCTTGGAGCTCATCTCCACTCCAGGAGTGAGGACACCTCTTTCAACCCTAGGGATAGATATGAACGCCAAGCATTCCATCCATCCCTACGATCATCCACCCGACCCTGATTTTTAAAATTGCTTTATTGAAAACAATTAAAAGAACAACATTTAATATGGGGATTTTAAAATCATTACATAATAGGCTTATACTGTTTTCCAGGATAACTATAGGACCCCAATTGGATACTCCTAAATATTACATACTATCAGTACTAAAAATATACTATTCTTTATTACTAAAATCCATAGAATTATAAATAGCAGAGAAAATTTGGGATTAATTTAAAATAAATTTTGGAGTCATTTTAATATTTGTTCATTCATTATTTATAGATAGATAAATGGGATACCACAGCAATGGAATCCCTATTTATTCCATTACCTACAATTCACCCACACATTTACAAAATTGACTTAAATATCTACACATAAATAAATTATTTGTCATAGCCATGATTCTTCATAAGATAGTTAAAAATCATTTAAAAATCACTAATAAAACATTACTAATAAAACAGTACAAATAGAACTGATTAAAAATCACTGATAAAACAGTTCAAATCGAACTCGACATTTAACCCCTTAGGGACCTGTGTTTGCATATAATAGATCCACTTAGACTCAGTCTGACTCAGAGATAACACTTTATTGCTACCCCTCCAGTGTTTCTTAAACTTTTCCACACCCCAGAATTTCATTTTTCTGGGGTCTTTATTGTGGTACATAGCAAAATGTCTAGAGACATTGTGTTTTGGGAACCCTTTTCTAATGTTTTGGACATGTTCCCTCAGTCTCTTCCATAATGGCCTTTTAGTTCGGCCTATGTACTGGAGTCCACACTCACACTCTATACAGTACACTACCCCTTCGGACCTACAAGTGATAAAATCTTTAATATCATATTTCTGACCGGTGGAGGTGGCAATAAAATCCTTACGTCTTCTGTTTAATCGTTCCGTAGCTACACAAGCGAAACAGTTCTTACACGGAAAAAAACCTTTTTCGTTCAGGAAAGTGATATGATTCTTTATTGGGGGATCTAAAACATTCTTAACCACCTTCGATCTTATTGTGGGAGCTTTTCTATAGATGAATCTCGGAGTATCCGGTAATGACCCCCCTAGTACAGGGTCCAACTTCAAAATACCCCAATGTTTTCTGTAAATATTCTCTACCTTTTTAAAATGTGTATTAAAATCCAATACCACCGCAATTTGGAAATCTGCTTTTTCATCTTTACTTTTATCCCTTAAGAACTGCTCTCTATTAATATTGCCCACTTGGTCTATTTCTGATAATATCCTCTCTTCAGGGTACCCTTTTTGTATAAATCTTGACCCCAGCATTTCTGCTTGATTCAAATAATCACTCTTAGAGGTGCAGTTCCGTCTCAGTCTTACAAACTGCCCCTTAGGGATATTATACAGCCAGGATGGGTAATGGCAGCTCCCCATAGGGATATATCCATTACGATCGACCATTTTGAAATGCGTTTTGGTTTCTAATTTACCATTTAAAATCCTAATATTAAGGTCTAAAAAATTTAACTCTTCCTTGCTCCACTCCCATGTAAATTTAATATTTTTATCATTTGTATTAAGGTTCGTTAGAAAAACTTGTAAGGTGGTCAATTCTCCTTCCCATACGATGATTACATCATCGATGTACCTTTTATATATATTTAACTCTTTGGGGTACTCTTGATATACCATTTTGCTCTCCCAATGTGCCATAAATAGGTTTGCTACACTTGGCGCAAACCTGGCCCCCATCGCAACACCTCTTATTTGTTTAAAATAATTTTTGTCATGCCAGAAATAGTTATGATGTAAACAAAACTCCAAACACTCTAATATATATTTGCTTTGTGTCCAGGGTAGATTGCTATATGTCCTGAGGCCCCAACTCACTGCTTCCATTGCATCATTATGTCCGATGATTGTATATAGTGAGGAGACATCTGCACTCGCCATATACAACTCACATCCTCCTCTTACTTCTTCTAATGTTTGGATAAGTTGTTTCGTGTCTCTCAAAAAAGACTGAGTACGTTTAACCACCGGTTGCAGGAATTCGTCTATGTATTGTCCCATTCTTGCTAAAACTGACTGTATGCCATTTACTATGGGCCTTCCAGGTGGATTTACAGCATCTTTATGGATTTTCGGAACTGTATATATGACTGGTATTCTGCATGTATCTGGCGTGAGAAACCTTGCTTCTTTTTTATTCAAAATATTTTTCTCCACGCCTTTTTTCACCAATCTCTCCAGCTCTTTTTTATATTGTACCGTGGGGTCTTTTTTCAGGACTTCATAAGTATGAATATCACTTAATTGTTTGGCTAACTCACCTGAATAGTAATCTTTGGACAAAACTACGATGCCTCCCCCTTTGTCCGCTGGTCTGATTACTATGTCATCTCTCTTACTGAGTTTTTTGATACCTATTTCCATACCTATATTCTTATTGATTTTAGGGATAGTTAGTCGTTCTAAGTCAAGATTAACCATTTTTTTAAAAACATCTATTTGGCTATTGTTCGATATTTGAGGGTTAAAAAGTGATTTGTTTCTAAAATCAGTATGGGTGAACCTGGTACTAGGGGCACTGTTACTAATACTCCTTGCCCCTGGTAATCCTAAAAAATACTTCTTAATGTTCAGTTTCCTGATGAATTTCTGAGTATCTATATAGATTTTGAACTTATTGGCAGGTGTGGGGGGGGCGTATTTGAGGCCCTTGTCCAAAACCATAATTTCCTCTTTGGACAATTCCGAGCCACTGATATTGAACACCCCTTCCCCTATTATTCTCTTTTTCTTTTGTTTTTTGAGTCCTGCCCTGCATCCCCTCTTCCTCCTGGGCTTCTCCATCCTTCTCTTGGGGGACTCCTCTCTCCTGGGTCCCTCCCTAAAAAATCCTCCCGTGGATAATCTGACCTCAAAGGTTCAAACCTATTGTGTGTAGGGATAGGACTCCTCTCTTCATATCTGTGATATTCCCACCTCCCTTCTGGTGGTGGTCTATCATAATAATGTCCATTGGGTCCCTTATCGTAGTGTTGTCCATTGGGTCCCTTATCATAATATTGTCCATTAGGTCCTTTGGGATAATACGGTCTAGGCGGGGGGTACTGATTAGGTGCCGGGTAATAATTGGGCCTAAAATTCTGGAAATTGGGTCTTTGGTTATACGGTTGACCTTTCCCCTGTGGTTTCTTGTAACCCCCATTTCCATTTTTTGGTTTCCACCCATTTCCAGGAGTGCGATAGGCCTGGTTATAGTAATTATTAGCCATTTTATTAGGTCCTCTATAATAATCAACATATGCAGGTACATTTTTCCCAGCTCCTTCCTTCCTTTCTTTTGTCGGTGTTGTATTGGCTGAGGCTATTTCTACTTCATTCAAAGAGGATTGCCACTTAAATACTTGATCTTTACTCATGTCATTCAAATCTCTCTGGTATTTTTTGAGCTTCCTATTTTTAACTTCCTGGTCCACTTTATCTAAATCCTTGTTTAATCTTTTTGTTAGATTTTGCATTTCCACCGTATCTTTGAGTGGCTCAATTTTTTCTTTAATTTCCCCAATCTGGCTATCCAGATTCCTTATTTTCCTTTGTTTCCTCTTAAGGAGGAACATGACTAATTCTAGCCCTTTTTCATGGAAAAAGTTGAACCACTCCTCTGTCCCTTCAGGGTCTGTTAACCCATCACAGATGGGTACCCATCACTAGTACCAGGTTCACCCATACTGATTTTAGAAACAAATCACTTTTTAACCCTCAAATATCGAACAATAGCCAAATAGATGTTTTTAAAAAAATGGTTAATCTTGACTTAGAACGACTAACTATCCCTAAAATCAATAAGAATATAGGTATGGAAATAGGTATCAAAAAACTCAGTAAGAGAGATGACATAGTAATCAGACCAGCGGACAAAGGGGGAGGCATCGTAGTTTTGTCCAAAGATTACTATTCAGGTGAGTTAGCCAAACAATTAAGTGATATTCATACTTATGAAGTCCTGAAAAAAGACCCCACGGTACAATATAAAAAAGAGCTGGAGAGATTGGTGAAAAAAGGCGTGGAGAAAAATATTTTGAATAAAAAAGAAGCAAGGTTTCTCACGCCAGATACATGCAGAATACCAGTCATATATACAGTTCCGAAAATCCATAAAGATGCTGTAAATCCACCTGGAAGGCCCATAGTAAATGGCATACAGTCAGTTTTAGCAAGAATGGGACAATACATAGACGAATTCCTGCAACCGGTGGTTAAACGTACTCAGTCTTTTTTGAGAGACACGAAACAACTTATCCAAACATTAGAAGAAGTAAGAGGAGGATGTGAGTTGTATATGGCGAGTGCAGATGTCTCCTCACTATATACAATCATCGGACATAATGATGCAATGGAAGCAGTGAGTTGGGGCCTCAGGACATATAGCAATCTACCCTGGACACAAAGCAAATATATATTAGAGTGTTTGGAGTTTTGTTTACATCATAACTATTTCTGGCATGACAAAAATTATTTTAAACAAATAAGAGGTGTTGCGATGGGGGCCAGGTTTGCGCCAAGTGTAGCAAACCTATTTATGGCACATTGGGAGAGCAAAATGGTATATCAAGAGTACCCCAAAGAGTTAAATATATATAAAAGGTACATCGATGATGTAATCATCGTATGGGAAGGAGAATTGACCACCTTACAAGTTTTTCTAACGAACCTTAATACAAATGATAAAAATATTAAATTTACATGGGAGTGGAGCAAGGAAGAGTTAAATTTTTTAGACCTTAATATTAGGATTTTAAATGGTAAATTAGAAACCAAAACGCATTTCAAAATGGTCGATCGTAATGGATATATCCCTATGGGGAGCTGCCATTACCCATCCTGGCTGTATAATATCCCTAAGGGGCAGTTTGTAAGACTGAGACGGAACTGCACCTCTAAGAGTGATTATTTGAATCAAGCAGAAATGCTGGGGTCAAGATTTATACAAAAAGGGTACCCTGAAGAGAGGATATTATCAGAAATAGACCAAGTGGGCAATATTAATAGAGAGCAGTTCTTAAGGGATAAAAGTAAAGATGAAAAAGCAGATTTCCAAATTGCGGTGGTATTGGATTTTAATACACATTTTAAAAAGGTAGAGAATATTTACAGAAAACATTGGGGTATTTTGAAGTTGGACCCTGTACTAGGGGGGTCATTACCGGATACTCCGAGATTCATCTATAGAAAAGCTCCCACAATAAGATCGAAGGTGGTTAAGAATGTTTTAGATCCCCCAATAAAGAATCATATCACTTTCCTGAACGAAAAAGGTTTTTTTCCGTGTAAGAACTGTTTCGCTTGTGTAGCTACGGAACGATTAAACAGAAGACGTAAGGATTTTATTGCCACCTCCACCGGTCAGAAATATGATATTAAAGATTTTATCACTTGTAGGTCCGAAGGGGTAGTGTACTGTATAGAGTGTGAGTGTGGACTCCAGTACATAGGCCGAACTAAAAGGCCATTATGGAAGAGACTGAGGGAACATGTCCAAAACATTAGAAAAGGGTTCCCAAAACACAATGTCTCTAGACATTTTGCTATGTACCACAATAAAGACCCCAGAAAAATGAAATTCTGGGGTGTGGAAAAGTTTAAGAAACACTGGAGGGGTAGCAATAAAGTGTTATCTCTGAGTCAGACTGAGTCTAAGTGGATCTATTATATGCAAACACAGGTCCCTAAGGGGTTAAATGTCGAGTTCGATTTGAACTGTTTTATCAGTGATTTTTAATCAGTTCTATTTGTACTGTTTTATTAGTAATGTTTTATTAGTGATTTTTAAATGATTTTTAACTATCTTATGAAGAATCATGGCTATGACAAATAATTTATTTATGTGTAGATATTTAAGTCAATTTTGTAAATGTGTGGGTGAATTGTAGGTAATGGAATAAATAGGGATTCCATTGCTGTGGTATCCCATTTATCTATCTATAAATAATGAATGAACAAATATTAAAATGACTCCAAAATTTATTTTAAATTAATCCCAAATTTTCTCTGCTATTTATAATTCTATGGATTTTAGTAATAAAGAATAGTATATTTTTAGTACTGATAGTATGTAATATTTAGGAGTATCCAATTGGGGTCCTATAGTTATCCTGGAAAACAGTATAAGCCTATTATGTAATGATTTTAAAATCCCCATATTAAATGTTGTTCTTTTAATTGTTTTCAATAAAGCAATTTTAAAAATCAGGGTCGGGTGGATGATCGTAGGGATGGATGGAATGCTTGGCGTTCATATCTATCCCTAGGGTTGAAAGAGGTGTCCTCACTCCTGGAGTGGAGATGAGCTCCAAGAAAATGGCCGCTCCGTGTAAATGTAGAAGGGGGTGGACCGACAATTAGTCATCAGAGGAGGTCCGCTACTTAAGGGAGGATAGGCGTGCATAGGGCAAAGCCCAGAGGAAGTCACGAGTAAGAGTGACGTAACGCGTAGGCACGCCAGTACGCCGAACTTCCGGTACGCGGTGACGCACTTCCGGTGCCAACCGCCATCTTGGTATACCCAGGAAGTCCTTCTAATTACATGCAGTACACCCACATGTCGAGAGGAATGGAAAAATATGTGAGTGGCTATATGCTTGTGTAAAACCATTGTTATTAAAGTGTCGTTTGGCTCTGATAAATACTGCACTTAGAGGATCTCTTTCTTTCTTGCTCACTGGATGGTGAGTAATTATCCTATAGAAGCTTCTGAGTGGGGGTAATGGGAATACCTTCAGAGTGATCCAGGACGGCAGGAGAAGTGCTGATCTCCAGGAGATAAGGATCCAGAGAGATCCTGAATGCTGTGTGGCCCTTAGGGGTCGATGTAAGGAGGTGAGGAGGCAATTTAGCCGTAGGAGGGGAAGATTTGCATTGCTGTGGAACAAGGACACTTTCTCTTTGCACAATTTTTTAGCATATTTTTGCACCTTTTTCACTTTGCATGTGTTTGCCACTATTTTTTATGGACTATTTTTTTGCTTGATTTTTTGGAAGATATATTTGATTGAATGTGGTCACATTACCACATTTGGAGCACTTTATAAATTATTTATAATTATTTTTTATATGTATTTATGCGTTTTTATGCATTCTTTATCACGTTGTATATAAGCGTTTTTCATATTTTTATGAACACCTTAGATCATCATTAAGTGGCACTTGATATTTAGGTTATTTCACCATATGTGTGTCACTATTGCATGTGAGCACAGTTATTTGTATATATAGGTTAGTTTTTGAGCGCTGCACTATTTATGTAATTTTGGTATTTTCACTGTTTGGGTAACAGATTAAGTGTTGGCAGCTTACAGTAGGGTTATTCACCTTTTGCGCAGGAGGATCTCTGTTTATATTCCAATTGTTTAGTACCTTACTACTACCTCCAGCAAGCATTATGGAAGTATTTGGATATCTTGAGAATAGGTCTATTAATGTTGAAGAGATTTTTAAACAGCCACAAGGGGGTCCCACCAGTGACTTAGAGTCATTATATAGGAAGTTGGGCCACCTCATGGAGAAGAAAGTTGTGGCGTGGTGGGACATAGTCACACATGAGAAGTATTTAAAAGACAAACTAGTGCCCAGGAGACTAAGGTGGGATGTGCCCATCTGTGATGGGTTAACAGACCCTGAAGGGACAGAGGAGTGGTTCAACTTTTTCCATGAAAAAGGGCTAGAATTAGTCATGTTCCTCCTTAAGAGGAAACAAAGGAAAATAAGGAATCTGGATAGCCAGATTGGGGAAATTAAAGAAAAAATTGAGCCACTCAAAGATACGGTGGAAATGCAAAATCTAACAAAAAGATTAAACAAGGATTTAGATAAAGTGGACCAGGAAGTTAAAAATAGGAAGCTCAAAAAATACCAGAGAGATTTGAATGACATGAGTAAAGATCAAGTATTTAAGTGGCAATCCTCTTTGAATGAAGTAGAAATAGCCTCAGCCAATACAACACCGACAAAAGAAAGGAAGGAAGGAGCTGGGAAAAATGTACCTGCATATGTTGATTATTATAGAGGACCTAATAAAATGGCTAATAATTACTATAACCAGGCCTATCGCACTCCTGGAAATGGGTGGAAACCAAAAAATGGAAATGGGGGTTACAAGAAACCACAGGGGAAAGGTCAACCGTATAACCAAAGACCCAATTTCCAGAATTTTAGGCCCAATTATTACCCGGCACCTAATCAGTACCCCCCGCCTAGACCGTATTATCCCAAAGGACCTAATGGACAATATTATGATAAGGGACCCAATGGACAACACTACGATAAGGGACCCAATGGACATTATTATGATAGACCACCACCAGAAGGGAGGTGGGAATATCACAGATATGAAGAGAGGAGTCCTATCCCTACACACAATAGGTTTGAACCTTTGAGGTCAGATTATCCACGGGAGGATTTTTTAGGGAGGGACCCAGGAGAGAGGAGTCCCCCAAGAGAAGGATGGAGAAGCCCAGGAGGAAGAGGGGATGCAGGGCAGGACTCAAAAAACAAAAGAAAAAGAGAATAATAGGGGAAGGGGTGTTCAATATCAGTGGCTCGGAATTGTCCAAAGAGGAAATTATGGTTTTGGACAAGGGCCTCAAATACGCCCCCCCCACACCTGCCAATAAGTTCAAAATCTATATAGATACTCAGAAATTCATCAGGAAACTGAACATTAAGAAGTATTTTTTAGGATTACCAGGGGCAAGGAGTATTAGTAACAGTGCCCCTAGTACCAGGTTCACCCATACTGATTTTAGAAACAAATCACTTTTTAACCCTCAAATATCGAACAATAGCCAAATAGATGTTTTTAAAAAAATGGTTAATCTTGACTTAGAACGACTAACTATCCCTAAAATCAATAAGAATATAGGTATGGAAATAGGTATCAAAAAACTCAGTAAGAGAGATGACATAGTAATCAGACCAGCGGACAAAGGGGGAGGCATCGTAGTTTTGTCCAAAGATTACTATTCAGGTGAGTTAGCCAAACAATTAAGTGATATTCATACTTATGAAGTCCTGAAAAAAGACCCCACGGTACAATATAAAAAAGAGCTGGAGAGATTGGTGAAAAAAGGCGTGGAGAAAAATATTTTGAATAAAAAAGAAGCAAGGTTTCTCACGCCAGATACATGCAGAATACCAGTCATATATACAGTTCCGAAAATCCATAAAGATGCTGTAAATCCACCTGGAAGGCCCATAGTAAATGGCATACAGTCAGTTTTAGCAAGAATGGGACAATACATAGACGAATTCCTGCAACCGGTGGTTAAACGTACTCAGTCTTTTTTGAGAGACACGAAACAACTTATCCAAACATTAGAAGAAGTAAGAGGAGGATGTGAGTTGTATATGGCGAGTGCAGATGTCTCCTCACTATATACAATCATCGGACATAATGATGCAATGGAAGCAGTGAGTTGGGGCCTCAGGACATATAGCAATCTACCCTGGACACAAAGCAAATATATATTAGAGTGTTTGGAGTTTTGTTTACATCATAACTATTTCTGGCATGACAAAAATTATTTTAAACAAATAAGAGGTGTTGCGATGGGGGCCAGGTTTGCGCCAAGTGTAGCAAACCTATTTATGGCACATTGGGAGAGCAAAATGGTATATCAAGAGTACCCCAAAGAGTTAAATATATATAAAAGGTACATCGATGATGTAATCATCGTATGGGAAGGAGAATTGACCACCTTACAAGTTTTTCTAACGAACCTTAATACAAATGATAAAAATATTAAATTTACATGGGAGTGGAGCAAGGAAGAGTTAAATTTTTTAGACCTTAATATTAGGATTTTAAATGGTAAATTAGAAACCAAAACGCATTTCAAAATGGTCGATCGTAATGGATATATCCCTATGGGGAGCTGCCATTACCCATCCTGGCTGTATAATATCCCTAAGGGGCAGTTTGTAAGACTGAGACGGAACTGCACCTCTAAGAGTGATTATTTGAATCAAGCAGAAATGCTGGGGTCAAGATTTATACAAAAAGGGTACCCTGAAGAGAGGATATTATCAGAAATAGACCAAGTGGGCAATATTAATAGAGAGCAGTTCTTAAGGGATAAAAGTAAAGATGAAAAAGCAGATTTCCAAATTGCGGTGGTATTGGATTTTAATACACATTTTAAAAAGGTAGAGAATATTTACAGAAAACATTGGGGTATTTTGAAGTTGGACCCTGTACTAGGGGGGTCATTACCGGATACTCCGAGATTCATCTATAGAAAAGCTCCCACAATAAGATCGAAGGTGGTTAAGAATGTTTTAGATCCCCCAATAAAGAATCATATCACTTTCCTGAACGAAAAAGGTTTTTTTCCGTGTAAGAACTGTTTCGCTTGTGTAGCTACGGAACGATTAAACAGAAGACGTAAGGATTTTATTGCCACCTCCACCGGTCAGAAATATGATATTAAAGATTTTATCACTTGTAGGTCCGAAGGGGTAGTGTACTGTATAGAGTGTGAGTGTGGACTCCAGTACATAGGCCGAACTAAAAGGCCATTATGGAAGAGACTGAGGGAACATGTCCAAAACATTAGAAAAGGGTTCCCAAAACACAATGTCTCTAGACATTTTGCTATGTACCACAATAAAGACCCCAGAAAAATGAAATTCTGGGGTGTGGAAAAGTTTAAGAAACACTGGAGGGGTAGCAATAAAGTGTTATCTCTGAGTCAGACTGAGTCTAAGTGGATCTATTATATGCAAACACAGGTCCCTAAGGGGTTAAATGTCGAGTTCGATTTGAACTGTTTTATCAGTGATTTTTAATCAGTTCTATTTGTACTGTTTTATTAGTAATGTTTTATTAGTGATTTTTAAATGATTTTTAACTATCTTATGAAGAATCATGGCTATGACAAATAATTTATTTATGTGTAGATATTTAAGTCAATTTTGTAAATGTGTGGGTGAATTGTAGGTAATGGAATAAATAGGGATTCCATTGCTGTGGTATCCCATTTATCTATCTATAAATAATGAATGAACAAATATTAAAATGACTCCAAAATTTATTTTAAATTAATCCCAAATTTTCTCTGCTATTTATAATTCTATGGATTTTAGTAATAAAGAATAGTATATTTTTAGTACTGATAGTATGTAATATTTAGGAGTATCCAATTGGGGTCCTATAGTTATCCTGGAAAACAGTATAAGCCTATTATGTAATGATTTTAAAATCCCCATATTAAATGTTGTTCTTTTAATTGTTTTCAATAAAGCAATTTTAAAAATCAGGGTCGGGTGGATGATCGTAGGGATGGATGGAATGCTTGGCGTTCATATCTATCCCTAGGGTTGAAAGAGGTGTCCTCACTCCTGGAGTGGAGATGAGCTCCAAGAAAATGGCCGCTCCGTGTAAATGTAGAAGGGGGTGGACCGACAATTAGTCATCAGAGGAGGTCCGCTACTTAAGGGAGGATAGGCGTGCATAGGGCAAAGCCCAGAGGAAGTCACGAGTAAGAGTGACGTAACGCGTAGGCACGCCAGTACGCCGAACTTCCGGTACGCGGTGACGCACTTCCGGTGCCAACCGCCATCTTGGTATACCCAGGAAGTCCTTCTAATTACATGCAGTACACCCACATGTCGAGAGGAATGGAAAAATATGTGAGTGGCTATATGCTTGTGTAAAACCATTGTTATTAAAGTGTCGTTTGGCTCTGATAAATACTGCACTTAGAGGATCTCTTTCTTTCTTGCTCACTGGATGGTGAGTAATTATCCTATAGAAGCTTCTGAGTGGGGGTAATGGGAATACCTTCAGAGTGATCCAGGACGGCAGGAGAAGTGCTGATCTCCAGGAGATAAGGATCCAGAGAGATCCTGAATGCTGTGTGGCCCTTAGGGGTCGATGTAAGGAGGTGAGGAGGCAATTTAGCCGTAGGAGGGGAAGATTTGCATTGCTGTGGAACAAGGACACTTTCTCTTTGCACAATTTTTTAGCATATTTTTGCACCTTTTTCACTTTGCATGTGTTTGCCACTATTTTTTATGGACTATTTTTTTGCTTGATTTTTTGGAAGATATATTTGATTGAATGTGGTCACATTACCACATTTGGAGCACTTTATAAATCATTCATTGAGAAGCCGCCTGTATCCTAGCAACAGAAGGACATTAGGTGATTTCCTTGAAAAGCCATGTAAAGTAAAAGCCAGCACTCAGGTACTTTGAGGTTCCTTTTGATAAGTACTGCCTTTCTGTTTACATGGTTATCATATGGTATCACTGTTATCCATGTACTTTAAATCTGTGGCACTGAAGATCTAAATGTAATATAAAGTATACAAAGTAGGCGAAACTGAATAACAAACAGTGACACCACATAGGGGAAATAGTAATAGCAATAATTATTCCATTTTCTAACTTCACCAATTGGGTGTGGGTCGCGGTACCCAAAAATGCACTGAAAAAAATGTTTATGGGGGGAAAGCCCCCATGAGGAAAGAAGGTACTTACTAAATGACCCAAGTAGTTTAACTGAAATAATAGTGTTATTGAAAGCACATATAAATGTTTATGCAATTGTATATAAAAAGATCAAACAATGTCTCCACCCGTCACCTATTAAAAACATGACAACGTTGTCACTCAAAAATGAGGAAACCCTGGGTTAGATGTTGAAATTGCACAATGTCAAGTCCCCTGAATGATATATCAATAGACTCTGAATCAACAAACGCAACCAAATTGTTGCTATCAATGAAGGGTGTATGAGAGGTTGAAAAATCAGGTATAGACATAACCATATTTATTGAAGTATTGACATTTTATATGCCTCAGCCAGTCATGCAATGTGAAGAAACTAAAGCTTCAGGGAAGGATCAGATACAGCTTAATGTCCAGCCACCTTAATAAAGGTTATGCGGAAGTAGCCAGTAGATCAAAGGAGCACAATCATATCTGGACATCAGATAAACGATTAGAGCCATGGATGGAATTAACCTCCCTAGCAGTCTGATTATATCCATATTTCTGTGCTCAAAGCGGTACATTTTTTTGCATGGAAATGTTTTTTTTTTGTAGGCCTGTAATTTTTAGGAATAACTCACTGAAATCTGTCCGAACAAGAGTCTAGTAAACATCCCGGGTAGGATAAAACTTGAAACACAAAATCATAAATTATAATTTAATAAATAAGCATAAAAAATAATAACATAATAATAATAAATTTAATTCAATAATGTAATCAAACCAAAAACACTGAAATTTGAAATATAGCACCAAGTTCGCACATCATTGAGCAAAGTCGCAAAATCGTTTTCAGTGTCTGATCACGAATTTCCCCCACGAATCATTATCACTCAATTCTGCAAGTGGTTCTAATTTACTATTGCTGTTCTCTAGCTGGTCTAAAACCGCTTTTGACCTAAAGGGACACTTTTTGGACACCATGGAGGTTTCTCAGTTTCCAGGCAGAAAGAACAGTAAAAATGCAGGCAGGGCACAGGACAAAGCACTCGGGACAAAATGTATGTGAAATGGTTTGATACAGTAATGTAATACTATGTGATTTTAGTGAATGTCACTTTTTGTCATTTTCAAATTTCCCGCCGTTCCGTCCCCCATACGTCCCGACGCTCGCAGGGGACGGAACCCAGATGACAGATACCGGCATCCGCCGGATTACATTGCTGGGGACACTGCAGGAGGGACATTGCGGGAACTCAGGACAAGGTAAGTGATTGAGGGATCCCGGAGCAGCGCCGTATGGTAAGCCCGAGTGTAGCTCAGGGTTACCGCTTGTGGTACTGAAACTTTACCCCAAACTACACTCGGGAATACCGCCAGGGAGGCTATGCTGATAGGTAAAGCGCCATCTGGTGACTTAGAGGGTACAGTCACTATGAACATTCAGGAGGAAATATTTGGGGAACGTGGCTGTTATCGGTTCAAATTTGGCAGTCTATGCATTGGTGCCCGAATAGATTATAACAAGGAAGGTGCCTCAGAAGATGACCATCAGGCCACAATGGTTACGGGTAAGATAGCAAAGTGTTGAAAGTGCATTAAGGCATTAGGGACTGATGCTGGATGACTTTTTCTACAATGTTCCTTGAGAAGCCACCTGCAACCTAGCAACTGAAAAGCGCTAGGTGGCTTGGGTGCTAGGTGGCTTCACTGAGAACCCACCTGCATCCTAGTAGCTGAAAGGCACTAGGTGGCTTTAATGAGAAGTCACCTGCGTCCCAGCAACCAAAGGGCATTAGGTGGCTCCATTGATAAGCCACCTGCATCCTAGCAAATGTAGAGCATGAGGGTGCCTCACTGAGACACCACCAAAGGAATTAGGTAGCTTAACTGAGAAGTAACCTGCATCCTAGCAACAGAACCATGTATGCTGTGATGCTGAAGGTGATTAAATGTTGCTGATATGTTACGTGCATACAGAGCACTGTGTACACAGGATTCTGCCTACTAATGCTACATTTTCATATGACTGCGTGGAAGAGACTTAAAAAACATACAGGACCCCACAAAAGTGTGTCAATACACCAGTGTTATCACTAGAGACTAGTTCAGGCACATTTGGATCCTGGGTCTGAAACCACCTACGCAAACCCGCCAGGAACTGTCAACTGTCTGGGGCAATCATCTATGGCATTCCCCACCCCACATCCACATACAAGGGCCATGTATAGGAGTGGCTGTGGGTTGGAGAATGCCTCAATTGGCCCAGTACAGGTGATAGCTTCCTGGTGGGCTTGCTCAGGTTAGATTGGACTAGGATCAGAACATGCCACCTCTTCCTGGTTATAACTCATCAGGGAACTCATAGAGATCCCTGGCTGACACAGACTGGGATCAATAAATATATACATAAAATGTGTATTTTTATTCACTAAATAAACACATACAAAAAAATTGTTTATCAATGCGTATGTTACAAATATATAATTTGATAACTTTAATAGTTAACACTACCCCACCCTGCACTGCATTATGGCTTGAGCTCATAAAAATATTTTGACTTCTATGGAATTAAGATATAATACAGTGCAGGGCAGGGTGATGTGTTGGCTATTTTTTTTCTTTGGAAGCCCACGATGTAGTACAAAAAAACTAAACGCCAGGTGAACTGAAAACGCGTGAACAAAAAAAGTGCACAGAGTGTGTCAATGGTCACTTCCCAAAGAGGAAGGACCCTGTCAGGAATAGGCTCAGCACAGGTGGTGCTGGGGCTCACCTGCCTTGTGGGCTGCAGTACCAGTGCTCTCAGCAGCCAGAATCTCACTCCTGCAATCAAGCCATCACCTGAGGCTGATTGCAGGAGGTGTATTTAAGCAATGGCCAGGCCTGCAGTCAGTGCCTTGGTGTTTGTTTCCCATGAGCCACTGTACCTGGTCCTGTCGCCTGCCTGCTTCCCCTGCTTGACTCTGACACTGATCGAACTCCGCCTGCACTGACCTCGGCTATTCCTGACCTTTCTCCTGCCTGCTCCGTTTGTACCTTGTCTGCCCGATTGTTCCTGACCCGGCCTGCCTGACCACTCTACCTCTCCAGCCTGACTACGCCTGTCTGTGTTCCTGAACATACTGGCATTCGTTGGAGGTTTGGTTTTGTTTGTACTGTGCGTTGTATACTTGTGTAGTTCCTAATAAATTATATTCTTGTACATCACTCCTGAAGCCTGCGTTTCCCTGTGTCAGTCCACACACCTCTGGTCATACCGGGAGCCCTGACATAACACCAAGGCCAGTCCTGATCAGAAGTGGCTGCACAAGGAAGCCATCTTGGCTTGTTGTTGTGAAGGATGCATCCTGAGGAGGATGTGTACTTGTATCTGCTAGTCTTAGATGACAGAGATTATGCCTATCGGACTGTGAAGGAGTATGCCAGGGATCAGCTGCTAGAGTGCATATGGGTCGCTCATTTCCTGGTAGATCAGGGCATGGAGTTCTCTGAGGTGCAACCATTGATTCAGGCTTGTGCTGAGTTGGCTTCATCTATTACCCCTGAAGGCAGGAATGACTTTTTTCCACCATTCAGTACGGATCAAGTAGAATCACTGGTATGGTTGTTGGAGGATGATCCAGATTGCTTCTTTGAGCATTATTCAGCATGTTCACAACATGTGCTAGTGGATTGTATAAATGTAGTGCAGTCTTTGGTCAGACAGGCTATGTGTAAGCTGAGCTTTGTTCAACCAGTACTACAGACATGGTCAGATTTGTTACACCCAGCCTCAGTCAGCTTGCAACAACCCAGTCCTGCTTCTAATCATTCCTCTGCTCAAAGCTCTCTTCCTGCATTCCCGACAGCACCCCCAGTGACAGCCCAATATACCCTGCTATCTACCACATGTCAGTACCCTGTTCCCACTCGCTGCACCTATCCTGCCTTTAACCCTGTAAAGAAGTCCTCTGTAGAAACTTCTCCCTTCTCTGTTCCATCTTCCAGCTCTTCTCTGTCTTTAGCTGCTCCCTCCGTTTACAGCCCTGCATTTACTTGCAGTGCTTCAGTAACTAAACCCAAGAAGAAGCGAAGATTCTTTCTAACCAGTACCATCCTGCCAGTATCCAAACCGGTCAGCCTGCTGTCTGAGAACTTGCCTTCTGTTGTCCAGCCTGGTGCCCCGGTGCCCGCTGTTCAGCCTGATGCCCTGATGCCTGATAACCCAGTGTACACTACCCAGTCTGATGATCCTACCCAGCCTGATGATCCTATCCAGCCTGATGATCTGGTGCCCGCTACCCAGCTTAACGATCATATCCAGCCTGATGACCCGATGCCCATTATCCAGTCTGATGACCCGGTGCCCGCTGTCCAGCCTGAGAAACCGATGTCGGCGATCCAGCCTGATGACCCGATCCAGCCTGATGATCTGATCCAGCCTGATGACCCGGTGTCCGCTGTCCAGCCTGACACCCCGGTGCCCGTGGTCCAGCCTGACACCCCCGTGCCTGTGGTCCAGCCTGGCACCCCGGTGCCCATGGTCCAGCCTGGCGCCCCGGTGCCTGTGGTCCAGCTTGGTGCCCTGGGTGCCCGCTGTCGTGCCAGATGACTCAGTGCCTGCTGTCGTGCCAGATGACTTGGTGCCCGCTGTCGAGCTTGGTGACCTGGAGCCCGCTGTTCTGCCAGATGACTCAGGGGCCGCTATTCTGCCAGATGACTCGGTGCCCGCTGTCATGCCAGATGACTCGGTGCCCGCTGTCATGCCAGATGACTCGGTGCCCGCTGTCGTGCCAGATGACTCAGTGCCCGCTGTCGTGCCAGATGACTTAGTGCCCGCTGTCGTGCCAGATTACTTGGTGCCCGCTGTCGTGCCAGATGGCTTGGTGCCCGCTGTTGTGCCAGATGGCTTGGTGCCCGCTGTCGTGTCAGGTGACTCGGTGCCCGCTGCTGTGCCTGATGCCTCGGTGCCCGCTGCCTCGCCTGATGGCCCGGTGCCTGCTGCCTCGCCTGAGGGCCCGGTGCCCGCTGCCCCGCCTGATGGCCCGGTGCCCGCTGCTCTGCCTGATGTGCCTCTGCTCACTGCCCAGCCTGATGTCCTGATGCCTGCTGCCCAGCCTGATGTCCCGGTGCCCACTGCCCAGCCTGACGTGCCTCTGTCCGCTGCCCAGCCTGACGTGCCTCTGTCCGCTGCCCAGCCTGACGTGCCTCTGTCCGCTGCCCAGCCTGACGTGCCTCTGTCCGCTGCCTAGCCTGACGTGCCAGCTCCTGATGCTTAGCCTGCTTCTGGAAATCCTGTGTCCAGCAACCTGCCTTCCTGCGGTCTCCTGCAAAAAGATAGGCCTATCAGCAGGAGACCCATACAGTCACTTGATTCCGGCAGTGGGATGTCCAGCCAGTTACCGGATCCTGGTGGTGGAACATTGGGGCCATTATGGACTGTTTTGAGTGTCCTGAGGCCGCTCCTTGGGGGGGGGGGTACTGTCGGGAATAGGCTCAGCACAGGTGGTGCCTTGTGGGCTGCAGTACCAGTGCTGGCCAGCGGGTGCGCTCAGCAGCCAGAATCTCACTCCTGCAATCAAGCCATCACCTGAGGCTGATTGCAGGAGGTGTATTTAAGCAATGGCCAGGCCTGCAGTCAGTGCCTTGGAGTTTGTTTCCCATGAGCCCCTGTACCTGGTCCTGTCGCCTGCCTGCCTGCCTGCTTCCCCTGCTTGACTCTGACACTGATCGAACTCCTCCTGCACTGACCTCGGCTATTCCTGACCTTTCTCCTGCCTTCTCCGTTTGTACCCTGTCTGCCCGATTGTTCCTGACCCGGCCTGCCTGACCACTCTACCTCTCCAGCCTGACTACGCCTGTCTATGTTCCTGAACATACTGACATCAGTTGGAGGTTTGGTTTTGTTTGTACTGTGCGTTGTATACTTGTGTAGTTCCTAATAAATTATAGTCTTATACATCACTCCTGAAGCCTGCGTTTCCCTGTGTCAGTCCACACACCTCTGGTCATAACGGGAGCCATGACAGACCCCCTGACCCCTCGGGCTGTGAGCCTCCTGCCCAGGGCGAGGCACTCTGGTGTACCTAGCCAAAAGGCCTGGTGGATCCCTCTCTTTGTGGCTAGCTGAAGCAAACCACTAAGCACTAGATAAGGGGCTCTCCCAATGAAAGATTCCCTTCCCTAGGCAAGGAACATATCCAGTCTACAGTCACACATCCTTCACCCAGACTTCAGGACAGACCAAAGATCAGCATCTTACCTTAGTGAGTGACAAAGAAACTCATATGAAATGCAGCAACAAATGTGAAGAAAAATAAATAAAGTGACAGTGTCTGATACAATGGCTAGGACTTTGTAACACAAATTGCCCGGTCTTGGCCAAAAGGCCTAGCCCATAAGGCGAAGTGCAGAAAAAATCATGTGGTGTCGTGGCCAAATGTACATTCTCACAGTGGGTTCCCAAACCCATAGTGATACTCAGAGCAATCTTCAGTCCCTACCAGGGACGGACTGACCATTTGGAAACTCAGGCACTGCCCGAGGGCCCGGGGTAAGTAGGGAGCCCCATGAGATGCCCCTGGTACCTTTTTCATAGGCTTTTTTGAGTTTGGGCAAGGACACAGGGGCCCCATGATCCCCTATTGCCCGGGGGGTCCATGAGTTGTCAGTCCGCCCCTGGTCCCTACTCTCAGGAAGATCTTAGCACCGTGGGAACTCTGCTTTCCCCGCACGCAGAAAGACCAAGTAGCACTGCTCAAATTGGGAGGCACTGGGTCCTTTCAGTATCCTCCACATTAGAGAAATACTCCCGACTCCCACCTTACCCAGTGGGCGCTTAATTCAGTTTCCTACCCATGAGGAAGATTCCTCAAGAACCCCATCATATAGTTAGCACCTCCGCTTGGCAGCTCTAGGCTTGTTGGTTTGAGTTCCAGCAATGGCAATACATGCCTGGAGTGTGCATGTTCTCCCTGTGCCTGAGTGGGTTTTCTCCCGCACTCCAAAGACATGCTGGTAGGTTAATTGGTTCCTGCCTAAATTGACCCTAGTATGTGTATGTATGAATGTAAGTAAGGTACCTTAGATTGTAGGCTCCTTGAGGGTTAGGGACTGATGTGAATGTAGTATTTATATATATATATGTAAAATGCTGCATAAATTGATGGCGCTATATAAGTAGTTGTAGTAAATACCAGCAAGGGTACTTTACAGCCAGCTATTCCTGCCAGAAGGTGACAGTGGAGCACCCATCATGGAAACTGATAAGAACGTATACTATTTTATTTATTTTAGGTACTTATAAAGCGCTGTCAATTTACGCATATATATTGTACAATCACATCAGTCCTTAACCTTCAAGGGGTGTACAATCTAAGGTCTCTAACTTACATTCATATACATATTAGGTCCAATTTAGACAGGATCCAATTAACCTACCAGCATGTCTTTAGAGTGTGGGAGGAAACCCATGCAGGCACAGGGAGAACATGCAAACTCCAGGCAGGTGGTGCCATGGCTGGGATTTGAACCAATGACCCTAGTGCTGCCAGGAGGAAGTGCTAACCATTTAGCCACTGTGCTGCCCACACTTTATCTTTGCCAAAAGTTCAAGAAACAATTGGTGTTATCAAATTTTATACTGGCATTTTTTTTAATTTATTTTTTTGTACGTGTTTATTTGTGGGAAACCATAAGATCAGCATAGAGAAACTTTATTATTATGGCAAGAGCATACAAAAGGCATTCAGGAAAATGCAGAAGATCCCGTGATGACATTTAAAATGCACAAAACCTTTCTGCAGCACGAAGTGTGAATTCCACCTCGATCTTTAAAAATTGCTTGGTTAGCTCTCATTGAATTAGCTTCACTAGAACTCTGTTCTTTGCAAGTTAATCTATGCATGAGGTTTCTCAGGGAACTTTGACCTGCTCAGCCAGGCATGCCTATGAGGAAGGGAGGGTCCAGCATTAATTAGGTGAACTTCTTTTGGAAGCTGTTAACTTTCAAGGTCTGGCAGGAGTTTCACATGCTGGCAAGCAATCTCCTCTTCCTCCCTGTGTGAGGCCTCTGTGTATAAACACCATCCGGAGAGCTAGAACTGAAAATGTTGAGACTGCTGAGTAGCGATGACTACGAGGTGGGCACCAGGATTAAAGGGTTCTCTTCCCGCATCCTCTTCATGCTGGCCCTCGGGGCGGTCGGATTTCTACTCCTAGGATTCATCATAGGTACATTTCTCTGATTGCACTTTATTGCACTAATTGTTTTCCTGTTTAAAAAAAAAAAATCTCAAAGCAATAACTAATACGGTGTCAGTGGGTGCGAAGCGTTTATTAATGAAGCTTTATTGGGTGCAAGACTTTAGTAGAATTCAGAAGTTTTTCCATTGGCAGCAACGAATACACCAGTTCAGGATTAAAGTGAAAGTAAAGTCCTCTTTTTAAGTTGTACCTACAGGTAAGCCTATAGGAGCCGCGATGACGTCACTCCCGCACATGGGCACGGCATGGAGCTCTGAAGGGACAGAATGCATGCTCCGGTGACATTACCAGCTGCATGCTGTGTGAATATCTCCTAAGCATGCAACATGTAATGCCACCGGATCATGCGTTCTGTCCCTTCAGAGCTCCGTGCGATGTGCAGGAGTGACATCATCACGGCTCCAGCCATTTATACTGCCAGAGCCTGCGAACCTGGAAGGAAGACTGGATGAAGAAGGTGACATCAGGGAGTCGTGACAGCGTGGTGCTGGAGGGCTCCGTGTACTGGTAAGTCTGTCATACATTATGACCTAAAACTGCAGGGGCCCATTATTTAGGATGTTTAATGGGCAGTTTACTACCGCTTAATTTTTGCATTAATAATGCCTTCTGGTGCTTTTCTTTTTTCCCCTCCCTTTTTTTTCCCTTAATCTCAGTGGAGCACATGTGCCTTCCAGTGTGTTTTTTTTCATGCGTTTTTATGCATTCCATACAGAAAAAAGTGCAACATGCTCTACTTTTGTTGACTGCACTGGAACACTCTGCACTTGTGTGAACTAGGGCCATTGGAATCCATGCAGGGGTGGACTGACCATTTGGAAACTCGGGCACTGCCCGAGGGCCCGGGGTCAGTAGGGGGCCCCATGAGATGCCCCTGGTACCTTTTTTTTTCATAGGCTTTTTTGAGTTTGGGTAAGGATACGGGCCCCATGACCCCCTATTGCCCCGGGGCCCCATGAGTTGCCAGTCCGCCCCTGAATCCATGTTAAACACTGTCCATGCGTTTTTGATGCAGAATAACAACATACTAGACTGCATCTGGTGTGAAACCGCCCTAAATGTAGGGTTGCCACCTCTTCCCTTTAAAACAGAACACATATTAATTACACAGGTTCAGAAGCTAATTTTAACCACTTGCCCTCCAGAGGATTTACACCCCCCCCCCCCTTCCTGACCAGACCATTTTTGCGATACGCCACTGCGTTACTTTAACTGACAATTGCGCGGTCATGCAGCGCTGCACCCAAATGAAATTTACATCCTTTTTTTCTCACAATTTTGTTCTTTTGGTGGAATTTGATCGTCTATGCATTTTTTATTTTTTGCGTTATAAAAAAAAAGACCGACAATTTTGAGAACAAAATGTTTTTTAACTTTTGCTATAAAAGATATCCAGTAAAAAAATTTTAAAAATCAAATTTTGTCATAAATTTTGGCTAAAATGTATTCAACTACATGTCTTTGTTATAAAAAAAAAATCCCAATACGTGTAAATTAATTTGGTTTAAGGGAAAGTCATAGCATCTACAAATGGCGGTGTATATATACTGGATTTTTTTTTTCTTACTAGTAATGGTGGGGATCAGCGACTTATAGCGGGACTACGGTGGGCATTATGACACTGGGGGTAAGTGACTTGGTGTCACTGACATCCCCAGTGACACTAATACAGTGATCAGTGCTAATAAAAAACACTGACACTGTACTAATGACAGGAAGGGGTTAACGTGTGGAGCTCAAAGGGTTAACTGTGTGCTCTTTCACATTATGCGCTGTGTGTGTGCTTTACACTTTAAGCACACTTCTTTGCATGGCTGTGTTATGCAGAGCCATAAAAATCAGTGTGCAGGAGCTGATAGGGGAGAGATCTGTATTGTTTACAGTTCTCTTCTCTCATCGGTAATACTCAGCGATCACTGGGTGCCGTCGAGTAATCACCGACTGGGACCCGGTGATTAACGAATGGCAGCGTGGGTAGGGCACTCGCGTGCACCCCCTACCCAGAACTACAAAATCATATGAGTGTTTATGTATATGTGTGTATGTATGTATGTGTGTGTATATATATATATATATATATATATATATATATATATATGTGTGTGTGATTTTGCGCACCCGTGCCGCCCTGTAGCAGTATTTTTGATATAGGACGGATGGACAGTGGTTAATGCACATAAAGCACTAAGTGCGTTTAATTGCTAGGTGTTCTGTTTTAAAGGGATGAGGTGACAACCGTACTTAAATGCTATATTTTTTTTTTAACTTTAAATTTAGAAAGATGTCATACTTACCTCCTCTGTGCAATGATATTGCCAACCATGTAACCCATATGGCAAGGAGGGAGAACCTTAACACCAACACCGCACATACAGTAAATGTAGGTTTGCCACCTCATCCCTTTAAAACTGATCACATATTAATTATACAGGTTCTGGGGCTAATTGAATGCAGACAAGGCACTAAGTGAGTTTAATTACCACCTTAATCAGCCACAGAACCTGTGTAATTAATATGTGATCAGTTTTAAAGGGATGAGGTGGCAACCCTAAGTATACGCCATGGCAGTCAATGTTTTTGTCCTGAGAGTGCACTCACGGTGAGCTCCCAGCACAGCGACTAAGCTGTCAGACAGTTCCTGGCAGGGGTGGACTGAGCATTCTAGCACTCGGGCACTGCCCGAGGGCCCGGGGTCAGTAGGGGGCCCCATGAAATGCCACTGGTACCGGTTTTTATAGGCTTTTTTGTGTGTGTTTTGAGTGTGGGCAAGGACACGGGCCCCATGATCCCCTATTGCCCGGGGGCCCCATGAGTTGTCAGTCCGCCCCTGGTTCCTGATCTCTGTTTATGACTAAGAGCCAGTGGGGCAGCTCCTGATCATGTGACTTCTGTAACAGCCAGTCAGAGCAATCGTGTGACCAAGAAGTCCATTTCACCCCCTGGTGTAAAGAATGAAGCAGGAAGGGGTTAGCATAGAACTAAGGCTAGGTTCACATATGCGGGTGGTTGCTGCTATGGGTAGCACTTGTTCCCGCAGCTGAAACCACCTGCACAGAAAAATGGGTATGGGTGTCATTAATCATAATGGCATGCCCCATGCCCTGGAAATCACTCCTGCACTGCACTTGCGGTTCCTGTGTGGGATCGATTCCACAATTGGAGCAGGAACCTTTTCTATGTGTTTCAGGAGGCACAGCCAGGAGTGTATTTAGATTTTGTGCTGCCCTAGGCAACACAAAAAAAAATCTGCCACCCCCCCCTCCCCCAGTGACATCTCCAGAGCAGTTGAAGCAGCAGGTGCAGTGGCTGTCCTTAGTCATGTATGGGTGGGATGAGGGGGTCTCCCGATGCCAGTATTCCTGGTGTGACCCCACCCAGGAGATCAGGCAGACTCCTCTGGACAGCGGCTCTCCTACCTGGGCGGTCCGTGCAATTTTTTTTTTTTACCCTGGAGGGGGAGGTGCTGCCCTGGGGTAGACATGTATCCTGGATTGTTCCTCTCCCCTGCCCAACCCGATTTCCTGCACCGGTCCTGGTGTCTCCAGGAGTCCATCTCATAGCAATGATCGGTGCACCGCCAGGATGGGCAAGGGCGGCCATGGCGAGGCACAAACCGGCACCAGCCAGCAGCCTCATCACACTGAAGGAGAATTATCACATCCCGGGCACCAAACTCAACCCAACCGCCGCCCACCAGTCCCCTCTCCCCCCACCTGCAACCCCTGTACACCACTGCAAACCCCTCCCCCAGAGAAGGAGAGAGATTCACCATCCATTCCCAGTGCCCAGGAGAACCATCATCCCGTCTTCCACGAAAAATGCCGCCCAAGGCAAATGCCTTGTTTGCCTCCTGGCAAATACGCCCCTGGGCACAGCAGTAGGGTTGCCACCTCATCTCTTTAAAACCAAATACATATGAATGACTCTGAGGTTAATTTAATGCAGATATGGCACAAAGTGAGTTTCTTTACCACCCTAATCAGCCACAGAACCTGTGTAATTAATATGTGTTGGGAACAGGGGCGGACTGACCATTTGGAAACTTGGGCACTGCCCGTGGGCCCAGAGTCAGTAGGGGGCCCCATGAGATGCCCCTGGTACCTTTTTCATAGGCTTTTTTGAGTTTGGGCAAGGACACAGGGGCCCCATGATCCCCTATTGCCCGGGGCCCCATGAGTTGTCAGTCCGCCCCTAGTTGGGATTTAAATTGATGGGGTAGCAGCACAAAACACAGTCCGCAGAGCCACATCACTGTGAATTAGGTCTAGTGGAGGGTTATAATCCCTGTGCGTTTTTTTTTTTTTTTTGCCAACTGTGTCCTATTGGGAAGATTTCCGTTCACTTCCTGTCCCATAGCCAAAACAAGAAGTAAGGAAATCCCTCCAAAGTGAGGGAATCCTTGGTTGTCAGCAAAACTAGAGTCCCAATTAGAAGATTTCCCCTCTCTTCCTGTTCTGTTGACAACCCAAAATTTTTAATTTTCTTTCACTCTCAGCCCCTGGGTTCGCAGGACGCCACATGTAATTCGCACAGGAATTGCACCGCATCCCTGTGTGAATTACATGCAAATGTCTGTGCGATGCAATTCGTGCCATACATTTTGTATGGCTCAAATCGCATCCACACCAAAAAGGTGCGGGACCCTTTTTTAAATCCGCACCTGAATCGCATCGCATGGGTGTTCTCACTCATGAGATGCGATTTCTGGCAATTGCATCTGGTTTGCGATCTGTTTCGGGGTGTCATTAATTGACACCCGCACCAGATCGCATGAGCACAATGCAATTGCCATACGGGGCGGGAAAGGCACAGGATTTGCAGCGTTTTCCGCACTGCATTGGTGATAATAGTACTAGACAAACGGAGAGGGTGAATCACCCTAATGTATCACATGCCTAATGAAGGGGTCCTGGGAGACTCCGAAACGTTGCCTTGCTGTAACTATGTAATTGGTCATTAAATTTTGGGACCCAAATTAGAGATCCTTGGTGTGCTGGTGCAACTCTCCCATGTTAATAAGGTAAAGTCTACAGGCGTGGAAAAATCTGTATGTAAATGGATAGAAAACTGGCTAAAAGATCGTATTCAGAGAGTAGTGGTTAATGATTCATACTCTGAATGGTCTAGGGTTGTCAGTGGTGTACCCCAAGGTTCAGTGTTGGGACCCTTACTTTTTAATATATTTATAAACAATATAGGGTCTGGGATTATAAATGCCATCTCAGTCTTTGCAGATGACACCAAGCTGTGCAGTGGAATAACATCCTTACAGGATGTCTCCAATTTACAAGCTGACCTCAATGCACTGTGTAATTGGGCAACTATGTGGCAAATGAGGTTTAATGTTGATAAATGTAAAGTTCTGCACTTGGGGGCTAAGAATATGCATGCATCATACATACTAGGGGGGGTACAACTGGGGGAATCAATGGTGGAGAAGGATCTGGGAGTTCTGGTAGATCACAAGCTTAATAATGTCATGCAATGTCAAGCTGCGGTTTCTAAAGCAAACAAAATCCTCTCTTGTATTAAAAGAGGTATAGACTCCAGAGAGAGAGATATCATATTACCCCGGTACAAATCATTAGTAACACCTCATCTGGAATATGCAGTTCAGTTTTGGGCAGCAATTCACAAAAAGAACATTGGGGAACTGGAGAAAGTACAGAGAAGGGCAACCAAACTGATAAGAGGCATGGAGGAGATCAGCTATGAGGAAAGATTAGAGGAACTGAATTTATTCTCTCTTGAGAAGAGGAGATTAAGGGGGGATATGATCAACATGTATAAATACATCAGTGGTTCATATAGTGAACTCGGTGTAGAGCTATTCACCCTGAGGTCATCACAGAGGACAAGGGGGCACTGTTTACGTCTGGAGAAAAAGAAATGTAATCTCCAAACACAGAAAGGTTTCTTCACAGTAAGAGCTGTGAAAATGTGGAATAGACTCCCTCAAGAGTTGGTTCTGGCCAGCTCAGTGGATTGCTTTAAAAAAGTCCTGGATTCTTTCTTGGATACACAGAATATAACTGGATATAACATTTATAGGTAAAATTGATCCAGGGAATATCCAATTGCCTCTCGGGGGCTCAGGAAGGAATTTTTTCCCTGCAGGAGCACATTGGATAATGCTTTACTGGGTGTGTTGCCCTCATCTGGATCAACTGTGGGTGTTGGATTATAACTTTTTTTTTTTTTTTGTTATTTGGCTGAACTGGATGGACTTTTGTCTTTTTTTTTCAGCCAGACTAACGATGTAACTATGTTCCAGCAGACAGTCGCTGCAGCACCCACTTATACACACAGCCATTTTTAACGCAGGGACATGTGCTTTGTATTGCACACTTACAGCAATAAAATATCACAGGTTTCCTAATCCCTCTGTACTCTATCCAATACTTAAGGCCTGGTTCACACTACATGCGTTTCATTTGCATTTTTTTCTGCATCGAAAACACACAGAAAGTGGGTTATGTGGTTGTCAATGTCATAGTTCACATCAGTGCTTGCAGTTCCAGTGTGATTTGGGTGCAGAAAAAAAAAGTAGAACAGGCTGCATTTTTTCCTGCACAGAACTGTACTGGAACGCAGTTAAACACATAAAAAACGCACCGGAATGCACCAAACCGCACCAAAAACACACTAGAACGGACATGTCCCTATTTAAATTGAAGAAAAAGAGAGAGGAAAAAATTAACTGAAGTGCATAAAAAACGCACTGGAATGCGTCAAAAACGCGCATGCAAAAACACATCTGGAACGCATGTGGACTGCATTTCTGTAGTGTGAACCGGCCCTAAAACAGTATTAAACTCAAAAGCAAACTTTTGCAGCTTACAAATTCGGAGATGTGATGGCTGCATTCGTTTCCTTTATTGGCTTTCTTTTATTTTCACCTGGTGATCCTGCCAGTAGGTCTGTTGTTTTTCAAAGAATAAGTTGTTCTGTAGATGTAACAGTTAGAGAACTGAGACAAACCTTTTACCACTGAGAGGGGTGCTTACAATGATCAGCCTTTATTCTTGTAAAACCTTTATCCCAAAATTTAAAAACAAACTAACTGCTATAACTGATTATAAAGTGTTAGCTGGAGTTTGGCTTCAGCTTGTTAGTGTATCTAAATCTGCTAGCACAGGGGTGGGCACATTTTTTTTTCCCAAGGGCCAAACTTAATTCTGCTCAAGTACATAAACATATAGAAAACAAACACCTAGTGCTAGGAATAATAGGTACGAAAAACATCATGACATAGCTCTCTTTCAGATGGCCAGTCGGCGGGTGTTTAAAAACAGGCAATTGAGCAACTGTTTTACTGCCCCCCAAGTGCCCACCCAAACTGTAAAATAACATCTGGGCAGGGCTGTTCATATGCCTTTCTTGACTTGGGGTGCAAAGTTAAACATGCGGCACCCACTTGTCAAATTCACCCACTGAGCTAATTTGGGCCATGCCGCAACCACACCTCCTCATTGCCCATCAACTGCACTCTGAAGAGCACCTTTCTGAAAAGTCACCTGAAGGAAAGAGCCTGGGATCAGTACAGTGGGGATTTCTGTAGATCCTGACCTGGAGTGAAGAACAGGCTCTTGCGGTTTGCAGCGTTCAGGCACTGACAGAGGAAGAACTTGGTCAGGTAGCAGAGTGAAGGGAGAGCGGTAGAACCCCTGATCTGGCCCTGTCACATGCACTCTCCCAAGAAAAAAAAAAAAAATTGCCAGCAATACACACCAAACTGAGCATGTGCACAGTGACTCCACACAATGTCTTATCAGGAGATAAGAGGGGGACACTGGAAGAAGGGGGGGATCAGAGAAGTCAGGATCAAACAACGGTTTTACACAGTGCAGAGAATTAATCCATTAGGTTCCACAGTGAGTATAACAAGCACGCTTTATTGTATATACAGACTGATTTTACTAGTGTGGGTTTAGTAACACAATCCCAACTGCGAACGCGCCACTGGGGGCATCAGACGGAGGAGGTCCTTCAGATCAGTTCCACTCTAGGTGTTCTGTCCATCTGTCATAGCGCTCTTGGATGGTATCCACAATGGCAAACAGTGTCCATGTCCTTTACCATCCCTGTGCCTGTGGCCTAGACTGGGGTATGTGGGTCATGCTAACAATCCCCCATGTTTTCAATCCTTACCTGACTGCATTTGATCACATTTGTGAATGCAATTTTACCTTCAATAAATTTAATTTGCAGTCATGGCCAAAAATATGCATATCAGAGGCCTCCCTGAATCCTACAATACAGGCGCCCTCTTGGACCTCTGCACCATACTCATTCCAGTGGCCTTGGGTCTATCCTCCCCATGCCAAGTGGAAAGAGCACACCGCTTAGGTGCACCATCTAATGATAGATGCACGCCACGGTCTGTGATGGCCAAATACCTCAGTTATGCAGACAGAGTGGCTATCCTCAATTCATTCCGCAACTCCCGCTCCTTACAAATAGAAGGCCATAAATTGCTTCTATTCGCAAGAGGATTCACGCAAACGAAAAACCTTCCAATCTATCTGCGCTTTACTGCATCAAGAAGGCGTCAAATTTACTCTAGCATATCCAGCTATACTACGGCTCACCACGCATACAGTAGAACCTAAAGCCTTCACTCACCCAGAGGACGCCACGCATTTTCTGCAGACCCAACTAAGTGACATCAGTGCCTCGCCTAACCCCCTTCAACCCATCCATGACATGGGCCCCAGGGATCAACGCAGTCCTCGTAAAGACCCTCCGAAGAGGCAACGAGTGAATCAACCTTCTGGTTAGCTTATGTATATGATATACTGTATACTGTTCTTGCTGTTAACATGAGTTTCCAAATGTTATCTGGTCTGTTCTTCATGTGTCTCATGGTATTTCATACTCCGACCACAAAAAAAAAAACCTGCGATACATTGGAATTTTAGATTCCACTCCGGCTCACATATTTACTCGATGGGAAGCTCTCTATCACAGATATACTCCCATGTTAGGCTAAATTCTTTGCAATTCTCCAGTTACGCTGGTCATAGTATAGGAGTATCATGAGGAAAAACGTGAAGTCCAAACTATTGCATTGGTTTGTTGTATATTTTGTCTCCCCATTAGGGCCCTGTTGGGCTCACTTTACACCTTTTCCCACATCCCTTCCTTTACCTAATCTATCCCATTCCTCCGGAGAACCTTGGTCACTACAAGAACCCCATCATCCCCAGTTAGTACTTGCAGCCAGGATCTGGGCAGAGAGGGAACCATCACGGAAATATATACACTGTGTCTGCAGATACACCTCAGTTAACTCATTAAAATGATATGCATAATATCCTGGAACGTCAAAGGCCTAAGATCACCCCACAAACGCATGGAGGTCTTACGCCACCTGAAACGTTTAAAAGCAGACATAGCCCTACTCCAAGAAACCCATATGACCCAGTCAGACTTCACACGCATGAAAAAGCTTTGGGTAGCCCAGGTTCTAGGCTCCCCATCTACTAAAGGTAAAGCAGGAGTACTTCTACTTATCCACAAGTGACTCACCCCCGAAGTAATAGCCACCACAACTGACGACGAAGGATGTTTTGTCGCAACACACATCAAATTGGGTTCTAGTGATCTAGTATTCACAAACATTTACGCTGCCAACTCACCTACTAAACAATTTTTTCAATCGATGTTGTCCCGGATATCGAAGTATGTCCACCTCCCCATCGTTACAGGAGGTGATTTCAACTCCTACATGAATTGTCAGGAAGATAAATCAAAAAGCAACGACCGCCACTGGGCACCTCATCACTGCTCGCCCTCAGCTCCCACACTGCTAGCAAATTTCGTAGAGGCGGTACAGCTCACAGACATCTGGCGTCTTTCCCTTCCAGATGGAAAAGACTACACTTTTTACTCTCATGTTCACCATACATTCTCCTGAATCGATTACTTTTTTTGCAACTCCGCTTTGTTAAACCATATCACCGGGTCCACCATTCATGACACGGCCATCTCTGATCATTCCCTGATATCCATTTTACTGAACTACCTTGACACAACTCACCCCCTTAGAATTTGGCACTTCCCGTCCTACTTGGCAAGACCTATCCCAAAAAATCGCTACAACCTGGGCAGATTTCATAAACACAAATAAGGCCCATCAATCCACCCTCAATCTGTTCTGGGAAACTGGTAAAGCGGTACTAAGGGGCAGAATAATAACATTCGCATCCACCTATAAAAAGAAACTCTTACAAAAATTCATAGAAGCCAGCACACTTCTAAGACAGGCTCATAAAAACCTGATAGACCTAAATTCGCATGAAAACAGGAAAATCTGACTGGAGGCAAAAAACCAATTCGATACTTGGACATCAGCCCAAGAATCCATACACCAATCATATCTCGACCTACAATACCACAAATTTGGCAACAAACCGGGCAAACTATTGGCCCGTTTTATGCAGAAACCCTTTCACCCCAACTCACTTCACAGCATTAAAGGACTCTCAGGGCTCCCTCAAAGACACACCAGAAAACATAATTTCAATCCTAGAACGATTCTATGCCCAGCTATACGGACCAGATCCAATTGACATCGCACATGCCAACTCTTTCTTGGAACAACTTAGCGTCCCACAAGTTGACCCAACCGCACTACACATTCTTAATGCCTTGATAACATCGGAAGATATCACCTCGGCGATCCACTCATTAGCCAATGGCAAAACTCCTGGCCCCGACGGGTACATTGCAGAATTTAAAAAAACTCACGGCCACAATAATTACCCCAACTCTACAATCAGTATACCAAAAAATCCAGGAAGGGGACAACTACATCCCATCGGGCTTCCAAGCGCATATAAAACTGATCACAAAGAAAGGTAAGGACCTTACAGATCCGGGCTCCTATTGCCTGATTTCCCTCTTAAATCTAGACGCTAAAATAATGTCAAAAATCATAGCAAACAGACTAGCCACCATTTTACTGTCTCTCATCCACCAATCCCAAGCAGGATTCATCCAGGGAAGATCGGCTGCTTCCAACATTCGCAAAGTTCTAGCTGTGCTAAACCATGCCAAACACAACCCACATCATGATCTAGTGATCATATCCCTTGATGCCAAGAAGGCTTTCAACAACCCACAACTAGTCCTACAAAAATTTGGCTTCTCAGGTCTTTTTGCTCACCCGATCCAATCAATGTATTCCACACCTATGGCCCAGGTTATACCCGCAGGGCTCATATCCAATCCTATTCGCCTACACAAGGAGACAAGACAAGGTTGTCCCCTATCCCCCCTATTTAATCTAGCCCTGGAATCACTAGCACGCTTCCTACTAGTTAAATCCCAATTACATGGAATTCAGATAGGACAACAAAACTTGCGCATTGAGCTTTTCACTGACGACGTACTAATTTTTACTTCAAATCCAACCCTCGACATACCTTGTATTCATGATGTATTCTCAGACTTCCGACACTGCTCTGGTCTCCACATAAACTTCTCCAAAAGCAAAATACTCCCCTTATATCATGCCAGAACTCCTCTTTGGGCCTCAACATCATTGTTTAAGCTAGCCAAAAACCAAATTACGTATCTAGGCATAAAGATAGGGAAGCTCCCCTCTTCACTGTACACGCTAAACGTCATACCAGCAATAGATAGGATCATAGGAGAACTTGAAATGTGGAAAGATCTACCGTTCTCGCTACTTGGAAGATCACACTTATTTAAAATGGTTAGTTTCCCAAAACTTTTATACCCTCTACAAACCATCCCACTCCTACTCCGACATGGAGACATTCCGAAACAAAATAAAGCAATATCCAAATTCTTATGGAAGGGGCGCCTCTCACGCATAGCCCTGCATAAACTTTATCTTCCAAGGAGCGAAGGAGGATCTGGACTACCCAACATCAGAGTATACAGTACAATCTTTCCTGCTTATTACGAGTCTGCTTAGACTGGCTAGCCCAGTCGTCCAAATATTCAAATTTTTAACTAGAAACTGACATGGTTCACCCATATAGTCTAGCTGCAATACTACATTATAATGTTAATTTACTCCCACCTCAATTAAAACATAACTCGCTCATACGTGACATTCTCATAGTCTGGAGAGAGGTCAGACGCAAGCTAGGGGTTTCCCCTTGGGTATCCCGCTACCTCCCAATACACAATAATCCATCTTTTCCTCTTCCGCAACAATATGCAGCATACACATCTTGGGTCACCCACGATCTTGTGAATGTAATTCAATTATTTGATACTTCATGTGGTTTGCCTATGCCTCTTCACCACACCCTGTGGAACCACAACCTACCCTTACGCCACTTCATCTATATTCTTCAAGTACTAAACTATGTGAAAGCCTTCTTTCCTGATAAATCCATCTGGTTCTGCACCTCTTTGACACTGTAATGAAGAAATGAAAGTTTAAAACATCGGACATCTACACCCCACTAAATCTGCACTATGCGAAACCATTAGAATACTCGTCAACGGCTTCTTGGGTCAAAGACTTCCACAAAGCAATCACAGTCAACCAAATACTAACGGGATTTAACACCAATTGTGCCTTCATAACAAATGAATTCTGTTGTGAACAACAACTTAAAATTATGCACCGTGCCTACATGCCTTGTGCCTTCTCTAAACTCAACCCTTTCATGTCTCATAGTCCGCTGTGCAATTGTCATATGCCATCCCTTTACCACAGATTCTGATCATGTCCTCAAATATCCAATTTCTGGGACCAAGTAAACCGCTTTGCTGCATTTATCACCAGCGTACAGCTGACCAAAGGCCCGTTACACCTTCTCTTCGGTTACTTGGATCACATATCCTTGCACGCCTCCCACCATCAACTCACAAGACTCAGAAAAAATAAACCATGGTTAAAAACCTACTTTCTAGTCGCAAGAAGGGCTATCTTAAAAAAAAAACGGGTCTCAAATACACCCCCAACCATATTGGATATTTAAACAAGACTTCAACCACCTTCTACGTACGAACAAACTTGACCTTTTATCATTCTGCAATCGCACTGCTGACTCTTATGATTGGAAATGGCACCTATACATCCCTAGAACCTTCACCCTGTTGGAACAAAGAGAACTTTTACAAGCATTTCAGCTTGACCCATGAGCTATAAGATCTATTTGTGCCGTAGTTATGTGTTTGATCCAATATGTATGTTATACATCTACTATATGTGTGATTATTAACTGCTATATATCAATGTCTACCTAAATATAAACAGTCCTTTTATTCACTTTGGTTAACTCTACATTGATCCTGTGTCATGCCATGTCTATATGATTTAGCTTAAGATACATTGCATTCGACACGAGCCACCCTCATCCTAGGCTGCCTCACGCCTCATGCTCACCACTTCGAGATGAACTCCTTGGCTCTCCGGCCCACTATTAACATCTTAGCTTTACATATATATCTCAATCCCACCTCTCTCTTCTCTTTTCCTCCTTCTACCCACCTTCCCTTCCTAGTATCTCCTCTCCCCAGTCCTATTTCACATATCACATTTGTTTCTCCCTCTCTTTAGTCCAAAGTATTTACGTTGCTATACCTCCTACTTTGATCACAAAACATTTTATTCATACTCAACTCAATCTGATATGCATATTAGGTTCACAATACAAATCTTTTTCAAGGGTTTACCTTGTACTATTACGGCAACTAAAACATTTGCAATAATAAACTTGTATTTTTCTCTTTGTATTGTTTAATATAAATATTTTTGTAAATATTTATTTAAAAAAAAAATAAATAAAATTGTATGCACTGAAGGACTCGGTGGGATGGCTAGTAGGCGAGTTCGGGGGGGTGGCTAGTAGGCGAGTTCGGCGGGACAGCCAGTGGGCGGGCCTTGGGGAATGTTGGTGGTCAGGCCCGGGGGGGGGGGGGGGGGCAGGCTTAAAGTTGTGTAAGGGGCTACAGACCAAAAATGAAAAGTACATTTTTTGCATTGTTAAATAATGACTTCAGCAATCACGTATTGATCTGCATTTGATTAAATAAGTAAGATAACACAGTGCAGGATGCTATAATGGTTGTATTTAATTCATTGTCATTCCCAAATAGGATGGTTTGCAAAATCTTCTGGACACTCAAGGACCATTCCAGAAACTCAAAGCATGAGGAAAGCTTTCTGGGATGAAATGAAGGCAGAAAATATTAAACAATATCTATAGTAAGTTCTCTAAATTACTGTTACATTGCTGTAATGTTTTGGTAACTCCAGTAAATCACACATAAAGAATTGTATTCATATGCACCACTCCTGCTCACCTGATTGTTTCACCTGGAGTCTGTGAATCAGTCCAGCTAGGTGTACACTTCTATGCACCAGTCCTGCCCTAATCATCACACTGGTTAAGAAGACCATACAGCGGGTGCACCTGTTAGTATACCAAGTAGTTTATTTGGTCCAGCTTGGCCCACAATGAATAGTTAAAGGGACAGTAAACACAAAGTTAGGCTTTAAAGTGGAATCCAATGCTAGTACTAATTAAGCTTAAAACTGCTCACTTCCCCTTCTATCTCCTATGCTAACCACCCTGTAGAAAGAAGATATTTATACTTGCCTACTTTCAGAGTGCGTCGGTTCAGTCACATGATCTCCCCAGGGAAGAGGAGAGAACATCAATAATGGATGGAATGTCTGAGTGGTGAAGTTACGCAAAGATTTACCATGGGGCATCCATGGTTGGTTGTCCCTCCACTCCCCTGAAGCCAGCTGCTGAGAGCCGATCACATGACCAGACTGGAGTTCATCGAGAATAGATGAGTATGGGCATCTTCCTTCTACAGCATAATTAGAACAGGAGTTAGAATGGGGGCAGGAGCAGATTTAATCTTAGATAGTACTAACCTGGACTTCCACTTTAAAGAGGATCTTCAGTCTTAAAAAAAAAAAAAAAAAAAGAAAGATTAAAAGTCTACAGCTACAAATACTGTATCTGCTGACTTATAAAAAAAAAGGACACTTACCTGTCCAGGGATTCAGCGCTGTCCTCGCCCAGGCCAGTTCTTTGCTGATCTACAGGTCCCTGGTGCCAGTATGTTCCCTAAGGGAAACTCCTTATGGCTTTCTAGCCGGCTCCCCACTGCCCATGCCCTGTATGAATGGTCCCACAGCCTCCTAGGATCTATTACATGTCCAGAAGGTTGCAGGCAGGGAGAGGGTGGAGAACTTCTGCTCCTTACACCTAGGTGGTTGGAAAGGAAGTGGAAGCGGGTATTTGCTGAAACTAGGTACATCTGCCCTCTCCCACCCCAATAAAAAAAAAAACCTCAGACGGAGAGGAGCTGGAAAGGAGGTGTTAAAATTGAACTTGTCTTTTAGGGTGAAGTTCTGCTTACAGAAGGGACTGCTATGAGAGATTCCATCATATGTCATTCTTGATTTTGCCCATAGTTCCACTTTAACCTCATTTCCTCAGCCTGTGACAGTAGCCACCTAGACAGGGTGAGGAAAGATCTTCTAAAAGGGAACCAGACATCAATAAAATCTGACAAAGGATTTAACTTATTGTAACGGAACTGGACCCCGACTGCGTTAGGGTATTTCCGTTATACTCTCGCTTCTCTGTCCGAACACCATCCACGGACCACACCCGCTGATCATGCAGGAAATAAGACAGCACCAGACTCTTAAGACAGGAAGTCAACTCCTTTATTTTAACACAAACACAAGTTATATACACAGGGCGGGGAAATGCAACCAGGAACAGGAAACACATCATCAGGCCCTCCCATCAAACCAAGACAGAGAAGAATGGGATGCAGCACATGGCAGTGAACATTGACCAGCCCCCACACCAATACACAAACCATACATCCCATAATAGTTTGCTAGAACAATAGGATGCAGCCACATGGCAGAGAACAGTGAACAATGGACAACCACATGGCAGAGAACAATGAACAATCCCCTCACCAATACATAATACTAAGACATTCCCACCCTGTACCCCTTAATAGGCACAGGGTGGGTTAAACATAATGAAGGGAACATGGGGAGCTGACACAGGGGTCCCCCCACCCCCAAACGTCACTCCCATCACACTTATCCCCGGGATATCCAAAGCTGAAATAAAAAGATTTGGCTGAAATGTGTTTTTAACACTTTATTGTCAATAGCATCCTCTTAAGCAAAGCAAATCCTCTAAGCAAAGAGGTCAGACGTCCTGTCCTTTGGAGCACCAACAAAAGAGATAATTGCCCTGTCCTCTTTACCAAGTAACCAGAAAATATAAAATAATATGTGATCATTTTCTAAATGTGATGAATAGAACTTGATGATTCATGCACATAATGATATGACAGATTGGCGTTTTGATTAATCATTTTAAAAGGATTCTACTTCTGTAGAGAGATTTGGAAGTAACACTTTAGTCTTAGAACGGTTGTATTTGGGGAAAGGAGGAAGTGAAGCTAAAAATTAAGCTCTGTTTAGGAAACAAAATGTGAGCTTCTCTTTTCCCGTATCTACTATACAGATAATGAGAATTTGAGCACATTTATCTATGTATCTATCTAAATTCCTCTGAACCAGTGATTTTATGATAGACAGTGCAGAGGTTATCAATCAGTATTGCAAACCAGCCAGATGTTTGTTTTCCTGATTGATTCGCCACTTGACCGCCAGCAGGTTTCACCCCCTTCATGACCAGGGAATTTTTAATTTATTTTTTTTTGTTATTCAGCACTGTGTTATGTTAACTGGTAATTGTGCAGTCATGCAACACTGTGCCCAAATTAAATTTTATAGCACTTTTTTCACACAAATAGAGCTTTCTTTTGGTGATATTTGATCACCACTGGGGTTTGTTTTAAATTTTTTTTCATTATATAAATGGAAATATGACTAAACATTTTGAAAAAAAAATAATGTATTTTTACTTTTGTTAGAAAACATTTCCAATGAAAAATAAAATCATATTTCTTCATAGATTTAGGCCAAAATGTATTCTGCTACATGTCTTTGGTTAAAAAAAAAAATCATTAAGTGTATATTGATTGGTTTGTGTGAAAGGTATAGCATCTACAAAAAATAGTGTATATATACTGGAATTTTTCTTTCTTTCTTTTTTATACTAGTAATCAACGTCTTATAGTGGGACTGTGTGAGCAAACACTAACTGACATTGGATGGGAGGTAGGCTAACTGACAGTGGCATCACCAATGACATGAATACAGTGATCAGTTATAATACTATTCACTGTACTAATGACACTGGCTGGGTGGCAGTAACATCTCAGGGTCATCAAGGGGTGAAGTGTGTGCCTATCAAGTGTTAATGTGTGCTGCTTTTACTAAAAATCTGTTTGTTCCTTCGCCCTGCTTTGCAGAGAGAAGAAACGCACAGATCATTCCCTCTGTACAGAGCCCTGTGTGTCAGCACAGGGCTCTGGGCTGTGATTGGACACAGCCAATCAGCAGGTCTCAGCCATGAATCATTTGGCTGAAACCTGCTGACAAAATCTTGCTGTGTCCAATCACAGCAGGAGCCAGCACAGAGGGGAGGTGGGGGCGCGCAACCCGGAATAGGGTACCGACGTACATGTCCATGATGTTATCTGGATGATCAGCCTGTCTGCAGTCATTTTAGTAGTAGATCGCAAGTGGTTAATCATCTGTCTAGCACAGGCTGGGAAGGAAAGAACCCTTCTGAGATTCCACTGTGTTTTAAGTGGGCAATCCAATCAACTAAAGTGGAGTACTGAAAAACAGTGGGGGGAATTCATAAAGAGTGTGATAGACACCGTATCTGTCAGAGCTCTTCCAGGTTTGTGCACCAACATGAATCTGTTGGAGGCCAGTACAGAAGTTGGAGTGTCCGAATTGGGACACCCTTATCCACCATCGTGCCCATCACACAGACAGGCATATGAACAAGGAGTGTTGTAGAGGAGTGGGGAGAGTCTGTTGAAGAACCGAGAGACTAGTTCCCCGTCAGGTCTACCTTGCTTTTGATTGATAGAGCACAAAAGTGAGCAGATCCATAATGACTCTTCAGTCCAGTAGTGGCTTTCAAGTCCCACTACTGCTGTCAATCAAAAGCAAGGTGGATCTGATGCAGGGACTAGTCCCTTGGCCCAACCCCCCCCCCCCCATCAGGCTCTGGATCTGCAACTGTGTGGACAGGTTCCTCATTAGATCTGTCTTCCCCGTGAGCTTGTCATTTTCCAAATATGTCCAATGATCAGTATTCCTGGGCCTGTTGTATGCATTTAGCCTAAAGGGTAACTTCACTTCCATGGAAAACAAAAACCGAAAATTAAAACAAGTATAGCATATACAATTACTACACAAGCCATGTCGTGATTTAATATTAAAAATTACCTTTCCTTTTCAATTTGCAGCCGATGTTATTTTCTGTAAAATTTCTTGTTCAAATATTTTTTATTATTTTAACATGAAACAAAACAAGATAATAAGTAAAGATATGGGGCATCGAAGGTGTACAGTAATTGCACAATAAAATTTCCAATTAATACAAGGTCAGGCATTACTAACATAAGTAACTACCAACTGGCAATTGAGGCCTAACAGGAAGGGGAGGGAGGATGGATAGGGGTGTATGGCTCCACGGAAAGGGGAAAAGGAAGAGAACCGCAGTATTGGTAAGGAATGGTACTAATAAAGCAAAGGACATAGGTTACGGATAGAGAAGGGAGTCATCAAAATTGGATGGGAGGAAATGCTCTACCCAGGGATTCCAAATCTTCGTAAACTTGGGGATGGAATCTAGAATAGTGGCTACTATTTACGTGTGGATCATCGCCTGAGTGACCCTGTTCATCACTGCAGTCATACTCAGCGAGGGAGATTTCTATGACTTAGCAATTACCTGCTTGGCTGCAGTGGTGACTTGTAAAATGAGTTTGAAATTTGCCCGTGTGATGTTCGGAGGTCGCAGGTTAAGAAGCGCAACCAATGGACTTGGTTGGAGGGTTGTGGCACTGAGTGTAAATAGCATTCTAAAAACCTCCACCCAAAATGCTCGGACGATTGGGCAATCCCACCAAATATGAAAAAAATTTACCCAGGTCTACGCAGCCCCTGAAATAAGCTGAAATAACCAGGGGTAAATTTCGCAATTCTAGCTGGGACTAGGTACCAGCGGGTCAGGACTTTGTAGTTGGTCTCCAGGGCTACAATATTCTGCGATGACTCTTTGGTATTGGACCAAATGAGGTCCCAATCTGAAGGGTCAATTTGCCGGCCTAAATCTTCTTCCCATTTATTTGTATACGAGGGTAACAATGGTACGGTTGAGGTTGTGAAGAGAGAATATAAATAGGAAATGAGGCCCCGTCTATGGGGGTCACTGAGACAAGCTTGCTCAAAAGGAGACAAAGTAGATACTGGGTTGGTAGCCATTGCGTATAGGGCAAAGAAATGTTTCAACTGCAAATACCTGAATAACTCAGAGGTAGGGAGGTTATGGGACTCGCATAATGAGGCAAAGGATTTAAATTTATTCCTGAACATGAAGTGTTGGGTCTGGGTGAGAATTTTCTGTAAAATTTCAATGAGATATGGCAGGCTGGAGGTGTGAACGCTCCCCCCTGAAATGTAATTTCCTGCTTTTGTAATTTTTCCCAAATATATGCACGAAGATGCAAGTTGGATTTTAAGCACCCCTAAAATAGGAAGTTCAGGTCTCGTGAGACACTCCTCAAGGGTTACATACTTCTGAAGGGATGCAGACCCCACAGCTTTTCTCATTAGAACACTGAGAGTGCACCAGGTGGTTATAATAACCCAGACCCTCCCATTCAGAATCAGTCTGCAAAGGCTGTGGTGAAACAAGCAGCTATTTCTTCAGAGCAACACAAAGTAGGAATTTGCTATAAAGTTTGGCAAAATTCCCGCAATGTCCATTAATTGCCCAGAGATGATTGTTGTGGGGTTGGTTTGCCTTCTATGGGCAGGCAGTTACTGAATAGCAGGAAGAATCAATTAACTATCTAGAGTGCTCACCAGTGCACTTGTCGTTTATTGAGCACTACAAGCCGCCAGGTGCAATGGCTGTTGAAAGTTGCAGTTCATTTATTCACAGAATTCTGTGAGTGACAGCGGGTGCGGGGAGAAGATCCCCCACCATTACAACAGGGGCTTGGGGAGGGGCTGCTGATTTAGTAACATGTTGCACCCTAAATACGGGTGTATCATATTATGACAGGTGAACATCCTCTAAGCTGCTAGCATTAGTAAATAGGAAGGTATTTTACTTATTTTAAATGTAAGGCTTAAATAATCTCATTCCTTCCAGGAGCCTTCAGGGCCAATTTTTTTTCTTTCATCAGGAGAAGGGGAGGAGGACCTTTCTAAGCTAAGCACACCCTCCTGCCTGCATGCCTGAGGTAAGGGCCAATGGATTCTGGGAAATAAATGCTACATTATTTGCCCGTACTCAAGATGGTCACAGCTAGAGATACTAGAGGGTGTTTTTCAAAGTGATCCCTCAGCAAAATAAAGCATGGAGAGATAGGTGAGTTTGCTTTGAATATTAAAAATAATTTTTCAGCTTGCGGTGCTCAGATACAGTTCAGTTTCACTTTAAGGCTGGGTAATCTCCCGGGCCAACAGTTGAATGGGGTCGAGAGAGTCCTCTGCAGAAATCTGTCACATTCTGGGCAGCTTCCCAGCACAGACATGTCCCACTCTGACCACTGGCATACCTCTGTACACCAGACCAGAGTTGGTCCTAATAACTGCCAGTTTTCTAATCTGTGAACTGGGAGTAATTCTTTAAGAATCTGTCACTGCCACATCAATGGATTTCTTAAAATGGCGGTAATTATAACTACCTGAACTCACTTATGTTGTTTCTTGAACCAACATTGGCGGAAATGCTTGCCTGGATTAGGCACAGTTAGTTTTAGATTAGGTTCACACATCACAAGCGATCTCATAAATTTTGTATGGCTCAAATCACATCGCATCTGCACCAAAATGGTCCTGGACCCTTTTTTTCCCTCACCTTAATCGCATGGCATGCAATCCAATTTCTGGCAATCACACTGCGTTTTGCGATCTGTTTTGGGATGTCGTTAGTTTAACATTAAGCAACAAACAAAGGAGCGCTCCCAACCCTGTGGAAGTCAGTCACAAGCCCAGGAATAGTTAAAATCGAAATTCACTTTATTGTTGGGTTTTTTAATGACGTAGAAGGGCCAGATTGCTACATCACCAAGCCTGTGGACAGGAGAAACCCATATGTCCAAAAGTTGGAGAATGACACAACATCCTGGACCCAACAGTGAGTTGCTCAGCTCAGGAGCCTCAGGACAGTGCGAAGGGTGTGTAGATGACAGCCGCTGGGATCACTGAGATGACGCGTCTGCCTGAAGTCACATGACCCAGATCCGGTTGTTATATCATACACCTAGCCAGAGATCGCCCAAACAAGGGCTGGTGAGGGCAAACTGGAAGCCTTTGTGAATTGTGTATATAGAGGATGTATGAGGCCGCATGTCACCAATGACATTACCTGAGGAAGTCATGTGATAGCGGGACGTAACGCGTAGGAACGTGGTGACGTATTTCTGGCGTGGACGCCATCTTGCTACACCTAAAAACCCATGCAAATACACCCATAGCATGTGGTTTTACAGCTTGGTTTATCTTAATGAAAAGTGAGTGGGCAATTGGCTATACATGTCTTTTAAAGTATAATAAACAGATATACACTATAGAAGATCTCTTTTATGTCTCTACCTTGATCTTAATGTGAGTTGGCTATATCACATTTAAACATCTCTGGAAGGGACCTGGCTGCTTTAAACGGATACTAGTAAAGTGAAGGGTATATCACTGCTTTGGACGAATATCATCCGCAGAGAGGAACTTAACTGTGGAGGATCCTTTTTAGTGATGTCCTGTTTGGGTCTCTACAAGGAGGTGAGGGGCAATTCAGCCGCTTACAGATTATTTCCCATTGGTTGTTATGCACATCCACTTTATCACTTGCACATTTCAAGAATCGTTGGATCACTTGGTGTTTATGCACCTTTGAACTTTTTATATATATATATATATATATATATATATATATATATATATATATATATATATATATATATATAAAATGTGTATATATATTTTTATATATATTTCTTGTTACTTTTTTATCCATTTTTTTTATTTTTATTTTTAAAATTTTTTTATTTTTTGGACTTACTGCATAATATTATTCATAACGGAGTGGTGTGTTGATGTTTTTCATAACATTATTTTTATATGTTAATATATATTTGAGACTTTTTTATGTTATAACACAGCACTTGTCACTATTGTGGAGTTTTGATCCCTCAATAGGGATTCACTTATTGTCACTTTGTTTTCAGTTTTGGCAATTTAAGCCACTGTGATTATTAGTTTGTGAGTTATTTGGCCCAATTTAAGGGATTCGTCATCATTTATTTGTCTTTTCACATTATTTTTAGTCCCATTTTGACTTTTTTTGGTTTCACTCTTTCTGTTTACAACACCATGTTCAGCCACTTTTGGTTTTCACTTTAGATCCCTGAGTGGATCAGTTCACTTCACAATAATATTCAAGGTATACATTTTTAGTAACGTATTTAATTATCATTGTATTCATGCACTAATAGATATTTATTAGGGTAAGCGCTGTACCAGTTTATGTACAAAAATCTGACTTGTATCTTAGTGCAGATGTCCGGGAAAATCAGTGAGCCAATCTCACAAGCAGGAAATGACATTTTCAAGATGTATTCTGTACATGCTCTGTGTACAGAACTTCTCCAGGTAGCCATATTGCATTTTACAGCAATTTACAGCACTGCAGATTTGAAATGGAAAGGTCATTGTTAATAGCATTCAGCCTGGGTTCACATATATGTGGTGCTGTATATCGCATGTGATTCACACAGGAACCGCACCGCATTCCTGTGCAAATCACATTTTTGTATGGTGCAATCAGAGCCATACATTTTATATGGCTCTATTTGCACCACACCCGCACCAAAAAACGTGCAGGACCCTTTTTTTGGGTCCGCACTAGAATCGGATTGCATGGGTATTCACACCTATGCAATCCGATTCTGCGCATCACACCATGTTTTACGGACCGCTTTCGGGGTGTTGCTAACTTAACATACACACCCGCAGCGGTTCACATGAATGGGGTGAGATTCTGATGCGGTGGGGAATTCTCACAGAAAACGCTGCAAATTCCGCACCGCATCAGTGTGAACCAGGGCTCAATTACAATATGACTTGAGTCGCAATCGTAAACGCTTTTATTATTTATTTATTTTTATTTGTTAGGTTTTTCCCACGGAAGTGGAGTTACCCTTTAAACTTTGACGAAGTACATTGATGTGCCAAATCATTCAAAGTTTTCTTGATTGCCAGTTGTAGAAATATTTGTCTGGTGTCCTAGATTGTAAGCTCTAACGAGCAGGGCCCTCTGTTTCCTCCTGTACCAAATTGTATTGTAACTGTAATGTCTACCTTCATTTTGTAAAGCGCTGAGCAAACTGTTGGCGCTATATAAATCCTGTATAATAATAGTAATAATAATAAAAATAATAATAATTGACCAGTAACATTGTTGTGCAAATGGATGTAGCAGTATTACCCAGCGGTCTTTATAGCTATAGTACACCTTCTAAATTTCTAGCACAAAGTATGTAGGCAAAGGATGTGCTTCTGCAAAGATTAACCAAGGAAATTACATTTCTGGGGGTGTTGAAGCTTCCAGGCTGCCATATTGCATTGCATTTTACATTAACATTACAGCAACTGCCCATTGAATAGGAAAGGTCATTTTTAATAATATTAAATTACAAGCTGGCTTGTGCAGTAATTGCATTGCATATGCTATATTTGTGCTAATTTCTATATTTGTTTTCCATGACAGTGGAGTTACCCTTCAGGCTAAATGTATACAAAGGGACCGAGGATACTGGTGATTGGTCATATTTGGAAAATGACAGGCTCGCGGGGAAGACAAAATGCAAAATCTCCTGTGCTAGGGAGTGGGCTCAAAGGTCACAATGGATTATGGCTTCCTCCTGGCTTTCATAGATGACACTCACCTTGCTGCCCTCGAAGGATTGGGGATGTCCAAAAACACTAACCAAAAAAGCAAAAAAGAGGGCAAACTGGTCTAGTGCATTAACCTTAAAACACGATTTTCTTGTATAAAAGTGGTAATATACGTACAAAAGTTGAGTGAGACTAAGGCTTATCATTAACAGCTCCAACAAATCCACAGAACATCACATCCCATCACAGGGTAAATGGACATCCAACAGGGTAACGCATTTCGAGGACTTCTTCAGAGCCAGCACAAATGTCTCCTGCACTCTCTCCTAACTGCTTCCCGTCCGCCCTATAGCAGAAATACTGCTACAGGGTGGCACGGGTGCGCAAAATCACGTGTGTATATATACGTGATCTTGCATTTCCGGGTAGGTGGCGCGCGTGCGCCCTACCCGCGCCGCCTTTTGCGGCTGTCAATCACCGAGTCCCGACCGGTAATTACTTGCCAGCACCCGGTGATTTCTGATGATCTCCGACGGGGAGGAGAACTGTTTTGTTTACTAGCAGTTCTCCTCCCTGTCAGCTGGGGCACACTGCTTTGGATGGCTGTGCACAGTGAAGCACACTGACACAGCCCCATAGTAAAACACTCCCAGCACACAGTTAACTCTTTGATTGTCCCTCATGTTAACCCCTTCCTGCCCAGTGCCATTAGTACAGTATCAGTGCTTTTTTTTTTTTTTTTTAGCAATGATCACTGTATTATTGTCACTGGGGATGTCAGTGACCTCAAGTCACTCCCCCCCCAGTGTCAGAATGGCTGCCGCAGTCCACAATAAGTCGCTGATCGCTGCCATTACTAGTGAAAAAAAAAATTCCAGTATCTATACCGCCATTTGTAAATGCTAAAACTTTCACGGAAACCATTTAATTTACACGTATTGGCATTTTTTTTTAGCAAAGACATGGAGCAGAATACATTTTCGCAGAATTTTTCTTTTTTTTTTTTCCACTGGACATGTTTAAGAGCAAGAAGTAAAAAATATTGTTTTTTTTCTCAAAATTGCAGATCTTTTTTTTTTATTATCATCCCACCTCTGACTCATCTTAACATATTACACAAAGCCATATGCCCCTACTAAATAGGGAGATGTAATAAACTGCTTATGCTCAATTAAAATGGAATACAATGAGTCAAATGTGGAACATCTAAAAACATAAAACAATCTAAAAACAAGTCCCAGGACCCACATGTTCAGGCCCCATACACCATCAAATATTGGATCTTTACTGGTGATAGGTTGTAGTGATCAATAAATGTTAGTTTTCACCATTAGCTGTTTTAGATGGGGATAGAATTACCTCTTTAGATCCTTAGGGTATATTGGTGTAGTACTCACATTTAGCTTCTAAGTAGTATTAGCTCCACAGCACCCATGTATGCCAGCGCTGTCTACCTGGGAGTCCAGTCGCACTATGCATTCCAGCAAGAGGAAGACACATCCAGTCTTGGGCTCAGCAGAACATTCAATGTAGGTAAGATGAAAAATCAGATGGAGCATGCTGAGTAGCGCCCAAAAGCAGCACTCCATGGAGGCCGGAACTTAAGAATCAATAGCGCAGGAGCGGACTGACCATTTGGAAAATCGGGCACTGCCCAAGGGTACGGGGTCAGTTGGGGGCCCCATGAGATCCCCCTGGTACCTTTTTTTCATAGGCTTTTTTGAGTTTGGGCAAGGACACAGGGGCCCCATGATCCCCTATTGCCCGGGGGCCCCATGAGTTGTCAGTCCGTCCCTGCAATAGTGGTTCATACAGCCTAGTTTTCCTCATCGTGCGTTCCAACATGGACATAAAGACCTGACTGAGGAATACCAGAAGCTTAGTAGACCTACTATAACTCCTCAAAAAAGGGATTGTTGGTTAACAAAAGGAAAATTAATCAGACCTAACGTGGATCATGCGTCATGATGCAGCCCACACTTGACATGCAGTCTTGATACTACATTATTTAGGAGAGGGTGCAGGAGACATTTGTGCTGGCTCTGAAGAAGAGGCAAGTCCTCGAAACGCATTAGTCTGTTGGATGTCCATTTACCCTGTGACAGGATGTGATGTTCTGTGGATTTGATGGTGCTGTTGTTAATAATGAGCCTTAGTCTCACTCATCTTTTGTGCATGTATTACTTACCAATTTTATACAATAAAATTGTTACATAGTTATTCTGGCTGAAAAAAAGACAAAGTCCACTTCAACTATAAAAAAAATAAAATTAAAAAAATCCTACACCCACAGTTGATCCAGGAGAAAGCAAAAAAGAAACCAGCAAAGCATGATCGAATTTGTACCTGCTGGGAAAAAATTCCTTCCTGATCCCCAGAGAGGCAATCGGATATTCCCTGGATCAACTTTACCTATAAATGTTAGTATCCAGTTATGTTCTCTGTATCTAAGAAACAATATAGGACTTTTTTTAAAGCAATCCACTGAGCTGGCCAGAACCAACTCTTGAGGGAGTCTATTCCACATTTTCACAGCTCTCACTGTGAAGAAACCTTTCCGTGTTTGGAGATTAAATTTATTTTCCTCCAGAAGTAAAGAGTGCCCCCTTGTCCTCTGTGATGACCTCAGGGTGAATAGCTCTACACCAAGTTCACTATATGAACCACTGATGTATTTATACATGTTAATCATATCCCCCCTTAATCTTCTCTTCTCAAGAGAGAATAAATTCAGTTCCTCTAATCTTTCCTCAAAGCTGAGCTCCTCCATGCCTCGCATCAGTTTGGATGTGTTTTAAGGTTAATGCACTAGTTCAGTGCACCCTCCATTTTTTTTTTTTTTTAGCCTTTTCGGTCCCGGGGATGACAACTAAAAGGGGAAGTTCCACTTTAAAGGGTAATTCCACTTTCATGGGGAAAAAATAAGTCTACCGTATAAAACTCAGACACAAGTCATATTATAAAAGAAACAAAAAACTGTGCTTAAAATTATGTGCCAAATATATATGCAAATAATAATCAAATCATTGCTGCCACTTCTAATAAATCAGTGTGACCAAAAAAACATTAAACTGATTTAGTAGCGCAAAAGAACATTAAAGTGAATATCAAAATGTAACTTTTGATGTGAAAAAGTCCTACAAAAATCCTTGATAAACCCACAAACTCTTCAAATACTCCAAGAAACTTCACCACGTGTGCAGAATAAATATAGTGTTCCCCCTTTTGGGTGTGCACTCACCAGACAAATATGCCCCCCATTCTCATGATTGGCTAAATCGCTTAAAGATGACAATCACCGTCTCCAATACATTAAGATCTCACTCTATTCAGGATACACAGGTGTATATATTTTTTTTGATGGGATACTGCTAAAGGGAAATAATGTCTAAAGGGATACAGGCCCTGCCACTTTCCCAATTTCGTACCCTGCAAATGTAGCAGCTGATTGATAAAACCACTCCCATACAGATTCATAAACAAACAGCTATTTCTCCAAAATATCGAAACATAGGAATCTGCAACAGTTTGTTAAAATCCCTGCAATGTACATAGATCACTCAGACGGGAATGTGTTTTTTTTTTTTTTTTTTTTTTTTTTTCTTCAGCAAAAAGGGAGTTACTATTTAAGTCCTGCTCCCCCCCTTCCTCTACCACATTTGACTTTTTTATTGGGGGGGGTATCTAGTTATGACAGGTACCCACTCCCACTTCTGCTCAGATTGCCTAGGCCAGTGGTCGGCAAGCCGCGGCTCGCGAGCCACATGCGGCTCTTTACACGCTTTAATGCGGCTCTTGTGTGCCGGGCGCCCGCTCCCCTCCCTCCTCTCGGGCGGCAGGGACTTTGCAGCGTGATCCAAAAAAAAAACAGCCAGGGCAGCGCGCTCAAATGCAATGATTGGCCAGTCTCGCTGCCACTCACATCCTGATAGCCAGTGATTGGGTGTCAGGATGTGTGTAGGTGGGGCAGCGTGACGAACGTGAGAGGAGCTAGGCTCCTCTCACAGTCCGCCCTGAAGACCGGAACGGCGCGGGAACACGGCGAGAGGAACGCGAGGAGCAAAGGTAAGTGAATTGACACAGGGGGGACTTGGCTTACTACTTGCTACTTACTTACTACTACTATATGAGGGATGAATTAATATGGGGGATGAATTACTATAGGGGGGATGAATTACTATATGGGGGATGAATTACTATATGGGGGATGAATTACTATATGGGGGATGAATTACTATAGGGGGGATGAATTACTATATGGGAGATGAATTACTATGGGGGATGAATTACTATAGGGGGATGAATTACTATGGAGGGATGAATTACTATGGGGGATGAATTACTATATGGGGGATGAATTACTATATGGGGGATGAATTACTATGGGGGATGAATTACTATGGGGGGATGAATTACTATGGGGGGATGAATTACTATGGGGGGATGAATTACTATATGGGGGATGAATTACTATATGGGGGATGAATTACTATATGGGGGATGAATTACTATATGGGGGATGAATTACTATATGGGGGATGAATTACTATGGGGGATGAATTACTATATGGGGGATGAATTACTATATGGGGGATGAATTACTATGGGGGATGAATTACTATAAAAACTTATTGAAACTAAAAACAGTGTACCATCCTATGTATTTTCAGTTTTAAAAATGTGGCTCTCAAAATAAATTTCAATCGTGGTTTTGGCGAGATTTGGCTCAGTTGAAAAAAAAGGTTGCCCACCACTGGCCTAGGCTAAGTTAAGTTAGCCTCCCCCTCTTTCATTGCGGACTGCAGGACCATTAATAAAACGCAGCACAACTCACGCTTGCTCAGTAGGAAGCCAGCTGTGAAGCCGCAAGCAGTAAGTCGGCTTTCCATACTGAGGCTGGCCATACATTATACAATTTTCTTGTACAACTTTCCTTTAGATTTACCAAAACAATATGTAATAGGAGGTCAAAACTAAAGACTTTCATTTTAAATTATCGGTCTTTTTTTGTTAATAGCGCAAAAAAAAACCCCACAAAAGGTGATCAAATACCACCGAAAGAAAGCTCTATTTGTGGGGAAAAAGGACATAAATTTAATTAATGTACAGCGTTGCATGACCGCGCAATTGTCAGTTAAAGTAACGCAGCGCCATATAAAAAAAATGGTCTGGTCGGGAAGGGGGGTAAATCCTTTGGAGGGCAAGTGGGTAAAGGTGCTGGTAACCCTGGACGGGTAAGTGTCCTTTTAATAAATTTGTAGCTGCTGACTTAATTTTTTATTTTTTTTTATTGGAAGATCCGCTTTAAGGGCCAATTCACACTATGAGGTGCATTGTAAAATGTCATCGCAGGGACACACAGGAAACAATTGTTCCCTATGTGTCCCATTAACAATGCAACGCAGCCTAGTGCTGAGCTTCAGCATGCTGCTATAAAATGCAGACATGCTGCATTTTATCGCAGCCCACCGGCTTGAATCCCACTGCAACGTCAGGCAGCGCAACACTTCACACTGCCCGACATTGCAGTGACTGAAGTGTGTGTGTTTTTCACACTTCAAATCTGCTATAAAGAAAAAAATTGAATTGCGCACCACACAGCCCTTGCGCTCTGGCTGCTTAACAAACAAGCAGTGTAGATTCACCTGAAAGGACACAGAAGTCAAATATTTTGGGGTTATACTGCCACCTACAGGAAATAATTTTCTGTGTCTCTCAGTCCCTGCACACTTGACGCTTTTACAGCGGCTGTTTTTGGCTTTTGACGTTTTTTTTTCTACAGCCAATAAACCCCCCCAGCGTGTTATCCTATGTGCCCATGCATACATAGACTGTAATCAACATTTTTTGGCAGGGGTGTTTGTTGGCTGGAAAATAAACCCAGGACTAGTGGGTTTCTAGAGGAGATTTTCATCTGTAAAAATGCTCTAATGTTGAAAAATGTGGTAAAACACGGCGCTTTTGGACTCTTTTTGACCCCAAAAATGTTTTTTTGGTAAAAAAAATGCTAAAACCGCAAATGCGGCAAAACGCCGCTAAACATTAATGCAAAAAAGCTAAAAAAAGCTGACAAACTCACGTTTTTAACGTGACTGTACACAGCTAACTTTACCACTGTTATCAAAACGTCCCATGTGCATGAGGGCTCATAGGCTCAAAAAAAACAGAAAATTGTATACTCCCCTTTCCGTAATTTTCCTTTCCTGGTCCATCTTCAGCACGTCTGCCTTGCAGTAAATGGGTCATGGGTTCGATTCCTGACCATGGCACCTCCTGCATGGAGTTTGCATGTTCTCCCTGTGCTTGCGTGGGTTTCCTCCGGAGTTTGCATGTTCTCCCTGTGCTTGCGTGGGTTTCCTCCGGGTGCTCCGGTTTACTCCTACACTCCAAAGACATGCTGGTAGGTTAATTGGATCCTGTCTAAATTGCCCCTAATATGTGTATGTATGAATGTGAGTTAGGGACCTTAGATTGAACACCCCTTGAGGGTTAGGGACTGATGTGAATGTTCAATATAAATATATATATATATCCATTATATCCTGCCATGATGCGCCAGGAAAAGCCTTTTACAATGGGGGACAACAAAGTCATATCCTTTTGTAGGTGGTAGCATAACCTGAAAATATGACTTATGTCCCTCAATTCTGGTTGTATTCTGGTGAGTATAAAAATATTTCTTTTTTTCATTTTGGATATAGTAGAGAGGGTTAGAGCCCCTGTCAGGTATTTATTGCAGTCTGTGTCTCTAGTGGAGCAAGTTTACTTTATTTTCAGCTTGGACAAGCAGGAATGGGAAATCCCTCTAGTGGGGTCACAGACAAAAACTGTTGACCATGTTGATGTTACTGTACCTGATGTCATATCCTTTGATCTCTGCAAGAAGTGAGAAAAAAATATCCCAAATGGGGGCACGAATATAAATAAAAACCGGACAGAAACTTAAAAAAAAAAAAAAAAAAAAAAGCACATTTACCTTTTAAATGTTATTTTCCATACTATCTATATTTTCATTGTTTATTAAAGTTTTTTTTTTTTTTTTACAAGAATGTAGGTCAATGATTAGAGCACTCTGTAGGAAATAAATGTCTTTCCTACACATGTGCCTTTTATATGTGATGAGAGCAAATCTCCTAACATCTCATAATTACCAATAACATTCTGCTCCATGTGAGTCAAGTCGTCTTACCCGTAATTATTAACCGTCACGCAGGTGATGACTAACCGAACCAGACTAGCAATTAATGCTGGTAAATGAGCTGGGTGAAATGCATATGTTATTAAGCAATGCAACCTCATTCTGGGGTCAGAGCACGTAGAATGCCGTTAGTTGTCCTTTACTAATAAACAAGGATTCTCATTGGGATTAAATAATAAGCAGCTCTACTGACCGCAGGCGTGGGTCAAAGGTGTTCCTGAAAGCTCAAGGAGCCGCTCTCATCTCTTTTGAAGATACTGATCTAGTCTTTGAACGGTATCTCCACTTTCCTGGAGAAAAAATTTAGCAAATAAAAAAAAATAAATGTAGCATGTGCAATTGCTGTACACGCCATATTGTAATATGATGTTATTAAAAATGACCTTTCCTTTTCAATCTGCGTTCGCTTTAATTTTCTGTAAAATGCAATATGGCAACCGGGAGGTGTTCTGTACACAGGTGGTATAGGAAATGCCCCCTAGAAATGTCATTTCCTGCTTGTGTGATTGTTCACTAATTTTCCCAAAAGTCTGCGCTAAGATGCAAGTCTAATTTTAGGCATCCTCTGCAGCAAAAAATTCATTTTTGGTGAGGTATTCCCCTAGTGTTAAATGATTCTAATGGGGTTTTTATTTTTGTTTTTTTTTAAATAACAAACGTGTTATACTTACTTGCTCTATGCAATGGTTTTATACAGAGCAGCCCTGATCCTCTTCTTTTGGAGTCCCTTGGCGGAGGTCTTGGTTCCTCCCTCCTGTCGGGTGCCCCCAATAGCAAGCCTCTTGCTATGAGGGCATTCAAGCAGGCTCACTCCCGAACCACATTCCTGTAAATGGACATTGTCCATTCGCACAGATAGCATGGCTTGGCCCTGCCCCCCGCAATCTCTTTATTGGCTCACTGGCTTCAATTGAGCCAATAGTTCCCACTTCTGTGTGAGCCAATAAGGAGAGAGAGACCCAGGAGAGCTGCACATCACTGGATCGAGATGGGGCTCAGGTAAGCATAAGGGGGGGGGGGGCTGGGGGGGAGCTGTGCCCAGAGGGTTCTGCCTTTAGGACCACTTTAATCGCTTCTAAAGGGATGCAGACCCTGCAACTTGCAGCCCTTTATGGGGTTTTAGTAGCCGGGAGGCAGGGCGGAGTTTGTGACCATGTGACTGCCGTGATTGGCTGTCACAGTGATTACATGTTCAGAAAGTTCTCGATCGCAAGCAGAGATAGGGAGCTGTCCATTAGCCGCCGGTAGTTGTGCTGGGTGTATACTCTTGGCACAGTTCTGTTTTTTTGGGGTACGCATATATGTGGCCTCTCAGCCCACCCACTGAGAGGCTGCAGATATGCGCGCAGATGGCGGGAAGGAGTAACTCCTATTCAGATTCACGCTGCACGTTCACAAGCAACAGAGTTTGTTAAAATCTCTGCACGCTGACCTCCCAGAGGGAATTGTATTTGTCTCAACCTTAAATCCCCAAAAAAAAATAAAATAAATATATATATATATATAAATATATATATATATATATAAATTTATTTATTTCTCATCCCAATAAGACTATCTGTACTTGTCACAAGAAGCATTGTCCCACCTCTGTTGGTGTCTCTTATTTTTGGTTAATGCTTCAGGAGATGATGGTGCTTTGTAATATTAAATATTATTATTTTTCATTTGAAATAACTCAGGTATGCAGTCCATTATCCATTAACCAACTTTTTTTTTGCAGCAATTTCTCCCGTGTTCCCCACTTAGCCGGTACAGAGGAGAACTTTCTACTGGCCAAGCAAATCCAAGCTCAGTGGAAAGAATACGGATTGGATAAAGTGGAATTAGCATCCTATGACATTCTCTTGTCTTACCCAAATGAAGCAGAACCCAACTATATCTCCATCATTGATGAACATGGGACGGAGGTAAAATCACAGGACAACTCTGCATAACATTATAGCTATAAAACTCTATGTATTTAAAGAAATGGCCCATTCATAAAATGTAGGCCATGTTGTGAAGCCTGCGGTCAGTCACTTGACCCAGCAGAGAGTACTTTGTGATTGAGGGATAGGTCGCTCTCATGCTTTTTTGTTTCCCTCAGTCCCATTTATTTTAATAGCTCTCGGTTGGCTTCTAAGTCCTACAGCCAGCAGAGCACAAAATATGCCTATTTATAGTACAAAAGTAAGGGTTGTCATGAAAAAAGAACGGTTTGTATGATTTGCACAGTATCTCGAAAGGAAAGGTAATCCTCTTACTTTTGGAATACGGTATGAAATGAGACTTTTGAATACCTTCTGTCTTTGAAGGGGTTTACTGTACTACGCACTGGCTCGGTAGAGTATTTCGGGTTCCTTTAGTTTCTTCTCACCAAAACCTTTAAGTTACACTTTCTCATTGGTCCCCAAGCCCTACTCCATAGAAGCTATGGCTTCCATGTGCTGCATTAATGATGGACAACTAGCCTGAAACTTCTATGTGCAGTTTGCAACAAATGGATCTACAATGTTAAGCTGCATCTGCATTATACAACTACTGGGGTGAAATTGAATGGTTTGCATGGCTTTGTCCACCATTCTCAGACAAGGAGTTATGCCCTGATTTTTGGAATATGTGATGGAATGAGGCATGTTCTAAATGTTCAAGAAGGTTTTATTGTGCTATTGCCATGGTCAGGCTCAGAGACCAGTAGCTATAGCAGTAGAGGGGCTTCCACCGAGCAGCAGGATACGTATACAAGCAGATCACCCTGGTGGATGATGCTCACCAGAGCTCCTGATGGTAGAGATGGGATTTGCTGCATGTTGGTACCAGGTCATGGTCCTGAGGATCATCCCACCAGGAGGTGAACAAGATATGGTCCAGTAACAGATATAGCAGGTAGGGATCTGGCAGAAACTTAAATAGTAAAGAAGTCAAAATGTCTGTAACAGGTTGTTGCAGGATTGGATCAAGCAGAAGCATAGCCGAAGAACAAGCCAAGGTTGGTAACGAGTGGTAGTGAAGATACAGACAGAAGCAGGAGTGACAAGAGTGAGATATTGGCTGAAGAGAGCACAATAATCTGGCAAAGAAGTGCACAGGCATGGCTTAAATAGGAAGTTCAAGGGAGGAGCTAAGGGTTCACGATTCACCAGAAACAAGGTACAAGGCAATGTTGTCCAAGGAATTATTCAGGGAGCTGTCCAGAATTTCAGGTGGCTCAGAAAAGAGATACTGCCAGACACCGCAGAGGTTGTAGGTTTAGATCTGGGTCCATGACAGCTATGCAAAATAGCTCACAAATAATTAGAAAATAACTCTATTTCAGAGGATGCCTGTGATTTGAATTTAAGTTTAGTACAAGCTTCAGGGAAAACAGTGATTAAATCTCGTGACCATATATTTCTATTATTAATGATTTAATATACCGGTAACTTTTTATTCATTTTTTATTTCTGTAGCGCTTTGGAGGCTGAAAGCGCTATTGCTGTGACAGAAGTTGAGGTAGCCATGTTGGGTGCACTCAATAGAATATCATACTAGGGCCCATTTTAGACAGGAGCCAATTAAGCCACCCGCTTGAGGGTTTTGGGGCTCCAAACCCTTATTGGAGCCTGCTATTACTGAACAATGCACTTTTATGCAACATTTTCTTGCTCTAGGTTGTCACACACCGTACTGTATGAGTGCTTCCACCTACTATATATCCATAGAAAATAGAAAACTGAACATGCTCCCCCATGCTCATGTAGCAAGGCAAGTGCCCCCCTCGCCCCCAAACGCTCCACCACCACCACCAATTCTATTTTATAAGGGAATAGTGGGACATTCTCTCAAATCTTCATTAGGCAAACATCAGAATAGTTCACTTCTATGATCATTTCTTCAATGGGTGTCTATTCCACTGACCTTTTTAAATGTGACTTACAATTAATCACCAAAGAAATAAATGCAGACGATTATATTTAGCCTAGTTGATGGATAGTGGCTGGACAAGGTCTGAAAGTCTTTTTGATTTCACAAAGTTCCATTAAACATAAAATGCAGACTGGGCATATTTTCTAATTAACATTCTAAGAACATAAGTAGGAGAAGGAGAAAGCTCAACTAGGGTAAGGAATCTGCATTAGGAGCAATTTGAACAGATATTACTTAAAGCAAACTTACACTTGTATAAATCAATGAAATATGCCAGCAATTGTATCTAGTGCAGGCCCTTCCAGGGCTTTGACCCACCTTCCTCAGCCTACTGCACCTTCCTGTTGGTTGATAAGGTGATCCATTATAATTCTGGACCAACAGGAAGTCTCAGGTGGCCGGGCCTTGGCTTGAAAGCAGTATTAAACCCAAAAGCAAACGTATTCTATTACAAAATACCTATTCTTAGATGTGATAGCTGCGTTTGTTTTTTAGGCTTGCTTTCTTCCATTTTCATCTGGTGATCCAGCCAGTCAGTCTGTTGTTTTTTCCAAAGAACAAGCTCTCTTGAAGATGTATTCAGTTACAGGGACGAGACAAACCATTTAACACTGGCAGGGGTGCTTACAATGATCAATTTTTATGTATTTATTTAAACCTTTATCCAAAAAGCAACAAAGGGGTTTTCTGTAACATGTTATAAAGTTGTAACATGTTATAAAGTTGTAACTGCTTATAAAGTGTTAGATGATGTTTGCCTTCAGTTTGTTAGTGTATCTAAATCTGCTAGTGCACCTAACACTCCCCACCCCCCACATTGACAATGCTGCTGTCTGCTGTTCCCCTTCATTCAGAGTGGGGGCACTCTAATACAGGAGGTGTGTTACTGGTCAGATCACCAGGTGAAAACAGAGGGGAAAAAAGTCTAACAAAAGAAAACTGATGCAGCCGCCACATCTAATGATTGGTAAGCTGCAATATATTACATGTTTTGTTTTGGGTTTAATACCAGTTTAAATGAAAGGATATCTAAACCCAGGAATAAAAATGAAATCCTTTTTAAGATATCGTGTGGTGGCTGTATTACCTTCCATTTTTCAGGCCAGGTACATTTTCTCCATGCATAGAAAAATGCCTTTTGATCTTACCAAGGATTCAGTGTATTTATATCTCATACAATGTTACCAGTCTTCACATCTGACTTTGGTAAACTACAAACCACCTTCTCACTATATAATAGAGATGATGGAAGGAAGATGTGTTTATAGTCCAAATCAAAAGCAGGTTAGGGTAACAATGGTGCTCCATACACACAGTACAGTAAGTGAGCACATGCGGTAGCCCTCTGAGGAGCAATGAGAGGCGGATAGCTTTTCAAAGGGCATGTGACAGGCCATGATGATGCGTTACATTGCCCCTAAACTCTGGCATCACTGCACTGCATCCATCTACATTGCACCTGGTTGCAGCGCAGTCCCATTTACTTGAATGGGTTGCATTCAGTGGGTGGTACTGCTTGCCTAACGTAACAGGCAAGACCAGGGGCGGACTGACAACTCATGGGGCCCCCCAGGCAATAGGGGACCATGGGGCCCCTGTGTCCTCACCTACACTCAAACCACACCCAAAAAAGCCTATGAAAGGTACTAGGGACATCTCTTGGGGCCCCCTAGTGACCCTGGGCCCTCGGGCAGTGCCGAGTAACCAAATGGTCAGTCCGCCCCTGGGCAAGACCATTTTTGCTGTGCTATGATGCATACTTCCACGAATGTGTATTCACTGCATGGCTACCTTTTGCAGCTTACTGTATGTGGGGCAGGTGGAAAAAACACATCCCACACCTTGTTTTTACTGCCACCCCCCAGCTGCAAGCGTAAGCAAGATCTTACGGGCAGGATCACTAGGTGAAAATAAGGGAAACATGCCTAAAAACCGAAAACTAATTTAGCCACCACTAATGAGCTCCAATATATCACTTTTTTTTGTTTTTTGGGTTTTGATCCACTTGCTTTACTAAAGCTGTATAGGATTAAAGTAAATCTATAACTCCTTGGTATGGTCGCTGATTCTTTCTGGTATTTGTATTTGATCTTACCTAGTTGTTCAATACCTCCTTGCGTGAACCCGATCCTCTTGGATATGAGAATATAACGAATGTTGTCCCTCCATACAATGCATACTCTGCCCCTGGAACCCCCGAGGTAAGCAGTTTGTTTTTTATTCGTATGATTCTGTAACTCCTTCCAGGTTAGTTAGTTTTTTGTTAGACAGAGGCTGTGTAGCAACCTGGGGATGAGTCAGCCTGGGAGTGAGGTAGTGAAGTTATCTCAGGACAGGCTGGGAGGCTCTATCAGGTCAGGGCTTCTGGATCTCTCCAACCTTCCCAGAAACCTCAGAGCTTTATGGAAGAGGGGTGGAGGAGGTCCAGATCTGTATGTTTGAGGAACCTTGACCAATCCCTTGCAGGAAGCTTGGCATGGTGACCAAGGCAACCCTCAAATGTGGCAGAGCCCGGGGGGGGGGAGGTGTGCAGTGTTTGGTGGAAGATAGACTGAAGAGCCTGGGAGGGGGCCCCAGAGAGGGGAACCTACCTACAGGCAGGTTGCTGGAAAATAGGATATCCACTGTTTCAACGTCTCCTGGGGAGGACAGCCTGAGCAGCAGGGAAGGAGCCAGCCCAGTGTAAGTCCTGAAGACAGCCTCCAACCTACCAAGCTAATAGGAGAGGACAGTCAGAAGCAAGACCCAACTAGCTTCTCCTATGGGACTGTTCTAAATTAACAGCTTTTGGGCCCCCGTGACCAGGAATACCCCCAGACAGCTGGTTTAAGAGGAGGAATCATCTAGGGGCTGAGGAGGTACACCAAAGAGCCTTTGGTGCTCTTCAAGGAAAGAGACTGTTGCTATCCACATTTTTGTACAGTTGCTAAGGAGTTTGTCCTCAAGTTTTGTAGTTCTTTGGGCATCTCATATACCCCTAGACACCATCCAAGTTCTTAACCCCTTAATAAAATCACAAAACAAAGCTCAAGGACTGTTCTTTGACTCCATTGTGCAAAATGTGAGAAATGCATGTTTCCCGACCGTGTAAACCATAAGAGGACCCAAATCAATCCAGAGGCCCCTAAGGGGGTAGTGCTTCAGTTCTATAGTTTAGTATATTATATAAAACTCCATGTTCTGTGGTACATAGAGCAGCCTACCCAGCATGAACCGAATATTCCACTTCTGGACTTTTCTGTGTGACTCTTCTGGACTAGGGGGAAGAGTCGCATGAAGACCGCTGTCCCAATCAGCTGCAACCGTGGAATTCCCTACCCCAGTGCTGCATGCAACAAAGGGGTGGGTATGCTGCTGACATCATTAACCTAATATGACCAAATTTGTCATTGACCAAAATCAGTTCAGCTTGAACCCTAGTTTATCCTTACTCTTTACCTTGTGATTTAAAGCTTATATAAAGGCCAAACTTTTTTTTTTACTTTCACTTCTTGTCCTGGAGATAAAACAGGAAGAGAGAGCAAATCCCTTCTTTAAAATGTATTTCCATTTTTTTCATCCAAATTGGAATAACACTTTATATTTGTTACATGGCCCCATCAGCATAGCATAAGTGATTCTAAAGGCATAATTTAAAAAAAAAAATGTCTATACTTACCTGCTGTGTGCAGTGGTTTTGCAAAGAGCAGCTCAGATCCTCCTCTTCTCGGGTCACTCGCCGGCATTCCTTGCTCCCCCTGCTGTTGGATGCCCCCACAGGAAGCAGCTTGCTATGGGGGCACCCAATACTCTTCACAGACGGAGCCGCTGCTTGGCCCCACCCCTTTTCTCTTTTCATTGGCTTACTGGCTGTGATTGACAGCAGTGGGAGCCAATGAGAAGTTAAGTCCTGGGATAGCCTAGACAAAAGTGTACATCGCTGGATTGAGCAGGGGCTTCGGTGAGTATTCGGGGGGCTGGGGGTGGATACTGCACACAGAGGGTGTTTAAAAAACCTTCAGCCTTTACAACCATTTTAATAAAAAAATTGCTGGTTATCTTTTTAAGTGCTTTTTACTTGTTTAAAGGATTAACCTTTGAGAACATGGTACATGTTCCACTTGTTTTTAGGGTGGGACATGAAACATGCTTCCACTGCTGCAGCCACTGCCCAATTCCCCCCACTCTCTGACAGCAGTACAGGAAAAAGTACTAGCTGTCAGTTTTTGAAATCGGGTTCTGTAAATGAATGAACTACAAGTACTGACATCCTTTATGGATATCGGCTTGTAGTTCTCAGTGAACTACTATGGCGCTGTGGAACTTTATTCAGTCTTCCTGCAAGTGACAAACTGTCTACTTGCACAGGCATGCAGATTACCCTGACAGTCTACAGGAGACCAGCATAGCACCAGCTATCTGCTGATCGTTGGTGCAATGCTTTACAGGCTGCATTTAAATTTAAAAAAATGCAAAATTTTTTTGCCTTCAAAAAAAGGGGCATTTATTATTATTATTATTATTATTATTATTTATAATAATTATTATTTATTTTTTGTTTTTTTAAAGTGACCTTATCCTTTAAAAATACTTCCATGCTCTACCCTGCTTTTTAATGTTTGGCAGGGGCTGTGGAGAAATGTTTAAGGGCCAGTTCACACTAGTGCGTTGATCTGCATTTTATATTCAAATATTTTTATTAAAGGATTTTCAACATACAAAGAAATGTACGTTAACGTGAAAAAAAAGGTTCACATTCAGATATAACATTCGGTACATGTTAGAAAGGTCCCCACCAATTGGCTGGGGATGCTGTGGACTCGCGTCGCGCTTACATGAGAGGTATGTTCAGAATAAAGTGAACCATGTTGGAGTAGAATTGTGGTTTATATTGGAGAGGGGCAGAGGGGGGGGGGGAAAAAAAGGGGGGGGGAAGAAGGCACCAGTCAGACGTTTAGGTCAGAGAATGGAGTTATTTTGTAGTCATTTTATGGAGCAATTGGAGTTTTGTAACCATTGAGACCATTGAAATTGGAATTTCTGGTGTGAAGAATTACGGAAAGCTGCTCTTCTTTCCATCTCACATAGGAGGTTAAGGTCGGATAGGAGAGCTCACAGAGAGGGAGTTTTCGTGGATTTCCACAGTCTAGTGATATTGATTTTAACCGCTGCTAATATGTGGATAATGATGGTACGTGTGTCTGTAGGGAATTTGTCTATTCCTATGTGTAGGAGAGCAAGGGAGGGGTTTGGGGTCACAGGGACTCCTGTGATTGAAGAGGTCAGTTGAAAGACTTTATTCCAGTAGGATTTGAGGGATTTACAGGACCATAGTAAATATATTGTTGATCCTGTTTCTCCACAATGTCTCCAGGATGTAGGTGAGTGTTGAGGGTAATATAGTGCGAGTTTAACAGGCGTTAAGTACCACTGGTGTAAAATTTTCATATGTTTCCCAATGGGAACTACATTTAGAGGCTTTATATGTGATGTTAAAAGTTTTTTCCCAGGTGTGGGCTTATTGGCTGAGGGAGAATTTTCTCCCAATTGGTTAGAGAGGTAGTGTGAAGTGTAAACTGTGTTTTGGTTATGAGCGTGTAGAAGGTCGAGATTCCTTTCTTTGGATATTGTGTCTTATGAAAGAATTGATGTGCGGTAGTAGGGATTGTGAGTTTGAGCGGTATAGTCATTTTGTGTAGAGAGTGAGCTATTCTCGTGTAAGTAAAGTGTTCCTTGTCAGGAAGGTGGAATTTCTCCTGGAGAGTGGAAAATGAGTCTAAATGCTGCCGCCGGCGCCATCTTGGATCCCTGAGGTGATATCAGGGAAGAATTGGGTGAGCTTTCCCGGTTGTCCCGGGGTTTTTCTCCTGCGGGGCATAGCTGGGGAGGTCTGCACAGGAGCACCTGCTAATCGCTGTGGGGTTTATATCCCCTGGGGCCGGTGTGTGCAGCGATTGTGCTGGCGGGTGGACAGAGCAGTCAGAGAAGCGCACATGCGCCCCCCTTGGTCTGAATTTTAGCGTAGCTGTAAAATGCAGATCAACCAAAGGACATTTGAAAAACAATAATTTCCAATGTGTCCAATTCACACCATAATGCTGTGTTGACCTGCCTTGCACAAAAATGCAACTTGTATGCATTTTAGCATGACATTAAGCAGATCTAAGTGGATGTCAACACAATGCACAGGATATTATGTGAAAATGCAGTACGCTTTAACACGGGCTAAAATGTATGTCAACGGATGTCAAAATGTATGTCAATGCGTGACTAAAATGGATTGAAACATCCATTTTCCATACATTTTAGTGCAAGTCAGTGTGAATTGACTCAAGGGACCCTTTCACACTGATTAGTTTTTTATGCAGGGGCAGACTGACAACTCATGGGGCCCCAGGGCAATAGGGGATCATGGGGCCCCTGTGTCCTTGCCCAAACTCAAAAAAACCTATGAAAAAGGTACCAGGGGCATCTCATGGGGCCCCCTACTGACCCTGGCCCTCAGGCAGTGCCCTAGTTTCCAAATGGTCAGTCTGCCCCTGTTTTTATGTTTTGGTGTTTAAAAAACAGCATAAAAATGTATCTGTTACTCTTCAAACCAATGCCCCGCGGGTACAGTGCATTCTGAAAAGTCTTCCATGCTGCATGTTTAAAAAGCATTCCAAAAATGTACCTCCCCATTGAAATGAATAGAAAACCCGTCAAAATGGGGCAGTGTGAAAGGGCCTTAACAGAGTTAACCCTGTCTGTACTGTGTTCACAGTTCTTCATTATCGGTCGTGAACAGGGGTGGAGTGACAACTCATGGGGCCCCCGGGCAATAGGGGATCATGGGGCCCCTGTGTCCTTGCCCACACTCAAAGCATACCCAAAAAAACCCTATAAAAGGTACCGGGGCATTTCATGGGGCCCCCTACTGACCCCAGGGCCCTCGGGCAGTGCCCGAGTGCTCGAATGGTCAGTCCACCCCTGGTTGTGAACTAGATTTGAACACTCTGCCCTGAACACTCTGCCCTAACAAAGGGCTAGCTCAGTGGGGTCAAAGACTCTGCAAGAGTGTCCAGGTGTTCTCAAGAGTTAGGGAGACTCTTACAAATGAGCGCAGAGAGGCCACTCCAGGTGGAAACATGTGAACAGTTAATCATGAGCTCACCACTGCTGCCTTGTTAATCATTTGCATGATGAAGAGAACTGAAAAGAATAGGCGCTGTGGAAAATGCTCTCAGTCAAGCACCGTAGCCTCCCTAGCGGTCTGATTATGTCAGTATTTCTGTGCTCAAAGCATGGAAATGTGTTGCATTTTTTATTGTAGGCCTGTAATTTAGGAATAACTCACTGAAATCTGCCGGAACAAGAGTCTAGTAAACATCCCAGGAATGATAAAATTTGAAACACAAAATCATAAATTATAATTTATTAAATAATCATAAAAAATAATATAATAAATGTAATGCAATAATATAATCAAACCAAAAACACTGAAATTTGAAATATAGCGCGAAGTTCGCACATCACTGAGCAAAGTCGCAAAATTGTTTTCAGTGTCTGATGACGGATTTCCCCACAAATCATCACTCAATTCTGCAAGTGGTTCTGATTTACTATCGCTGTTCTCTAGCTGGTCTAAAACGCTTTTGACCTAAAGGGACGCTTTTTGGACGCCATGGACATTTCTCAGTTTCCTGGCAGAAAGAACAGTAAAAATGCAGGCAGGGCACAGGACAAAGCACTCGGGACAAAATGTATGTGAAATGGTTTGATACAGTAATGTTTTACTATGTGATTTTAGTGTATTTAGTGAATGTCACCATTTCACATTTTTAAATTTCCCGCCAGTTCCGTCCCCGTAGGTCCTGACGTCGCAGGGAACGGAACCCGGAAGACAGATTCCGGCATCGACTGGAGGACATTACCGGGGACACTGCAGGGGGGACATCGTGGGAGCGAAGGACAAGGTAAGTGAAGAAGAGATCCCGGAGCAACGCTGCAGGGTATTCCCGAGTGTAGCTCGGGAATACCTCCAGGGAGGTTAATCAAGGTGCATCTTTATTTGGTGAGACAAAGTAGCAAATATAATAAAATTTGACCAGCCTGAAGTGAACACTCCTGTCGGCTTCAAATCATGTGGTGTCAGCGTACCAGCGTCCCGGGTGGCGTCATCACAGCAAGGGACTTGACAAAGCGCAACTGCGCGAAACATGTTGTATTGGTAACCCTACATACACTCCCAGCTGAAGCCGATGTCGGACAATGCCTTCGCTTGCAGTGATGAGCCAGCTGGGACGCTGACACCACGTGATTTGAAGCCGGCAGGAGCGTTCTCCGATCTCAGCTCCCTCCAGAGCGGACGGCTATCCATTGGAGTCACACTGTTCACTTCAAGCTGGTCAAATTTTATTATATTTGCTACTTTGTCTCACCAAATAAAGATGCACCTTTTCCACAGCGCCTTTTCCACAGCGCCTATTCTTTTCAGTTCCTAAGAGTTAGCCATGACACATTCTCCTTAGTTTAGAAACATCACTTTTTTTTTGTTTGTTTTTTTTTTTTTTTTTTAGGTATGTTGTGCGAATTGGAACTAATAACAAACATATGGTGGAGTTTTATAAAATTTGACTGCGAAATAGGAAATTACACTTTAACCACTTACAGCGAGGATATCCAGTTCTGGACGTCATATGATGTCCTCTTAGAATGCTCCCCCAGTGATGTACACCTGGCGCTGTGATGCTGTGTCCTTGACACTGTCCATGTACCTGACACTGCCCATGTGTGGTCACTTGCTTTGTACGTTCTAGTTGTAGCACTACCCCCTTAGGAGTCACTGCGTTTTGGGTCCCCCTAAAGCTCTGCACAGCCAGGCAACATGCATTTTATTCCACACTTTGCACGCTGGAGTCAGAAAACAGTCCTTAAGCTTGGTTTTGTGATTTTATTAGGAGTAAATAACTTTGATGGGGTCTAGGGGTATAAAGGATGCCCAAGGAAACTGAAAATTTGAGGACAAATTAGAGCAACTATGTACAAAAATGTGAACAAAAATAGTCTCTCCTTTTAAGAGCAGTCAAAGCTTTTAGGTGTACTGTACCTCCTCAGACCGCAGATGAATCCTTCTCTTCACCCAGTTGCTTGAGGGAATGCCTGAGCAAGGAGGGCCAGAAGCTGCCAATTTAAAACAAGCAGACCCAGAGGAAAATCTAGTTTGGTATTGCACCTGGCTGCCCTCTGCTCTTATCTGGCCCAGGGAGTGCAAGAGTACTCACACTGTCCTTTGTCAGTTTGGTGGGTTGTTGGCTGTCTTCAGGCCTTTTGCTGGGCTAGCTCCTTCCCTGCTGCTCAGGACAACCTCCCTAGGAGATGGTGGTGCAGTAGAGGTCCTCTCTTTCAGACCTGCCTGTAGGTAAGCCCCCTCTTTGAGGCCCCCTCCCAGGCTCCACACTCCAGCTCCTCACTCCATCTTCCACCCAACATTCACTGACTCTGCTCCCAGGCACCATCACATTTGAGGGTTGCCCTGGTCACAACCCCTAGCCTCCTGCCAGGGGATTGGCCAAAGTCCCTCAAACATGCAGATATGGGCTTCCACCTCTCCTCCAGAAAGCTTTCAGGTTTCTGAAGAGGTGAGAGGGCTCCAGAAGCCCTGACCTCTCAGAGCCTCCCAGCCTGTCCTTAGGTGACATCACTACCTCACTCCCAAGGCTGACTCATCCCCAGGCTACTACTCAGCCTCTACCTAACAAAAACTACCTAACTAACCTGGAGGGTGTCACATAGTAATATTTTAATGAACTCTTGCAGAGTCAGGACAGATGATGTGTCCTACAGTCATTCCAGCCAATCACACTGATTTTTGGAGGGTCTTTTTTTTTTATTTCCACAGGGAGAACCTGTCTATGTCAATTATGGCCGAATAGAAGACTTTCACTATCTAGAAAGAGTCCTAAACATCAGTGTTAAAGGAAAGATTGCTATTGCCCGCTATGGAAAAATTTTTAGAGGAAACAAGGTGAGAAAGTTTTTGTATGTATTAGGCCCCCATGCACACAGGACGGTTTGCCCAGCTCTCCTAAGTGCCTTTCCTCCTGGCAGCAGCATTTTGACAGAAAAAAAAGCGCTTGATGTGTGTGGACTCGTTTAGTTGCCAAGTCATTTCATTGGCCAAAATATTCACTTTTTTCTGGCCATTGAAATGGACGATCAAGCACTTGGTACTCCTAGCTTTAACACACTTTTACACGTGCCAAGCATTTTTTCTGCTAAAACGCTGCTGCTTCTGGATACACTGGCAGTGGAGGTTTTTGCCTCCAATTTCAATATCTCGGAATGCCTATGTGTGCCTTAAAGTGTATGTCTGGGCTAAAGTAACAAAAAATGTTATATGTTCCTGTGATATTTGCACATTCCCTCATGTTTTACTTTTTCACAAACGCTGCAAATACATAAAATTACGTGTTGATCCTGCCAAAAATCTACTGAGCTCCTAACTTTCCTGTGCAGTCTGCCTCTGCTGCACTATAATCCCAGGCAGCGTTGTTGGCCATGCCCAGTTCAACACCTAGACTATAGATTCTATAGGGCTTAAAATTTTAAGCGCTGAGCTACTAGCCAGGCCTTAAGAGTTACTCGCCACCAACAAACACACAGAGACACCTGTACACACACACACAGACATGTACATACACACACATACATACACACAGAAACATGTACACACAGGCACAGAAACACATGTACAGACACATGTATACACACACAGGCACGTACAGACACTCATACACACAGATACATGTGCATACACAGAAATACACATGTACAGACACATGTATGTACATACATACACAGATACATGTACGTACATACACACAAACACATACACACGTACACATGTACACACACATACATGTACATACACATGTACACGCATACACAGACACACACATGTACGCACGCACGCACGCTGTTACAGTGAGGAACAGAAGTATTTGAACACCCTGCGATTTTGCAAGTTCTCCCACTTAGAAATCATGGAGGGGTCTGAAATTCACATTGTAGGTGCATTCCCACTCTGAGAGACAGAAAAAAAAAAATTCAGGAAATCACATTGTATGATTTTTAAAGAATTTATTTGTCTTGCACTACTGAATATAAGTATTTGAACACCTAAGAAACAGCAAGAATTCTGGCTCTCAAAGACCTGTTACTGTGCTTTTAAAAAATCTACCTCTACTCCACTCATTAATCTAACTTAGTAGCACCTGTCTGAGCTCTTTAAAGACACCTTTCCACCCTACAGTCAGTCAGATGCAAACTACTACCATGGGCAAGACTAAAGAGCTGTCAAAAGACACCAGAGACAAAATTGTGGACCTCCACAAGGCTGGAAAGGGCTACGGGGCAATTGCCAAACAGCTTGGTGAAAATAGATCAAATGTTGGAACAATTGTTAGAAAATGGAAGAGGCTAAAGACGACTGTCAGTCTCCCTCGGACTGGGGCTCCATGCAAGATCTCACCTCGTGGGGTATCATGGATGATAAGAAAGGTGAGGAATCAGCCCAGAACTACAAGGGAGGAGCTGGTAAATGACATGAAGAGAGCTGGGACCACAGTTTCAAAGGTCACTGTCGGTAGAACACTACGCCATCATGGTTTCAAATCATGCATTGCACAGAAGGTTCCCCTGCTCAAGTCATCACAAGTCCAGGCCCCTCTGAAGTTTGCAATGACCATCTGGATGATCCAGAGGAGGCATGGGAGAAAATCATGTGGTCAGATGAGACCAAAGTAGAACTTTTTGGTCTAAAGTTCACTCGTCATGTTTGGAGGAAAAAGGATGAGTTGCATCCCAAGAACACCATCCCTACTGTGAAGCATGGGGGTAGTAAAATCATGCTTTGGGGTGCTTTTCTGCGAAGGGGACAGGACGACTGCACTGTATTAAGGAGAGGATGAATGGGGCCATTTATTGTGAGATTTTGAGCAACAACCTCCTTCCCTCAGTCAGAGCATTGAAGATGGGTCGTGGCTGGGTCTTCCAACATGACAATGACTCGAAGCACACAGCCAGGATAACAAAGGAGTGGCTCCGTAAGAAGCATATCAAGGTTCTGGAGTGGCCCAGCCAGTCTCCAGACCTAAATCCAATAGAAAATCTTTGGAGGGAGGTGAAACTCCGTGTTGCTCATCGACAGCCCCGAAACCTGACAGATCTAGAGGAGATCTGTGTGGAGAAGTGGGCCAAAATCCCTGTTGCAGTGTGTGCAAACCTGGTCAAGAACTGTCAGGGCTCCCGGGTGAGACCAGAGGTATGTGACTGACGCAGGGAAACGCAGACTTCAAATATGTTATAAACAATGTAATTTATTAACACTAACAATACAAACATAAACGCAGTGCAATACTAAAACATAACACAGTGCAAACAAACCAAACCAACCACCCACAGATAACAGTACATACAATGCAAGCGTCGTCAGGCAGGCCGGGTCAATATCAATCGGGCAGGTAGGTACAGGGGGAGCAAGCAAAGAATGGTCAGAGTCACAAGCCAAGTTCAGCAGGTAGCGGGCAGCGTGGTACAGAGGGTCAGGCAGAGGAGAATGGTCAGACAAGCCAGGGATCAGGAGCAGGAGAATGGTCAGACAAGCCAGGGATCAGAGCAGGGTCAGCAGAGAATCAGACAGGAACAGGAACAGGAAACAGGGCCCAGGAGAAACACAACACCAAGGCAGAGTCTGCAGGTCTGAATGTCCCTTAAATACACCAGTATAATTAGATCCAGGTGTTTGACTGGCTGCAAGGTTGAGTCTCTGATTGCTGGGAGCACCCGCTGGCCAGCCCTGGTACTGCAGCTCATAAGGCAGGTGAGTCCCACTATTGCTTGCCAGTCCATTCCTGACAAGAACTACAGGAAACGTTTGACCTCTGTAATTGCAAAAAAGGCTTCTGTACCAAATATTAACACTGATTTTCTCAGGTGTTCAAATACTTATGTTTAGCAGTGCAAGACAAATACATTCTTTAAAAATCATAGAATGTGATTTCCTGAATTTGTTTTGAAATTCTGTCTCTCAGAGTGGGAATGCACCTACAATGTGAATTTCAGACCCCTCCATGATTTCAAAGTGGGAGAACTTGCAAAATCGCAGGGTGTTCAAATTCTTCTGTTCCTTACTGTAAGTGCTCTCTCCTCTCCCCTGAAGCCACCACTGGCTGACATAGAGGATCATGTGACCAGAGTGAGCTGAAATTAGGTAGACACACACACACCTATAAAAAGTTGCAGTACTTCATTGTTCGCTCACAGAGCCGGGTACTGCACTCTAGGGGGAGGCAAAGAGCACAGTACACACTCCTTCCTTTGCTTTCACTGCGCTCAGCTATTGAGCAGTCTGACGGCTCCCAGTGCCAATGACAGATCTGGCCTGAGCTCCGAGCCTGCTCAGCAAGACGGCCCTGGGAGACATACTCGCCCCCACCATAATTTCCACTCGCCTTTGGCGAGCGGGCGAGTGGAAATTTCAAGGTCTGCATACAACACCTTCCCCAGTGGTATGGAGTCAGAGCTCATAACATTGCTTGGGTTTTCAGTGCAGACACCTATGCTGGAAACAGATTTACAATGCTCAGCGTAGATGATTTTACAAGGGTTTGCAAATTTGCAAAAACTCCCCCACTTAGCTCTATATGTATTGATGGTCCTAGATATAAGTCCTATTTGTAGAAATCCAAAAGTTCCTTATGCCTCCTTATGACTGTGAACAATCTTTGTACATGGCACCATTCTAGGAGTAATCTGGGTCCTTTTTATAACATCTTTAAGAATAATATGCAGTATATTGTCTCCTTGATGATCTGTTCTTAGTCATGTGAAGGACAGCTACTGTACATGCAGCTAATTCTTGTGTGTAGATTTTAAAAACCCTTGTATAGCTTATAATTGGTGGTTTGGAAAAATTATGGAAACACCAGGTAATAGAACAAAATTGTTACCTAATATGGTGTTGGACTGCCTTTGGCATCCAAGACAGCCTGAATTCTCCTGGGAATTGACAAATATAAGTCTTGGATGATGGATAACGGAATCTGATACCACTCTTCATGCAAAAATCATTTCAGTTCCTGCAGAGATGCTAGAGATGGAAAACGAGCCTGAACCTCGTTCTCCAAAATTGACCATAGTGGCTCTATGATATTGAGGTCTGGTGACTGCAGCGCCCAGGGAAGGTGCGAGACTTCATTTGCATGCTCACCAAACAATGATTTGACAACACCAGCTTTGCCAGTCAGAGGAATATTGTGTTGTTAAATGTCACTGTTTTCAGGAGACAATGTCTGTGCCATGGGGTGCCCATGACTAGCCAAAATGTATACATAGTTGGTGTAAGTGACTCTTCCTCTCAAGGTGATGATGGGGCCTGCAGAATACCAAGATATGGCTGCCCAAACCATGATTTTGCCACCACCATGCTTTATCGTTGATCCAAGACAGTCCTGGTCGTAAGCTTGGGATGGTGTTTTGCACAATAAACACGTTTGGTGGTTGGGAACAGTGTGAAGCTTGATTCATTAGACCATGTTACAGTCTTCTGGTATTTAGTGAGTTGGCCAAGTCATACACTTTAACTGTTTTTTTGGCTTTTAGAACACAGAGCACTGCATGTTAATGTATTGAGGTCACTACTGTATATTGCATAGGGAAGTTTTTGGCAAAAGTAAGTAAAGGTGAAACTAGCCCTTTAAGGTAAACACAACACATCTATGCAATTTTTGAAATATATTTTCATTGAAAATATAATATTTTCATTTAAAACAATGATTATATTTATATTTGATTCTGACATGAAAGTGTGACAATGTCGTTCTAGGTTAAAAATGCAGAAAATGCAGGAGCCATTGGGATTGTCTTGTATTCTGACCCAGCCGATTACTGTGCTCCTGGTGTTCAGCCCTATCCAGAAGGCTGGAACTTGCCTGGTGGTGGAGCCCAGCGAGGGAATGTGCTGAACCTGAATGGGGCCGGGGACCCTCTAACACCAGGTTATCCTGCTAAAGGTACAGACATCTAATAAGTAAACAGCCACTCCTCTTCTTCATAGCTACATTTACATTTTATATCAGCAAATGTGAGATGTCCTGATATAAACTGTAATATCAGGGCTAGGGCTGTAAATTGCATAGTGGTTGTCAGAAGGGCTACTCAGCACCTAGTAGTAAAATGGCAACTGCACTAAAACTGCATGCATCCTGTCCTCTGAGGAGTTTCAGTATGTGAGAGAATCAGTGGTAGCATATTAATATTATTCTGTTGTGTTTGTCAAGCTTCAGGTATGACCTTCCATAATAAATATGTTGTGTGTGTGTGTATGTGTATAATAAATATATATATTAACAGTGAACAGCCATGCCATTGTGACCACCCACCAAAACCCAGTCAAGGTATGGACCTCTGAAGTTATGCTGTGGTATCTGGCACCAAGCCATCAGTAGCAGATCCTTTAAGTCCTGTAAGTTGTGAAGTTGTGAGTTGGAGCCTCCATAGATCATAGATCAGACTTGTTTTTCCAGTGCATTCCACAGTTGCTTGATTGGATTGAGATCTGCAGAATTTGTAAGCCAAGTCAACACCTCAAACCCGCTGTCGTGTTCCTCAAACCATTGTTGAATTCACTAGACCATGTCACCTCTTTCCATTGTTCTGTGGTCCAGTTCTGATGCTCACATGCCCATTGTAGGCACATTTGGGTGTGGACACCAGTCAGCATGGACACCCTGACCAATCTGCCGCTATGCAGCCCTATACGCAACAAACTGCAATGCACAGTGTGTTCTGACACTTTTCTATCAGAAACAGCATTAACTTTTTTAGCAGTTTGAGCTACATTAGCTCTTCTATTGGATCAGACTACATGGTCCATCCTTTTCTTCCCACATACATCGGTAAGCCTTGGTCGCCCATAACCCTGTTGCCGGTTTGGCAGTTTTCCTTCCTTGGACCACTTTTGGTAGGTCCTGACCACTTCAACAGTATACAGTATAGATTCCAGTTTAGAATGAATTGGTAATATCACATCTCTTGAGTTTTTTTTTTCTCTGTTTTAAATCTGCTTTTTGTTTGTTTTTTTTCAACAGAGTACGCCTACAGATCTGCTGTGAAGGATGGTGTAGGACTTCCTAAAATCCCAGTCCACCCTATAGGGTACAGCAATGCTGAGATGCTGTTAAAGTAAGAATGTGTACGACCTAAACCACAGATTTTTTTAAAGCTGAAGTTGAGGCACCAATAACTGTTATGTATTTGTTCATAAATCCTCTCAATGGTCACGATGGGCGTCTGCAATGGACAATAAAGTACTAAATTCCAGCTGTTGATGGTTTAGTCTGATCCTCACATAAGAATAAATTAGACTTTAAGTATTTTATATGACAATGGACTTAAAGTGTAACTAATGGCCATTTTTTGGTTTTTCATTTTAAATAGAGTAAGGGAGGGCTATAACCTCTGTCATGGTTTTTTTTGTCATCTATGTCCCATTGGGGAGATTTCCCTTCACTTCCTGTCCCATAGCCAAAACAGAAAGTGAAAGAAATCTCTACAAAGTGAGGGAATACCATGCCGTCATCAGAACTAGCGTCTCATTTGGAAGAGAGTAAATGCAGGCAGTTGTGCCATGGTTTTACTGCCTCCCAGCCACTCGCCTAAACGGGAATGCAGCTGTTCTGCAACAGCCCTGCAACCAAATGCAATGCATGTGGTGGCAGCACAATGGGTCAGCTTTTTTAGGGTTCAAATAGATGGTGTGGAGGAGATAGGTCACCTCCTCACCACCAGTCAAATGCCTTTGAAAAGTTACCCATTGTGGATTACTTTTTTAGATGGACAGCAGGGGCAGCAGCATGTATATACCTGGGCATGGGCAGCTTTTGGAATCTTAGCTAAAACTTAAACATGTACTTTTCTGGATGTTTTACAGGAACCTGGGAGGAACCCCGGCCCCAGATAACACATGGAAAGGAGGACTCAACATATCGTACAATATTGGCCCCGGGTATTCTGGAAGTCACACTAAAGAGTAAGCAAATATTTTTTCCATAGTGCTCATAATACCAGCATAAAGTTATGGAATATAAGGGAGCAACAACCAAGGCCAAGAATTTCATGATTACCTAAAGGGAACCTGTCATTTATAAGTCTGCACAAATAAATTCCAGACATGTCACAATATACCGCAACAGTATCATTTTTCAAAAACAGTCTGTAACTTTTACCCTTAAAAAGATGTCCTTCAGCAGTACTGTAGTCAGTGACTTTGCCTAGGCTGAGATGATATCATCAGTCTACTGCAGACAGGAGGGAGCATTTTCTCGGGCTTCTCATCTCCTAATGAACAGGTCGCAATGTTGTAACTTTGCGAGAGGCTGCAGTATGGGGCTGATCTGTGTCAGACATTTGTAAACACAACCAAGTACTGCACAGGCACCAGGATTTACATGATTGCGTATCCTGTAACCCAGAAAGGCAGTAGATGGTGACCCTGGATGATGCCTGAACAATTAACTTCATCCTTCTGGAGGGAAATTCAAATTAAAATATTGTCGGGGGGGGGGGCAATACATGTCTGTACATGTTGCAACTAGTGATGGGAAGGCCTGGGGTAAAAAAAGGAAAAATTGGGGAAACATTTTTGTTCTCTTTTTTTTTTTTTTCAAATACATAGTTGTTTTGGTTTTTTCCAGAAAAATTGGAAAAAAAGGAGTGTGGAATATGTTCTTTTACAATGATAAATATTATATCTATAACATAGTAATTAAAATGTATATCATGAAGACCTTAAATAAAATAGTCCTGAGACTTTATGTAAAGTCTTGAAGTATTGCAAGTTCTCTCAGTTGAAGACAAGGAAATCCTGGAATACAATCCCAGTAACACTGTACTTCTCAATGCAGTTTTCAAACAAGAGAAATGTGCATTTCTGACACTAGGGGGAACTGCAGGGGAAAGGCTCCAGTTTAGTTTGCTTGTGAGCTCCATCTTGTACCTCCTACAGTTGGGTGATAGTTGGGATACAGTAGATCAGTGGTCTCCAAACTGCGACCCTTGTGCCAGATAAGGCCCTTTGCTTGCCATTATCTGGCCCTTGGGGCACTATTCCCTCTGATATTAACAATGGGGCATAATTCCTGCCACTGACACCAATAATAGGGCACTTTTCTGCCTAATGGCATCAATAATAGGGCACTATTACTCCTGCTGACACCAATGTTAGGGCACTATTATCCCATTGACACCAATGATGGGGCACTGTTCCTCTCACTAACACTAATGATGGGGCATTGTTACAGAGAGGATATTTTCTACTGCTACTGGCCACAGTCTGGCCCCTCTAAAGTCTGAGTAAAGTTGTCAGGAATGGACTTGCCAGTAATGGTGGGACTCACCTGCCTTGTGGGCTGCAGTACCAGGGCTGGCCAGCGGGTGCTCCCAGCAATCAGAGACTCAACCCTGCAGCCAGCCAAACACCTGAAGCTGATTATGCACGTGTATTTAAGGGATGGCCAGACCTGCAGTCTGCGCCTTGGTGTGTGTTTTCGATGGGCCCCTGTACCTTGTAAACCTGTGTTCCTGTTTCTGATTCCTGTGTTCCTGTAGTGCGTTCCTTGTTGCCGACCCTGCCTGTTCTGATCCATGCTGACATTCTCCTGCTCTGACCCCCGGCTCGTCCCTGACCATCCTTCTGCCTGATCCTCTGTACCGTGCTGCCCGTGAGTTACTGAACCCGGCGTGTGACCTGACTACCCTTGTCTGTTGCTTGTACCGTGCCTGTCCCCACCATTACTGACCCGGCTAGTCTGACCACGTCGCTCCTGACAAAAGTACAGTAAACTGGCCCTTTGTTTAGAAAGTTTGGGGACCCCTGCAGTAGATGATAGTTTCTGTCCTCTCAGGCCTTAATTGACAGGTAAGAGGGTACATTTGACAAATTAGTTTATCTATTTGTAACCTTTAAGCTGTATTTCTATTAATGTTTACCTAATGTTTGCCAATAATCTGGGCATTACATTTATTTTCTTTTCCTCCTATCAGTAAAATGGTGAGACCAACATCTAGAGTTTTTGGAAACCTTTCCACAGTGCAATTTCTGCTGAGGGCAAAGCTGCAATTTGCAAATATTGTGAGAAGAAATATTCTTTTCCAAATGCTACAAAGATGACAAAACACTCTGCATATCACCTTCCCAGTGTAACGAAATGACTTTCAATTTTTTAAAACTACTCCACATTGATTTTAATAATCCCATAAATCCAGTCTCTAAGGAGGATATGACCGTGCTTATAACTGAGCAAAATACACAAATAAATGCCATATAAGATAAACTGAAAATCCAAACGTAGTGTTGAGTGTAAAAACAAAAATAAGTGATGCCAATAAATGTGTTGTGCTCTTCCTCTTCACCAACTAAATGCACATTGCACTCACTGCAACTTTGACCTCTTTCACTGAAGGAAGTCACAATGTACTTTATCACCAACTGGTAAACTCACACGTGGCCGCTGCACTCCAAGCAGTTCTTAGGTCCAATTCACATACGTCCTGCACACATGAATAAGTGTGTCAGGAATGGACTGGCCAGCAATGGTGGGACTCACCTGCCTTTTGATCTGCAGTACCAGGGCTGGCCAGCGGGTGCTCCCAGCAATCAGAGACTCAACCTTTCAGCCAGCTAACACCTGGAACTGATGATACTGGTGTATTTAAGGGATGGCCAGACTTGCAGACTCTGCCTTGGTGTTGTGTTTGTCCTGGGCCCTGTATCTGTCCTGCATCCTGTTTCTGTTCCTTTGCTACCTGTTCTGATCCCTGGCTTGTGACCCTGACCATCCCTCTTCCTGACCCTCTGTACTACGCTGCTTGCTACCTGTTCTGATCCCTGGCTTGTGACCCTGACCATCCCTCTGCCTGACCCTCTGTACTACGCTGCTTGCTACCTGCTGAACCTGGCCTGTGACCCCGACCATTCTCCGCTTGCTCCCCCTGTACCTACCTGCCCAATTGATATTGACCCGGCCTGCCTGACGACGCTTGCTTGTATGTACTGTTATCTGTGGGTGGTTGGTTGGGTTTGTTTGCACTGTATTATGTTTAGTATTGCACTGCGTTTATGTTTGTATTGTTAGTGTTAATAAATTACATTGTTAATCACATATCTGAAGTCTGCGTTTCCCTGCTTCAGTCACACACCTCTGGTCATACCTGGGAGCCCTGACAAAGTGGATGGTGACTGTACCGTTTAGCACCCCTGCGCCTTTAAGAGACTCTGCGACATATCTCACTCACTCAAAGAGCGAGATAGAGAAGCTTCTCATGGTGTAGTATGTTACATTTAATAGGAAAAACAAGTAAAAATGCACTTACATTCTATTAAAGCATACAAACACTGCAATAAACATTAGAAACACCGGTTCTTTGCACCTGCGTTCCACTAAGCAGAAATGATGTACCCCAGAAGTCCCAATCAACGCATTTTGTCATCAATGTCTGACGTCATCACGGGTCACATGTCCCGGCTCATCTCTGCCTCATATGAGAGTTGTTCCTTGTTACTGTAAAGAGTGGAGACCAGTTGTCAAAAAACTTCAGGCTAAGCACACTTTTAGTGAAGAAGGAATCAAGTTGTCCAGATCACAGGGCACAGAGTAAGCATTGGGGTCACAAGCCAGGGTCAATTCAGGTGGGAGAGAATCAGTCGGGTTCACAAGCCAAGGTCGGCAACAATAGCAACAGAGGTATTGCAGAGCAGCAGGCAGGAGTCTGTCAGAACACAATATTTTATGTTTTTTTTCTTGCAGGAAGGTGAGGATGCGCATCCAAACGTACAATGAAATAAGAAGAGTTTATAATGTCATTGGAACCATCAGAGGAGCCGTGGAGCCAGGTGACAGTGGAATATTAGAATCCTTCCATTAAAGTACAACAGTTACTAATATTACCAAATGGGAGACCTCTAAAGTGACAAATGGTTATTAATAGGAGTATAAAATCATTTTATTCATTCTAACATAACATGTATTTTTAAATATTACTGCTATAAGCACATAAGTCTGTCTTTATATTAAAACTGAACTTCAGGCACAAAAAATAACCTTCTGTTTAAATCCAGTTAGTGAGTCATTAAAAAATACTTAAAAGCTCAAAAGCTACATCCTTACAAAAACCATTTGAAGTCTCACCTCCTTTTTTATAGCCCTGAATGATTTACTTGGAAATACCTTAAAATAGTTTTTCTGTCAGTAAAATGCTAATGGTAACCCTGAACCCTAACATTAGCCCTTAACCCTAACATTTAATCCTAGCCTAAACCCTTAACCCTATCTCTTAAACCTAACATTTAACCCTAGCCCTTAGTCCTAACCCTAACATTTAACCCTAGACCCTGACCCTAACATTTAACCCTAACCCTTAGTCCTAACCCTAACATTTAACCCTAGACCCTGACCCTAACATTTAACCCTAGACCCTGACCCTAACATTTAACCCTAACCCTTAGTCCTAACATTTAACCCTAGACCCTGACCCTAACATTTAACCCTAACCCTTAGTCCTAACCCTAACATTTAACCCTAGACCCTGACCCTAACATTTAACCCTAACCCTTAGTCCTAACATTTAACCCTAGACCCTGACCCTAACATTTAACCCTAGCCCTTAGTCCTAACCCTAACATTTAACCCTAGCCCTTAGTCCTAACCCTAACATTTAACCCTAGCCCTTAGTCCTAACCTTAACATTTAACCCTAGCCCCTGACCCTAACATTTAACCCTAGACCCTGACCCTAACATTTAACCCTAGCCCTTAGTCCTAACCCTAACATTTAACCCTAGACCCTGACCCTAACATTTAACCCTAACCCTTAGTCCTAACATTTAACCCTAGACCCTGACCCTAACATTTAACCCTAGCCCTTAGTCCTAACCCTAACATTTAACCCTAGCCCTTAGTCCTAACCCTAACATTTAACCCTAGACCCTGACCCTAACATTTAAGCCTAACATTTAGTCCTAACCCTAACATTTAACCCTAGCCCTTAGTCCTAACCTTAACATTTAACTCTAGCCCCTGACCCTAACAATTAACCCCAACCCTAGCCCTTAACCCTAACATTTAACCCTAGCCCTTAGTCCTAACACTAACCCCTGACCCTAACATTTAACCCTAACCCTAGCCCCTGACCCTAACATTTAACCCTAACCCTAACCCCTGACCCTAACATTTAACCCTAACCCTAGCCATTGACCCTAACATTTAACCCTAGCCCTTACTCCTGACCCTAACATTTAACTCTAGGCCCTAACCCTAACAATTCACCCGTTAACCCTAACATTTAACCCTAGCCCTTAGTCCTAACCCTAAAATTTAACTCTAGCCCCTAACCCTAACAATTAACCCCAACCCTAGCCCTTAGACCTAACCCTAGTCCCTGACCCTAACCATTAACCCCAGCCCTAGTCCTTAACCCTAACATTTAACCCTAGCCCTTAGTCCTAAACCTAGCCCATGTACCCTAACGTTTAACCCTATCCTTAACCTTTAATCCTAACATTAGCCCTTAATCCTAATATGTGACTTTGGACACATAAAGGTTCCTGCACAACTTTCATGCAACTTTGATGTGACTTTGATGCTACTTGAGTGCTGGAGTGTAAAGTTGCATCAAAGTTACACTACATGAAGAGAACTGTTATACTTTTACTAATGGCAAAAAACCCCACAAAACACACAAATGCACCACTTGAATTTTTTATGCAGTTCCATTGAAGTCTATTGAATGTAAAACGCAATCTGCTGCAGGAAAAAAGTCCCTGACCCTTTCAAAAATCTGCACCAGCTTGAAATGCCCAGATGAACTCTAGATCCATAGGAAATCTTGTTAAATGGACTGTAGTGTGTTTCTGCAAACTGGAAAACATACTGAAATCTGCATAAGTGTGAATCTAGGGTAACAACCACAGCACTTAACACAACATACTTGTATTTTAGTGGAAGGGAGGGGGTGTGTCTGACTGTTACTAAGTTCTGATTATTGAGTGCACTGAAACTAATTCTGGTGCCTATTTAACTGCATAGTGATATTTAGACACCATGCAATAATGCTGTAACAGGAAAGTAGAGGTAAGACTATTAAATTGGAGGTTGTTAGTACAATGTCTCCTGACTGCACATCTATTTCTAGGACTTCAGCTGGGCTTTTAATGTATTTTTAAATACATTTGTGGATAGATACCTCAAATATTTGACTCTTAAATTTCCTTGAACAAAAGGACTAAGAAAGGGAAAACCTCATGGTAAGATAATGAGGTTCTGACAGCAAGACAGAGCAGTGGAATGATATCACACTTCTTCTACTCCTTCATTGTCCAATCAGCAAAGCAGCGGTGGACTGGAATCCCCAGCTGTATTGCCTAACTACTTCAGCTCCAGAAGATTTTACCCCCTTCACCAGGCCATTTTTGCTGTTTAGCACTGCGCTACTATAAGTGGTAATTGCACTGTTATGCAACACTGTACCCAAACAAAATTGATATAATTTTTGTATTCACACAAATAGAGCTTTTTTTTGGTGGTATTTGATCACCATTGAGTTTTTTTCTTTTTCTTTTTTTTAACAAAAAAGACTAAACATTTTGTTAAAAAAAAAATTTTTACTTTCTGCTATAAAAATATATCTGATAAGAAAATTTTAAAAATCTAATTCATCAAAATGTATTCTGCTACGTCTTTAGTGGAAAAAAAATACCTATAAGTGTATACTGATTCGGTTTGTGTGAAAGTTGTAGCATCCACAGACTATGGTATATTACAATGAGCACATTAAAATACATTTTGGGCTAAATTTATAAAAACATTTTATTTTTTCAAAATGTGTTAGTTTTATAGAAGAAAGTAGAAAATAGGGATGCACCGATACCCTTTTTTTTTTTTTTTTTTTTTTTTATTGGCGAGTCAAGTACTCACCGGTTCTGATACTTTGCAATGTGATTTGCGGCCATACAAAATGTATGAACGCAAATTGCACCACAGAGATGCAATTTGAACAGGAATATGATTCCTGTCCAATTCGCAAGTGGTTTCCCCACTGCTTGTCTGTGAACCCAGGCTGTCGTAGCCTGAGTTCACACAGGAGCGGTGCAGGGAGGTTTCTGTCAGTGGAGAGCGGGTGTGTGGGGATCAGGGGCGGACTGACCATTTGGAAACTCTGCACTTCCAGAGGGCCCGGGGTCAGTAGGGGGCCCCATGAGATGCCTCTGGTACCTTTTTTCATAGGCTTTTTTGAGTTTGGGCAAGGACACAGGGGCCCCATGATCCCCTATTGCCCAGGAGCCCCATGAGTTGTCAGTCTGCCCCTGGTGGGGATGTATACTAGGGTGGCAGATGCTCCATATTCTTTATGGTAGGGGAGGAAAGAAAGTGGTGAGGATTTGAAATCCCCCTGGCTTTCTCTCATATATCACATTGCAGGGATGACAGTTCAGACTAGAGGGCTAGAGGACTCTCTGCTCAACATGGAATCCCTGCACGGAGGTTTCCTGCACCACTCCTGTGTGAACTTGGGCTATGACAAGCCTGGGTTTACAAAGGAGCAGTGGAGAAACCGCATGCAATTTGGAATCGCATTTCTGTTCAAATTGCATGCTAATCTTTGCGGTGAAATTTGTATTGACGGAAATCACACAGCAGAGTATCAGTTTCCGGTATCTGCACTGATACCGATACCGGTGTCAGTGCATCCCTAGTAGAAAATATTGGGTTTTTGTTTTTTTGTTTTCAACATTTTTGGTCTTTTTTCGTTTATATAATAAAAAAATAAAAAAAAAACAGTGGTGATCAAATACCACCAAAAAAGAAGCTATATATGTGAAACAAAAATTATATAAATTTAATTTGGGTACAGTGTTGCATAGCCACGCAATTGGCAGTTAAAGTAGCACAATGCTAAATAACAAAAAATGGCCTGGTCCTCAAGGGAGTAAAATCTTCTGGAGCTAAAGTGGTTAAAAAAGAAGCAATACATTTGAAAATGTTCTTTTGGACTGTGGCTTGCATGGTGCAATCAAATGTTCTTTTTATTTTTCATTCATTAAAATCTCTTAAGCAAATTGATGCATGTGTGGCTAGCATAAGTCATCTGTCACACTGGCAGTGGAGTAAGTCAAACATATCTTATTGGCCCGGTACATTTGCACGTGGTATTGTGTGTTTGACAATCTCCATTCATCTCTGTGAAAAATAAAACCATCCATCACATGCAGTGCAACTCAAGGACACTATGTTGTATTTGTCTGTTCACTGTTGTCCATAATAGTGATCACTTGTGCTGTGCTCCATTAATCGCATAGATCAGTGGTCTCCAAACTGCGGCCCAGGGGCCAAATGCAGCCCTTTGCTTATCTTTATCCGGCCCTTTAGGCTTTCTTCTTCCCTCTGATGAAAAGCACTATTCTCCCCACTGACACCAACGGTGGACCATTATTCCTCCCACTGACACCAATGCTGGGACGCTATTCCTCCCACTGACACCAATGATGGGGTTCTATTCCTCCCACTGACACCAATGATGTGGTGCTATTCTTCCCACTGACACCAATGATGGGGCACTATTCTTCCCACTGACACCAATGACGGGGCACTATTCCTCCCACTGACACCAATGATGGGGCACTATTCTTCCCACTGACACCAATGATGGGGCGTTATTCCTCCCATTGATACCAATGATGGGGCACTATTCCTCCCACTGATCTCCCCGTGATGGGACACTATTCCTCCCACTGATACCAATGATAAGGCGCTATTCTTCCCACTGACACCAAAGATGGGGCGCTATTCCTCCCACTGACCCCCGTGATGTGGCACTATTCCTCCCATTGACACTAATGATGGGGCACAATACCTCGCACTGACAGCAATGATGGGGCACAATACCTCGCACTGACAGCAATGATGGGGCACAATACCTCGCACTGACAGCAATGATGGGGCACAATACCTCGCACTGACAGCAATGATGGGGCACAATACCTCGCACTGACAGAAATGATGGGGCACTATTCCTCCCACTGACAGCAATGATGGGGCACTATTCCTCCCACTGACAGCAATGATGGGGCACTATTCCTCCCACTGACAGCAATGATGGGGCACTATTCCTCCCACTGACAGCAATGATGGGGCACTATTCCTCCCACTGACAGCAATGATGGGGCACAATACCTCACACTGACAGAAATGATGGGGCACTATTCCTCCCACTGACACTAATGATGGGGCACTGTTCCACTGACAGCAATGATGGGGCACAATACCTCGCACTGACAGCAATGATGGGGCACAATACCTCGCACTGACAGCAATGATGGGGCACAATACCTCGCACTGACAGCAATGATGGGGCACAATACCTCGCACTGACAGCAATGATGGGGCACAATACCTCGCACTGACAGCAATGATGGGGCACAATACCTCGCACTGACAGCAATGATGGGGCACAATTCCTCCCACTGACACGAATGATGGGGCACTGTTCCACTGACAGCAATGATGGGGTACAATACCTCCCACTGACAGCAATGATGGGGCACTATTCCTCCCACTGACAACAATGATGGGGCACAATACCTCACACTGACAGCAATGATAGGGCACTATTCCTCCCACTGACAGCAATGATGGGGCACAATACCTCCCACTGACAGCAATGATGGGGCACAATACTTCGCACTGACAGCAATGATGGGGCACTATTCTTCCCACTGACACTAATAATGGGGCACTGTTCCACTGACAGCAATGATGGGGCAAAATACCTCCCACTGACAGCAATGATGGGGCACTATTCCTCCCACTGACAGCAATAATGGGGCACTATTCCTCCCACTGACAGCAATGATGGGACACAATACCTCACACTGACAGCAATGATGGGGTGCTATTCCTCCCCCTAATACCAAAGATGGGGCACTATTTACTCCCACTGGTACCAAGACATTTTCTACTTTCACTGGCCACAGTTCGGCCCCCATAAAGTCTGAAGGACAGTAAACTGGCTCTTTAGTTAGAAAGTTTGGAGACCCCTGGCATTGATGAACACAGGCTATAATGCAAGTCCTGTTAAATTGGGACTACATGAGCGATTTTTGGGGCTTGTTCATACAGGCAACCAGGGGATGGTAACACAGCAATTCAGTAGCTCAGGGCTGTTCCCATGCTGCGTTTACAATGCCTTGCTTTGAGGCCCTGGGAAAAATGTAACAGCTTGTTGCCACTTAACTGCAGCTCAGCCAGAAAACTGACTACGCTAGGATGGATGTGCTCTTATGCCTAGCGTGGTCAGTTTGAAATGGGTAAGCAGATGGACTGGCAGGATCACCAGGGATTTCACTCAAAGGAAGGAATACAAAGAGAACAGGATACTTTTTCACCCAAGCACATGGTACAACATACACCTATCAGGAATTGGGGTAACATATTCCTTAAAAAGTAACTCCACTTTAATTGAGAGAAAAAAACATTCCCCTCTGGGTGATATATGTATATTGCACGGATTGTAACAAAATTTGCTGCAGATTCCTACTGTTATGCTGAAGAAATAGCATTGTGTCCACGTGTAAAATGAATGTGAATAGAACTGATGTTATACTTATTAATCCGCCGCTGCACTTCCTGGGTTCTAATGAGGAAAGTGGCAGGGTCTGCATCCCTTTATACATTCTTTCCCTTTGGGACTATCTCACCAAAAACAAAATTTTTGTTGCAGGGGATGCTGAAAATCTGATTTGTATCTTGGTGCAGACTTCTGGAAAAATCAGAAAGCTAATCACACAAGCAGGAAATGATATATCTGGGAGCCAATCTGTACACTGTGTACAGAACGCCTCCAGGTGGCCATATTGCATTTTACAGAAAATTACAGCACTGCAGATGAAAAAAGGAGAGGGGATTTTTAATAACATTCAATTACAATATGACTTGTGCCTCAGTTGTATTCGCTAGATTCATTTTTTATTTGCTATTTTATTCTCACGAAAGTGGAGTTACCCTTTAACAATATTGTGTCTAAATATGTAGGGGGGGCTAAAATGCTAAATCGCTAATATTTAAACAAGACACCAATTTGTTGTCACTGGCTGGCCCTCCTATTTTTTTTTTTGGTGTGTGTGTGGTGTTGTGACATCAGGTTAGGATTTTGTCATGCGATCAGTTTACATAGAAATAATGCCTAGCAGAGTTCTTAAAACAAGTTAATGTCCTTCTTAGACAGGTATGTCATCCTTGGCGGCCATAGGGATTCCTGGGTGTTTGGAGGGATTGATCCGCAGAGCGGAGCGGCGGTGGTGAATGAGATTGTCAGAAGTGCGGGGAAACTGAAAAAAACAGGTAATAATACATTTTACTTTCCTAGTTTACTTCCTTTTTTTCTGTTACTTATGAAACTTTTTTTATTATGCTTTTGCAGTACATGCTAATTTTTATCATCCTTTGTACCCCACTGGACCTTTTTTTTTTTTTTTCATCCTTCTCCGCTACTATAATGTATCTTTCAGTAAAAACAAGTTTAAATAAAAATTACTTACCTTTTTATAGCTGAACCCCAGGTAGAAAAATTGTAATGCTGTTTTATAAGAACCAACACACTAAGTTACTGTACATGTGTTTTTGTGTCTTGTGGTGCACTGTAGGTGCATTGTGGAGCTGTGGACCTTTTTTTTGTTTATATTTTTGGTTTTTCATTCTTCTCTGCTATGATGTCTCTTTCAGAAAAAACACATTTGAATAAAAATGTCTTACTTTTTTTTTTATAGCTGAACCCCAAGTAGAAAAAATGTAATGCTGTTTTATAAGAACCAACATATTACACTACTGTACATGCGTTTTTGTGTCTTGTGCGCATTGTAGGTGCATTGTGGAGTTGTGGACCTTTTTTTTTGTTTTTTTTGTTTTGCACCCTTCTCCGCTATGATGTCTCATTCAGTAAAAAACAAGTTTGAATAAAATACAAAGTACATGCATTTTTGTGCCTTGTAGTACACTGTAGGAGGTGTTGATTCAAATGTGATGGCATTGCAGCGCATCAATACATGTACAGTGTGTAATGGCATGTTGCGATAGTGGCCTGGTGTAAATGATCCTTGAAAATAATTTAAGTAGGTATATAAAAAACCCAAAATGTTGGATACCTGTAGCAGCTGGGGAGCAGCGATGCAGCGGTTTTAAACTTATTCCAGACTATGGCATCATCAGTTGCTAACCTTCATTTTACTTGTAGCTCTACCCCCAAATGAGCTGCTGAGTTTTTGGGTCCCCCTCTTCCTGCACAGCCAGGCAACACACATTTTCCAACTGTGTTGCAGAGACAATGAGCAGCTCTTGGGTTTGTTTTTGTTGTTTTATTAAGAGTAAATAACTTGGATGGTGATTGGGGATTATGGGATGCCCAACTATATATATATATATATATATATATATATATATATATATATATATATATATAATTTTTTTTTTTACAGCAAAAAGTAAAAAAAAATAGTTTTTTTGTATAGCGCAAAAAAAAAATTCCAGTGATGATCAAATACCACCAAAAGAAATCTCTATTTCTGTGAAAAAAAATGATATAAATTTCATTTGTGTACAGTGTTGCATGACAGCGCAATTGTCAATTAAAGTAGTGCAGCGCTGTATAGCAAACAATGGCCTTGTCAAGAAGGGGGGTAAATCTTCTGGTGGGCAAAGTTTGTTTCCATTTCTTGAGCCCAGTGCAGTTTACTAGATGTGGTGTATCTCTATAGTCATGCAGGACAAGAGCTGAAGACAGGGAGGAAGGCATTGGTGATGCCATTATCCTGCCTTAGTCCTTGTTTCCCCACCATCTACATGGTTTGGACACACCCCTTCATATTGACATGTACGTAGCCAGTGCAGAGCTTGGGAGCTAATACACTGCATAGGCCTTAGACAAGCCAAGCAGCTGTAGCCACCAGCCTTCCTGCAATAATAACTTACATGGCTTTATTTAGCTTTTGGATTTAATGCTGGGCAAAAGACAAGTTTAGCAACTGTAGCACTACCCTCTTGAGGGCCGTTGGATTTGTTTTGAGTCCCTCTAAGTTCTGCACAGCCAGGCAACACACAATTTCCACACTTGCACACTTGTAGTCAGTAAACAGTCCTTCAGCTGGTTTTTAGTTGTTTTTATTAAGGATGGAATGGGGTCTGGTTGTATATGGGATGCCTAAGGAAAAGTAAACTTGAGGACAAACGTATACACTGTACAAAAGATGTGGATAAATAGTACTCTTTTTTTTTTTTTTTTTTTTTTAGAGAGCTCTAAGCCCCCTTAGTGTACCTCCTCAGATCCCAGATGAATCCTTCCTCTTCACCCAGCTGCACTGAGGTTATCCCTTGGCAAGGGGTTCCAAGATCTAGTAATACAGTAGTCCCAGATGAGAACTACTTGGGTCTTGCACCTGACCTCCCTCTCCCTTTATCTGGCCCAGGGGGTGTAGGAGTATTTACACTGTCCTGTCCTGTAAGAGTGGTGGGTTGGTAGCTGCTTTCAGACCTTTCGCTGGGCTTGCTCCTTCCCCGCTGCTCAGGTTGTCCTCCCAAAGATACGATGGTATGGTGGAGATCCTCCTGCCCTGTAACCAACCTATAGGTAGGCTCCCCTCCCTGGGGCCCCCTCCCAGGCTCCACACTCCAGCCTTCCTCGCAGTCCATCTGCCACCTGATTCTGTACATCTGCTCTCCAAGCTCTGCCACGTTTAAGGGTTGTCCTTGGTCACCATGCCTGGCCTCCTCCCTGGGGGTTGGCCAAGGTCACTCAAAAATGCAGATCTGGGCCTTTTCCCCTCTTCCTTCTGATCAAGATGTCACAAATAATGGAATCAAACCCTGCAATAAAAAAAGCTGCAAACTGTGCAACCAAATCAATCCATCAAAAAGTGTCAGACACTCAAAAGGGATCTTCAGTATTTCCGGATCATACAGATGCACTTCTAGTAATGTTGTGTACCTTATCCAGTGCAGAAAATGTAGCAAAGGATCTTATGTTGGCGAAACAGGACAGAAGTTGCAAACAAGGATGAATTTGCACAGACATACCATCAAGGAACATAAAGAAGATGACTTTTGCACACCTGTGGGACACCATTTCGCATAACCAGACCCCACTATGGAAGACCTTAATATTTTAGTTCTTAAAGGAAATTTGCTTGAGGTGATTGTAGCCGTATTAGTATACTTGTGACCAGGGGTGGACTGACAACTCATGGGGCCCCCGGGTAATAGGGGATCATGGGGACCCTGTGTCCTTGCCCAAACGCAAAAAAGCCTATGAAAAAGGTACCAGGGGCATCTCATGGGGCCCCCTACTGACCCCGGGCCCTCGTGCAGTGCCCGAGTTTCCAAATGGTTAGTCCGCCCCTGCTTGCGACAGAAACAATTGAGTACTGGTGTGATACTTTTTTTATTTGCACTAACATACAATTTTGAGGACAAGCTTTCGGGGTATGTCCCCTTCTTCAAGGTCCAGGCAGTACTACTTCACAAAGTTTTAGCAGAATGTTAGAAGAGATGTTGGAAAGGGGAGAGAGAGAAAAAAAAAACAGAAAGAAACACACACAAACAAATGTACACAGCAATGGTTATAAGACTAGGATTAGACTAGAGATAAGACACAGCAAAAGCAAAGACTGGGGGGGGGAGGGACAACACTCACAGAGGGGGGTCATAAAACTGTTGGATAATGAGTGAGGAATCCCATGCTTTGTTCCATGCTGTAAAGACATGTATCTTCAATGTATGGGTACTGCGATGGGAAGTAAAATGGCAGCCAATTTATTTATGGCTGACCTGGAGGAAAAATTCCTGACATACCATCAAGGAACATAAAGAAAATGACTTTTGCACACCTGTGGGACACCATTTCGCACAACCAGACCCCACTATGGGAGACCTCAGTATTTTAGTTCTTAAAGGGAATTTCAAAACTATTCAAGAAAGGAAAACTTTTGAACTAAGAATGATAATTCTATTTGATACAAGAGATAACGGCCTTAATTTGGACATGGGATTCCTCACTCATTCAACAGTTTTACAAACCCCTCTGTGAGTGTTGTCCCCCCCCCCCCCCAGTCTTTGCTTTTGCTGTGTCTTATCTCTAGTCTAATCCTAGTCTTATAACCATTGCTGTGTACATTTGTTTGTGTGTGTTTCTTTCTGTTTTTTTTTGTTTTTATTTCCTCTCTCCCCCTTCCAACATCTCTTCTAACATTTTGCTAACTTTGTGTAGTAGTACTGCCTGGACCTTGAAGAAGGGGACCCCGAAAGCTGGTCCTCAAAATTGTATGTTAGTGCAAATAAAAAAAGTATCACGTCAGTACTCAGTTGTTTCTGTCGCAAGTGCACTAATACGGCTACAATCACCCCTCTTCCAAAAAGTTCTTAGTTTCTGGAAGGGTGGGAGGGCTCCAGAAGCCCTGACCTGGAGAGCCTCCCAGTCTGTCCTGAGGTGAACTCCTGTCTTACTCCTTCCAGCCCCAAGTCCAATCTTTAACAAACTCGTGCAGACTCCACCTCCGCAACATCGCCAAAATCCGCACGTTCCTAACCCCAGAAACCACTAAACAGCTCATCCACTCCCTCATCATATCACGACTCGACTACTGCAACTCCCTCCTCACTGGCCTGCCTCGCCGCTGGCTATCCCCTCTTCAGTCCATCCTGAACACGGCTGCCAGACACATTCACCTTTCCAACCGCTCTGTCTCCGCCACCCCCCTCTGCCAATCCCTCCACTGGCTTCCGATTGCGCAACGGATCAAATTCAAAATCCTAACGCTGACGTACAAAGCTGTCCACCATACTGCCCCGAACTACATCACTGACCTAATATCCAAGTACCGCCCAGCACGCACACTCCGCTCCTCACAAGACCTCCTTCTCTCTAGTTCCCTGGTCTCCTCCTCCCATGCCCGCCTCCAGGACTTCTCCAGGGTGTCACCCATCCTCTGGAACTCCCTGCCCCAACCCATCAGATTATCACCTACTCTCCTCTCCTTTAGGCGCACCCTGAAAACCCATCTCTTCAGGGAAGCCTACCCCACCCCCTGCTAACTTGCCTCCCTCCTCCACTCTTCCTACCACTCCATCCCCCACAGCTATCTCCTCCTGTGCCACCACCCCCTCCCTCCTAGATTGTAAGCTCGAAAGAGCAGGGCCCTTGATCCCCTCATGTTTTGCATTGTATTGGTATTGTTCTGTCACATGTTCTGTCTCCCTTTGTAATGTACAGCGCTGAGCGAACTATTGGCGCTTTATAAATACTGTATAATAATAATAATACTCCCAGGCTGACTCATCCCAGGCTGCTATCCATCCTCTGTCTAAAGAAAAACAAAGACTAGCTTACCTAAACCTAGAGGGTGATACAAAATCATTTAACGACTACACATCACCGTCCTCATGCTTTAAATTAATTTATGTATTAATACTCCCCATTAATACCCCCATACTCAAAAAAACCCTCCCTGGACCCCACCGACCTGAACAACCTTAGACCCATCTCCCTGCTGCCATTTACTTCCAAACTCCTTGAGCGCTTAGTCTACAATCGCCTCAACTCACCCCTTCAGTCTCCGCCCGTATCACCCACCTACTGAACGACATATCAGACTGGATGTCGCTCCATTTCCTCAAACTGAACCTTTCCAAAACTGAGCTCCTGATTTTCCCCCCCGCCTGTGCGCCCCCCCCCCCCACCCTCTCCATCACGACCAACAACGCCACCATCAATCCCACCCCACAAGCCAAAGTCCTAGGTGTCACTCTAGACTCAAACCTGTCCTTCCAACCCCATGTCCAATCGTTGGCAAACTCATGCAGGCTCCACCTCCGCAACATCTCCAAAATACGTTAGTTCCTAACCCCAGACACTACTAAACTACTCGTTCACTCCCTTATTATCTCACATCTGGACTACTGCAACTCCCTTCTCACCGGCCTACCTCACTATCCCCTCTTCAGTCTATCCTGAACTTAGCAGCCAGACTCATCCACCTCACCAACCACTCCGCTTCTGCCACCCCCCTCTGTCACTCCCTCCACTGGCTCCCGATTGCCCAACGCATTAAATTCAAACTACTAACATTGAAAAACCCATCTCTTCAGGGAAGCCTACCTCGCCCTCACCTAACAGCCGATCTCCTCCTCTCCTCCCACCACTCCATCCCCCACAGCCACTTTCTCCTGTACCACTCTCCCCTCCCTCCTAGATTGTAAGCTCGAAAGAGCAGGGCCCTTGAATCCCTCTTGTTCTGTTTTGTTACTGTATTGTCTCATGTACTGTCCCCCACTATAATGTACAGCGCTGAACAAACCTTTTAGCGCTATATAAATACTGTATAATAATAATAATTATTTAAATTGGCTTTAATTCACCCATTTGTTGCACTAGTTAAGGAACAGTATGTATCTGATTACTATGGGAAACATCACTGGTTTCACTTGAACTAGTCTCTGCATACATGTGATGATTTTAGTATGTTTGGACGCAATCTTGACGTTTGTTCTTTCAAAAACATAATTTTAGGTTGGAGGCCAAGAAGAACAATGATTTTTGCCAGCTGGGATGCAGAAGAATTTGGACTCCTAGGGTCTACAGAATGGGCAGAGGTAATAAATCCATGTGAACCCTTTACTTTACAAAGCAGAGAATGAGATTGTCACTGCAAATTTCCCATATTTATACACTACAGTCCCCAGGAAGATTCACCCATACATTCCACATATTAGCCACTTGAGTACCAGCCTGTACTAGCCCTTCATTACGAGGCCATTTTTCAATATTAAATGATGTGATAGTTTGGCTGACAATTATTCGACAATGCAGCACTGTACTCAAATGTTATAATATTTTTTAGGTAGCTTTCTTTTGTTGCTATTTAATAATCACTTGGTTTTGTTTTTTTTGACTGATTAAGGGAAAAAAAAAAAATAAACCTGTTGTATCTCATTTCTAAAAATGCTCTTTCCATGCTGTCAACCAGGTTTTGCCGTATGAAAAGGTCTTCTATAAACCTAGAGGCTGTCCTCGTGAATACAATAACATTTGGGGTGTTTGGTGTACCTCTGCTGTTACAATGGCAACCTCAGGGAGTTAAAGGGATAGTTCACCTTCACCAAAGAACAGCCTATGCAGGTAAGGGGTGTCTGAGGATTAAATAAAAAAAAAAATGTGTGTCGCTGACAAAAGTTGAATATGGCCCTTGCTATAGGTGTAGGCCATTTACGTACCTCATGAAGACTGACTGGAACACTCTAAGGACATTGCTAAGTTAAAAAGACAAAAGGCCATCCAGTTCAACCCAGTTAAAAAAAACAGTTATAATCCTACACCCACAATTGATCCAGAGGAAGGCAAAAAACCAAGCCAAGCATGATCCAATTTTTTCCTGCAGGGAAATAAATTCCTTCCTGATCCCCCGAGAGGCAATCGGATATTCCCTGGATCAACTTTACCTATAAATGTTAGTATCCAGTTATATTCTATGTATCTAGGAAGAATCCAGGCCTTTATTAAAGCAATCTACTGAGCTGGCCAGAACCAACTCTTGATGGAGTCTATTCCACATTTTCACAGCTCTCACTGTGAAGAAACCTTTCCATGTTTGGAGATTAAATTTATTTTCCTCCAGATGTAAAGAGTTTCCCCTTGTCCTCTGTGATGACCTCAGGGTGAATAACTCTACACCGAGTTATTCACTAGTGAGGCCTAGTCATTACTGCTCACCCCCACCATCACAGGAGTGAGCATTTTCTCTGATTCAGACCCCCTCAAATGCTCTATCTCTCCCCTAATACAGTAGCTCTGAGCTCAGCATCTGAGAGCTCACTCCTGTGATGGTGGAGGTGAGCAGTAATGACTAGGCCTCACCTATCAATGTCCTGGGAGTATTCTAGCCAGGCATTTAAGTTGCCTACACCTGTAGCAAGGACATTATACAGTTTGTTTTTATCTACAGACACTCCTTATCTGCATGGGCAGTTTATTGGTAAAGGTGAATTAACCCTTTAAGCAGTGCCCTCTTCACTTCCTGTATATGCTTGTATTTGATGTCTTGGATGTAAACCAATAAGTACTGTTTTTGTACGATATCAAAGTAATACCGAGAAACAGAATCTATATTTTTGTTCTATATTAGAAGTTTATTGCAACTGCTTCCTTCTTTATGCATACATTGGAAGTTTGATTAATATTTCTAACACTACTGTTATGCTGTCATTGTACCTAACTGCAATAAACCGAGTTTTTAAAAAACACCCCTAAAATATCTTTCTTTTGGACTAGGTTCACACAGTTGCCTGCTGATGCATGTTTTTCCAAATGTAATTATGCTTTGCAGTAGCCTCCCTGGAGGTATTCCCGAGCGTAGGTCGGGGTAAAGTTTCAGTACCACAAGCGGTAACCCCGAGCTACACTCGGGAATCCTGCTTTGGGATCCCTCGATCACTTACCTTGTCCTGGGCTCCCGCGATGTCCCTCCTGCAGTGTCCCCTGTAATGTCCTCCGGCGGATGCCGGCATCTGTCATCTGGGTTCTGTCCCCTGCGAGCGTCGGGACGTACGGGGACGGAACGGCGGGAAATTTGAAAATGACAAAAAATGACATTCACTAAAATCACTAACATCACATAGTAAAACATTACTGTATCGAACCATTTCACATACATTTTGTCCCGAGTGCTTTGTCCTGTGCCCTGCCTGCATTTTTACTGTTCTTTCTGCCTGGAAACTGAGAAACGTCCATGGCGTCCATAAAGCGTCCCTTTAGGTCAAAATCGGTTTTAGACCAGCTAGAGAACAGCGATAGTAAATTAGAACCACTTGCAGAATTGAGTGATAATGATTCGTGGGGAAATTCGTCATCAGACACTGAAAACGATTTAGCGACTTTGCTCAGTGATGTGCAAACTTGGCGCTATATTTCAAATTTCAGTGTTTTTGGTTTGATTATATTATTGAATTAAATGTATTATTATTATATTATTGTTTATGATTATTTATTATATTATGATTTCGTGTTTCAAATTTTATGCTATCCGGGATGTTTACTAGACTCTTGTTCGGACAGATTTCAGTGAGTTATTCCTAAAAATGACAGGCCTACAATAAAAAAATACATATTTCCATGCAAAAAAAGTACCGCTTTGAGCACAGAAATATGGACATAATCAGACCACTAGGGGGGTTAAGACAGCCCATTCATTTGAATAGGCTTCTTACCACACCAAATCGCACCAAAAAAGGTGCATGTACTTTTTTGTAATGCAGAGCTTTGCTCTGATGAAGAGGGTTTGTCTCTGGAAACGTATCAGCTGGTGAGTCACTGCGACACCAGGGTTGTTTTGATACTCCACCTTATGAAGGAGAACCTGCCACTCAGATATGGTTTATAACGGGCAGCACAATGGCTAAATGGTTAGCACTTCCACCTGGCAGTACTAGGGTCGCTGGTTTGAATCCCAACCACGGTACCACCTGCTTGGAGTTTGCATGTGCCTGCATGGGTTTCCTTCGGGTACTCCAGTTTCCTCCCATACTCCAAAGACATGCTGGTAGGTTAATTGACTCCTGTCTAAATTGTATGTGTATGTATGAATGTGAGTTAGGGACCTTAGATTGTACGCCCCTTGAGGGTTAGTGACTGATGTGAATGTACAATATATATGTAAAGTGCTGCGTAAATTGACGGCGCTATATAAGTACCTGAAATAAATAAATAATGCTGTATTAGCCTTTGACTATTGTGAGTATGCACTGGTAGTGCTACCCTTGTGACTACCACTTGTATGTTGTCCTGGTTTCCCCTTGCTTCGCCCTGCGGTAAGGCACACACACTTTGGCTCGTTGTCTTCAATGACCAGTCTAGGGTATGTTTCTTGTTTTTGGAGTTTTATTGTAGAACTGGGGATAAGGATGGGAAATTGTAGTAGGATACTCGAAAATCAGAACTATTCACATTGAAGACATCTGAACTTATCTCTCAGTTTAGCAATGTAGAAGTCCCGGCTAAGAGCAGTAAGCAGACTTCCTTGTAACACACAGAGCAAGTAGTTTTAGGAATGAGCCAAGTCCCTTTAGCTGTAGTAGTAGTAACAGGGTTGAGCTCCTCAGGTACAGGCCTGTAACGGGTCAGGTTGACCCACCTAAGGCCGCATGGCAGCAAGTGCCAGGCGAGACAGCCTGCCTCCAGCCCGGCTTGGTGCAATCCACTCCCGGGTAAAGACCCTGATCCCATGTGCTCGGAGAATAGAAATACCACTCCCAGCATGCAATGGGGTCACCCTGTCCTGCAATTGGCCAGGGCTGTATGCATATTCATGCTGTTCATTTGTCTAGCTCCTCCCCATGTTCTGGAAGGCTCTCATAGCTTCCTGAAGGCGGGCAGAACTCAGACAAATTACATCAACACCAAAGCAGCATGAGCAGACCTGACTAAACAATCACAGCACTCTGTTAGCAGACTACCATACTGAATATACCTGACAGCCTCTCTGGTAAGCAGAGAAACACAGCTATACTTCTCCTAAACTGTACAAATCCTACTATAGCACCTGACTAGGAAGGTGCTACGCACTCATTACTTTTCCTATACCAATAAAGTTGTATCTGGTAACGCATTAAGCTTTTGCGCTTTTTTTTGTATATAAACAAATTATTATTATTATTATTCAGGATTTACATAGAACCAACAGTTTGCACAACAAATTACAAAATAAGGCCCCATGTACACGGGACACTTCTGAACGATGCAAACTAACTGCTGGAAAACGTAGGATAAAAAAAAGCTGTTTAGTTGCGTTTGCATAACGCGTTTATGTGTGTTTGCGTTTAGAAGCGTTTTTTAAAGATAAGCACAGGAGAACCTCCCAAATGCCCAGAATGCACTGAAAAGTGGTAAATTATTAACTATTTCAGACTGTTTCAGAGAAATACAGAGAGTAGAAGCAGACACAGCAGTATGTATTGAGATTAGCTTAGGTGTGAGTTGCTCATTAACATTTCTTTTGTTTCCAAGGGTGGGAAAGGTGTCTGGTGGAGGGAGTCATTAAGGCCACCTGGCAGGGGGTCTTCATGAGGAATTTGAGGTGTGAATGGTCATTACAATGTGTAACAAGCTTGGTAGGAACATCCTGTGTTCAGTGTTTTGTCCATCTGAGTACCCTGAAAACACTTTGCATGCATTTTTCATGATGAAAAAAGGCTCTGGACAGCATCGGGAACTGGAAGAGTTAAAAAAAAAATGTCAAATGCAGACGCTTATAAACACGATTTGCCGCATTTAGCCATGTTTACGAGCATTTCGCATTTGAAACACTGATAAAATTGACTGCTGAATGCAAGTTTTCTGTGTTAAAAAAAACTACTGTAAACTCAAATGCCTGTAAACGACTGTAAACGAAGGTGTGTACATAGACACATAGGAAAACATTAGGGTGAGTTCAGGGGCTGCTGAAAAAAACGCTGAACAGCTCCTAAATGTGAGTTTATCAGCTGCAGTGTACATGAGCTCTAAATCAATTATTTCTGTATATTAAAAACATTTAAAAGAGTGCAAAGTGCACAAGAAAACCCTATTTAGGTAATGTATGTACTGTGTAATTTCTCAGTAGCCTAAACTGGACTCGACTTTGTTCCAAATCCAAAGGACCAATCCATTATGAACCATCCTTGTGAAAGTAAACTTTGGGGTCTGCTTTAAAAAGGATTCCCTATGAGATTTGCTCTGTGCACATTTTCTGAAGATTATTTTGTCTGTACTTTATGGATTTTGCCCCAAGATTTTAAAAAGATTTACCAATCACATTTCACGAAGTTCATCCATCAGCAGTTGCATACAGCTTATTAACCACTTTCCCCCCCAAGTGTCAGAATGCCCGCCACAGTCCCGCTATAAGTCGCTGATTGCTGCCATTACTAGTAAAAAAAAAAAATTCAAGTGTATAAACCGTCATTTTTAAACGCCTTAATTTACACGTATTGAGATTTTTTTTTTTTTTTTAGCGAAGACATTAAGCAGAATACATTTTGGCCTAAATTTATGACATTTGATTTTTAATTTTTTTTTACTGGACACGTGTAATAGCAAAAAGTCCAAAAAATTTTTTCTCAAAATGTGTTTTTTTTTAGTTTATAGCGCTAAAAATAAAAACCGCAGAGGGGATCAAATACCACCAAAAGAAAGCTCTATTTGTGGGGAAAAAAAGACGTAAATTTAATTTGGGTGCAGCGTTGCATGATTGTGCAATTGTCAGTTAAAGTAAGGCAGCGTTGTATCGCAAAAAATGGGCCTGGTCAGGTAGGGTGTAAATCGTCTGGAGGGCAAGGGGTTAAAGAGATTTCAATAACAAAGACGATTGGCCCATTTGTGCATGTTTACCTCTATATGTAATGTAATGTTTTATGGGTAAATCTTTGTTATTGGAATCTTTCTCTTATTTCGTATGCAACTGCTGATGGGGAAATCTTGTGCAATGTGATGGGTGAAATATGCATAAATAGGGCAAAATAGAATCTTCCTTTTAAAATGATGGGCAAATTCTGTAAAATATAGACAGACAAATGTCCAGAAAACGTTACCTGTGCAAATTGCACGATAAATATTTAATAAATAGACCTCTGTCTCTGTACACAGGAATGGAGGGCTGAATTTCTATCACTACAGTCTGCAGGCATACAATGCTTTGCACTTAAACCAACTCCTCTTCGTTAGATTGAACTTCTTTACACAGAACATTTTCTTGCTTTATTCGTTCTAACCTGACTTAGAATATTACTATGCGCAAAAAGGCTATGCAGTTTGCAACTGCAGTTGCAATAATTTTTCTTAGTGAATGTCAATGTGATAAGAGTCAGGTGCAAGGAAAATAATTTTTTAAAAAAAGATCAATTTTTCTTGCACATGATTGAATGATGAGACAACCGCATTTAGGGTTGGGACTGTAAATGTACCTCCTGAGATCTAAAACAGATATCTGTACATAAAAGCAATGTTTTATTATTCACATATATTAGTATCACGAATACACATCATAAAAAAACAATAAAATGAATAATATCGCTTGGAATAACAACTATTCAAAATGGCCAACACGTTATTTTATATATATTTTTTTTTATACACACACACACACACACACACACACACACACACACACACACACACACATATTGTAACAAGGTTAGCTCGGCAGCGGGTGTGTGTGACCCCCTGGATGGGTGCACAACACAAAAAGATAGGCACAGCACAACAATAGTGGAGGTGAAAACAAACAGGTGCAATTTATTTACAATATTTACAGAAAAAATGATAAACAAAAAGAGACATCAAAATAAATCCTGGCCAACTTGGCTACTTACTGCAACAACAGCTTTTCCCTAGCTACCCACTAGGTACAGCCTGCTGCTATACCTAGTTGCTAGTACTGGGAGGTTAGCCACACAGGCTTTGGTCTCTCTGCACACAGATAACAGGTCAGCTCCCCAGACAGTTCAGGCACAGATCTGGTTCCAGGGTGGAGCAACTCCCTAAGCACTCTGGGAAGCTTTATACAAGTGTTAATGAGCCCACTACCTTCAGCTGGGCTCATTATCTCAATGCTGAAGGACTCAGCACTTCCCTCTAGTGGTACAAATCCCCATAAACCCTGAATCTCGGACAAATATATCGTCCATCCAGGACGCAACCAGGTGATTTCACCTGCCTACTGTCACATACCCCCCCCTCTTGTTTCAACCTTGGGGTTGTAACACCAGTAGCCAGGCAGGCATGTACCCGGGATAAAGCATCCACATTTCCCATCTGAACACCGGGGCGATGCTTCACCGTGAAGGTAAATTCCTGTAGGGCCAGAAACCACCTATTTACCCTTCTATTGGTCTCCTTATTTTGAGCCATCCATTTCAAGGGAGCGTGATCTGTGATCAGGTCAAAATGTCTGCCCAGCAGATAGTACCGAAGGGAATCTAGGGCCCACTTTACCGCTAAACACTCCTTCTCAATCGTGGCGTAATTTTCCTCGTGAGACTTTAGCTTTCGGCTGAGATAGATTACCGGGTGCTCCTCCCCCTGCCAAACCTGGGACAGCACTGCTCCTAAGCCAACATTGGATGCATCTGTCTGGACCACAAAGTCTTTTGAGAAGTCTGGTGAGTATAGGACTGGCTGGCTACATAAGGCCTTTTTTAAAGACAGGAAGGCTGCTTCAGCCTCAGGGGACCACTTAACCATGACAGACTCCTTCCCTTTTGTCAGGTTGGTTAGGGGTACTGCCATAGAAGCAAAATGGGGAATGAATCGCCGATAGTAGCCAGCAATTCCTAGAAAAGCCCGTACCTGCTTTTTGTTATTTGGGCGTGGCCAATTCTGTATTGCTTCCACTTTGTTTATCTGAGGTTTTATTACCCCTCTCCCAATAGTGTACCCCAGGTACTTGGCCTCCTCCTGTCCAATCGTACACTTCTTTGGGTTGGCCGTAAACCCAGCTTTCCATATTGAGTCTAGCACAGCCTGAACTTTTGGCAAATGTGAGGCCCAGTCTGCGCTATGGATAATCACATCGTCCAAGTACACTGCAGCATACTTCTGATGGGGACGAAGAATCTGATCCATTTTTCGCTGAAAGGTGGCCGGTGCATTCTGTAACCCGAACGGCATTCTTTTATACTGGAATGACCCTTCTGGGGTTACAAATGCAGTCTTCTCCTTTGCCGACTTAGCTAGGGGAATTTGCCAATAACCTTTCGTCAAGTCTAGTGTTGTCATGTACCGGGCTGCTCCCAGTCGGTCGATTAGTTCATCTATCCTTGGCATGGGGTAGGTGTCAAATTTTGTAACTTTATTCAACTGTCGAAAGTCGTTACAAAATCGCCAGCTCCCATCTGGTTTGGGCACCAACACTATGGGGCTGGACCAGTCACTTTGGGACTCCTCTATCACCCCCAAATCTAGCATTCTCTGTACTTCCCCACGTATTGCCTCCCGTCGAGCCTCTGGGATTCTATAGGGTTTCAGTTTTACTCTTTCACCCGGTGGGGTGATAATGTCATGCTCCACCCCCGAGGTTTGTCCCGGCAGCTCAGAAAAAACCTCTGTGTTGCGGAGCACAAACTCTTTAGCCTCCTGTTTTTGAATTGTAGACAAGGTGACTGCTATTCCAACCTCCGGAACCAAGCAGTTAGATGGCGCTGGTGACAAACCCTCAGCAACTAGGGATTCCCTGTCCCTCCAGGCCTTTAGCAGATTGATGTGGTAGATCTGCTCCGGTTTCCGCCTTCCTGGTTGTCTGACCCTGTAATTCACCTCACTCACTTTCTCAAGCACCTCGTATGGGCCATGCCATTTGGCCAGGAATTTGCTGTCAACCGTAGGGATTAGCACTAGCACTCTATCTCCTTCAGCAAACGACCTGGTCCGGGCCCCCCGATTGTACACCCTCTGCTGCGCTAACTGTGCTTGGGACAAATGTTCCTTTACGATAGGCATGACCTGGGCAATTCTATCTTGCATTTGGGCGACGTGCTCAATCACACTCCGGTGGGGAGAACTCTCACTTTCCCAAGTTTCCTTGGCGATATCTAACAGCCCCCTTGGGTGTCTCCCATAGAGCAACTCAAATGGTGAAAACCCTGTGGAGGACTGGGGTACCTCCCGGATGGCAAACATCAAATAGGGTACTAAATAATCCCAACCCTTTCCATCCTTATCTACCACCTTCCTTAGCATTTGTTTCAGGGTTTTGTTGAACCTTTCCACCAACCCGTCAGTTTGGGGATGATACACAGAGGTGCGCAACTGTTTTACCTTGAACAGTTTGCAGAGCTCTTTCATCACCCGGGACATAAAGGGGGTTCCCTGGTCCGTCAGCAGTTCCTTTGAAATACCCACTCGGCTGAAAACGAGGAATAGCTCCTTAGCTATTGTCTTGGCAGAGGTATTTCGGAGTGGAATTGCTTCTGGATAGCGGGTGGCATAGTCGAGTATGACCAACAGGTACTGATGCCCCCTAGCGGATTTCACCAGCGGACCTACCAAATCCATGGCAATCCTTTCAAAGGGGACCTCAATGATGGGAAGAGGTACCAGTGGACTACGGAAATGGGGCATAGGGGCCGACTTCTGACACACAGGGCAAGAGGAACAGTAATTTTCCACCTCCTTAATGACCCCAGGCCAATAGAACCGCTGCAGTACTCTTTCCCGTGTTTTCTCCGCCCCCAAATGACCCCCAAGGATGTGTCCATGGGCCAACTCCAACACCAACTTCCTGTAAGGTCTGGGCACCACCAGTTGCTCAATGGTTTCTTCTGCCCCTTGAGCAACTCGATAGAGTAGGTCCCTTTCCACAAGGAAGTATGGATAAGCAGCAGTTTTCTCAGGACTCACTAGTTGGCCATCTACTTTTACTACATTTTCCCGGGCTTTTATCAGCGTGGGGTCTTTCAGCTGTTCGGTGGCAAAATTTTCCCTATGCACCTCTAAGTCCGAGAAATCCAAAACCGGCAGATTTTCATCTGAGGAGGTGGGCTCCTCCCCAGTTCCTTGGGTCTCCCCAGCTAGTACCGACAAGGGGAACTTGGGAGAGACCTCACCACACTCAGACGCTTTCTGGGATTCACCTTCCTGGTCTGCAGGGGAGACAGTGGGGGGGTCAGAACAATCCCAGAGTTCCCAGAATTTTGGAAAATCCCTCCCCACAATGGCATCATGTGGTAAATGAGGTACCAATCCTACCTGATGAGACAGGTTACCTTTGGGGGTCTCAAAAAACACAGTAGCCACGGGATACTCCCTAGTGTCCCCATGCACACAAATCACTGCCACCTTTTTATGCCCAGAGACCTTTGTAGTGACCATCTCCTCTCTTATCAAGGTTACCAAGCTACCTGAATCCAGCAACCCCACAATATTATTTCCATTAACAGTCATTTTGCACAAATGTTTCTCAGTGCCCGGGCTGGCCGTGCATACCACTGTCGCAAACAGCGACTGACGTCTATTGCTCAGAAAGTCACACTGCATAGGCTCATCCACCACTGGGCAATTAGCTGCAATATGTCCCTCTTGCCGGCAGCGGTAACAAATAATTTTTTTCACCGCTTCTTGCGGCCTTGGCCTTCCTGGCCGCTCTTGCCAGACATTGGGTAATACTCCCACCCTCTCACTCTCTCCACCCTCACCCCTTGTAGTCATCTTACCCGCCGCTGGGGATGGTCTGGTCTTGGGGTGGAAAGTCCGTGAGTCTCTGGAAGAGGAGGTCAGGTTCTCAGTAGCCAAGTATCTCTCCACTAGATCCACCAGCTTGTCTGCAGTTTCTGGGTCTCCATGGCTGACCCACTTTTGAATAGTATTAGGCAGAGACCTTAGGAACCGATCCATGACGACACGTTCCACAATTTTTGGGGCGGTCAAAGTCTCTGGCTGCAGCCACTTCCTGCTCAGGTGAATGAGATCATACATCTGTGACCTGGGAGGTTTCCCAAGCCGAAAAGTCCAATTATGTACCCGCTGAGCACGGACAGCGAGGGTAACACCCAACCGGGCCAAAATTTCCACTTTTAGCACATCATAGTTTTTGGCTTGGTCCGGCTCCAGGTCATAGTAAGCTTTTTGCGATTCTCCAGTTAATAATGGGGCCATCAATCCAGCCCACTGTTCTTTAGGCCACTTTTCCCTTTCAGCAGTCCTTTCAAAGGTGGTTAGAAACACCTCCGGATCATCCTCTCCAGTCATTTTTGGCAATAAACGGCCCACAGAAAATGATGGTGTTTTACCAGAATCATCACCAGCCTCAGTCTGCTGCCTCTGCTGGAGCTGCTTCAAAAAAGCCTCAATTTGTTTCTGGTGTTTCTGGTCCTGTTGCACCAGCAATTCCCTATGGCGGACCTCTGCTTGTTCCAAGGCCTTCTGCTGGGCTGCAATGCTCTGCTGGAAACTTGCATTTGCCTGCTGTTGATTGGCATTTGCCTGTTGTTGATTGGCATTTGCCAGAGCCAACTGTCTGATTATCTCCTCCATGCTGGCCTTTAGTTACCACAACTGCCTGCATCCTCCACCATATGTAACAAGGTTAGCTCGGCAGCGGGTGTGTGTGACCCCCTGGATGGGTGCACAACACAAAAAGATAGGCACAGCACAACAATAGTGGAGGTGAAAACAAACAGGTGCAATTTATTTACAATATTTACAGAAAAAATGATAAACAAAAAGAGACATCAAAATAAATCCTGGCCAACTTGGCTACTTACTGCAACAACAGCTTTTCCCTAGCTACCCACTAGGTACAGCCTGCTGCTATACCTAGTTGCTAGTACTGGGAGGTTAGCCACACAGGCTTTGGTCTCTCTGCACACAGATAACAGGTCAGCTCCCCAGACAGTTCAGGCACCGATCTGGTTCCAGGGTGGAGCAACTCCCTAAGCACTCTGGGAAGCTTTATACAAGTGTTAATGAGCCCACTACCTTCAGCTGGGCTCATTATCTCAATGCTGAAGGACTCAGCACTTCCCTCTAGTGGTACAAATCCCCATAAACCCTGAATCTCGGACAAATATATCGTCCATCCAGGACGCAACCAGGTGATTTCACCTGCCTACTGTCACAATATATATATATATATATATATATATATATATATATATATATATATATATATATATAATTTTTTCTTCTCCTCCTCCTCCTCCTCAATAGTGCTATGACTGTTATATGATGTTATTAATTATATATATTTTGTCCCAGTTTTGTATAATCGAGATCCAAGGCCCGAGGTAGTGTTTTTTTTCCATGAAATGTGTCGGCCATTTAAGCCTGGGATCTTTTGAACAGTTGTATGGTTATATTCCAAGCGACATTATTCATTTTATTGGTTTTTTTATGATGTGTATTTGTGATATTAATATATGTGAATAATAAAATATTGCTTTAATGTACTGATATCTGTCCTTCGGGAGGTACATTTACAGTCCCAACCCGAAGTGCTGTTGTCTCGCATAATTATTGAGGGGTGGTACCAGGGGCGGACTGACAACTCATGGGGCCCCCGGGCAATAGGGGATCATGGGGCCCCTGTGTCCTTGCCCAAACTCAAAAAAGCCTATGAAAAAGGTACCAGGGGCATCTCATGGGGCCCCCTACTGACCCCGGCCTTCGGGCAGTGCCCGAGTTTCCAAATGGTCAGTCCGCCCCTGGGTGGTACCTCCAGAGGGAATATTAACCCTATACCCATCCTCCACATATGCTTTTTGATTTCATGATTGGATGATGAGAATCAGCAGAATTCTACCACATTTACAAAGCTCTTCTTAAAATGAGCACAACTGCACTTGCAAAGTGCACATTCTATTTGCCTTTAGTAAATCCACCCCCAACGTGTATCTAGGTTTATCTGAAATTACTCTGATTTATAACGATACAGGGAATATCTGCCTAGTTGCCCATTACCATAATATATTTTTGATGTAATATCTTCTCTGTTTTCGGATTGCAGGAAAATGTAAAAATTCTAGAAAAGAGGGCGGTGGCTTATATAAATGCTGATTCCTCTGTAGAAGGTAAGACTATATTTGCCTAAATCAGTCCTTGGAAATATTATGTATTTTTTTTTTACTAGAGGATATGCATTCTTGTACTAAAAATTAGAGATTTATAATGTCCTGTCTCTACATGTCAACTTATATCAAAATATAAAGGATATCAGAATATCAAACTGTGTATGGGCACCTATTGCCAGAGAAGGTGATATGGATTAAAGGAGATGGGTGGAGAGGGAACCTTGTGGTTATTTTTTAGGGGTTTTTTCAAGGGTCTCCAAACTACAGTCCATGGGCCAAATCCAGACAGCTGCTAGATTTTATCTGGCCCTCTGATGTAAGAAGGGACTCTGATCGATGTAGAAGGCTGTAAGGGGGGGGGCTCTAATATAAGAGGGACATTAATAGGTATACTGATGTAAGGGGAGAATCCAATATAAGGAGGCTGTGATGGGGACTTTGATGTAAGGGGGCCCTGACAAGGACTCTGATGTAAAAGGGTACTTTTAAGGAGACTCTGATGTAAGGGGGCCCTGAAGAGGGACTCTGACGTAACTGGGACATTTACTGGGGCTCTAATGCAATGGGGCTCTGATGGGAACTCTGACATAAGGAGAGACTCTAATGTTAAGGAGACTCCAATGTAAGAGGGACTTTATGGGGACTCTGATGTAAAGGGGCCCTGACAAGGACTCTGATGTAAGGGGGCCTTTTAAGGAGACTCTGATACAAGGGGGCCCTGAAGGAGACTCTGACGTAACTGGAAAATTTATGGGGACTCTAATGTAAGGGGGCTCTGATGGGGATGTAAGGGTGACTTTTATGATGACTCCGATGTAACACGGACTTTTATGGGGTCTCTGATGTAAGGGGGGGAACTCTAATGTTAAGGAGACTAAGATGTAGGAGGAGGGACTTTACGGGGACTCTGATGTAAGAGGGCCCTGGCAAGGACTCTGATGTAAGGGGGACTTTTAAGGAGACTCTGATGTAAAGGGGCCCTGAAGGGGACTCTGATGTAAGGGGGACATTTATGGGGACTCTGATGTAAGAAGGGAATCTGATGTAAAAGGGGCTCCAATGAAAGGGAGCATTTATTGGGGACTTTGATGTAAGGGGGGACCCTGATGCAAAGCGGACTCTGATGTAAGGAGCCTCTAATGGGGACTCTGATGTAAGGGGGGCTTTTATGGGAACTCTGATGTAAGAAGGTTATCTGATGTAAGAAAGGCTCCAATGAAAGGGGGAATTTATTGGGGACTTTGATGTAAGGGGGGGGACCATGATGCAAAGCGGACTCTGATGTAAGGAGCCTCTGATGTAAGGGGGACTTTTATGGGAACTCTGATGTAAGAAGGGAATCTGATGTAAGAGAGGCTACAGTGAAGGAGGGCATTTATTGGGGACTCTGATGTAAGAGGGGATCCTTATGTAGGGGGATTCTAGTGGCTCAAGTTTATTTAAAATGTCTTTGCTGTTTGTTTACTGAAGGTTTTTTATGTTGTTCTAAATCCTATCATGCTGATTACAATAAAACTTCTGTATTCATTCAAATGTGATTGGTACATTTATAAAACTAATAATTTTTGGCCTGTGAATATTTGTAAAATATCTGATGTGGCCCTCATACTGGAAAGTTTTGAGCCCCCTGTTATAAATTGTAGTTTTAGGATGTTTTGATAGATTTTATACCCAAGCATAGCAACTAATCCCTCCCTGTGTCAACTTTCAACCTCCCTCTTTGCATGTAGCTGCTGCAGGGAGGTTATGTAAGAGTTGTGTCACTTCCTGTGCTGTTCTGAGACACTGAATAATAATAATATGCATTGATACTTAACCACTTCAACACTGGGCCAATTCTGATACTTCTCACATACTGTATATGAAAAAATCTACATTTTTTTTTTGCTACAAAATTACTTAGGACCCTCAGACATTATATATTTTTTTAAGTAGAGGTCCTAGAGAATAAAATGTTGGGTGTTGCAATTTTTTTATGTCACAGAGTATTTTTGCAGCGGTTTTTCAAACACAATTAAAAAAATACACTTTAGTGAATTGTAATACATAAAAACATAATATAATACTAAAATTGTATGCTAAAATATAAAAGATGAGGTTACACTGAGAAAATGGATATCTAACATGTCACGCTTTAAAATTGCGCATGAAATGGCGCCAAACTACAGTACTTAAAAATCTCCATAGGAAACACTTTACAGGTTACCAATTTAGAGTTCTGCAGGAGGTCTGGTGCTAGAATTACTGCTCTCGCTATAATGTTTGCGGCAATACCTCACGTGTGGTGCAGACACCGTTTACATATGCATGCGTGACCTACTTATGCATTTGACTTTGTGTGGGTGGGGGAGGCCCTTTAAATCTTTTTTTTAATTATTATTTTAATTTTTTTTTATTGTTTTTTATTTTTACACTCTCTTTTATCCTAGTTACATAGTTAGTCTGGTTGATAAAAGACACAAGTCCAACTAGTGTAACTAATAAAAAAGAATAAAAAAAATAATAATAATTTAACTGCTTGCCTGAGGATTTACCCCCCTTCATGACCAGGCCATTTTTTGTGTTACGGCGCTGCTTTACTTTATCTGATAATTGTGCAGTTATGCAACGCTGCACCCAAATGAAATTTGACGTCCTTTTTTTCCCACAAATTGAGCTTTCTTTCGCTGGTGTTTGACCCCCTGTGCTGTTTTTTTATTTTTTGCGCTATAAGCAAAAAAAAGACCGACAATTTTGAGAAAAAAAATTATATTTTGGACTTTTTGCTATTAAACATGTCCAATAAAAAAATGTAAAAAATCTAATTTCGTCATAAATTTAGACCAAAATGTATTTTGCTACATGTCTTTCTTATAAAAAAAATCCCAATACGTGTAAATGAATTGGTTTATTTGAAAGTTATAGCATTTACAAATGGTATAGATAATGGGATTTTTTTTTTCTACTAGTAATGGCGACGATCAGCGACTTTTAGCGGGACTGCAGGACTGCGGCGGACATTCTGACACTAACTTGGTGTCACTGACACCTCAGTGACGCCAATACAGTGATCGGTGCTAAAAAAAAAAAGCACTGACAAGGTACTAATGGCACTGGGCAGGAAGGGGTTAATGTGAGCGGCGATCAAAGGGTTGTGTGCTGGGAGTGTTTTACTAGGGGGCAGGGGTGTGTTCTTCACTGTAAGCACACTGATCAGGATGGCTGTACTGTGCACAGCCATCTGAAGCAGTGTGCTCAAGCTGACAGGGAGGAAGATTGTAAACAAAACAATCTTCCTCCCCATCGGAGATGCTCGATAATCACCGGGCGCCGGCGGGTAATTACCGTCCGGGACCCAGTGATTGACATACGTGGCCACGAATGGCGGCGCAGGTAGGGCGCACCCTCTACCCAGAAATGCAAAATCACGTATAAATACATGATTCTGTGCACAGATGCCACCCTGTAGCAGTATATCTGCTGTAGGGCGGTCCTTAAGTGGTTAAACCTATACCCACAGTTGATCCTGGAAAGCAAAAAAATAGCAAAGCATGATCCAATTTGCTCCTGCAGGAGAAAAAAAATCCTTCCTGACCCCCCGAGAGGCAATCGGATATTCCCTGGATCAACTTTACCTATACATGTTAGTATCCAGTTATATTCTGTGTATCTAGGAAAGAATCCAGGACTTTTTTTAAAGCAATCCACTGAGCTGGCCAGAACCAACTCTTGAGGGAGTCTATTCCACATTTTCACCCTACCTGCGCCGCCATTCGTGGCCACGTATGTCAATCACTGGGTCCCGAACGGTAATTACCCGCCGGAGCCTGGTGATTATCGAGCATCTCCGATGGGGAGGAAGATTGTTTTGTTTACAAACAATCTTCCTCCCTGTCAGCTTGAGCACACTGCTTCAAATGGCTGTGCACAGTACAGCCATCCTGATCAGTGTTCTTACAGTGAAGAACACACCCCTAGTAAAACACTCCCAGCACACAGTTAACCCTTTGATCGCCCTTCACATTAACCCCTTCCTGCTCAGTGCCATTAGTACCTTGTCAGTGCTTTTTTTTAGCACCGATCACTGTATTGGCGTCACTGAGGTGTCAGTGACACCAAGTTAGTGTCAGAATGTCCGCCGCAGTCCCATTAAAAGTCGGTGATCATCGCCATTACTAGTAGAAAAAAAAATCCCATTATCTATACCATTTGTAAATGCTATAACTTTCAAATAAACCAATTCATTTACACGTATTGGGACTCCGACTTTTCGGCACCAGTTTGAAAAAAGTTTCCTGCATTATTCTTTGAGGTTTCAACTACGACTCGCATAAATATCTATGCATGAAATTGCACAGCTTTCAGCCAATTCGCACCTGAACTGCACTGACCTGTGGCTTTGAAATCGTGTGATTTCAGACTCTAATTCAGTGTGAACCAGGGCTTAAAGCGATCCTAATCAGTGTGCCATATCTGCCTAGGATTGTCTAGAGCAAAGACAATCACCGGAATCCTACAAAGTAGACAAGGAAGAAGCCTTCGGGGAGTCGAGGTATAGCTCAAGATGTGCTGATCTCAGGTAATGACTAGAGCAGTGTTTCTCAACTAGGGTTCCTCCTGAGGTTGCTGGGGGTTCCTTGAGCTTTGAGCAATGGTGGATTGATGTCCCACCTTCACTGATCACCAATGCAAGGGGGGTAATTTTCCACTACTTCTAAACTGATCACTAATGTTGGAGTGGACACTAAGTACACCACATTACTTTGGTGATTCCTCTGGTGACCAAGTCCTCTGCACCAGTAATGTGCCTAGAAATCCCCTCTTCCCACCCCCACCTCCCCAGCCAGACAGACTGGCATCTGTTTCCAGGATTCAACAAGGCAAAGACAGCTGGTCCTGGGTCTCAGTTTGTCCAGAGAAAACACAGAATTGTCCTACAACGGCACAGAATGTTGTGTTGCAGAGGGTTAGATTGAAGAAACTTGAGAACTGAGAGTCTGAAATGTCTCCTGGGGAAGGAACACTCTGGCCTAGGAATTGTCCATGACTAGCCCCAGATACTCCAAGCCATGAGTCAGAGCCAGCCATGATTTCTAAAAGTTCAGGATCCACTTGAACCTCTGCAACATCTGTACAGTTAGTGCTGGAGCAGAAGGAAGTAGGAGATGGAGACTGCCAGAGAGGGATGTAGGGGAGAGCTTCAGCTTTGAGTTGAAAGTGAGTTCTACTGAAAGCTAGCCTATTCCCAGTGTAATTCACCAAATATAGTCAATGATGTCATCAAACATCCCCGGCAGTTTGTTTACAACCTGAATCCAGCTGGGGATCTATCAGTTTGTGGAAGTAATGCAGCAGGGTAAGATTACTGGGCACTGGGTGTTTGCTGTGGTGGTACAGTATCTTTTGACAGCGGGTCATCATGATTGACATCACTGATCAACGTGATTAGTGTTTTATTTACACGGTTGGGGGGGGGGGAATGTTAGTTATTAAAGAACTTTGCCTAATATGCCTCTTTCTGTGAATGAGTTAGAAGGAAGTGTACCCCATATTCATTCCTATAGGGAAAAGGGTAAGATATCTGGGGGCCCCAGAATTTGCTGCCCCCACTTACAAGTTAGCCTCCCCATATTGAAGGCATGTGGCCTCGTATGGTTCAGGAGGGACTGCATGCACTCACTGCCCTTCCTTTCCTTGACACCCACACTGGATGCCTTGATAAGGATCTGGTATAAATCTCAAGGGGGACTGCAAACCGTGTTTGTTTTTGTTTGTTTTTTTTAAGGGACAATATATAGGTTATCTCTTTCCAGGCATGTATAGTTTTGCAGTGCTGCCACAGATTTATCGCTCTATATATTATGGTGGAGCATCAGTGATCAGGTTGGTTTTTTTTTTAATCCATCTGATTGTCTTCTTCTATAGACATTAGCCTGCTGGCAGTGTTTTGAGCACAATGTAGAGATGAGATCATTACCTGATCCTTTTAAAAAATGTCTGATTTCTAACCTGGAGTAAATACAGCCGGACAATGAATATTTTCAAAAGGTCAACAGTAACAGCCTATGTATCTCTTCGTAGAGGTTTCCTTTAAATGTGATTACATCTTCCGTTTCAGGTAACTATACCTTGAGGGTGGATTGCACACCTTTACTTTACCAGCTAGCATATCGACTGACAAAAGAGGTAATTATAATCATGGTTTCTGTTGATGCCCTAAAAGTGAATGAGTGCAAAATATGTGAATATATGATTTCAAATGTTAACCATACATAGGATTTAATTGATTTACAAGAGTCATAGTGGGCCCAAAGTGTCAATATTTTGTGTGGCCACCATTATTTTCCAGCACTGCCTTAACCCTCTTGGGCATGGAGTTCACCAGAGCTTCACAGGTTGCCACTGGAGTCCTCTTTCACTCCTCCATGACGACATCACAGAGCTGGTGGATGTTAGAGACCTTGTGCTCCTCCACCTTCCGTTTGAGGATGCCCCACAGATGCTCAATAGGGTTTAGATCTGGAGACATGCTTGGCCAGTCCATCACCTTAACCCACAGTTTCTTTAGCAAGGCAGTGGTCGTTTTGGAGGTGTGTTTGGGGTCATTATCATGTTGGAATACTGCCCTGCGGCCCAGTCTCTGAAGGCAGGGGATCATGCTCTGCTATACATACAATGTCTGTGTTCAATTTACCAACATGAATTTATCTAAAATACAAAAAGTCCAGTGTGTGTGTGTGTGTGTGTGTGTGTGTGTGTGTGTGTAAGGGTGTCTCCACCACTATGCTATTGCAAGTCAAGCAGGCAGTCCATGAGATCCAAATGTTATTCTGATGTAAAATTCAGGATATTCCACGTGCACCAATGTGATCTCTTTCAGTGTGAACCACCACCATTCACTCTCCGCACTCACCTTAATTTTGGACCTTTATATAGGTTCCAATTCCCTTAAGGGGGCAATCCAGGTCTCTTCAAAGCTCAAATTCATTGCTCTTAATAGGTATCTCCAGGACTCTCTGTATATACCAGGTAGGTCCAGCAAGCTCTCCACCAACACAGTTACTCAAAAGGAATAGAAACCACAAATAGTGTTTTAAAAACCCTTAAATAGTTATTAAAAACTTCATAAAATGCACGCACAATGTTAGTGCACTAGTCCACAGTAGTGCACCACATTAAAAGCGAATGTATAACATATACAGGAACAGGCCCCTTTTAAGGAAAATATCACATCATCACCATACTGCAGTGTCCAGGTCACTCCTTCCTGGTGGCATGATGATGTCACTAAGCCACACCATGACATGTTTAGTCACTTCCTGTGACTTCAAAGAAGATAGATTTTTCTTTGGATCTGGGAACACATTTTGTGCATTGCAGCAACGTTTTATTTATTAGAATTGTATTAGAATATTGATTAGAACACTTGTACAGTTGATGATATATTGTGGATTGCACAGAGATTTTTCACTTTTACATAATGATAATATATTATAATAATTATCAAAATACCAAAACTATGTGCAGGTCTTCATTTTATGCATGGAATGTGTTTGAATAGCAAGTCACTTGTCTGTTCTCCTTTTAGATCTCCAGCCCTGATGAGGGTTTTGAAGGAAAATCTCTTTATGAAAGTTGGCATCTTAAAGACAACTGGACAGAGTACAAGGATTCTCCAAGGTAAAAACCTAAAGATCTGACCCTAAAATATATTCCACATTTTGTATTTGGATTAGGTAGTCCAGGGCTGTCCAACTGGAGACCACCTTTTGAGGCCCTTGTTGCATGGTTGCCAATAGTCCTGGATCCTGTAGGACAGAGTCCCAGGGGCGGACTGACCATTTGGAAACTCTGGCACTGCCCGAGGGCCTGGGGTCAGTAGGGGGCCCCATGAGATGCCCCTGGTACCTTTTCATAGGCTTTTTTGAGTTTGGGCAAGGACACAGGGGCCCCATGATCCCCTATTGCCCAGGGGCCCCATGAGTTGTCAGTCCGCCCCTGGGACAGACCCAGGTTTTCAGACACTGACCCACACTGTCTTCATCCCATTAGCTGCCTGACAGGATCCAGGACACAATGCGGACTGGTAGTGGGGTGCTAAGTCCTGAAAAACCTGCCCAGCAGGGGTTGAATACTTCTAGCCAGACATCATAAGGGAAGGGGAGAGCAGACCAGGAGAGTGTGTTCAGGTAAGTAACTAATAAACAGAAATGGAGGAGGGTTTATTTTTGCTTCCACAGAACACCAATGAAGGATAGTTTTTTATATATATTGCTGGCACTGGTACAGACATCAGTGAAGGAAGTGGTTATTATTGCTGTAAATGCTCAAAATTTTACAATATTCTTTTACTTTCATTGTCACCAGGACAAATAAAGGGGATCCTAGCTGGGATACAGGCCGCAAAAAATAAAATAAAATAGAAAAACAGGAATAGGCCTACCCTGAAATAAAAATATACAATAGTGAACTATTAAAAGGAAGGCTGTGGTACCTTTCAAAATATATTTGTAGAAAAAAATCTACACTTATGCTGAACTGGCCAACATTTAAGCCATGGATGACCTTGTTATTTCCAAATTAGGCTGTTCACTTTTACATATAATGAAAGAAAAACTATGGCGTCCATTGCTAAAAAAAAATTGTTGTAAGAATGTCTCAACATTTACACAGCCGTAACAAATAATTTATAAAAATATATTTCACTGGAGTACCTCAGTCAGGAAAATACTGCATCATGGCAACTAGATGGACCCGACAGTCTTAAGAAATAAACATGTTAGACACATTGAGGGGATTATTTGTGACTTTTTTTTTTTTTAATTCTAGCTATTTTTTTTATATAAATGGACCCTCATGTGTTTTATTTCAATAAAGAAACTCAATAAGTCTGTACAGGATTCCTGCACAAATTATGTACTGCCATGTGCCATTACTGAAGCTACAAACTTAATTGAGAAGATAGGATAATTAAAAATAAGGGGCATTTTGCTATACCAAACATAGATTTCAATTTTAACATATAGTTATTCCATGTAGACTTTTGTTTTAGGCCTGGTGACCCTTTGCATGTAGTGTCCAATGTAATCCATGCCTCCATTCTTTACATATCGTCTTTTTTTTTTTTTTCTTCTTTTGCTTTCTATAAGGATAAACAAGCTGGGTTCTGGAAACGATTTTGAAGTATTTTTCCAGCGGCTTGGCATTGCTTCAGGAAGAACTCGGTATACTAAAAATAGGGTTAGTATTTTGTACCCGAGCACCTGGTAAGTAGGCGGAATGGTTCGTATGTATCAACGGCACTGACTCATCCTACTCTTCCATCGAGTGACAGGCTAAATAGCTGTTACCCAATTTCAACAGCACGCTGAAGACTTAAATGCTGTAATTGTCTGTATCACGACGCTGACAGTGAAAAAAAATTACAAAATAAATTCCAAGAACAAATAAATAATAACTTCATGCCTGGTCATCCGTTTGAGTCCATGTCAAAGTAGCTGAGAACCAAAAAAATACATTGTAATTATATATATGATTTTTGCTTATCTACTTTATGGCTGTACACCATGATAAAATACTCTCACTTCTGACTGGACCTACTGTATATATAAGTCAATGGGGTCAATTCACAAAGAGTTAAATAACAAAAAAAGCGATAAAATAATACATGCGGTAAATTTTTTGCAATTGTGCAATTCACTAAGAATGTTGCGGTAAATAACTCATGCGGTAAAATATCTGCATTGTGGTAATTACCGCAAATTTTGTTGTTACGGAAGCCAGCCGCAGTGTCCTTAACAACGGATAACTCATCAACTGCCAGCGGGTTTTTTTTTTTTCATTTTTTTTTAATAATAAAAAGGTCTACAATGGCTACATCTTATATGCAGCATCCAATTATACTCAAAGTGGAACGTCACCCTCTCAGTCAGCACTGTTTTAAATCCTTATGTTTCTAGCATTAGTAAATAGATAAAGTATATCATATTTACTTTTTAAACTTTTTTTATTTTACATTTCTTCAGTTTCCTTCCTGTTTTCCATGCCTAGGCAAATGATGTCATTCATCCCAGGAGTTTTCAGGAGTGGTTTTCTCTGCTAAGCACACCCTCCTGCCTGCATGCATAATCTATGGGCAGATGCATTCCAGGAAGTAAATGCTACACAAATCGTCTGCCCTTACTAAAGATGGCTATTACCAGAAATGCTAAGAGGTGTTTTTCAACACGATTTCACAGCAAAATAAAGCATGGAGACATGGATGGGTGGGTTTTCTATGAATATTTACTGAGAGTTAACCCCAGATCTCTCAGTAAAACGTACCTGTCACTGACTATAGCTGTTGTTATTTATATTCTTCGTGATAAAATAAAAGTGATTTAAAAAAAAAAGGGACAGTGTAAAAAAAAAAATAAATAAATAAAAAATAAAAAAAGCTAAAGTGCCCCCATGCTTGCGCACAAACGTGAATGCACGCATCGGTCCCGAGTGCATTTGTGAGATTTTACTGCAAACATCAGATCGTGGGCAGTAACTTTAGCACCAGACCTCTTGTGCAAATCTAAAGTGATGACCTGTAAAGCTTTTTAAAGCGTTGCCTATGGATAATAAATTGTACACATTTGTCGACACTGCACGGGCGTGAGCAATTTTAAAGCGTGACATGTTTGGTATCTATGCACTTGGCATAACAACATCATCTTTTATAATTAACCAATTATTAACCAATTAACCAGTTTGAAAAATCACTGCGGAAATACCGTCTGACATAAAAAAATATGCAACGCCCACTATTTTATTCACCAGGGCCTCTGATTTAAAAAAATCTATAATAGTTAGGGGTTCTAAGTAATTTTCTAGCAAAAAATAAAGATTTTTACATGTAAACAAAGTGTCAGAAAAGGCTTGGTCTTCAAGTGGATACAGAGTATTTGGCATCATGCATTGCAAATTTTAATTTCAGTCATAGGCAGTAGTCCGTGGATCAGTAGTATGATGTGGGTATTTTCTGCACAGAAATATACACTATATCGCCAAAAGTATCGGGACACCCAGCAAATCATTGGATTTGGGTGTTCCAATCACCTCCATGTCCAGAAGTGTATAAAATCAAGCATCTAGACATACAGACTGCTTCTACAAACATTTGTGAAAGAATGGGTCACTCTCAGAAGCTCAGTAAATTAAAGCGTGGTACTGTGATAGGTTGCCACCTGTGCAATAAGTCCATCTGTGACTTTTCCTTGCTACTAAATATTCCACTGTCAAAAGTGATATTATAACAAAATGGAAGCAACTGGGAACAAAAGCAACTTAACCACCAAGTGGTAGGCCACGTAATGTGACAGAGCAGGGTCAGCGCATGCTAAAGTGCACAGTCCGAAGATGTCGCCAACTTTCTGCAGATTTAATAGCTAAAGACCTCCAAACTTTGTGTGGCCTTCAGATTAGCACAACAGTGCGTAGAGAGCTTCATAAAATGGGTTTCCATGGCCAAGCAGCTGCATCCAAGCCATACATCACCAAGTGTAATGCAAAGCGTCTGATGCAGTGGTGTAAAGCACGCTGCCACTGGTCTCTAGGGCAGTGGAGATGTGTTCTCTGGAGTGACCAATCATGCTTGTCTGTCTGGCAATCCAATGGATATGTCTGGGTTTGGCAGTTGCCAGGAGAACGTTACTTGCCTGACTGCATTGTGCCAAGTGTAAAGTTTAGTGGAGGGGGGATTATGGTGTGGGGTTGTTTTTCAGGGGTTGGGCTTGGCCCCTTAGTTCCAGTGAAGGGAACTCTTAAGGCGTCGGCATACCAAAACATTTTGGACAACTTTATGCTCCCAACTGTGTGGGAACAGTTTGGGGATGACCCCTTCCTGTTCCAACATGACTGCACATAATTGCACAAAGTAAGGTCCATAAAGGCATGGATGAGTGAGTTTGGGGTGGAGGAACTTGACTGGCCTGCACAGAGTCCTAAGCTCAACCTAATAGAACACCTGTGGGATGAATTGGAGATTGCGAGCCAGGCCTTCTCATCCAACATCAGTGCCTGACCTCACAAATGAGAAGAATAGTCAAACATTCCCATACACACTCCTAAGCCTTGTGGATAACCTTCACAGAAGAGTTGAAGCTTTTATAGCTGCAAAGGGTGGGCCAAATCAATATTGAATCTTACGGACGAAGACTGGGATGCCATTAAAGTTCATGCACATGTAAAGGCAGGCGTCCCAATACTTTTGGCAATATAGTGTATGTTGGGTGGACAAGAGGTAGAACAACAATATCAGCTAGTGGAGTCTGTCCAACCTGTTGACTAATTTTTCTGATTTCAAGCCCCCAGAAACCTTGTTTTATATATAAGAATAGGAGAAGGGGGGGGGGGGGTGATATACCAGGGTATAACTGGGGGGGGGGGGGGGGGGAGTCAAATATGGAGTGGTTGATAAAGTGGGAGGGGGACCCCCAGCAGGCGGTGAGTGGGGTTTTGGGTGCTGTGGGGTTTTGTATACTGTCTCACCCACTCTTTTGTAAGGTATGGTTTGTAGGTGCTATGAAAATCCGGTATAATAATAATAATCTGTTTATAGGTTTCATCTGCGTATTTAAAGCTGAACTCCAGGCAATTTTTTTCCCATGCAGTGGGGCTGCATCCGCACTGCATGGGTTAACTGCATGTTTTGTCTAGAAGTGATCAGAAAGCTGTATACTTACCCGATCCTGCACTCCAGCAGCAAAGGGCGCTCCCCCATGACCCAGCGGTGGACTGTTTCTGACATCTTCACAACCAGAGCAGGACTATGGGCGTGACGACATCAGGAACAGTCCACCGCACAAGACCGCTAGACTACAGGGGCGCAGGAGCCCGAGGGACCAGTCTTGCACTGGGTGGATCAGAGGATTGATAAGTATATCTCTGCTCTCCATTCCCCTAGATGAAAACAAGCAGTTAACCCGTGCAGTGTGGGCACAGTCCCACTGCGTGGGGAAAAAACTTGAGTTCAGCTTTAACTGTTTGCTTGTTCAGTTTAGCTTAAAGGGCTCGTCCTCCCCCCAACTGTTCCCCCTTTAGCTGCAGAGGCAGCAGCCGGGGGTGTACACATGCCGTGGCTGCTGTGCTTCATGGCCAAAGCAGGAATTCAAGTGAATGGGGCCGCCCTGCAAGTGCCCTGCAACTGCGTGCAATGCATGCTGTGCCGTGTACTAGTGCAGGATTCAAGGGATTAAAGCAGGTAGTAAGGAGTCAACACAACGCCTCCTCACCACCTGTCAAATTCTCTTAGAAGAATGATATGAATGTGAATCACACTTCAGAGGCCAAAGCAAATGTGAACAAGGCTCAAGAGCTTGGCCCTACCACCTCCTGCTACTTACTTTTGGCCTAGGTCTATGATGAATGGTCTTAATGACTAATATGGAGCCATGGGAGAGGAGAGCTGAGTTCTCAGCCATACGAAAAATCTATGTCCGATTATCCATAATAACTAGCAAAGTCTGAAAAGGTCAGCAGAACCAAAACCTACAGGGGGCAAGAATTCAATGTAGCTTAAAAAATTGTTTCTTTTTTTTTCCAGAAAGAGGGAAGATACAGTGGTTTTCCAGTGTATCACAGTGTGTATGAAACGGCTGAGATGGTTGACACATTTTATGACCCATCCTATAAAAACCACTTGGCAGTGGCTAAAGTACGAGGAGGACTTGTGTTTGAGCTGGCCGACTCTGTTGTTCTGCCGTTTGATGTTCAAGACTATGCCGATGCTATTAAGAGCTATGCTGTCATTATATTTAACATGGCAAAGAAAAACCCATTCCAAATGGAAACTTATAATGTGTCGTTTGGTAAGTTCTGAAGATTGTCTAAGCTGACCTGTCTTCTTCTTTTTTTTTTTTTTGAGCAGCACCACAGGAACATGGTCTGCAGAGGTTGCTCTGTACTATCTGCCCCCCCCCCCCCCCCCCCAATATATCCAGAAACCCTTTCCAATAACCTAATGTCCCTGGGGATATCTAGTTGGGGAATATGTTTACAGGATCAGCCTATGCAAGCATTCACATTTTTGGAGTAACTCTTATGCATATTTATCCCCATTTCCAACCCCCAACCTGGAGGACCAGGATATTGTGGTTAGGCTGTGTTTTGCAGAGCTCCAAGGTTCATCAGACACACAATCCTTTGGTTTGGAGGTTTGTGTGCACATGGATCAGGGCTGGGACAAGGGAATTGGGCAGGAGGGGCGACTGCCCCAGTACAGCAGTTTATTGTGGATGGGGGTGGAGGTCCCTTGAATTCCTATTACTATAGGCTGACAGGAGTAGTAACAGCATTACCACTACTCCTATCAGCTAAGTCTTGGAAACAGCCTTGAGAGGAGGAGAGAGCCAGGAGGAGGTGTTCCCTCTCCCCTTCCAACTCGTTTCACCTGCCAGTGCAGCTCTCCTGTATTCCTGTAAACATAGCTGCCAGCTTGTAAATACAGGAGCACTGTCAGATCAGGCCTAGGGGTGTTTGCTTATGCACCCTCTACTTGCTGCTGTCAGAATACACTGATGAGCGACTGCAGCTAATTGGCTGCAGTCACTGATTAAGAAAAAAATCTGAAATATTTCCCTTTGATAGAAGTCGATCAAATGATTGACTTCTGCTTAGTTGGAAAGGCCACACACTAATCAAAATTCATCCAGTCCATGCTTAAACCAACCAAATTATGATCAGTGTATGGCTAGTTTATCATGTTTCCTGTCCTAGGGTGACAATGTACACTTAAGCCAGCCATAGATAGATTGAATCTTGGCTGGTTCAGCAGGAACTGGCTGAGATTCTATCTATCTATCTATCTATGGGCAAGCTTGCTGTATTGAAGTTGATCAATTAATTAGTACAACCAGCCTGTCGGATTTTTTTGCATGTGCTCACTACCAGCGGCTATAACCTCTAGCAGTGATCATAGTGTTCTATTAGCAGGGAAAGATCCATGCCGGCCGAACATAATAGCATTGCGGGAGAGATTCTTCTATCAACACTGACTGTGTTGATGGGGGAATCAAGTGATATTCTTTCCTGAAACCCGTGGTTGCAGGATAGAAAATGGCATCATCTATGGCTTGCCTTATTCAGCCATTAGGACTGACAATTTATTGTTCTTGGCATCTTGTTTAGTTCTTTTGCATATTAGAAGCCTTCTCGCCTATGACATAATTATGTCTCTCACTGTCGCACCATTAAAACTGTTCAAAAGAAACATTCCTCTGAAGTCTGCTGAGAAACTAGTACTTCTGGAGTGTCAATCTCCTGATCTTCCAATGCGCTCAAAGAGTTGGTATCATGTCATGAGCCAAGATGTAAGGAGACCAAGAGCATGGGGTTAAAGATGTTCATTTCGACCAAGCATAGCAACAAACAAGACCCCATAAACAAATGCCTACCCACCCCCCTTTCCTTTAACAATCAACATTTTCTATGGGACATTATACTTAAAAATACTCCCACAAATGCAGGCCATTGATTGCTAACCAGATTTGATCATTTGCGCACACAAAGTATTTTTTCTAACAATTTCATTTAAGTCCATGTTGCAAAAATAAATACACCCCAATGAAAGTCTTAGAGCAAAGCTAAATTTTAGATAACAAGATCCTAAATAACGAGAATTCAACTACGGGTGAATCTAATTATCCATTAAACAGGGTCCAGCAGACAGTTGATTATATAAGGGCGTTACTTAACAAAGAAAACCCCCTTCTCATGTCATGCTGTTCGCAATAAAGAGAAATTTCACAAGGCCTGAGAAAGAAAATTATTTCTTTACACAAGAAAGGTGAAGGCTACAAGAAGATCAGCAAAGCTTTGCTTATCACTCAGAGTACTGTAGCAAAGGTGATACAAAATTAAACAAAGAAAGAACTGCAACCATCTCATGGAGACATCCAGGCCGTCCACGAAAGTTAACACCTCAGCAGAAGCGTCTTCTGATGAGAAGGGTTGAAGAAAATCGCCATGCAAGTTGCAGTTAGCTAAAGAAGTAGAAAGCAAAACTGGGGTGATTGTTTCCCATGACACAAAGCAGCGTACACTGCAGAGGAATGGTATGCATGTGGGTTGTCCATGAAGGAAGCCTCTCCTAAAGCCCATGCACAAAAAAGTCCACCTAGAATTTGCCAAGGCCCATGCTGAAAAAGACTACTGGGACTCTGTACTCTGGAGTGATGAGACCAAGATAAATGTTTATGCAACTGATGGCTTCAAAACTGTATGGCGTTGCAAAGGTGAGGAGTACAAAGAAAAATGCATGGTGCCTACAGTGAAACATGGTGGTGGCAGTGTCCTTCTGTGGGGTTGCATGAGTGCTACTGATGTCGGGGAGCTGCATTTCATTGCTGGTATCATGAATCCACAGATGTACTGCTCTATATGTAAAGAGAAAATGCTACCATCACTCCGTGCCCATGGTTGTCATGCACTTTTCCAATATGACAGTGATCCAATACGTACATCTAAGGCCACTGTTCTATTTCTGAAGAAGAACAGGGTGAAAGTGATTCAGTGGCCATGTATGTCTCTTGTTCTGAATCCAATCGAACACCTATGGGGAAATCTGATGAGACAAGTTGAGCATCATTCTCCATCCAGCATCCAGGTTCTGAAAGAGGTCATTCTTGAAGAATGGAAAAAGATAGATGTTGCAATGTGTCGCCAACTTGTTCATTCCATGCCTAGAAGACTTGGTGCTGTCCTTACAAATCATGGAGGTCATACAAAATACTAGCTGTAGTAGTTTTTGTTGTCTGGTGTATTTATTTTTGCATCAACTAATTTGAGTAAAACTGAAGATTTTGTAATCTAATTTATATTATTAGCCTTACTTTCACTTAATGAGCTAAACAAATGTTCTATAAAACGCAGTTTTGTCAAAATTTTGGAAATTGTTCAGTGAGATATTGATTAAAATCTTACTTTTCAAAAAGGGTGTACTCATTTATGCTGAGCACTGTAAGTAATAGTTCTAAGGAGGTATAAATCAGCCTAAAAATGGCCAATAATTAAAAGTAAACAAGGGAGTCTCCGCAACATACAATCTCCCATATGCAGTAAAGCTTTTGTAATCAAAAGTCTCCCATGTATGAAGTCAAATAAGGCTGTATACCAATAGATAAGACGATATTCAATTGTGGTCTACCTTGAATGGATCAAAAGTAAACTTCCTCATCTGGCAACATCCATAACAGGGGTCCTAAAAGGCCCACCATTTATATCCCCAATCCGGTGCGTGCGAGAACACTGGCTGCCGCCGGTGTCTGACGTCCCCAGACCAGATCCCCCAAACTGTGCATGCATCGACATTCGCGCGTGCGCTATAGCCACCATCGTAGCCATCTTGGAATTGCGAGTAGGCTCAGGAGGCGGCAGTGTCCAGCCTCCTGAGCCAAAGTAGGAGAAATACCTCCTCTGTATGAGGGTAATGTGACCGCCTCAGGGAAACACAAGTTGCCAACCAGTGGCCAGATAGCTATGAGTCCACAGAGGCAGTAATATACATTATGGTCAATCACATCAATTTATAAACAAATATACAAAGTAATGCAGAAAGAAAAAAGGGGCAAAAAAGTAATCTAATCCAAATCTTCAATATGAATAAATAAACAAAACAGCAATGGACAATAAGCAAAGTTAATGATGTTAGCCACTTGGACGACATAGCATTTCAAAGAAAGTGTTTGGAAATTAGTACTTCATTGAGACCAGGTTTTTCCTATTAAAGATCCTCTCCCAGAATTTAAAAACTCATGGGAAAAAATACTTATTAAATGTAGTATGGAAATATTGACTTCACTCATCTCCCAATATACTCTTGATATGACCAACTGGGATAGTGAAATTGATTGTCTTAAATTTACAATACAAATATTTAATGGAGCCGCCTATGTTTGCCTCCAAGTGGAAGGAGATTAAGGAGCGCTTGGAGGCACTCAATAGGGACTTGAGAAACAAACTAAATTTTTGAACGACCAACTTGCATACTCTGAAGGATACTGTATGCCTCAGGAAAAAATCGCTCTAAGAGGAAACCACCACGGGAAAGGCTATCGGCAGGGCAACCGGTAAATACTGATATGACTGACTCTGACTCGTCTATATCTTCCTCTCCTGCACAGCAGACATGGTTGGGACTTCATCCTGAAGAAGCGGACTAACTCTGCCAAACATGTAGAGGAGTCAACATTATTCCCCATTGGGGGTGGAGTTGTAATAATTCTGACCTTTGTAATTTATGAGATAATGCTGTTACATTTATGTGGTTTTAGAACGAACGTATGTACATGTTCGATCGAAACATTTTCTGCGTACCAATAAAACATACTGTTTTTATAATTCTGTTGTTTTTTGGGTGCTGAGATAGTCCATTCATCTTTTGGGGGTTTTTTTCTGGGTAATTGAGCTGTTTTTCCCTTTTGCATCTTAACGTTTTTACTGTTTCCTCAGATCCACTGTTTTCTGCTGTTGAAAACTTCACAAGAACAGCAACACAGTTTAACGAAAGATTAAAAAACCTGGATGAGACCAAGTGAGTAAGATCAAAGTTTGAGTTGTTCGCACTTGTGCGTATGTGTCGGTGGAGGGTTTGCACATAAGATCATAAGATCTGGTGAGGACAATGTGTGTATGTATGTGTGTGTGTGTATAGATATATATACAGTGTATATATATATATATATATATATATATATATATATAATCAAACAGAATATAACAATACTGTAATTGGTTTAAATGAGCAAATACAGCTAACAATTGTGTTTTTGTCATGATAGCCCAATTGCAGTGAGATCAGTGAATGATCAGCTTATGTTCCTGGAGCGAGCCTTTATTGATCCTCTGGGATTGCCTGGACGTAGATTCTACAGGTAAGAACCTTCAAACCTTTATTTTTATCAAATATGTAAAAGAAATTCCCTGTGCTGGCCCAGCTACTCTGTCACTCCCCCCCACACCACCACCTTCCTGCATTGCCTTTTATGTAGTTGTGGGGGAGTGAAGTGGAATACTATAGAATGTTACTTGGGCAATAGTCTTGGCCCTTTAGAGACCCACACAAGGGAGGCTGCCTATAGGAAGATTGTTGTTGAAATTTATGGCCTGGCGACAGGGTTTCTTTAAATTTGAGTACATTCCAAAGTATCATCTATTTCCATAGTTTATTCTAGCCTGGTAGGTGTGCACCGTTCATGGCTTTTTTCCCCCCAACTCATCAGAACAGCTCAGACCTGAGGAGGAAGGAGTGTTGGAACACTTCACTTGGCTCTGTGCTACACAGGTTGGGCAAGCGGGGGTGAGGACAGGAGCAGCCTCCTGAAGCATGATAACAACAAGAAAAAAATGCAGGCATTTGCTGTTTTGGGATCGAGGCACCTACCAACGTATGCCTTGCCCTACCCTGCACATGCCCTGAGTGGCTGGCGATAGAACACAGAAGCCGGTAGAGGAAGTGATTAGTGCAAAGACTTCCTCTACCAGGTTCTGAGATTTGTGACAGGTTGGAGAGGACAGGGCTAGCCTGAAGTGGCGGAACTCTGTTCCACCACGCTGCGGCTGAAAAAAAGGCCTGTATATACACTCATTGACCACTTTATTAGGTACACCTGTTCAATTGCTTGGTAACACAAATTGTTAATCAGCCAGTCACATGGCAGCAACTCCATGCATTTAGGCCTCTAGACGTGGTAAAGACAGATGGAGCATCAGAATGGGGAAGAAAGGGAATTTAAGTGACTTTGAACATGGCATGGTGGTTGGTGCCAGACGGGCTGGTCTGAGTATTTAAAAAACTGCTGATCTACTGGGATTTTTATGCACAACCATCTCTAGGGTTTACAGAGAATGGTCCGAAAAAGAGAAAATGTCCAGTGAGCATCAGTTGTATGGATGAAAATGCCCTATTGATGTCAAAGGTCAGAGGAGAATGGGCAGATTGGTTGGAGATGGTAGAAGGGCATCAGTATCTCACGTCAATATGGACCAAAATCTGAGGAACATTTCCAACACCTTGTTGAATCTATGCCATGAAGAATTAAGGCAGTTCTGACGGCAAAAGGGGGTCCAACCCAGTACTAGCAAGGTGTACATAATAAAGTGTCTGGTGTGTGTGTATATATGTACTGTTTATAAGTGTGTGTGTGTGTGTGTGTATATGTATATATATATATATGTGTATATATATATACTCTATATTTATGGAAGTTAGTAATACACTGTGTGTAGTAAACTGAATATTATGTGGTTAAGGTTTGCATCTACTCCCTTAATACTGTAACTCCCTCAGTGTATGACTTGTAAACCTTGTGATTTGTTTGCTTCTTTCCCCCAGACACATCATCTTTGCTCCAAGCAGCCATAATAAGTATGCAGGTGAATCTTTCCCCGGAATATACGATGCACTGTTTGATATTGGAAGCAAGGAAGACCAAGCCTCTGCATGGGATGAAGTAAAAAAACAAATTTCAGTGGCTGCATTTACTGTCCAGGCGGCAGCACAGACACTCGAAGAGACACCATGAATGTATCGCACCCCCAACTATTGTCACAAGTCACACGATTATGAATTTGAACACTTCACTAACTGTATGCTAAGTGTGCCTAATATATTCATTATTAAAGCCATAAACTTTAAATTTAAAAAAAAAATGAAATCCTTTTTGCACAATGGGTTTATCATTATTAATTACATTTTGAATTATTTGTCATATATTTTTTCTTACACTTTATAGATGAAAATGTTTTGAATGGTTTCCTCAGAGATTCTTCAAGACTTCTCCAAAAATGTCATATCTTCCCCATATGCTGATTTACACAGTCAAATTATGGTTAGATTTATTCTGGTAAATCTGCTAATTTACCAAAACCCACAAAGGGTGGTAGGCTAGCCTGTGAGTGGGGTCTTCTGCACCCATGTATGTGGGGGGGCCTGCCCAGTTGCTTCCTGCAGGAAGCGGAGCTGGTGGGCTCACCTCTCTGGCAGCATTGGTAGGGCAAGCAGGAGATGAGGAAACCGGAGGAGTCGGCATACCGTTCGAGCTGAAGTGTTAAGGCTCCTCCATCCCTTCCATCAGGTGGTATAGCAATGAGCCACAGCTGGTGCAATTTCGTAAACTAGGCCTGTATTCAACATGACAATAGACTCTTGCCACGGATACATGGTAATGCTGAGGCGTAGCAAACCACACGGAGATCTGGACAGCTTCCATGTTTCAGTAGTTATATACATCCCTTATCGGGATTCCAGCCAATCTGAGGACAGTGCCTGACAGGAGCCAATCCAAAGCACATCACATTAATCCAAATCCAAGTATTTAGGCAAATTCTAAAACTAACTAAGCAGTCATGGTCCCTTTAGGGGTTGTCCTCAGGTGCATGTGGTGGGAGTATCTTGCCAATTATGCAAGTTTTTGGGTCTTCTGCGCCTGTGCACGTGGGGTAACACTTGCATGGAATGTGCTTATCAATGCCTGGGATCAGGAGGGGACTGCGGTCATGTGAACAATCAAACTTGAAGGCCGCTTCCTAATTTAAAGATTTGTATGTTTGCATTACGAGGGACGTGCTGAGCTTGCCCCTACTCCACTAGTCTAGTGTACCTCTATTACTTCACTCCCAGTAACAGAATGGGGCCCCACCAAGCACATGGCATGGACCTCATGCATGTTGTCACTTAACGCTTTACTTCCCGTACCACGTGACCAGGCCATATATATCCGTAATGCTAGTCTGCTTCTAGTTGCCATGGGAGATGGACCACTAGGATGGGACTAGGAAGAACACTGACCCCATCGATAATGGAGGACCTGTCACCTTACCAGGTCCCATGCTTATCGACTGGTTGCTGTAGCTTGTTCCTTACCTGTAGCAACTACACTTCTCTGCCTTGTCCTTGCCGAGTTAACCCTCTGTAGTAGTGTTACTTCCCACATACCCCATAGTGCAATTACAGGCCCAGGATCTTTGGAATATGCCAGAACCATCATGCACCCCCTGACATTTAACCTCCAAATACGGAAAGGCTTCTTCATGGTAACAGCTGAGAAAATGTGGAACAGACTCCCTCAAGAGCTGGTTCTGGACAGCTTGGTAGATTGTTTTAATAAAGGCCTGGATTCTTTCCTAAATGTACATAATATAACTGGATACTAATATTTATAGATAAAGTTGATCAAGGAAATATTAGATTGTCCCTTAGGGGATCAGAAAGGATTTTTTTTCTTTTTTCCCCGCTAGAGCAAATGGGATCATGCTTTATTGGGGTTTTTTTTGCCTTCCTCTGGATCAACTGTGGATATAGGAGACTGTAGGGAGGTTTTCTATTCATGTGTGTTTTGTAGTTTTTTTGTTTTTGTTTTTTTTTCTTCTGTTGGTTGAACTGGATGAACTTGTATCTTTTTTTTTTGCACCAGATTAACCATGTAACTGTATGACTATGAATACCTTCAGGCTTAGATTGGTAAACTTTACTGATGAAATGCAGCATGATAATACAGCAAGAACAATGTCCTTTCCCTAATCCTAACATGATGTAGTGGCCTAGGAATACGTCCATGAGGCAAGAATCCATATGTGCATTGTCCATGACTTGGATGCTATTCGTGGTTCTTGGTGTCCTCTTCCTTGCGGGAGTCTACTGCAAACCCTGTTGAGCGTTTGCCACTTACAGTAGGTATTCCACAGGACTAGCTATAATAAAGTCTGTACTTTCAGCAAACAGGAGACTTAACAGCGTTAGCCTGGGCTCACATTGGATCCGACTTTGACATTGTGCGACTTCACTTGAAGTCGCACAATTACAAAGTTGAATGTCAGTGCATATAATATAAATATAATTATTTAAATATATTGAATATGGCCAAAATTGTAGAATTTCAAATATATGTTAATATATTTGGGAAAAATATTTAGAAAATATATTTTCAAATATATTTTTCTTCCATGTGGGAATCCTCTCTATGTCTCCCAGCATGCCATCAGAGCCTGCCTCTCTGGGATAGGCCTGGGCTGTATTAACCACTTCCCGACCGGCCGTTGTATATAAACGGCCAGACGGTGGCAGTGCAGGGTCGGATGGCGGTTTATAAACGGCCTCCTCGCACCCTGCTTGTGCGCGCTCCCTCGGAGTGGGCAGCACCGCGATCCGGTGCCCGCTGTGTCCTCCGGACACAGTGAAACACCGATCGTCGGACGGGACCTCTGTTTGAGGTCCCGATCATGTGATCACTGATTGGCCAATCAGTGATCACATGCAAAGTAGTAAGCAAGATGTCACTTGTGACATCATTGCTTACTACGTGTGAAATTTGTGAATGATTACAGAGGTCACATGGTACAAGGCTATTCACCAGAGCCTTGTACCATGTGACAAGCTGTGACCAATCACAGCTCACTCAGTAATTCTCAATGGCTGCAAGAATGCAGACAGAGAGAAAGAGAAATTATTGCTTTTACATCCTTTATGGGTGTAAAAGCAATCAGTGTAAAAAAAAAAAAAAAAAAAAAAATATTCATCACCCCCCACAAGTAGTACAGTGTCACCATGGTGACACTGTACTGCTAGGGTGACAGTATGTAAAAAAAAAAAAAATAATAATATAAAAAAATAAAATAAAAATGTAAAAATAAACATTTAAAAATTATAATGTTTGGTTATAAACTAATTTGGATTTTTTTTTTACTAAAAAGATAACGGAATAAATTGTGGCAAAGATTTATGATGAAATATTATTTATTTGCAAAATTTTATAAAAAAAACACTTTTTTTCAAAATTTTTGGACATTTTCATTTACATAGCAAAAAAAATAAAAATCCCAGTAGGGAATAAATACCACCAAAATAAAGCTTTATCTGTCTCAAAAAAATGGTAAAAAATTAATTTGGGTACAGTGTTGCATGACCGCGCAATTGTCATTCAAAGTGTGATAGCGCTGTAAGCTGAAAATTGCCCTGGTCAGGAAGGGGGTAAAAGTGTCCAGACTGGAAGTGGTTAATATTCATGCTGCCATCTGCATATCTCCACACCTATCATCCAGAAACTTAACAAGCTCTTTGAATGCAGAGGGAGCCTTCAGACTGGCAGCAGCTGAACACACTGAGGAGACCTAACTAGCAGAACACAGCAACACTGATTACAGAGAGCGAATTATACTTTTACCTAACAATCACAGCCACACTGACTACAGTGAGGTAATTAAATTTAAATATCAAAACACACACTAGCTCTATCTAAACCTAGCACCTATCTAGGAGGGTGCTACACATAGCTATTGCCACATCTTAAAGTAGAATTGAAGGCAAAACGTTTTCCCCATTTTTGAGTAAGGAGAATATACGTTTTGTCAATTTTATTTTGCCATCTGATGCTGGAATATTTTCTACTCCCACTGGCCACAATCCAGCTCCCCTAAAGTTCAAAGGACAGTAAACCGGTCCTGTGTTTAAAAAGTTTGGAGACCCCTACTCTAACACGTAGGTCACCACCTGTCTGGTATTTTATGGGCTTTGCCAGTAAAAATTGGAATTATTGCCAATGTTATTAACAGAAAAGGGATTGTGAGGCCATTTGTTTCCCAGAAAAGGTTATGACCAGGGCCACTAGGCAAACTAGGCGGCCTACTAGGGTGCACTGCCACCTAGGGGCATATGGGCACAGCACAGGCTGGCACTCTCTGTGTGGGATGCCGCCACATCATGAATGATCCTACAGCTGAGGGGAGGAAGAAAGGACAGAGGAAGATGCCCAGTGCCTGGGGCCAGTGTAGCAGCAGAGCAGTGTTTCTTTCAGACTCAGTCCCTTACTACAAGCCAGCTGGTGGCTGATGATGATCACTGTGGAGTTCTGGCCCTTCTCTTCCCATTCATCAGCTGAGGTGGAGCTTGTCTGTGTGAGGGTGACCCGGCTGGGCCATCCATCACATGTGCAATATGTCGTTGAGTGATGACATCATCACGATCCCAAAACCTGCTCTTCTAGTGCCTGCTGATCTGTGTTGGTGGTGGTGTGTTGTGTAAGATCTGTCTGTGTGGGATTGCTCAGTTCAGGTGTTCTGTGTGTGTGTGTTGGGTTCCCCCCCCCATTGCCTAGAGAACTCCAGCCTGGGATCCATCATCCTCCACTAACTGCAACTGTCACCCTGCTACTGCCAGCCTCAGATACAGTCCGTCCGTGACACTGGTATTGGTGGCATCCTATGGCACTTATTTTTGCAAATTAAAAGAAATTTAGCAGTTTCATGTTTTGTTGATTTAATATTTTCTACTGTTTTTATTTATTTATTTTTTTATTGGGAGGGAAGGGGGGAGTCAGGAAGTGGAAGTGACGAAATGTGTCAGGGATTGGTTGAGCGGCGACCGAAAGTGACGATTATGGGAACCGGAGGTGACAAGATTGTCTGAGAGCGAGGACCGGCAGTGGTGAGAGCATTGTGCAGTCTTTCCTCTCTGATTAACTGAGATACTTACATCTTTGGGCTTGAATTTATCATACTTCTTGTAAGTAGTATTCTCAGGTGGAGAATAAAAGGTTTTAGGAAGTACTGCACCATGAGGGGTCTCTATTTTTTATCTTCTATGTGATGTTTGTTGAGAGCATCGGAAAGAGCCATTACTATAGACCTTGGAAATTGTGAGTCGTCATTGGAGGAATCTACGGTACTCTGTGTCTTGAAAGGGGTCTATTCCTTGGAGAATTTTATATCCAAAAGCTCAGTATGCCAACCATGAGAATGGGAGGCAATTATGTTTGGTGAGTGCATACCTGAAAGGGAAGCACGGCACAACTTAATTTTGTCTCACTATTATTCACATGGTGATTATTGGAAAATCGAATATAAGTACAAATTTATTTCATGTGGTGATCACAAAAAATGGACTGAATCATTTGGACTTTTTATGTGTTTATATATTTTGAAAATCATTTGTTTGAGTATAAGCGCCGCATTAATATTTTATTTTTCATAGAATATTATTATTTTATTTTCTTTATTAGTTCAATGTGGCAGCATGTTATGAGATATGTGTACACTTTTTAGATTTTATGTTATACATTCACAGCGCAGTTTGTTTTGAGGGCTTCATACCTTAAAATACTTTTTGGATACATGTAGATTTTTGGCCAAGAATATTTGTTTCAAGAATATTTGTTTTATTTTCTAATCAGTAGTGGGGCCAAATCAATGTTCATTTTTGACAGCAGTGATGGAAAAATTCGAAGGGGCAGGAAGAAAAACTAGCTGCTGACTTTTGTTTTCATATTTTTTTTTAATTGAATTTCTTTCCTTATTTCAGATTCGTTTAAATTCGTTATTTTTGTCATTTGGAATTCTGATACATCCGAATCTCCAAATAATGAAAAAATGTATCCAAAATTTGATTTGAAACGAAACGAGCCGTATATGTCTAGTAAACACATAGTGAGGACACAAGGGTGTGCATACAATTCACATATGGTGCAAAGTACACAAAATTTGCTATAAAGAAGACTTGTAAACCAAGTGGGACTTATAACATCACCACATGTATCAGTGATATACAATGTGTCAAAGTTAAGCAATTTTCATTTAGAACATGAATAGATTTTATTATGGTTTAGAACGAAGTAGATATTTTCTAGCATAGAGGATAATTTTTTTTTTTTGTGGTTAATAATGGCATAATACAGAGTTTCATTCATTGCATCTTTCATTACCAAGTTCTAAATGAGATTACCATCTCTTCCCACTTGATAGTGTGCTATGCAACATCATATTCTCACTCTTAGATACAGTATGGAGCTCACTTTGGGTTGAATTGGCAATATCTGGCCTGCACCTTTGCGGGGCTCTGCAGCTAGTGTTCTTCAGCTCCAGATTACCAACAACAAGGCTATATTAGCATTACACACCAGTTAACTATGAAAATGTATCCATGAAAATTCTAGACAGCCCAGCCCTGGGGGTTTCCATACTTTAGCCAGCCATTGCTTTAGTTGACCCATCCACATCACTCCTTTTTGTTAATAATCTGGTCATAGTTACATAGTTAGTCTGGCTGAAAAAAGACAAAAGTCCATCCAGTTCAACCATGGAAACAACAAAAAAGTTATCCTATACCCACAGTTGATCCTGAGGAAGGCAAAAAAAACCAAAACAGCAAAGCATGATCCAATTTGCTCCTGCTGGGAAAAAAATTCCTTCCTGATCTCGCGAGAGGCAATCCGATATTCCCTGGATCAACTTTCCCTATAAATGTTAGTATCCAGTTATATTCTGTGGTCATCAAGAAACTAAAGTTAAAGTTACAAATTGAAGCTGTTGCGGGTATATGTAGGTACCTCTAGACCTTTTATACTTGCTAGCAGCTTTATTTAATTGTTGGAAGTGATACAGTCAGTGCCATGGCCTTTTGCGTAACTGCTGAGCCTGGAAAGACAGAACCTCCCCGCTAAAAAGACTGTGACCCCTACTGGATTCCCAATGATTAATCTTAACTTTGAAGCCATGTACTTTTTAATGTAAATAAAGCCTTAGAAGATTAGGTTAAAGAAAAGACACAAGTCTATCTAGTTCAACCAACAGGGAAAGAAAAGAACAAAAATGCTAAAAAAAATAGAAAACCTTCACATATGGAACCCTATACAAACAGTCCATCCAGCGGGAGGCAAAAAAAAAAACCCCATATTGCTCCAGTGAGGGAAATATAAATTCCCCCTGATCACCAGGAGGCGATCGGATATCCCCTGGATCAACTACTCTTGGTGTAAATACCTCAAAATGTTATCATCCAGTTATATGTAGCACTACCCCCTTAGGGGTTGGTGTTACATTTTTAATTGTTTGGGTTCCCCAATAGTCCTGCACTGCCAGCCCTCTAACATTCCCTTACAGCCATGCATCCATAGACAAGTTGGTTTTGTTGGTTTTATTTGAAAGATTGAACTTGGATGTAGTATAGGGGTGTATAGGATGCCCAATGGAACTGATTCTCGAGGACAACTTCCTGAACTATGTATAACTTCTCCTTTAGGGCCTCACACAGTCACTGTTGGAGTGCTAGCCAGCAGCTCCATTAGTAGTACCCCACATGAACTCCTCCACCCAGCAGTCTGTAGGTAGTCCTTTCTTATCCTGAGCAAGGGGATCAGGATCCTGTTTCCTCAATAGATACACAGTCACCAGAAGGGGGCTAATCTGTTTTTCCACCAGAGTGCTCCTTCTCCTATCTGCCCAGGGGGTGTAGGTGTACTCACTCAGGTGTCTCTCCTGAACAGCTTGTGGATGGCTGCAGTTACCAGGTGTCACGAGGTGCCCGTGCCTTCCCCACCCCCCTTTGCCTGTCCCTCTGCCATATCCCCTCACCTCTCCCTCCCCCCTTGCGGATTCCTCATGTCCTGCCAGCCTACATCAAAGGGCTGTGCAGGACAGGAGGAAACGCCCCCTGTGGTGCGGTTAGCACCTTTCGCCCCCCCCACCAAGAATCCCCTGCAAAGGGCCGCCAAGGTGTCTCCGCATGCCCCCGGGGGGCAGGGCGCTGGCACGAGGCTTTCCCACTTTCTGTGCCCACCGGAAACAAAGGCCGCGCTCCCTCAGCATGGCCCGAGTGAGGGGGGCGTGCCTCGTTGGGTTGGCTGTTGTCGGAGCAACCTGGAAGCGTCCCGCGCAGCTTTAAAAAGGCTGGTGCGCGACTTGAAGGCTAGAAAGCTGGATGGCTCCCTCCTGTCACACAGGGGATCCTCTACAAGGGAAACAGCGAGTCCTGAGTTATCCTATTCTGAATCAGACTCACAGGCAGGGCCCATCCCAGCAGGCCTCCTTCACCAATCTCACATCTCTCTACTCCACTCGACCACCCTGCTGCTCCCCCCGACTAAGCAGGCTCCAATACCTCTTCAAGGAGTCCAGCCCCCTTCCAACCTTCTGCTGGGGATTGGCTGAAGTCCCTAAAGAGATGCAGCCAGCTACTCTTCAGATCCACCCACTGCCTCCAAGGCCCTACATGAGAACCTCAGAACAGCGGGAAATTCCAGAAAGCTGACCTGCAGAGTCTCTCAGCCCTGATCCAAGTTTGACCCCTCTGGCTATTACACCTGAGCTACTAGCAGCTCCAGACTAAACATTAGTGATTCTAACTCCCCCTAGTGTAACTAGGAGGGTTTTATCTATAATTTTTACATTTAGGAATTCATACAGCTCCTTTTAAAACAATCTACTAAGTTGGCCAGGACCAGCTCTTGAGGAAGTCTATTCCACATTTTCACAGCTCTTACTATGAAGAAGCCTTTCCGTATTTAGAGAGTAAATCTCTTTTCCTCCAGACATAAAGACTGTCACCTTGTCCTTTGTTTTGACCTTAAAATGAATAATTCTATATGGAACACGTAAGTACTTTGCTGATTACCTTCTGCTGTAACGAGTGTCCTGTCCCAATTTCCTGTTTGCCTAAAATCCATCTGAAATTTGCTGAAAAACCTGAAGTTAAATTTGAAAAATTATTAATACCCCTCCCACAGTCCTATATTATAGGGGATTTCCATATAGCTTTGCGTTTTGACGTTAACATTATGAATGGTCTTTTTAGAATCCCTTTTAAGTTTTTATTGCGGAAATCTAATTTGCAATGCAGATGCCTTCAGCATTCGCAGAGGCACATCTAATGATTGCAGTATTGTTTGTAATTATATCTTCTATGGTCATCAGCTGCATCTAGTGGCCATAATGCAATATTTAGATTTTTTTATTATTTCCGAAAGATACCATATTATGGCCACTAGATGGAGCTGTTGACCATTGGAGATAATCATATTACAAGCAATACAGTGATCATTCATTGTGACATGTGAATGCTGAAGACATCCGCACAGAGATTTTTTTTGGTACTTAGACCCCTAAGTGATGGTAAATCCAAAATGTTAGGGTAGTCACCAGAATAAGAAATGAAGATAAATTATCCAGAAGGGAAGCCTGTTCTGGTTACAATTGTCTTAGGCCAAGTAAGGCTAGGTTCACACTAACCTATGCTCTGAGAAGCTATCTGCGCTAAGCAGCTGCCTCCTGATTAATTTTTTTTTTTTGGCTGAATGGAAATTTATAATGAGGTCAATGCATTGGCACAATGACTTGAAAGATCGAGTTTGACAGGCAGTGCCGTCTGTAAACTCGACATTCCATGGCATGTAAACAGCCTCACCCAGCTGTATTTTAATCTTTAGGTGTGCAGCCAGGAGGCTTTAAAACCACTGCTCAGCCACCTGTTTTTATGCCACCCCTGTGAAAGGGGTCATTTTTCATTACATTTCAGGTAAATAACACAGGTCTGCGACTAAATAGCTGTTTGATTATTTTCATCTAATTTCCATGTATTTTGGTGTGTTGAAAACAAATAAAATATTGAAAAAACTCCTTGCCACAAAATGCAAAATTGTCTTCAAATTTATCAAATTTTTTAAATTTTTGGTATTTTTTTATATTACAGGTTTTTAACCAAATTTAAAGTCCAAATTACTTTTAATTAATTCTCATAAGTGCATTTAAGATATAAAATGCCAAAAAAACCTTAAAGAGGTTGTCCGAGTTATGTAAAAAAAAAATATAGCACTGTAAATCTGATGGTCAGCAATATAAACATAAGCTAAGCAAGTTTTAGGGAAACAAAATTCTATTTCCTCATTTCCCTAGTTCTCTTCTGGCCCTTTGTTGTTATTTGCAGGTAAAAAATATCTGTCCCTCCCCCCCTGCAAAGGGGGTGAATACAAGTGCTGCTCTGAGTGACATGTCTAACTACTGGGATACTCAGCAGCATGCTGTATGCGTAAGCCTCAGCCCTGAGTCTGTGCTTCTAATGGTAGAAGGGGTTAATCTTTCCTGAAGAATCCAGTGGGTGGGATACCAAATATTCTTGTTTTCTGTGTCTATGGGACAGTCGAGACCGACAAAATAACTGGACCAAGAAGAGTTGGCAGCCGAGGGTGCTAACAGTCGGTTAAAAAAATGTCCTCTGAGAAACTTTGGTACCTTCCCATAAAGTTCTTCTACCACCTCTTCACATAAAATTGGGATTGATGAAGCAATTTGTAAAATCACTTCCAAGAGATGGAGAATGCTTCAAATACTTGGTCATCAAGTTTCCAGGCCTGTCGGAGTCAAAATTGAAGGAATGTGTGTTCATCAGACCAGACATTAGAAGGCTTATAGTTGATCAAGAGTTTGTCAATACCATGACGGATCCTCAAAAACAAGGGTGAATTGCATTTAAAGAAGTCGTACAGAAATTTTTAGGCAATAACAAAGATCCTCACTACAAAAAGATCGTCAGACGAATGCTGAAAGCATTTCAAACTTTGGGTTGCCTGATGAGTTTGAAAGTGCTTTTCCTCCAGTCCCACCTTGACTACTTTCCTGAAAATTTGGGAGCTGTGAGTGAGGAACAAGGTGAACGATTCCACCAAGACATTAAAGAGATGGAAAGGAGATACCAAGAAAAATGGAGCATTACAATGATGGCAGACTACTGTTGGATGCTTCAGAGAGACATTCCAGATGCTACCCACAAGCGTAAATGCACCAAGAGGAGCCTCACAAGGAAGAAGAATCAAGTTTAGTGTGTGTACGTGAGCTCATTTCAGTTCAAAAAAGGATTTTCATGAAAAAATTGTAATAAAACTTTAATTTTATAAGTCTATTTCCATTTATTTTGAGGTATTGCCTTATTTAGCATAGTTACCTAAATTGTCAGGAAACGTGATGTCCTATGACAAAATGGAGGTCATTTTCGGATTCAGTGCACCAAAAAACATAAAGATTACGTGGAATAACCAAAACAGCTCTTGAAAAAAAAAATTTTTGCAGACCTGTGTAATGGATTGCAAGGAGAAGCAATATGCTGTCATTGAGTTTTTGATGAAGGAGAGGTGCAGGCTGTTCGACATCTACAGAAGACTACAGAAGGTTTACAGAGATGACACTGTTGACAAGAGAATATCTTGTCATTGGTGACTCTACTCAATAGTGTCATCTCAGTAAACATTCTGTGGATGTCGGACAACCTGCACCTCTTGTTCGTCAAAAATCAATGATGGCGTGCTGCTTCTGCATGGAATCCATTACTTGCATGTAAATAGAGATGAGCGAATTATTCAAAAATTCGATTCGGCTGATTCGGCGAATTCGTGGAATAAATTCGATTCGAGTCGAATATATTCGCTGCGAATTTAACTTATAAAAAGGGTGTTTCTAGGCTTCAGAGAGCCTTTATATTAGTGCAGAACACTGTACCTTTAATTTAAATGCCCTTGGAGTCTGCTGGCGAAGAGAAATAATACTGTCAGTCAGTATGACATGCAGATGAGTGCCGTCGATCTTAGAATCACCGCACACTTCACTCATTTGGGCAGTCACGGGGCCAAAACCAGAGAGTGGAGCCACAGTGTGGTGGTGGAGGTAGCAGCAATGGGAGGCCATACAGCACCCTATGAAAAAATGGAACCCACCAGCAGTGTGAGGAGACCTGAAAGTGGCACATGGCAGAGTGTGGCGATGGAGACAGCAGCAATGGGAGGCCGTACAGGGACCCATGACACACTCTGGACCTGGCAGCAGCATGAGGAGGCGGTACAGGGGCCCATGACAGATTACGGGCCTGGCAGCAGCATGAGGAGTCGGTACGGGGGCCCATGGCAGATTACGGGCCTGGCAGCAGCAATGGGAAGCCCGTAATCTGCCAGCACCCTATGACAAAATGGAACCCACCAGCAGTGTGAGGAGACCTGAAAGTGGCACATGGCAGAGTGTGGCGATGGAGACAGCAGCAATGGGAGGCCGTACAGGGACCCATGACACACTCTGGACCTGGCAGCAGCATGAGGAGGCGGTACAGGGGCCCATGACAGATTAAGGCCTGGCAGCAGCATGAGGAGTCGGTACGGGGGCCCATGGCAGATTACGGGCCTGGCAGCAGCAATGGGAGGCCCGTAATCTGCCAGCACCCTATGACAAAATGGAACCCACCAGCAGTGTGAGGAGACCTGAAAGTGGCACATGGCAGAGTGTGGCGATGGAGACAGCAGCAATGGGAGGCCGTACAGGGACCCATGACACACTCTGGACCTGGCAGCAGCATGAGGAGGCGGTACAGGGGCCCATGACAGATTACAGGCCTGGCAGCAGCAATGGGAGGCCCGTAATCTGCCAGCACCCTATGGCAAAATGGAACCCACCAGCAGTGTGAGGAGACCTGAAAGTGGCACATGGCAGAGTGTGGCGATGGAGACAGCAGCAATGGGAGGCCGTACAGGCACCCATGACACACTCTGGACCTGGCAGCAGCATGAGGAGGCGGTACAGGGGCCCATGACAGATTACGGGCCTGACAGCAGCATGAGGAGTCGGTACGGGGGCCCATGGCAGATTACGGGCCTGGCAGCAGCAATGGGAGGTCCGTAATCTGCCAGCACCCTATGACAAAATGGAACCCACCAGCAGTGTGAGGAGACCTGAAAGTGGCACATGGCAGAGTGTGGCGATGGAGACAGCAGCAATGGGAGGCCGTACAGGGACCCATGACACACTCTGGACCTGACAGCAGCACGAGGAGGCGGTACAGGGGCCCATGACAGATTACGGGCCTGGCAGCAGCAATGGGAGGCCCGTAATCTGCCAGCACCCTATGACAAAATGGAACCCACCAGCAGTGCGAGGAGACCTGAAAGTGGCACATGGCAGAGTGTGGCGATGGAGACAGCAGCAATGGGAGGCCGTACAGGGACCCATGACACACTCTGGACCTGGTAGCAGCAAGAGGAGGCGGTACAGGGGCCCATGGCAGAGTGGCGAAGCGTAAGCAGCTTAAATTGAAGGCCATACAGAGGCCTATGTTAAAAATAATAACATGTTTGGGGCATGATTCATGGCGGATTTAGTCAGTTGTGTCAGGAACTGGTGGTTTGAAATCCAGACTAATCCATGCCTGATTCATTTTCACAAACGTGAGTCTCTCCACACTTTGGGTGGACAGTCGTGTCCTCCGCGGAGTTACAATACCTCCTGCCGCACTAAACACGCGCTCCGATGCCACGCTACTGGCCGGGCATGACAGCCTTTCAAGGGCAAATTCAGCTAGTTGGGGCCAAAGGTCAAGTTTCGTTGCCCAGTAGTCAAGGGGATTGTCTACCTCGGTTGGCAGGGTGCTGTCCAAGTAGGCCCAAGCCTGTTGTTTGAGGTCCTGCTCCAGGTCCACCTGATGCTGCTGCTGCTGCGGCTGGTTAGTAGTTTCCTCACTGCGCTGGTGAAGAAAGCTACTCATCATCGACTGCAGACTGAGGCAGCCGCTGCTGGTGGAGCTGCCACTGCTCCTACCACCCCACCCCTCCCCTGCTGCCATGGCAGCGGAACGCGAGCGCACAGGGCCCACAGTGTCTGAGGATGGACGTTGGCGCAGAAAGGCAGAGACCAACTGACTACATAGGTGGTTTTTATAGTACGTTATTTTGGCCTCCCTCTCAGCAGGTGTGAAAAAGGCCACCATTTTTGAACGGTAGCGAGGGTCCAACAAGGTGGACAGCCAAAAGTCATCCCTCTGTCTGATGGTTATTATTCGGCTGTCGGTACGCAAGCAAGCGAGCATGCTATGGGCCATTTGTGCCAAGGAATGCGAGGGACTCCCTGCCTCCATCTCCACAGCATACTGCCACGGTGCGTCTGGGTCCTCTGTCTCCTCCTCCTCCTCCTCTACCAGATGCTCCTGCTCCTCCACTCCTGTCCGCTGAGTGGAAAAACCACCCATTTCACTCAATAATTCCTGAGCACCAATGTCCTCCTCTACCTCCTCCTCTTCTTCCTGTCCTGCCCCCACAGGGGTCATGTGGCGTTGAGATCTGTGCGCCACGTCTACCGCACCCTGACCAGCCATTGTTAACAGCATTTGTTCCAGGACGTGCAACAGAGGAATGACGTCGTTCATCCCATAGTCCTGCCGACTCACGAATAGCGTGGCCTCCTCAAAGGGCCTGAGCAAGCGGCAGGTGTCACGCATGAGCTGCCAATGGCTGACATCTAAATTACACAGGGGAGTACCTTTATCCGCTTGTAACATCAGGAAATCGGTGATGGCCTTTCGCTGTTCGTAAAGGCGGTCTAACATATGTAGGGTTGAATTCCACCTTGCTGCAACGTCGCAGATCAGGCGATGCTGTGGAATTCCGTTCTGCCGCTGCAGCTCAAGGAGGGTGTGCTTTGCGGTGTAGGAATGGCTGAAATGCATGCTTTAGTTTACGTGACATTTTAAGGATGTCTTGCAGTGGGATGGTGGATTTTAGGAACCGCTTGACAACCAGATTGAACACGTGAGCCATGCATGGCGCATGGCACAACCTTCCTTGACGCAGAGCAGACACCATGTTCTTTCCGTTGTCGGTCAACATGGTTCCGATTTTCAGTTTGCGCGGAGACAGCCATCTGTCGATTTCTCTGTTCATTACACTCAGAAGTTCCTCCCCTGTGTGACTACGTTCGCCAAGGCATACCAGGTGCAGCACAGCGTGACACCGTTGCGCCCTGCACATGTGATATGCCGGTCGGGTAATGGGACTTGGCACGGGGGTGGCGGCTGAGGACACGGCGGAAGAAGAGGTGGTAGAGGCGGACATCTTTGCTGGACCAAGGACGTGCAAACGTGGAGGCAAAAGCGGCGTGACCTGTCCAAGTTGCTGGTGCGGCTGTGCCGGCACCACGTTCACCCAGTGGGCCGTAAATGACATGTACTGTCCCTGACCGTAGTTACAGCTCCACACGTCGGCGCTGCCGTGCACTTTGGCAGAGACCGACATGCTCAAAGACTGGCCCACCATCTCTTCTACATGTGAATGCAGGGCTGGCACTGCCTTTTTGGCGAAGAAATGCCGGCTTGGCACTCTCCACCGCGGCTCGGCACAAGCCATCATTTCTCGGAAAGGTGCTGAGTCCACCACTTGGAAAGGGAGGGACTGCAGCACCAGCAACTTGGACAGGAGGACGTTCAGCTTCTGCACCGTCGGGTGCGTGCTCGCAAACTGTTGTCTCTTGGAAACGGATTCCAAGAAAGACTGCTGACGGAATCCGTGAAGAGGAGTAGCAGGAGAAGGAGCATCTGAACGAGCGGAAGATGCCAACGAGCGACAACTCCCCTCAGCAGAGGTGTTGGAGCCTTGACTGGCTGATAGAGGGCGATTGACGTCGGGTGACGGAGCAAGTAACGGAGCGGGTGATGGAGCGGGGGCTGGGGCAGGCAGAACCGCCGTATCTTTATCACGGTTTTCCCAGGCCACCGAATGGCGACGCTGCATATGCTGACGCAACGCTGTAGTCCCAACATGGGCCCCCTGGCCACGCTTGACTTTCTGGCCACATAGTCGACATACGGCTACGTTTACTTCCTCGGGCGGTTTGACGAAAAATTGCCACACCGCCGAGTAGGAAACGTTGCCCCCGCTACTCCTCACTGGCTGACTGCTACTTCCTCCGTGCACACCGGCACCACTACTGGCCGTGGTGGTAGGCTGCAGTGGAGCTGGTGCTTTACTCCGTGGCCGTTTGGCTCCACTGACACTGCTGCGACCCTGCTGCCTCCTGGGCAACCCACCGACTGTTTTGCTCGCTGGCAAGCTGGCACCCTCTTCTCCTGATGATGCGGAAGCAATAGCCTGATGACGACGAGGCTGCCAAGTGCGATCAGCCTCATCATCATCAATTAGGGTCTCCGCGTCACTACTAGCCCCCTCGGCTGCGTGTGGGTCAGGAGACAGACCTGTCTCTAGACCGGCTACCGAGCCACTCTCCTCGCCAGTACTTCTTCGCCTGGCTGCTGAAGAGGCGTTCCTGACCGCCCTCTGTTAGCTCTTCCTCACTGTACAGTGGGGCTGAGCCCACAGCATGCGATACTTCGCTTGGTGAGGGAACACCAAAGGACAGGGGCAGGTAGAGGACACGTGATTTCAGTGGGCTTGCTCCCGGGCCATGCCAACTAATGGTTGTGTCTGACGTACCCACCGACCGTTGGCTGTAGGTGTCAGAGGTGACCTGGGAAGAGGAAGACGACCGAGCCAACCAATCGATGATGGCAGGGTTGTCGGTGGAGACACGACCGCTGGATGACACCGGGAGCACTGGCCTCGGCTGCGACAAGTGCTGCCTCGACCCCTTCCTCTGCTGCCACGTCTCCTCGCTCCTGAAACATTGCCTCCTCTGCCACTCCTCTGCGTGTTGTCTGACATACTCTTTAATTCAACGATTCTGTGTCCCTGAGTAACGATTCTGTGTCCCTGAGTAACAATTCTGTGTCCCTGAGTAACGATTCTGTGTCCCTGAGTAACGATTCTGTGTCCCTCAGTAACGATTCTGTGTCCCTCAGTAACGATTCTGTGTCCCTCAGTAACGATTCTGTGTCCCTGAGTAACGATTCTGTGTCCCTGAGTAACGATTCTGTGTCCCTGAGTAACGATTCTGTGTCCCTCAGTAACAATTCTGTGTCCCTGAGTAACAATTCTGTGTCCCTGAGTAACGATTCTGTGTCCCTCAGTAACAATTCTGTGTCCCTGAGTAACAATTCTGTGTCCCTGAGTAACGATTCTGTGTCCCTCAGTAACAATTCTGTGTCCCTGAGTAACAATTCTGTGTCTGTCCCTGAGTAACAATTCTGTGTCTGTCCCTGAGTAACAATTCTGTGTCCCTGAGTAACAATTCTGTGTCCCTGAGTAACAATTCTGTGTCCCTGAGTAACGATTCTGTGTCCCTGAGTAACAATTCTGTGTCCCTCAGTAACAATTCTGTGTCCCTCAGTAACAATTCTGTGTCCCTGAGTAACAATTCTGTGTCTGTCCCTGAGTAACGATTCTGTGTCCCTGAGTAACAATTCTGTGTCCCTGAGTAACAATTCTGTGTCCCTGAGTAACGATTCTGTGTCCCTAAGTAACGATTCTGTGTCCCTAAGTAACGATTCTGTGGCCCTAAAGTCTCTGTGGCCCTAACTCTGTCCCTAATACAGACAGGTCTGTCTCTCTTGAATGACAGGAGGCTAATGGAGAATTCTAAGATGGCCGCAATTTATAGCTCCACCATTACACAGTGCTGGCTGGCTGCTGATTGGCTAATGCGATCACATGTCATGAATGAATGCATTATGGGTCAGCGCGCCTTGTCTGCGCGCCTTCCCAGAGATCCCCGCTCCGTCGCCACACATGTCGCCGCCATTTTTGGGAAAATTCGATTCGTGCATCCGAAGTTTGCTAATTTTCGGATTCGGCGCAAATCGAATTTTTCCTGATCTTCTAAACGAATTCCACTTCGCCATGTTCGATTCGCTCATCTCTACATGTAAATAAAAAGAAGGAATAATACTGTTTATTTGTGATAGTGTGCACTGCTGAAGTTAGCGCAGATGTGGAATTAGTTATCTCCTCCACTGTTTCAGAGCAAAGTAACACACGAATGGAGGGGAATAGAGTAAGTGTGATGGGGCATCACTGGCAACCTAAACAGTCATTAGTAATTAGAAAAGATGAGAGAAGACCTGGTGGACAAAGCAAACCCCCCAAAGACAAGGTTTTAATAGAAACGGAGGATCATCAAGTACACCTCAAAGGGATCGGCAGCCTTGACAGAGGAGGCAATCTTAAAGTCAGTATGGAAACTCTTATAGGAGTTGGTGAGTAGATGGTGCCAACCCACAATAGATACAAACTATTAGCAGAACATTGGGGGAATTATTACCAATACTCTCCTAGGCCTTTTGTATAGAATTGGAGGAGGAGGGCCCAGAAAACTTTCCCTACAGAGGGGGACAGATGAGGCCTGAATACAAACAGCCCTATTTCCCAGAACAGAAGGTGCAAGAACCACAAGGTCTGGATCAAAGGAATATGGTTTTCAGAAGAGAAGGAGAGGCTGCAGAGCAGGAAGAAGGGTACAAAACCAGAAAAATGAAGAAGGGAAGTATAAAAGAAAGAATTTATAATTTAAGTAAGGTGGAACTGACACATAAAGAGAAGAATATTTTGAATCTGGGCTTGAAGTGTGCTATAAAGAGACCTATCAGTAAATTTGATGTCTATGTTGACACCCATAAATATATACGGAAATTGAACATGAAGAAATACTTTTTAGGCAACCCTTTGAACACTAAAATTAGAGAGCTGCCAGCAGGGGCAGGAGTTAATAATGGATTGAGGAACAAATTGACATTCAACCTTCCTATTTCAAGCAATTATCACGTGGAGGAGTTTAAAAATCTGGAATTGATGGATTTAGTAGTAACTAAGAAGAGGGTAAATCTGGCTTATATAAGAGAAACTTGAAAAGGGAAAGGAAATGATTATATGTCCAGTGGATAAAGGAAGGGGAGTGGTTGTTTTGGACTAGGAGTTCTATCATACTCCGTTAAATAAAATGTTGGCAGACCTTAATACATAAGTGAAATTGGAGAAGGACCCCACAAACAGATCTAGGGAAGAATTGAAGGAAGTGGTGGAATATGGGTACTTAACACCTAGTGTGTGTAGAATTCCATATACACACTTTCATAGAAGGCTACAGAATGTTTACAGAGATTACACCATTAATAAGTGTAGCCTGGTTACTACTCACAGCCGATCCCCCACTCTCCCCGCCGGGCAGAATTCAAACCGCTGCACTGTGACAGAGGAGATAGCGCAGCTCTCTGTGTGTCTGTCCGCTCACCCTTCCTCCTTCCATCAGGGTGGGAAGCCAGACAAACATAAGAGGACTGGAGGAGTTATGAGAAATGAGAGAAAGAAGAACTGATGTGGGCTCTCTCCGTACTTTTTAAGCCTCCATAGAGGGAGACATACCAACACCAGGGACCAATGAGAAAGCAGGAGAGGAGCATCATGAGATGTAGCCCCCACAGACAGACTGCCCATAGAAAAATAATAGGGCATGGACTACAGTCCCAAGTCTGCCTGTATCAAAGGAAAAAAAGAAGGGGGAAATCCTGGTGGGCAATTTGGATTCTCCTCACAGAGTATGGACAGGGGTGAAGGTGACAGGAACGTGTCAAGGAACTCCACCTAGAGAGAAAGAGCATGAGTCAGCATAGCTCATAGCCATGTGAGGGACAGCCAGGGGGTACAGAGCATGACCAGAGTACTGAGGGATGAAGCTACCCACCAGAGTCATCACGGGTAACCCAGAGTGAGTGGATACCCAGTCAAAGAGGCCAATGATACTGTGTTGCTGGGTCTGGTGAGAGGGCCTTGTGGTCGCTACAATTTTTCAACCACTTATGTGCCCAACACCTGTGGAACTTCCTATGAAACAGCAACAAGTGGAATTTACACAGGTGTTGGGCACATAAGTGGATGAAAAATCAGTAGATAGACTTTTATTTATGGACACTCTTTAATTTATGAATTATATTTTTGGACATTATTTAAATCATGCTTTGATTCTCATTTAACGATATTAGCACTTTGATGTATTTGTGATATGTTTTATACATATTGGGAATTAATTTATTTTTAGTGGAGTGTCTTTTTTATTAAAAAAAAACTTTTGACATTGATGTATTTGTAAATGTTGATCATATCCCCCCTTAATCTCCTCTTCTCAAGAGAGAATAAATCCAGTTCCTCTAATCTTTCCTCATAGCTGAACTCCTCTTGGCGCCGTCCGCACGCGATTGTGCAGCCTCCCGGCGTCTGGGGCTAATTGTGTGCAATAAAAAAAAACATATGTGCTGAGAGCGCGTGCCCTGCACACTACCAGCACACATGTCCGGTACTCATGGAAAGGTCCCAATCTCCTCTTTCGATCGGGGACTTTCCCGATCATGTGACCCAACGTGATGGTGTGTCACGGCGGTCATATGACCCTAAACCCCGCCCCTCCTCCCGGCTTCTGAAACCCTTAAAGGGCCGGGAGTCACCGGCGCCAAGGGATTAATACAAGAGAGGATTTTGCTCGCTTTAGAAACCGCATCTTGGCATTGCTCCCAGATCCTTCTTCACCATTGATTCCCCCAGTTGTACCCCCCCTAGAATGTATTATGCATCCATATTCTTAGCCCCCAAGTGCAGAACCTTACATTTATCAACATTAAACCTCATTTGCCACATAGTTGCCCAATTAAACAGTGCATTAAGGTTGGCTTGTAAGTTGGAGACATCCTGTAAGGACAATATTCCATGGCACAGCTTGGTGTCATCTGCAAAGACTGAGATGGTATATACAATCCCAGACCCTATATTGTTTATAAATATATTAAAAAGTAAGGGTCCCGACACTGAACCTTGGGGTACAGCACTGACAACCCTAGACCATTCAGAGTATGAATCATTAACCACTACTCTCTGAATACCATCTTTTAGACAGTTTTCTATCCATTTACATACAGATTTTTCCAAGCCTGTTGACTTTACCTTACACATTAGCCGTGTGTGGGGAACTGTGTCAAACGCTTTTGAAAAATCCAAGTATACCACGTCCACAGCCACCCCTCTGTCCAAGATTTTGCTCACCTCCTCATAAAAAGAAATCAGTTTTGTTTGACAACTTCTGTCTTTCATGAATCCATGCTTTCTGTTGCTTAAAATATTTTTTTTTTACAGCAAGAACTCATTTATGTTGTCTTTTATTAAACTCTCCAGTATCTTCCCAACTATAGAAGTTAAACTAACAGTCTATAATTACTTGGTAAAGATTTTGATCCCTTTTTAAATATAGGCACCGCATTGGCCTTATGCCAATCTAGTGGTACTATGCCAGTCATTAAAGAGTTAAGTTAGTGTAGTAATATTTTAATTTATGCTACTCCTGATGTTTATTATTATTTGTTATTGCTGATGTGCTAACTACCCCTTTGATTCTAGTTAGTAATATACTGTAAAACCTAGTTTTTGCCTATTTGACATAGCCAATACCCTGTGCGTAATAATCTATCTTCGATGTACTCCTTTATGTTCAATTTGTCATTTAATCTAACCCGTATCAATAGATTAAGGGCATTTACCAATAAACTGGTGTCTGTTTACTGGTAGTGACCCACAGCTATTTTAAAGGTATTTTACACTCATGTATTTATCCATGCTTGCAGTGCTTTTTAGTCAACCAGGTATGTAAGAGGAGCTGAGGTTGTTCTTGGAGTCGAGGCACAGAACAGAGAATCCAAAGAACAGAGGTATACCGCTCAAGCAAACAATCCAGATCAATCCACTACAGGTGCAGGCTCTGGCTCGCCACCACATATGATGCAACAGGAAGAAGGGTCAGCTGCACACCAGAGGAGTGATGAATATAGTGTATATTAATTGATCCATAGGACACACAAAACACCAGGATATGAATACAGGACCTGTTAATGCGTTTCACGCGATCTCGTGATTAAACACTAGATTGCGTGAAACACGTTAACAGGTCCTGTATTCATGTCCTGGTGTTTTGTGTGTCCTATGGATCAATAAATATACACTATATTCATCACTCCTCTGGTGTGCGGCTGACCCTTCTTCCTGTTGCAAAGAACAGAGAACCCAAAGTTACCAAGCAGCTCCTTCAGGGGTGGCGCTACGTAAGAGCAATGTCTTATCATTGGTGACTCTTGTCAATTATGTCATCTCTGTGAAGGGTCTGAAGCCTTCTATGGATATCAGACAGCCTGTACCCCTTCTTCATCAAGAACTCAACGATGGCACGTTGCTTCTCCTTGGAATCCATTTTTTGTCTCCAATCAAAAATAAGAATCATAGTTACTATAGAGGAATAGTTACTCTACCAACATGTAAAATTTTAATGACCTATGTAATTTAATAAAAGTTACGCCTACTCTTTCACTAGTTTCGTTGCAACCCTTGTAATTGCTGCAGTAGCAGCAATTTAGAAGAACAAATATTTTTATTCTCTCCAGTTGATTGGCATTCGAGTTTGTGATATTTTTAAGTTTTACTAAAGTTACAGTACACTAAATATCAAGTTCAAATCTTCTATGAGATTTGCATTTGACCTATGCAAATAGCATGGTATGCACAAATTGGACATTGGCAGAGAAGTCAAAGTCAACGATGTAACCTTGTCTGTGTTGATCTATAACTCTGATGTTTTGTCCAATTTTGTCCATATAACCCATCAAATCTTTAGTTCTTGTGTTCGGATCCACTTTAAAGGGTTATTTCACCTTTACTTAAAAAAGGTGAACCAACACTGGACACCCTTTCCACCCTTCATCTCCCAGTCCCTGCTGTACTTACTTGTGAAGGCGCTAACAAATCAGAATTAATGTGCTCTGCAATGACGAAGAAGAGGGAGAAGGGTTGTGATTTCAAACCACCCAACCGCTGAACAGCTGGGCAAGCCCGGAGATAAAGCAAGGACCAGGGAGGTGGGCAGGGTGCCCATTGTTAGTTCAACTTTACATTTCTTACATTTTTTTTCCCCCTGTTGGAGATTTTCCCTCATTCCCTGTTTTCACTAAGGGAGAGTTTGAAAACATGCGGTTGAACCACATTGAAACACATGACCCATTTACGCAAATGGTGCTGCTCTGCAAATGCCCCACAACCTGTGAATTGCACATGGTTGCAGTGCATTGGTGCAGCATTTACAGAGTTAAAAGAATTCCTTATGCTGCATTACCATATGATTTTCTACTATGGCCACAATGTTTTCACTGTTTACCTTGCCAGGATCTCCTGCTGCTTCCTAATGAACCTGCTTGACCAGTTTTTACCAATGTTAATAACACACCTTCCAAGCACACTCCAAGTTATTTGTGGCCTTGCTTGACTGGTCTGTCCTAAAACCCACAAGGTTATCAGAATATCGGCTGTTGCTGTGCATTTGTTGTGGTGTAGGGCCATACGCCAATGGTATGTACAGGAGTGCACACTGTTTTTTTTAGATAACTCATCATAAATCATTTTATACAGAAAGGGGAAGGAAATTTGGTCAGCTCTTTTCCCTTCCAGTTGACCTTAGTTTTAAGTTTATATAGGTAGTTTCAGTCCTCTTCCTTTGTCAGTGGATGTACGTAGTTAAATGGTTGATCAAGAGATACTTCTTGAAAGTTGTGGCAGCTTAAAGAACACGGCGATGGAAACAAGTGATGACTTGAAGAAGACTTCCATCACCTTACTAGACCCAACGGACAGTGGAATGAGTCTCCAGCAAATGTAAGACTTGTAATGACTAATTGGCAGGTTTTTTTTTTTTTTTTTTTTTAAAGTAACCCAAATTTTTGGGGGATTATTATGATTTTGAGTCTCTACAAAGAGCGGTGCTCATCAAAAGCAATGTGTTCTGTCAAAACATGACCTTGTCTGGGAAGGGTTTAGATGGATCAGAAGGGGTTTCAGGTTATTACGTCTCAACTTTATTTAGTTTGAGAGATTGGGAAGTATGCTATGTGTAGTGCTAAAATTCATTATCATACTTAATAAGAGAATCTATTTGGTCCAAGCAGGACAAAGTGTATAATACATAAATTTATCCTGGTGGTAATTGTTACTTTGAGGACTTCCTCTCATTAAGTGATTCTACAATCTGCCTCATTGTCTACCAAACATCAAGCAGTACAGTAAAACCCTATACTGCTCATTTCAGTTGTCTCACATAATACTGTACATTCTTTTCACTCCTTGTTTGGTTCCACTTATTTCTTAGGTACACATTATGTGCTACAGTGACTGTGGTCTCCCATGTTTGTTCATTTCTCTGCCTTGTGACATTGCAATATCTCTCTTCTCTGCTCCTGCATCTCAACTGCAACTTATACCTTTGGGACTGAATACTGAGTGGTCTTTTTGGAAATTAAAGGATTATCTATCCACACGTAGGAGGTGGCCACATCTTGGCCCTCATGGCCTTATGGAATAGAGGAAGGGTAGCATTAGTCTCAGGGACAGGGGGGATTTTCCTCCTATGCCAGTACTAATAAGATGTTGTGCTGGTGGCACTAAGTGTATATACATTCAGAGATCGATCAGAGTGGAATTAACAGTCAATGAAAAATGCTGGCCATTATATAGTTATCTGCTCACCTTTTAGATCCGCTAACTCAACAACCGGTTTAGGGAATTATTTCAGTTTTTCACAGCTCACAGAGTTGTTGTGTGACTATAAAATGGTATTGCTCAAAGGCATGAAAAGTTGACTGTGTTTGTTTCCAAGGCCAAAGGTTCCCAATACTCCCTGGGACAGAAGCTACACTGCTGCATGAGTAAGAATGAATGTCCCTTCCTAGAAACAAAAAATATAAAATGTAGCTTATATTGTATTAGTACATTTTTTTCTACGATGAATACAATGTTTTCACTGTGTGCCTTGGCAAGATCTCCTGCTGCTTCCTAATGAACCTGCTTAACCAGTTTTTGCTAATTTTAACAACACACCTTCAAAGCAGACTCCAGGTTATTTAGGACTTTGCTTTACTGGTCTCAGACTTGCAAGGTCATCAGAATATCAACCAACACTGTGCATTTGTAGTGGTGTAGTCATTCACCTATGGTATGCACTGCACACTTGGTATGCGTGTACACTTACTTCTTTAGAAAACTCATTCTAAATAATATTTTGCAGAAAAGGGAAGGAAATTTTGGTCTGATGCATATTGTACACCAGCCTGTTCAGCTGAACTTAGTTGGTGAGGTTTATTTAAAGTTTATGTAGTGCTACCCCCCCCCCCCACCCCCCACCCCATAGTAGCCACTTGGTTGATTGGGTCCTCTGTTCTTTATGTCCACTCAATAAATAACCTCAGCCCCTCTGGCACACTTGGTAAAATGAAACTGCTGCAAGCACTTATAAGGACACCAGTATGGATACCTTTAACTTGATTGTGATTTACTACCAGGAAATAGACACAACACTGTTTAGTGGTAAATGAGTGGCTAAAATATGTCGAAATGTCCCCTGAGAGGCACCTCTTAGCATGAACATTAGGTAAATGTCTCTGTGTAGCAGCTGAAAAGGGGCAGTCCTAACCCTTCATCCAGCTGGTGTTGGGGCCCAGCTGTACTGTTGGTACACATGGAAATATTCCCAGTCAAGCCTGCAGGTAGCAATAAGGCTGCTAGATGGCTGTATGGTCAGTTTAAAGGGCTCAGTCTCTGTACCAGCAAATAATAAATTCCCACAGCAGCAGCTCACCAGTCCCAGCAATATTGCAGTTCACCATCCAGTCACACACAGCGATTAGTCCACTCTCTGTTCTGCACCCTGGTGACTCTGTTTGTCAGCACTTCCAAACTCAGCACTATGGATTCCGCTCAGGCCACCAATATGAAGCAGTGATGGTGCACACTGGACAGCGATGTGCACTCTCCAGTCTCCCTCATGGCAAGAGGAATCTTTGTCATTTACAACCTGAGAAAAAGCAGCTTTCTTCTCCTCCCAGCAACCGCCTCTCTGGGTAATGTAGTTCAAAAGCACTTGATTACACAGTAGTATCTCTCCTCAGGACTACAGTTCCCATAGTGCAGTTCTGCCTGATTCAATCTACTGAGCTCTTCCTGCTCAGCAGCTCCTTCCTCTTGCTAAAATGGCTGTTAACCAGTTCAGCAATGCAGGGCAACAGCTACAGAGAGCAGCTGTAGCCTGTGTTTTACTCACACTCATTCTTAACCAAACACCTGGCTACATTTATATAGGTAATTTCAGTCCTCTCTTTTGGTCAGGTGATGTACCGAGCTAAATGGTTGGGCAGGAGATATTTATTTGAAGCTGTGGCAGTTTAAAGGACATGCAAATGGAAACAGATAAGATGGAGAAATATTCCATGACTGTAGCAAATCTTTGATTATATTTTGAAAGTAGTACAAATTTTATTGGAATTATCATGATTTTGAGTTATTGGAAAGAGTTGATTGTAGCCGTATTAGTGCATTTGCGACAGAAACAATTGAGTACTGTCCGTGATACATTTTTTATTTGCACTAACATACAATTTTGAGGACAAGCTTTTGGGGAATGTCCCCTTCTTCAAGGTCTAAGTAGTACTACTCACAAAGTTAGCAGAATGTTAGAAGAGATGAAAGAAGAAAAAAAAAAAGGAGGCTAGAGATAAGATGCAGTCAAAGCGAAGGGGGAGGTGAGGTGATTAAGGAATCGCCTCATTCACAAACTGTAAGGAAAAAGGGTAACTATCAGGATACAAAAGCAGTCTTTGTTTGAAACCCTAACATCATTGGATCCTACCAACATTAACCAAATCAAGAATGAATTGGAAATTTTACAAAGACAAACACAAAAACTTGCCATGAATGGGAAACAAAAAAAAAAACTTCAGAAGCTGCACCAAGAGCAGACCTTTTGGATACAACCTAACCATAAAAGCAACCCAACATCTATACCTCCTACTATCAGTGACCTGGAATCTAATCCGGAATCCCAAGGTATCCCTTGTGTAAATTCTGGCCTGACTGAAAATGTGTATATAACAGAGGAACTTGGAATCATCAACTTGTCAAATCACAAACCTTCTGAACCAGAATTAACCATCCTCTCCAAAGGCCTTACATTCTGCCCAACCACCAAATTGGATCATTTACAAGTATTGTCAGATATGGAGGATTTCTTCAGGAGACTAAGGCTCAAAGAATATTTCCACAATAATGAAAGGAATCCTAGCACAATGGAGTGCTACACAAAGAAAAAGAACAGCTGCTTCACATCTCCACAAGGACACAACCCCAAACTCCTATATTGATAGCTTCAGATTGCGAGCTACATCCCTAATATCCACCCAGCAAAAGAAAATTCTGTACAATCTTTCACCACTAGAGCGAAGGGTTATACACGATTTGCGCAATAATCAGGCCATCACCATCAAACCAGCAGACAAAGGGGGAGCAGTTGTTATGATGGATACAAACAAATACATACATACATACATACAAACAAAAGGCCAGAGGCAGCTGGAAAATGCCATCTACTAAAAAAACTGGATTATGATCCAACCCAGGACTTTACAAAGCAATTAAAAGGTCTCATTAAAACACTTCCAGCCCACCTACATTCCGAACTTATAAATGCGATTCCGGATCATCCAGAAATCGGGGACTTCTACATGCTACCCAAAGTCCACAAGCCAGGAAATCCAGGCAGATCCATCATAATAGGTATGAATACACTCACCCAACAAATCTCAGGCTTTGTAGAAGAAATTTTAAAACCGTTAGTCATGAATACTGCTAGTTTCCTGCAAGCACAACTGACTTTCTGAACAAGGTCAACAACATGCAGCAATTACCATCTAATACACTTCTAGTGACTATGGATGTAGTATCCCTGTATGGTAATTTCCCTCACAAGGATGGATTAGCTGCATGTCACAGATCCTTATCATCCTCACCAAACCACAAATACGCTGCTGAGGATGTTACACAGCTCACTGAATTCATACTTACACACAACTACTTTGCTTTCAATAAAGACATCTATCTTTAATGTATGGGCACTGCGATGGGAAGTAAAATGTCACCCCAATATGCCAATTTATTTATGGCTGACCTGGAGGAAAAATTCCTGAACAGCATGGAACAAAAACCATACAGATACTATCGCTATATTGATGATATTTTCATCATATGGACAGAAGGTGAAGAAAACCTAAAACAATTTTACTCACTGATCAACACTTTTCATCCATCAATCAAAATAAAAATGGAATACTCAAACACACAGGTCAACTTCCTAGACACCACAGTATACATCAGGGATGATACGCTTCACACCTCAATATACTGGAAACCCACTGACAGATGCAACTACCTCCACAGTTCCAGCTTCCACCCCCAACACACGAAACGTGCCATCATACACATACCCCCCAACCTCAGAAATAAACTAATCAGTAGGAAACTTCCTTCTGATAATGATGTCACAAATAATGGAAGCGAACCCTGCATCAAGAAACGCTGCAAACTGTGCAACTAAATCAATCCATCAAAAAGTGTCAGACACTCAAAAGGGATCTTCAATATTTCCGGATCATACAGCTGCACCTCCAGTAATGTTGTGTACCTTATCCAGTGCAGAAAATGCAGCAAAGGATCTTATGTTGGAGAAAAAGGACAGAAGTTGCAAACAAGGATGAATTTGCACAGACATACCATCAAGGAACATAAAGAAGATGACCTCTGCACACCTGTAGGACACCATTTTGCACAACCAGGCCACATAATGGGAGACCTCAATGTTTTAGTACTTAAAGGAAATTTCAAATCCATTCAGGAAAGAAAAACTTTTGAACTAAGAATGATAATTCTATTTGACACAAGAGATAATGGCCTGAATTTGGACATGGGATTCCTCAATCATTATCCAACAGTTTTATGACTATTAGCTGTAGCTTGACTCCCTCTGTGTGAGTGTAGTATCCCCTCGTCCCCCCTCGCTTTGACTGCATCTTATCTCTAGCCTCCTTTTTTTTTTCTTTCATCTCTTCTAACATTCTGCTAACTTTGTGAGTAGTACTACTTAGACCTTGAAGAAGGGGACATTCCCCGAAAGCTTGTCCTCAAAATTGTATGTTAGTGCAAATAAAAAAAGTATCATGGACAGTACTCAATTGAGTTACTGGAAAGAGTGGCACTGATCAAAAGCAATGTCAAAATTTGACCATTTCTGGAAAGGATTTGGATAGATCAGAAGGGGTCTTAGGTTAATATATCCCAGCTTTGTTTAGTGTCAGATATGAAATGGTATCAAAATGTTTCAAGATTAGCTTTGTAACATGCCAAAAGGTCATCCATGGCATACTAACAGAGTTCTTGGCAGACATTAACATGGTGTTCCTTCTGGTCAGCAGCCTGGGGCCCAACCTGGCAGCAAAACAGCGCATTTTCAAATCACACATGAGGATTGCCTGGACTGTTCCATAAGACACACCAATAATGGCAGCAATGTTGTGGACTGTTCTCCAATGATTATCATTCACAAGTTGCCAAATGGTTTCAACATTTTCAGGGGTTGAGCTCATTGAAGGTCTTCCTGATCTTACGTCATCTTGAAAGTGATGTTCTTCCACTCTTGGAGCACGTGTGCCCTTCAAAACACCTCATTGTCAAATGTCTCAGTGGTAGATTTTCCCAGTTTCATGCAGAAATTCACGTTTGCTCTCTGTTCTAACTTGCTGTCCATGATGAAATAGCAGACGTGGTAACGCACGTGGTCAGAATAACAGCAGCTGAACAACTTCTGATGTACACAGGACAATGTCTTTTGGCACAATGATTTATGAAGGTCGATGCTCCCTGTGCTCGCCATCTGTTTACAAAACTAGCCTCAAAACTTTTTGAAACCACCTCGTATTGGGATGTATGCTATGCATAGTGTCGAGAGAGAGAAAACAGGTGGCGCACACACCTAGTGCATTATCCAAGGTTTGTTGTAGGAGTGAAAGAATAATATAAACATACTCACAGACGAAGCATGTATCTAAAAAGCATAGAAAAATGACAATGGCCACAACGGCAGGCAAGGTGTTCTCACTGTCAGTGCGGTTAAATGGCTGATGCGTTTCCCTTTCCTCAGAGCTGATGACCAGCCTCTGATGCAGATGTGTGATAAATGGAAAGTAGGAGCCTTGTCAGCCATTTGACCGCACTGACAGTGAGAACACCTTGCCTGCCGTTGTGCGCCACCTGTTTTTTCTCTATCCAGTGGCTGATTTCCCCATCTGAGGAGGGCTGCACCCCTGAAGCATTTCCTTTGGTTGTCGCTGTCCTGGTACCCTTGGCTTCCCTTTTGGCTGTGCATATCCTGAGGCCCTGGAGAGTACATACGATATCCTATGCATAGTGTCATTAGACTCTTTATAACAGCAGAGGAAAACAAGTCAATTGTCCCATCCAGTACTGCACCCAAATAGCAAAAGGTGGGGTACAATTCTTAAATAAACAGGTTATTAACAAACAAAAAGAAGAGAATATTGGAGATAACCTGCATTCAAAATATTACAAATATTACCTTTATTGACAAAATCTCTCCTCTTCTTTCCATGATGCAGTACTGGGTGCCTAAGTGGTCAGTTGTCAGGGCTGAGTGCTGTTACTGCCCATACATTTTTCTCATGACAGATGTACACCATTTAATATACAATCACTGTGTAGCCCTACTAATCAAAGTCAGCGTATATAATGATTGCATATGGATTATATATATTTACAGCCTATGTATAGGAAACAAGGCATTTACACCAAAACATCCTGTTATAAAATGTTTTGCATGCTGTTCGCTTGTACACATACCACATGTGCTGATTGAACAAACCCTCAGACATAACATCCTATAATGAACTGTCTTGAGCCTCTAACTACTCTGTAACCTAAGTGTTAGATCTTGCCTCTTACATGGAGAACTACTGTATTGAAACATTATTCCATTGTTCATTGTTTGTGGTGCCTTCCTCTCTCTCTTTCTGTCTCTGTAGTTTCTCTGCAATTATAAAAGTTAACACAATGTACCCTCCATTGAGTTGCACTTTTATTACTCTACAATTCCTCATTGTCTGGCACAGATGAGTTATATATAATGAATTCTGCATAGATTTTTTTTGGCTTAGATGTAAATTTATATTGCATTTAGAAATAACTTCTTTCGCTCGTATTTCTGTCTCTCAACTCTTTTCAAAACACAGCAAAATTCTACTTATTTGAATTAATGTTCCACCAAATAACTATTTTTAACTTGCTCCAACAGTTCAAAATGATCTCCCACATGCAATAACCAAAAATATAAGTGGGGCGGGGGTCGTACTGACATCCAATGTAAGGGGTTCCTTTTCTTACAAGACGAACAAAAATATATTCTGTCTGCATATTTCTCACCAGACCCCTTTACATCAAAGTCCCCTTTTACATCCGAGTACTCCTTACATCAGATTCCACATCAGAGTCCCCCCTTACAACAGACTTCAACCTTACATCAGACTGCCCAGCATAATCCTTGTTACATCAAGGTCCCCCCTTATATTAGAGTTCCTTTTATGTCATACTTCACATCAGGGTTCCTCTTTACATCAGAGTCTTCAGATTCCCCCCTTACATCAGAGACTTCATAACATCATGGTCTCTATCAGAGCCCCCCTTACATCAGAGTCCCACCTTACATCAGGGTCTCCATCAAGGTCCCCATCACAGTCCAATCCTACCTTACACACTTGCAGCATGGCTGTAGCAGCAGGGAAGAAGCATTGTTGTAGCAGCAGGTGGGAGCTGGAGCAGGACTGGAAGAAATATGTTCTGTCCATCTGTGAATGCTGCCACAAGTATACGAGAAGCCAATGATGAAGAGGATAACAGCACAACAGGGGGATCCTGCGTTGGAGGAAACCTGGACTTGGGGAAGAAGTGGACCTCTACTGACTTGAAAGCTGTGTGAAAACATGTTGGGTCCAAACTGAACTAAAACTTGTAGTGGGCCACATTTGGCTTGGTAGCCACAGTCTGGAGATCCCTGGTATAGACACTGCAATCCTATCAAAATGAGCCAAAGCTTTCCACCCATTATAATCACTTTTTGTTTACTTTTGACCTTAATCAAATGAAAAACGCCCACACACATTTCTGTTATTTTATAGACCCAGTCTGAATATCAGATTGATGAAATTATTGAATGGTAACAGTGAGACCGGGCACCAAATGACTTGCGTTTGTGAAAGGTTGTCACCAGGACTTGAAGGCATGGACAGCAAAATATAAATTAACCTCTTCACGCCGGGCGAACACAAATGTGCAGCCTCCCGGCGTTTGGGCCTAGAAACCGAGTGGCCGCACATTTGCGTTCTATTAAAAAAGACCATATGTGCTGAGAGCGCGCGCCCGGTGCACTCCTAGTACACATGGCCGGTACTCACGGAAAGGTCCCGATCTCCTCTTTCGATCGGGACCTTTCCTGATCATGTGACCGCCGTGATGGCGTGTCACTGCAGTCACATGACCCTAAACCCCACCCCGCCTCCCGGCTTCTGAAACCCTTAAAGGGCCAGGAGGCACCGGAGTGAAGGGGTTAAAGTTATAACCCTTCTCCATACTATTAAAAATAGGTTTTTGTCTCAGTCCCTGCTGAACAGATTTCCCATCCCATAACTTACTATAAAATCCCTGAATAGGGACACCATTGCCTACATTATCCAAAATGAAAGAAAACATTGTGGCAGGTTGGTATTGATCTAGTGCAGCCATTCTCAATGAAGGTACTGTGGAATGCTAAGGTTCCACCTGAAGTTTCTGGGGGTTTCCTGACCAATGAGTAATGACAGACTGATTTCCCAACTACAATGATCAATAATATAAGGTGGGTGGGGGGTACCCAATGACATCCAATGTAAGGGGTCCCGTTTCTTAATTTTTTTTTAAATTTACTGTTTTACTGTTACAAGTATTACAATCATACTATTAGGAAATATTCAAGAAATTAAATGCCAAAGGATTACAGACTAGTTGCTAAAAATATATCTATCTATCTATCCATTCAGTCGTATCCGATCCTTGGCGATTGCATGGACCGTCACTCGTAAGCGACTTTTTCCATGAATTCTCTTAGCAATTATTTTTACAGGGTAGGTTGCCAGGTCTTTCCCAACCCCTAGCATGCAGGAGATCCCATAAAAATATATAGAGTTTTATTTATACTTCATCTTAAAAACCACTACATATATAACAACACCTTAATAAAACTCCAATACAATAATCATAGCCTCCTCCTAAATAGGGGAATTTCATGTATAAACTCAAATATTTTACAATTAGATTGGAACAGCCTGATATTTAAAAAAAAGCAATCATCTCCTGATATTCCCTCTTGCCTCTCCGTACAGGATAGAGACCTGCTTCTTCAAGATGACTGAGAGAACATAGTACTGTATTGAGACCATTAGACTCAGAGTGATAGAGGCCAAGCCAACAGCCAAGCCCCTGGGGGGACAGGGACAATTTATCAAGCGCAGCTAGGAGAAACTGTAATAGATAGCAGGTGATCACATGACTATATTTGTAGATTGACGCTACATCCCAAGAAAGTGGACTTTCTCAAAATAGTTTGTGGTACTTGGCTGTAGACAGAAAGTGATTTAGGACACTGTGCTGCAGTGCTTTCTGTGTTTCCCAATAGACTTCAGCTGAATGGGTTAACACTACATTACCCCCATCCACCAGGGGGGCTGACAAGCAAAATAAGCTCAAGAAACTTGATGGTTGACAGCACTGAATAATGGGAGGTGAAGTTCAGGAAAGAAACTTTACTATGGCAGCTAATAGACTACTGAGCTTCAATTCCCAATGTGAACTGTGTAAAAAGAGAGAGAGCTGTATTATCAAAGGCTGAATACCAAGGCATTTTCTCTTTGCTGCGAGGAGATCAAGATGTGCACATTGGTGCTCCTATATGCACATCAACCTGCTACAAGTCTGCGGCTGTGTGCTTAGGACCAGAGTCACTCCAGACAGATCCAGAAGTGAGCTCATATCTGAACAGTGGAACCCCTGTTGCTGTATCACTGGGACTGGTGAGAGGACACTGCTTCAATTAGCCTGTTGCTGCTAGCAGAGAATGTGCTCATGAGAACTGGCCATTTAATTAGCAGCTTTATTTACTGCATGTAGACTTTATTGGGACTCTACTCATGTGCACCACCATAAAAACAAGGCCAAAACGCTAGCCAGCTGAAGAACTAGGTCTAAAGTCTGCTCACTCAGATAGCTGCTTCACAAGAAATTTGTCTATTGTTCAATGTAAGAGGTACCTCTGTAGGGAGTTTTACATTACATCATGACATTTGTTTAAAGTGCACTCTAACCTGGATATAGCCTATTGTTTACAGAAGAGTGATCGCACTATTGAATATCAATGCTATTACTGTTTTGCAGTATTGATTATAAATGCTGTTACTGTTTTCTAATGTCTTTACTTATTGCTGATTTTGCGGATTACCAGGTTTACTCTAATTTAGCTTCATAGAAGTCCATTCTATGCTGCTATAGCTTGGTGAATATATTGTCTAGTGAACTTATTAACCTAATCCTTTACTTATTCACGTGAATACTACTATTTACTGCAACGTATGACACTATATTGGGTTCACTTACCACTAACCAGTCTGATGTTTGCTTTTTAGTAGTAGTGCAGTTTCCTTTCCTTAACCTGGTGTGTCAGTTGGGCTGAGCTTGTTCTCAGAATCTAGTCAGAAGAACAGAGAACCAAAGCTATCAAGCAGTTAGAGCTACAAGTACCTTCACTAGTACCTTCACTGAATACCTCATGAACAAAGGGAGTGGCAAGAAAGAAGAGGTGATCATTCATCAGCGAATCAAGGTTTTTATCTCATCTAAAAAAGTGAAAAAGAACAGCCATGATTTACTTCAAGTTCTTCTGAGACCCTATTGGGAGAACGCTACCTGGTTAGCCAGTGACTAGTCTGTAATCCTTGGGTATCCTAAATGCCCCTTTGATTGAATATTTCCTATTAGTCACATTTACTGTTTTAACTAGAGTTCATTCCTATGAAACATTCAAAATGTTTTTACTGTATTCCTTCATTGATTTTGTTAATAGCAATATTAATTTTATTAAAATGAATTATTAATTGATATTTGTAATTGTAGTGTATTTAGGGAATGCTAGTAATAGACATGAGATATTCTAGATGTTTCCATAAACAGTCATGGCCGTACAACGTGGATGGTTTAAAGTAGCTGTAAACCTTGTGGTGGTAGTAAAGTCATTAATAAAGAAGTCCAGTAATAATATACAGAGTACATACAGGATATATATATATATATATATATATATATATATATCATATCAATAATTTCCTAATGTGCTAGCATGCATTGCATACTAACACATCATGAAAGACTTACTTTAAAACAAAGCCCTCTAGCGGTGTGCCGTCACTGCTGACAAGGCTTCCATCTTCACCGGGTCTTCCTTACGGGTTCACGAGCTCCAGCCATTTGAATGGCGAGCTGCAATGACGTCAGTCCTGTACATGTGCCTGAGAGTCACGGCCACAGAGCTCCGAAGGGCCGGCATGAGTAAGCTGTTCCTTCAGAGTAGAAAAAATCTGCGCTTGGATAAATACACAAAATGCAAAACTTAAAAAATAAAATAAAAAAGCTGCTTGCATAAAACGCAATATACAAATTATAAACAATGAAAAATGCATCGCTAAACTATAACACAATAAATAATCAACATAGGTTTTAATAAATTGCACAAAGAGGAGTTCGGCATGATCCACCATCACTAAGGCACCTGAATGAATATGCCCCTTACCAGACATACTGATCGAAACACACCGGTCAATAAACGCAGCCCAAAAGTTTGTATGCAGACAGAACTTGGCAGAAGCGCCAATCCTGGAAGCACAGTGTCTGTCCTGGGTCAGTCAGAGGCTTTACTCGCATGTAGCTACTCAGATGAGCAGTTACGTGTGACCAGCAGTGGAGTCAGCCATAGATCTGTACAGACTACAAATCTAAGAGTCACCGCGGATCGCGCACAGTGCATGTTACCACCAGCAAGAATCAAATGAGGTGTGGCCAAACATAGCCTTACTAAATGGTTTTTGCTAGAAAGAACCCCCAGTTCTGTGGGACTTTAGTGGCATCAATCCATAAGTCATAAGATTTACATTGTTCTTTATTCTGTATTTAAAATATAAAAATACAAACATAAAAATATGTAGAAGCGGCTGTTTATGAAGATCATATACATTATTATATCACCATCACGTAAGATTCCAAAATTACACAGTTTGTTTACAACAATCCAACACATTTCAGAGTACATATACTCCTTCTTCAGGGAGAGACTCTGCAAAAGGGTGATATGATCTATAAAGTTAAAGATACAATTGTTTAGAACATATATGCTACAATGTTAACACATCCATGTGTAGTATTTTTATCAATATAGGTATGCAATAATCACACCATCAAAAAATTGAAACAGCATAAACTTCAGCCATGCTTAAAAACATAGTCAGGTTTGCTACACCTCCTCAGCTCGCAATACAGCAGTTACTGATCACCCAGGGCCCCTCCAAATAGACACTGAGGATGCCTAGATCACCGCAGAAGGGGACTGGATAAGAGAAAAACAAAATCCAAACAGAGCAAAAAATACTGGTTGCTCTTGTAAAATACAGGGTGAACATATGTGTGCAACTAAGAGCCTTTGTACCTGGTGAGTGTGGTCTTGTGTTTGGCTGCTGGAGGCAGCGGGCCTGGCCACCGCATCTACCCTGCCCAGTGGACATCTTTGTTGCATGTATGTGGCCTATCGGTGTGTGACGTCATCCAGCACCACATGCCGGAGCGGCGTTGTGTATCAACATTTCAGGGGCTGAGCCTGGTACCAGAAGCGGATGGGTATGGACAGAAATAGAACTGACGATTTCTCCTTTTTTACTTTTTTCTAAAAGAAGCAATGATCTCAGGCCATTATCTCTTCCTTCTCTCCCTGGTATAAACCCTACTTGATCTACATGATCAGTGAACCACATCCCCTCAGGATACAACACTCACCGCAAGCACATTACTGATAGGCAAAGAGCACTTTTATTTGATCATCCATTTAGGTGGATCCATCCAAAAATCTTCCTTCCCCACAGTTGTACTTTAAAACTCAAAGTTCAAGATAAGTGAACAAAGCACCACATGGAGCGTAATCCCATTTAACAAATGTATTGCTTGTTCATTCCCATGAAAAACTCACTCACAAACATAAAAAGAATGGTCGCTCATTACAATCCAAATTCGTTAGACGTCAGACCTCCGCCATCACAGTAATGCATGCGGTATCTCACCACCCTGTCGATCCATGGACTGATGTTACTTCCTTCACGCCGTTTAGCCACGTCCCTAATGTTTCGTCCTTACAACTTCTTCTGAGGGAATGGCTAAACAGTATGTCGTTCCCTTATTTATAACTGACCTCTCTTAGAATTTAACCCTTTATACTCCCTTGTCCACCAATGTCCATTCTATTAACCACAGTGGTATCCAGACAGAGACATCTAGTAGTCACACATCATGTTACATCTACGTATATCCAGGGGTGGACTGACCATTTGGAAACTCGGGCCCTGCCTGAAGGCCCGGAGTCAGTAGGGGGCCCCATGAGATGCCCCTGGTACCTTTTTCATAGGCTTTTTTGAGTTTGGGCAAGGACACAGGGGCCCCATGATCCCCTATTGCCCGGGGGCCCCATGATCCCCTATTGCCCGGGGGCCCCATGAGTTGTCAGTCCGCCCCTGCGTATATCCAACATGATAAACAATTTCGACAGATCTCAATTAGCAGACCTCCATAGAATAATTGTGCATCAAACCACACTTTGTCCCTCCATCTGTCTATAATCAATCTCTTTACATCACAAACATTTTTTTTAAAATTTGGGTAAAATACATAATAACCTTCATACACATAACATTCAATGTGTTGAAACAAAACAAATAAAATGGTGTTGCACTAATATCAAAAGTACTAAGGACACAATAATTCGAAGAGTGGGGAGACAGAAAAAATAACCCCAAAACAAAGGTGATAAGTGTAAAGGCCTGAATCCAGACCTAATTAGGTGCAATGTGAACTGTGACAAAGACAATGTGAGTAATAATCAACAAGAGATCATAAATAATACATAATAATAATAATACCCTGATGAAGTCATGGGACAGTGACGTAACGTGTGGGTCCGTTAGCGGAGAGTGGTGATGGTCGGCGCCATTTTGGTACACCCTGGAAGTATAAACCCAGATCAATACATGTGTTTGAGGCCTGATTTCAGCTGATGTGATGTAAGCGTTCATTTGGCATTTCTCCATTAAAGTTTTTCCTTTGAAATTACTACACTATGGGAGTGCTCTCTCTTTTCCCTCTGGGGTGCGCCTGAGCTGGCTGATGTTTCTGTGAAAAGAATTACCAGTTTCAACACTACTGAAATCATTACGGTTATACGGTGAGGAAGGACATATTCCTGTGATCTGTGTGATTCTATCATCTTGGATATCTATTAAGGGCCCTGAGAGTGTGAGGCCTGAAAGCTGTGTGGCCCCTTGGGGTCTTGGCGTGGAGGTGAGGAGGCATTTTAGTTGGTGACAGATCTATCATTCATTTCACCCAGTTGCTTTGTTCGTTTGGAGTTGGCGGTCTATTTACATGGACTTTATACCGATTTGATGATCACTTATGTTTATTGTGATGTTCACTCGTTATTTGTTACATGTCACGTTGCTTTAATTATTTTTTTGTGCTTATTGACGCACGTTTATTTCCACTGTGCATTTTTCACTGGCATCATTCCTGATTATAAGGTGCATTTTTAGTTTCATGCACCTTGTATGATTAGTTTTGCACATATAATTTTTTGCTTTTTGATTTTGTCACAATTTTCTTTGCACGGCGCTTTTTGTGCCCTTTTATTTAGGACGTGTTAGTCCTATTATGTTGAATACATCATTTATGTTCACTTGTTGATTATTGTGCACGTTGTTTTCATCGCAATCCATATTGCACTTAGTTTGGTCTGGTTTCAGACCTTTACATCTGTATGTATTTTTTATGATGCGTTTATAGTTTCATGCATTTATAGTTTCATGCACCTTGTATGATTAGTTTTGCACATATTTTTTGCCATTTGATTTTGGCACAGTTTTCTTTGCACAGTGTTTTTTTGTGCACTTTTATTTAGGACGTGTTAGTCCTATTATGTTGAATACATTATTTATGTTCACTTGGTGACTATTGTTCACATTGTATTTCATCCAGGGTGGATAAAAATCAATGATTTTTTTTAAAAAATCAAAAAAATTGGATTTTTTAAATTTAAATCGGATTTTTTTTATTTAAATTGGATTTTTTTAAATAAAATGCTTTTTGGAGAAAAATATATTACCATCCAAAGGTTATTCCATCGTGAAATAAATATTAGTTTTTTAATGATGTAGAATAAGGCTGTATATGTTTATTTATTTGGTAAATAAATTCCATGAATCCATTCACAATGTCATGCTCTTCCAGAGGTTTTTGTAAGATTATTGGGCAGTTTCTCTCCCTACAAGATATTATCACAGATTCTTGGTTTACTTTTGCAGTTCTCAAAACTGAATTTGACTCAGCGGAGATCACATGCCTCTTCTTCACAGCAAAAATGTTATAACATGAACAGAGTTAAGAAAAAGACCTTAATCCTAACTTCTACAAACCTTTGAATACAGAATCAACCCCTTCAGTGCTAAGTTTCAAGAAGTTCAGTGAATAGAATAGAAACAATATTTTTCTGATTGTTTGGAGTGGAATAGGTCTGCACAAGAAGAAAGTGAAACTAAGTGTGAGGAGGAAGGGGCTGACAGTCTAAGTTTCTTAAAATATATATATTTTGTTTAGCCGAATTAGTTAACAAACATGGATGTTTGTTTAAGCAAATCACATATGCTGGAATGTTATTGTTTCAGTTGAATAAATCTATTTAAATTGTTATTATTAAGGTAATAATTATTTTTCTCCTTCCTAAGTACAACAGCAAAGTTGTCCAAATATGAATGATTAACCTATTAAACTGGGGATATAAAAAACTAATATGAAAAGTTGTTATTCTAAAAATCTTCATCTACTTGCATATTAAAGTTATACCAGCAAGAATTAGTCTTTATGTAGAAAACTAGGATTTAAATCAAGCCTTACTGACTAGTGATTTAAATCGTTATTTAAATTGTGATTTAAATCAGTTTGATTTAAATAAAATCCACTCTGATTTCATCACAATCTATATTGCATTTAGTTTTCACTGGGTTCAGGCCTTTACATTTTTATGTATTATTTATGTTCACTTGCTAATTATTACTCAAGTTGTCTTTGTCACAATTCACACCTAATTAGGTCTGGATTCAGGCCTTTATACTTATCACCTTTGTTTTGGGGTTATTTTTTCTGTCTCCCCACTCTTCAAATTATTGCGTCCTTAGTACTATTGATATTAGTGCAACACCATTTTATTTGTTTCGTTTCCTTGTGCTAGTGGTGTCTAGGTCTAGCTGTTTGCAGCTTTTTTTCAATAGTCCTATCTATACCTATATCAACGCAGAAGGTTTTTTCTATTATTCAATGCGTTGAACTTTCAAACAAACACCTAACATTATGAGCTCAGTACTGATATCTATTTAATAGTCGCTAATAAAACAGTTGATGTCAATTTCAATGTTAAAGCCCTTAGGAATTAATGTATCTGCCATATAAATCCATTTTGTTTCTCTTTTATTTATTTATTTCAGGTACTTATATAGCACCGTCAATTTATGCAGCACTTTACATATATATTGTACATTCACATCAGTCCCTAACCCTCAAGGGGCGTACAATCTAAGGTCCCTAACTCACATTCATACATACACATACTAGGGCCAATTTAAACAGGATCCAATTAACCTACCAGCATGTCTTTGGAGTGTGGGAGGAAACCAGAGTACCCAGAGGAAACCCACGCAGTCACTGGGAGAACATGCAAACTCCAGGTAGGTGGTGCCGTGGCTGGGATTTGAACCAATGACCCTAGTACTGCCAGGCGGAAGTGCTAACCATTTAGCCACTGTGCTGCCCACCTTTTAGATAAACCCCTTACCATATTACCGCCCCTCCACTGAGGCAATATCCTATCTACCTCCCAAAATTTTAAACCAGCAGAATCCCTTTCATGACACTGTCTAAAATGTAGTGAAATGCTATGGTACTTGCATCCTATTCCAATGTTTTGCTATTCACTTGCCCTCCTGAGGATTTACCCCTCTTCCTGGCCAGGCCATTTTTTGCATTACGGCACTGCTTTACTTTAACTTGCGCGGTAATGCAACGCTGCACCCAAATTAAATTAATGTCCTTTTTTTCCCCATGAATTGAGCTTTCTTCCGGTGGTTTTTGATCGCCTGTGCCTTTTTTATTTTTTGTGCTATGACAAAAAAAAAAAAATGTCAATTTTGAGAAAAAAACTATATTTTTTACTTTTTGCTATTAAACATGTCCAGTGAAAAAATTTGAAATCAAATTTAGGCCAAAATGTATTCTGCAACATATTTTTGCTTAAAAAAATCCCAATACGTGTAAATTAATTGGTTTACATGAAAGTCATAGCGTTTACAAATGGCGGTATAGATACTGGAATTTTTAAATTTTTATATTTACTAGTAATGGTGGCGATCAGCGACTTATAGCGGGACTGCGGCGGGCATTCTGACACTGGGGGTTTTTTTCCTGAAGAAGGAGTATATTTACTCTGAAATGCATGGTGTTATTATTATAATACAGTATTTATAAAGCGCCAATAGTTCGCTCAGCGCTGTACATTACAAAGGGGGACAGAACATGTGACAGAACAATACCAATACAATGCAAAACATGAGGGGATCGAGGGCCCTGCTCTTTCGAGCTTACAATCTAGGAGGGAGGGGATAGTGGTACAGGAGGAGATAGCTGTGGGGGATGGAGTGGTAGGAAGAGTGGAGGAGGTCGGCAAGTTAGCAGGGGGTGGGGTAGGCTTCCCTGAAGAGATGGGTTTTCAGGGTGCGCCTAAAGGAGAGGAGAGTAGGTGATAATCTGATGGGTTGGGGCAGGGAGTTCCAGAGGATGGGTGACACCCTGGAGAAGTCCTGGAGGCGGGCATGGGAGGAGGAGACCAGGGAACTAGAGAGAAGGAGGTCTTGAGAGGAGCGGAGTGTGCATGTTGGGCGGTACTTGGATATTAGGTCAGTGATGTAGTTCGGGGAAGTATGGTGGACAGCTTTGTACGTCAGTGTTAGGATTTTGAATTTGATCCGTTGTGCAATCGGAAGCCAGTGGAGGGATTGGCAGAGGGGGGTGGCGGAGATGGAGCGGTTGGAAAGGTGAATGAGTCTGGCTGCCGTATTCAGGATCGACTGAAGCGGGGATAGCCAGCGGCGAGGCAGGCCAGTGAGGAGGGAGTTGCAGTAGTCCAGGCGTGATATGATGAGGGAGTGGATGAGCTGTTTAGTGGTTTCTGGGGTTAGGAACGTGCGGATTTTGGCGATGTTGCGGAGGTGGAGTCTGCATGAGTTTGTTAAAGATTGGACTTGGGGCTGAAAGGATAGGTTGGAGTCCAGAATGACACCAAGTACTCTGGCCTGGCTTGATGGTGGCGTTGTTGGATGTGATGGAGAAGTCAATGGGGGGTGGTGTCCGGGCTGGGGGGAAGACAAGAAACTCGGTTTTGGAGAGGTTCAGTTTAAGGAAGTGGAGTGACATCCAGTCTGATATGTCGCTCAGCAGGTGTGTGATGGTATTGCTGTAAACAAACTGTAAATGAGGGATATTATATGATGGTGATATAATAATGTATTATATACAGCCGCTTCTACATATCTTTATGTTCGTAATTAGAGATGAGCGAATCGAAGTAGGCAAAGTGGAATTCGTTTCGAATATTGGAAAATTTTCGATTCGCGCCGAATCCGAAAAATAGCCTACTTCGGACGAAATCGAAATTTTTCCTAAAATGGCGGCGGACATGTGCGGCGACGGAGCGGGGATGTCTGGGAAGGCGCGCAGACAAGGCGCGCTGACCCATAATGCATTCCTTAATGACATGTGATCGCATTAGCCAATCAGCAGCCAGCCAGCCAGCACTGTGTAATGGTCGAGCTATAAATGGCGGCCATTTTAGAATTCTTCATTTGCCTCCAGTCATTCAAGAGAGGCAGACCGCTCTGTATTAGGGACAGAGTTAGCGCCACAGAAACGTTACTTGGGGACAGAGAAACGTTACTTAGGGACAGAGAAACATTACTCAGGGACACAGAATTGTTAGTGAGGGCCACAGAATCGTTACTTAGGGCCACAGAAACGATAGTTAGGGCCACAGAATTGTTACTCAGGGCCAGACAGAATTGTTACTGAGGGCCACAGAATTGTTACTTAGGGCCACAGAAACGTTACTCAGGGCCACAGAATTGTTACTGAGGGAAACAGAACTGTTACTTAGGGCCACAGAAACGTTAGTTAGGGCCACAGAATTGTTACTCAGGGACAGACACAGAATTGTTACTGAGGGCCACAGAATTGTTACTTAGGGCCACAGAAACGTTACTCAGGGACACAGAATTGTTACTGAGGGCCACAGAACTGTTACTTAGGGCCACAGAAACGTTAGTTAGGGCCACAGAATTGTTACTCAGGGACAGACACAGAATTGTTACTGAGGGACACAGAATTGTTACTGAGGGCCACAGAACTGTTACTTAGGGCCACAGAATTGTTACTCAGGGACACAGAATTGTTACTGAGGGCCACAGAACCGTTACTTAGGGCCACAGAATTGTTACTCAGGGACAGACACAGAATTGTTACTCAGGGACACAGAATTGTTACTGAGGGCCACAGAACCGTTACTTAGGGCCACAGAATTGTTACTCAGGGACACAGAATTGTTACTGAGGGCCACAGAACCGTTACTTAGGGCCACAGAATTGTTACTCAGGGACAGACACAGAATTGTTACTCAGGGACACAGAATTGTTACTGAGGGCCACAGAACCGTTACTTAGGGCCACAGAATTGTTACTCAGGGACAGACACAGAATTGTTACTGAGGGCCACAGAATTGTTACTTAGGGCCACAGAAACGTTACTCAGGGACACAGAATTGTTACTGAGGGCCACAGAACTGTTACTTAGGGCCACAGAAACGTTAGTTAGGGCCACAGAATTGTTACTCAGGGACAGACACAGAATTGTTACTGAGGGACACAGAATTGTTACTGAGGGCCACAGAACTGTTACTTAGGGCCACAGAATTGTTACTCAGGGACACAGAATTGTTACTGAGGGCCACAGAACCATTACTTAGGGCCACAGAATTGTTACTGAGGGACACAGAATTGTTACTGAGGGCCACAGAACCGTTACTTAGGGCCACAGAATTGTTACTCAGGGACAGACACAGAATTGTTACTGAGGGACACAGAATTGTTACTTAGGGCCACAGAAACGTTACTCAGGGACACAGAATTGTTACTGAGGGCCACAGAACCGTTACTTAGGGCCACAGAATTGTTACTCAGGGACAGACACAGAATTGTTACTGAGGGCCACAGAATTGTTACTTAGGGCCACAGAAACGTTACTCAGGGACACAGAATTGTTACTGAGGGCCACAGAACTGTTACTTAGGGCCACAGAAACGTTAGTTAGGGCCACAGAATTGTTACTCAGGGACAGACAGAGAATTGTTACTGAGGGACACAGAATTGTTACTGAGGGCCACAGAACTGTTACTTAGGGCCACAGAATTGTTACTCAGGGACACAGAATTGTTACTGAGGGCCACAGAACCGTTACTTAGGGCCACAGAATTGTTACTCAGGGACAGACAGAATTGTTACTCAGGGACACAGAATTGTTACTGAGGGCCACAGAACCGTTACTTAGGGCCACAGAATTGTTACTGAGGGACACAGAATTATTACTGAGGGCCACAGAACCGTTACTTAGGGCCACAGAATTGTTACTCAGGGACAGACACAGAATTGTTACTCAGGGACACAGAATTGTTACTGAGGGCCACAGAACCGTTACTTAGGGCCACAGAATTGTTACTCAGGGACAGACACAGAATTGTTACTGAGGGCCACAGAATTGTTACTTAGGGCCACAGAAACGTTACTCAGGGACACAGAATTGTTACTGAGGGCCACAGAACCGTTACTTAGAGCCACAGAATTGTTACTCAGGGACAGACACAGAATTGTTACTGAGGGCCACAGAATTGTTACTTAGGGCCACAGAAACGTTACTCAGGGACACAGAATTGTTACTGAGGGCCACAGAACCGTTACTTAGGGCCACAGAATTGTTACTCAGGGACAGACACAGAATTGTTACTGAGGGCCACAGAATTGTTACTGAGGGCCACAGAACCGTTACTTAGGGCCACAGAATTGTTACTCAGGGACAGACACAGAATTGTTACTGAGGGCCACAGAATTGTTACTTAGGGCCACAGAAACGTTACTCAGGGACACAGAATTGTTACTGAGGGCCACAGAACCGTTACTTAGGGCCACAGAATTGTTACTCAGGGACACAGAATTGTTACTTAGGGCCACAGAAACGTTACTCAGGGACACAGAATTGTTACTGAGGGCCACAGAACCGTTACTTAGGGCCACAGAATTGTTACTCAGGGACAGACACAGAATTGTTACTTAGGGCCACAGAAACGTTACTCAGGGACACAGAATTGTTACTGAGGGCCACAGAATTGTTACTCAGGGACAGACACAGAATTGTTACTGAGGGCCACAGAATTGTTACTTAGGGCCACAGAAACGTTACTCAGGGACACAGAATTGTTACTGAGGGCCACAGAACCGTTACTTAGTGCCACAGAATTGTTACTCAGGGACAGACACAGAATTGTTACTGAGGGCCACAGAATTGTTACTTAGGGCCACAGAAACGTTACTCAGGGACACAGAATTGTTACTGAGGGCCACAGAACCGTTACTTAGGGCCACAGAATTGTTACTCGGGGACAGACACAGAATTGTTACTGAGGGCCACAGAATTGTTACTTAGGGCCACAGAAACGTTACTCAGGGACACAGAATTGATACTGAGGGCCACAGAACCGTTACTTAGGGCCACAGAATTGTTACTCAGGGACAGACACAGAATTGTTACTGAGGGACACAGAATTGTTACTGAGGGCCACAGAACCATTACTTAGGGCCACAGAATTGTTACTCAGGGACACAGAATTGTTACTGAGGGCCACAGAACCGTTACTTAGGGCCACAGAATTGTTACTGAGGGACACAGAATTGTTACTGAGGGCCACAGAACCGTTACTTAGGGCCACAGAATTGTTACTCAGGGACAGACACAGAATTGTTACTCAGGGACACAGAATTGTTACTTAGGGCCACAGAAACGTTACTCAGGGACACAGAATTGTTACTGAGGGCCACAGAACCGTTACTTAGGGCCACAGAATTGTTACTCAGGGACAGACACAGAATTGTTACTCAGGGACACAGAATTGTTACTCAGGGACACAGAATCGTTGAATTAAAGAGTATGTCAGACAACATGCAGAGGAGTGGCAGAGGAGGCAATGTTTTAGGAGCGAGCAGACGTGGCAGCAGAGGAAGGGGTCGAGGCAGCACTATTCGCAGCCAGAGGCCAGTGCTCCCTGTGTCATCCAGCGGTCGTGTCTCCACCGACAACCCTGCCGTCATCGATTGGTTGGCTCGGTCGTCTTCCTCTTCCCAGGTCACCTCTGCAACCTACAGCCAACGGTCAGTGGGTACGTCAGACACAACCGTTAGTTGGCATGGCCCGGGACCAAGCCCACTGAAATCACGTGTCCTCTACCTGCCCCTGTCCTTTGGTGTTCCCTCACCAAGCGAAGTATCGCATGCTGTGGGCTCAGCCCCACTGTACAGTGAGGAAGAGCTAACAGAGGGCGGTCAGGAACGGGGGGAGACATCCGCCTTTTCAGCAGCCAGGCGAAGAAGTACTGGCGAGGAGAGTGGCTCGGTAGCCGGTCTAGAGACAGGTCTGTCTCCTGACCCAGACGCAGCCGAGGGGGCTAGTAGTGAGGCGGAGACCCTACTTGATGATGAGGAGGTTGATCGCACTTGGCAGCCTCGTCGTAATCAGGCAATTTCTTCCGCATCATCAGGAGAAGAGGGTGGCAGCTTGGCAGCGAGCGAAACAGTCGGTGGGTTGCCCAGGAGGCAGCAGGGTCGCAGCAGTGTCAGTGGAGCCAAACGGCCACGGAGTAGAGCACCAGCTCCACTGCAGCCTACCACCACGGCCAGTAGTGGTGCCGGTGTGCACGGAGGAAGCAGCAGTCAGCCAGTGAGGAGTATCGGGGGCAAAGTTTCCTACTCGGCGGTGTGGCAATTTTTCGTCAAGCCGCCCGAGGAAGTAAACGTAGCCGTATGTCGACTATGTGGCCAGAAAGTCAAGCGTGGCCAGGGGGCCCATGTTGGGACTACAGCGTTGCGGCAGCATATGCAGCGTCGCCATTTGGTGGCCTGGGAAAACCGTGATAAAGATACGGCGGTTCTGCCCACCCCAGCCCCCGCTCCATCACCCGCTCCGTTACTTGCTCCGTCACCCGACGTCAATCGCCCTCCATCAGCCAGTCAAGGCTCCAACACCTCTGCTGAGGGGAGTTGTCGCTCGTTGGCATCTTCCGCTCGTTCAGATGCTCCTTCTCCTGCTACTCCTCTTCACGGATTCCGTCAGCAGTCTTTCTTGGAATCCGTTTCCAAGAGACAACAGTTTGCGAGCACGCACCCGACGATGCAAAAGCTGAACGTCCTCCTGTCCAAGTTGCTGGTGCTGCAGTCCCTCCCTTTCCAAGTGGTGGACTCAGCACCTTTCCGAGAAATGATGGCTTGTGCCGCGCCGCGGTGGAGAGTGCCAAGCCGTCATTTCTTCGCCAAAAAGGCAGTGCCAGCCCTGCATTCACATGTAGAAGAGATGGTGGGTCAGTCTTTGAGCATGTCGTTCTCTGCCAAAGTGCACGGCAGCACCGACGTGTGGAGCTGTAACTACGGTCAGGGACAGTACATGTCATTTACGGCCCACTGGGTGAACGTGGTGCCGTCACAGCCGCACCAGCAACTTGGACAGGTCACGCCGCTTTTGCCTCCACGTTTGCACGTCCTTGGTCCACAAAAGATGTCCGCCTCTACCACCTCTTCTTCCGCCGTGTCCTCAGCCGCCACCCCCGTGCCAAGTCCCATTACCCGACCGGCATATCACATGTGCAGGGCGCAACGGTGTCACGCTGTTCTGCACCTGGTATGCCTTGGCGAACGTAGTCACACAGGGGAGGAACTTCTCAGTGTAATGAACAGAGAAATCGACAGATGGCTGTCTCCGCGCAAACTGAAAATCGGAACCATGTTGACCGACAACGGAAAGAACATGGTGTCAAGGAAGGTTGTGCCATGCGCCACGTGTTCAATCTGGTTGTCAAGCGGTTCCTAAAATCCACCATCCCACTGCAAGACATCCTTAAAATGTCACGTAAACTTTGCATGCATTTCAGCCATTCCTACACCGCAAAGCACACCCTCCTTGAGCTGCAGCGGCAGAACGGAATTCCACAGCATCGCCTGATCTGCGACGTTGCAACAAGGAGGAATTCAACCGTACACATGTTAGACCGCCTTTACGAACAGCGAAAGGCCATCACCGATTTCCTGATGTTACAAGCGGATAAAGGTACTCCCCTGTGTAACTTCGATGTCAGCCATTGGCAGCTCATGCGTGACACCTGCCGCTTGCTCAGGCCCTTTGAGGAGGCCACGCTATTCGTGAGTCGGCAGGACTATGGGATGAACGACGTCATTCCTCTGTTGCACGTCCTGGAACAAATGCTGTTAACAATGGCTGGTCAGGCTGCGGTAGACGTGGCGCACAGATCTCAACGCCACATGACCCCTGTGGGGGCAGGACAGGAAGAAGAGGAGGAGGTAGAGGGGGACATTTGTGCTCAGGAATTATTGAGTGAAATGGGTGGTTTTTCCACTCAGCGGACAGGAGTGGAGGAGCAGGAGCATCTGGTAGAGGAGGAGGAGGAGGAGACAGAGGACCCAGACGCACCGTGGCAGTATGCTGTGGAGATGGAGGCAGGGAGTCCCTCGCATTCCTTGGCACAAATGGACCATAGCATGCTCGGTTGCTTGCGTAGCGACAGCCGAATAATAACCATCAGACAGAGGGATGACTTTTGGCTGTCCACCTTGTTGGACCCTCGCTACCGTTCAAAAATGGTGGCCTTTTTCACACCTGCTGAGAGGGAGGCCAAAATAACGTACTATAAAAACCACCTATGTAGTCAGTTGGTCTCTGCCTTTGTGCGCCAACGTCCATCCTCAGACACTGTGGGCCCTGTGCGCTCGCGTTCCGCTGCCATGGCAGCAGGGGAGGGGTGGGGTGGTAGGAGCAGTGGCAGCTCCACCAGCAGCGGCTGCCTCAGTCTGCAGTCGATGATGAGTAGCTTTCTTCACCAGCGCAGTGAGGAAACTACTAACCAGCCGCAGCAGCATCAGGTGGACCTGGAGCAGGAGCTCAAACAACAGGCTTGGGCCTACTTGGACAGCACCCTGCCAACCGAGGTAGACAACCCCTTGACTACTGGGCAACGAAACTTGACCTTTGGCCCCAACTAGCTGAATTTGCCCTTGAAAGGCTGTCATGCCCGGCCAGTAGCGTGGCATCGGAGCGCGTGTTTAGTGCGGCAAGAGGTATTGTAACTCCGCGGAGGACACGACTGTCCACCCAAAGTGTGGAGAGACTCACGTTTGTGAAAATGAATCAGGCGTGGATTAGTCTGGATTTCAAACCACCAGTTCCTGACACAACTGACTAAATCCGCCATGAATCATGCCCCAAACATGTGCCACTTTCAGGTCTCCTCACACTGCTGGTGTGTTGAATTTTTGGACATAGGGTGCTGGCAGATTACGGGCCTCCCATAGCTGCTGCCAGGCCCCTAATCTGCCATGGGCCCCTATGTACCGCCTCCTCATGCTGCTGCCAGGTCCAGAGTCTCTCATGGGTCCCTGTACGGCCTCCCATTGCTGCTGTCTCCATCGCCACACTCTGCCATGTGCCACTTTCAGGTCTCCTCACACACTGCTGGTGTGTTGAATTTTTTGACATAGGGTGCTGGCAGATTACGGGCCTCCTATAGCTGCTGCCAGGCCCCTAATCTGCCATAGGCCCCTATATACCGCCTCCTCATGCTGCTGCCAGGTCCAGAGTCTCTCATGGGTCCCTGTACGGCCTCCCATTGCTGCTGTCTCCATCGCCACACTCTGCCATGTGCCACTTTCAGGTCTCCTCACACTGCTGGTGTGTTGAATTTTTTGACATAGGGTGCTGGCAGATTACGGGCCTCCCATAGCTGCTGCCAGGCCCCTAATCTGCCATGGGCCCCTATATACCGCCTCCTCATGCTGCTGCCAAGTCCAGAGTCTCTCATGGGTTCCTGTACGGCCTCCCATTGCTGCTGTCTCCATCGCCACACTCTGCCATGTGCCACTTTCAGGTCTCTTCACACTGCTGGTGTGTTGAATTTTTTGACATAGGGTGCTGGCAGATTACGGGCCTCCCATAGCTGCTGCCAGGCCCCTAATCTGCCATGGGCCCCTGTACCGCCTCCTCATGCTGCTGCCAGGTCCACAGTGTCTCATGCCATGTGCCACTTTCAGGTCTCCTCACACTGCTGGTGTGTTGAATTTTTTGACATAGGGTGCTGGCAGATTACGGGCCTCCCATAGCTGCTGCCAGGCCCCTAATCTGCCATGGGCCCCTATATACCGCCTCCTCATGCTGCTGCCAAGTCCAGAGTCTGTCATGGGTCCCTGTACGGCCTCCCATTGCTGCTGTCTCCATCGCCACACTCTGCCATGTGCCACTTTCAGGTCTCCTCACACACTGCTGTTGTGTTCAATTTTTTGACATAGGGTGCTGGCAGATTACGGGCCTCCCATAGCTGCTGCCAGGCCCCTAATCTGCCATGGGCCCCTATATACCGCCTCCTCATGCTGCTGCCAAGTCCAGAGTCTGTCATGGGTCCCTGTACGGCCTCCCATTGCTGCTGTCTCCTTCGCCACACTCTGCCATGTGCCACTTTCAGGTCTCCTCACACACTGCTGTTGTGTTGAATTTTTTGACATAGGGTGCTGGCAGATTACGGGCCTCCCATAGCTGCTGCCAGGCCCCTAATCTGCCATGGGCCCCTATACCGCCTCCTCATGCTGCTGCCAAGTCTAGAGTCTGTCATGGGTCCCTGTACGGCCTCCCATTGCTGCTGTCTCCATCGCCACACTCTACCATGTGCCACTTTCAGGTCTCCTCACACTGCTGGTGTGTTGAATTTTTTGACATAGGGTGCTGGCAGATTACGGGCCTCCCATAGCTGCTGCCAGGCCCCTAATCTGCCATGGGCCCCTATACCGCCTCCTCATGCTGCTGCCAAGTCCAGAGTCTGTCATGGGTCCCTGTACGGCCTCCCATTGCTGCTGTCTCCATCGCCACACTCTGCCATGTGCCACTTTCAGGTCTCCTCACACTGCTGGTGTGTTGAATTTTTTGACATAGGGTGCTGGCAGATTATGGGCCTCCCATAGCTGCTGCCAGGCCCCTAATCTGCCATGGGCCCCTATACCGCCTCCTCATGCTGCTGCCAAGTCCAGAGTCTGTCATGGGTCCCTGTACGGCCTCCCATTGCTGCTGTCTCCATCGCCACACTCTGCCATGTGCCACTTTCAGGTCTCCTCACACTGCTGGTGTGTTGAATTTTTTGACATAGGGTGCTGGCAGATTACGGGCCTCCCATAGCTGCTGCCAGGCCCCTAATCTGCCATGGGCCCCTATATAACGCCTGCTCATGCTGCTGCCAGGTCCAGAGTCTCTCATGGGTCCCTGTACGGCCTCCCATTGCTGCTGTCTCCATCGCCACACTCTGCCATGTGCCACTTTCAGGTCTCCTCACACACTGCTGGTGTGTTGAATTTTTTGACATAGGATGCTGGCAGATTACGGGCCTCCTATAGCTGCTGCCAGGCCCCTAATCTGCCATAGGCCCCTATATACCGCCTCCTCATGCTGCTGCCAGTTCCAGAGTCTCTCATGGGTCCCTGTACAGCCTCCCATTGCTGCTGTCTCCATCGCCACACTCTGCCATGTGCCACTTTCAGGTCTCCTCACACACTGCTGGTGTGTTGAATTTTTTGACATAGGGTGCTGGCAGATTACGGGCCTCCTATAGCTGCTGCCAGGCCCCTAATCTGCCATAGGCCCCTATATACCGCCTCCTCATGCTGCTGCCAGGTCCACAGTCTCTCATGGGTCCCTGTACGGCCTCCCATTGCTGCTGTCTCCATCGCCACACTCTGCCATGTGCCACTTTCAGGTCTCCTCACACACTGCTGGTGTGTTGAATTTTTTGACATAGGGTGCTGGCAGATTACGGGCCTCCCATAGCTGCTGCCAGGCCCCTAATCTGCCATGGGCCCCTATATACCGCCTCCTCATGCTGCTGCCAAGTCCAGAGTCTCTCATGGGTCCCTGTACGGCCTCCCATTGCTGCTGTCTCCATCGCCACACTCTGCCATGTGCCACTTTCAGGTCTCCTCACACTGCTGGTGTGTTGAATTTTTTGACATAGGGTGCTGGCAGATTACGGGCCTCCCATAGCTGCTGCCAGGCCCCTTATCTGCCATGGGCCCCTATATACCGCCTCCTCATGCTGCTGCCAAGTCCAGAGTCTGTCATGGGTCCCTGTACGGCCTCCCATTGCTGCTGTCTCCATCGCCACACTCTGCCATGTGCCACTTTGAGGTCTCCTCACACACTTCTGTTGTGTTCAATTTTTTGACATAGGGTGCTGGCAGATTACGGGCCTCCCATAGCTGCTGCCAGGCCCCTAATCTGCCATGGGCCCCTATATACCGCCTCCTCATGCTGCTGCCAGGTCCAGAGTCTGTCATGGGTCCCTGTACGGCCTCCCATTGCTGCTGTCTCCATCGCCACACTCTGCCATGTGCCACTTTCAGGTCTCTTCACACTGCTGGTGTGTTGAATTTTTTGACATAGGGTGCTGGCAGATTACGGGCCTCCCATAGCTGCTGCCAGGCCCCTAATCTGCCATGGGCCCCTATATACCGCCTCCTCATGCTGCTGCCAGGTCCAGAGTCTCTCATGGGTCCCTGTACGGCCTCCCATTGATGCTGTCTCCATCGCCACACTCTGCCATGTGCCACTTTCAGGTCTCCTCACACACTGCTGGTGTGTTGAATTTTTTGACATAGAGTGCTGGCAGATTACGGGCCTCCTATAGCTGCTGCCAGGCCCCTAATCTGCCATAGGCCCCTATATACCGCCTCCTCATGCTGCTACCAGGTCCAGAGTCTCTCATGGGTCCCTGTACGGCCTCCCATTGCTGCTGTCACCATCGCCACACTCTGCCATGTGCCACTTTCAGGTCTCCTCACACACTGCTGGTGTGTTGAATTTTTTGACATAGGGTGCTGGCAGATTACGGGCCTCCCATAGCTGCTGCCAGGCCCCTAATCTGCCATGGGCCCCTGTACCGCCTCCTCATGCTGCTGCCAGGTCCACAGTGTCTCATGCCATGTGCCACTTTCAGGTCTCCTCACACTGCTGGTGTGTTGAATTTTTTGACATAGGGTGCTGGCAGATTACGGGCTTCCCATATCTGCTGCCAGGCCCCTAATCTGCCATGGGCCCCTATATACCGCCTCCTCATGCTGCTGCCAAGTCCAGAGTCTGTCATGGGTCCCTGTACGGCCTCCCATTGCTGCTGTCTCCATCGCCACACTCTGCCATGTGCCACTTTGAGGTCTCCTCACACACTTCTGTTGTGTTCAATTTTTTGACATAGGGTGCTGGCAGATTACGGGCCTCCCATAGCTGCTGCCAGGCCCCTAATCTGCCATGGGCCCCTATATACCGCCTCCTCATGCTGCTGCCAAGTCCAGAGTCTGTCATGGGTCCCTGTACGGCCTCCCATTGCTGCTGTCTCCATCGCCACACTCTGCCATGTGCCACTTTCAGGTCTCCTCACACACTGCTGTTGTGTTCAATTTTTTGACATAGGGTGCTGGCAGATTATGGGCCTCCCATAGCTGCTGCCAGGCCCCTAATCTGCCATGGGCCCCTATATACCGCCTCCTCATGCTGCTGCCAAGTCCAGAGTCTGTCATGGGTCCCTGTACGGCCTCCTATTGCTGCTGTCTCCATCGCCACACTCTGCCATGTGCCACTTTCAGGTCTCCTCACACTGCTGGTGTGTTGAATTTTTTGACATAGGGTGCTGGCAGATTACGGGCCTCCCATAGCTGCTGCCAGGCCCCTTATCTGCCATGGGCCCCTATATACCGCCTCCTCATGCTGCTGCCAGGTCCAGAGTCTCTCATGGGTCCCTGTACGGCCTCCCATTGCTGCTGTCTCCATCGCCACACTCTGCCATGTGCCACTTTCAGGTCTCCTCACACACTGCTGTTGTGTTCAATTTTTTGACATAGGGTGCTGGCAGATTACGGGCCTCCCATAGCTGCTGCCAGGCCCCTAATCTGCCATGGGCCCCTATATACCGCCTCCTCATGCTGCTGCCAGGTCCAGAGTCTGTCATGGGTCCCTGTACGGCCTCCCATTGCTGCTGTCTCCATCGCCACACTCTGCCATGTGCCACTTTCAGGTCTCTTCACACTGCTGGTGTGTTGAATTTTTTGACATAGGGTGCTGGCAGATTACGGGCCTCCCATAGCTGCTGCCAGGCCCCTAATCTGCCATGGGCCCCTATATACCGCCTCCTCATGCTGCTGCCAAGTCCAGAGTCTCTCATGGGTCCCTGTACGGCCTCCCATTGCTGCTGTCTCCATCGCCACACTCTGCCATGTGCCACTTTCAGGTCTCTTCACACTGCTGGTGTGTTGAATTTTTTGACATAGGGTGCTGGCAGATTACGGGCCTCCCATAGCTGCTGCCAGGCCCCTAATCTGCCATGGGCCCCTGTACCGCCTCCTCATGCTGCTGCCAGGTCCACAGTGTCTCATGCCATGTGCCACTTTCAGGTCTCCTCACACTGCTGGTGTGTTGAATTTTTTGACATAGGGTGCTGGCAGATTACGGGCCTCCCATAGCTGCTGCCAGGCCCCTTATCTGCCATGGGCCCCTATATACCGCCTCCTCATGCTGCTGCCAAGTCCAGAGTCTGTCATGGGTCCCTGTACGGCCTCCCATTGCTGCTGTCTCCATCGCCACACTCTGCCATGTGCCACTTTCAGGTCTCCTCACACACTGCTGTTGTGTTCAATTTTTTGACATAGGGTGCTGGCAGATTACGGGCCTCCCATAGCTGCTGCCAGGCCCCTAATCTGCCATGGGCCCCTATATACCGCCTCCTCATGCTGCTGCCAGGTCCAGAGTCTGTCATGGGTCCCTGTACGGCCTCCCATTGCTGCTGTCTCCATCGCCACACTCTGCCATGTGCCACTTTCAGGTCTCTTCACACTGCTGGTGTGTTGAATTTTTTGACATAGGGTGCTGGCAGATTACGGGCCTCCCATAGCTGCTGCCAGGCCCCTAATCTGCCATGGGCCCCTATATACCGCCTCCTCATGCTGCTGCCAAGTCCAGAGTCTCTCATGGGTCCCTGTACGGCCTCCCATTGCTGCTGTCTCCATCGCCACACTCTGCCATGTGCCACTTTCAGGTCTCTTCACACTGCTGGTGTGTTGAATTTTTTGACATAGGGTGCTGGCAGATTACGGGCCTCCCATAGCTGCTGCCAGGCCCCTAATCTGCCATGGGCCCCTGTACCGCCTCCTCATGCTGCTGCCAGGTCCACAGTGTCTCATGCCATGTTCCACTTTCAGGTCTCTTCACACTGCTGGTGTGTTGAATTTTTTGACATAGGGTGCTGGCAGATTACGGGCCTCCCATAGCTGCTGCCAGGCCCCTTATCTGCCATGGGCCCCTATATACCGCCTCCTCATGCTGCGGCCAAGTCCAGAGTCTGTCATGGGTCCCTGTACGGCCTCCCATTGCTGCTGTCTCCATCGCCACACTCTGCCATGTGCCACTTTCAGGTCTCCTCACACACTGCTGTTGTGTTCAATTTTTTGACATAGGGTGCTGGCAGATTACGGGCCTCCCATAGCTGCTGCCAGGCCCCTAATCTGCCATGGGCCCCTATATACCGCCTCCTCATGCTGCTGCCAAGTCCAGAGTCTGTAATGGGTCCCTGTACGGCCTCCCATTGCTGCTGTCTCCATCGCCACACTCTGCCATGTGCCACATTCAGGTCTCTTCACACTGCTGGTGTGTTGAATTTTTTGACATAGGGTGCTGGCAGATTACGGGCCTCCCATAGCTGCTGCCAGGCCCCTAATCTGCCATGGGCCCCTGTACCGCCTCCTCATGCTGCTGCCAGGTCCACAGTGTCTCATGCCATGTGCCACTTTCAGGTCTCCTCACACTGCTGGTGTGTTGAATTTTTTGACATAGGGTGCTGGCAGATTACGGGCCTCCCATTGCTGCTGCCAGGCCCCTAATCTGCCATGGGCCCCTATACCGCCTCCTCATGCTGCTGCCAGGTCCAGAGTCTCTCATGGGTCCCTGTACGGCCTCCCATTGCTGCTGTCTCCATCGCCACACTCTGCCATGTGCCACTTTCAGGTCTCCTCACACACTGCTGGTGTGTTGAATTTTTTGACATAGGGTGCTGGCAGATTACGGGCCTCCCATAGCTGCTGCCAGGCCCGTAATCTGCCATGGGCCCCCGTACTGACTCCTCATGCTGTGACGTTGCAACAAGGTGGAATTCAACCCTACATACAGTTGCAAGAAAAAGTATGTGAACCCCTTGGGATTAAGTGGAGTTTTGCATGAATTGGGCATAAAATGTGCTCTGAACATCATCTAAGTCACAACAATAGAAGAACACAGTCTGCTGAACATAATACTACACAAACATTAGATGTTGCCATGGTTTAATTGCACATAACATGTAAACATTCACAGTGCAGGGAGGAAAAAGTATGTGAGGCCCTAGCTTAATGACTTCTCCCAGAGCTAATTGGAGCCAGGAGTGAGCCAACCTTGACTCCAATCAGTGTGATGATATTGGATGTGTTGCTGACAGCTGTCCTGCCCGTAAAAAACACACACCTGTTTTGGGTTTACTGGTTTCAAGAAGCACTGTCTGATGTGAACCATGCCTCGCAGAAAAGAGCTCTCAGAAGACCTACGATCAAGAATTGTTGACTTGCTTGAAGCTGGAAAGGGTTACAAAAGTATCTCCAAAAGCCTTGATGTTCATGTGTCCACGGTAAGACAGACTGTCTACAAATGGAGAAAGTTTAGCACTGTTGCTACTCTCCCTAGGCATAGTCGTCCTGTAAAAATGACTGCAAGAGCACAGCGCAGAATGCTGCATGAGGTAAAGGAGAATCCCAGAGTGTCAGCTAAAGACCTACAGAAATCTCTGGCACATGCTAACATTTTTGTTGACACATCTACAATAAGGAAAACATTAAACAAGAATGGAGTACATGGGAGGACACCACGGAGGAAGCCACTGCTGTCCAAAAAGAATATTGCAGCACGTTTGAAGTTTGCAAAATAGCACCTGGATGTTCCACAGCACTACTGGCAAAATATACTGTGGACAGATGAAACCAAGATTGAGTTGTTTGGGAAGAACACAGAACACTATGTGTGGAGAAAAAAAGGCACAGCACACCAACATCAAAACCTCATCCCCACTGTGAAACATGGCAGAGGGAGCATCATGGTTTGGGGCTGCTTTGCTGCCTCAGGGCCTGGACGGATTGTTGTCATTGATGGGAAAATGAATTCCAGAGTTTATCAAGACATTTTGCAGGAAAACATACGACCATCTGTCCGCCAACTGAAGCTCCGCAGAGGATGGGTGATGCAACAGGACAATGACCCAAAGCATACAAGTAATTCAACAAAACAATGGCTGCAACAGCACAGAATACGCCTTCTGGAGTGGCCCAGTCAGAGTCCTGACCTCAACCCGATTGAAATGCTGTGGCATGACCTTAAGAGAGCGATTCACACCAGACATCCCAAGAATTTTGGTACACTGAAACAGTTTTGTGAAGAGGAGTGGTCCAAAATTACTCCACATCGTTGTGCAGGTCTGATCTGCAACTACAGGAAACGTTTGGTTGAGGTTATTGCTGCCAAAGGAGGGTCAACCAGTTATTAAGTCCAAAGGTTCACATACTTTTTCCTCCCTGCACTGTGAATGTTTACATGTTATGTGCAATTAAACCATGGCAACATCTAATGTTTGTGTAGTATTATGCTCAGCAGACTGTGTTCTTCTATTGTTGTGACTTAGATGACGTTCAGAGCACATTTTATGCCCAATTCATGCAAAACTCCACATAATCCCAAGGGGTTCACATACTTTTTCTTGCAACTGTATGTTAGACCGCCTTTACGAACAGCAAAAGGCTATCACAGATTTCCTGATGTTAAAAGCGGATAAAGGTACTCCCTGTGTAACTTAGATGTCAGCCATTGGCAGCTCATGCGTGACACCTGCGCTTGCTCAGGCCCTTTGAGGAGGCCACGCTATTCGTGAGTCGGCAGGACTATGGGATGAACGACGTCATTCCTCTGTTGCACGTCCTGGAACAAATGCTGTTAATAATGGCTGGTCAGGATGCGGTAGACGTGGCGCACAGATCTCAACGCCACATGACTCCTGTGGGGGCAGGACAGGAAGAAGAGGAGGAGGTAGAGGAGGACATTGGTGCTCAGGAATTATTGAGTGAAATGGGTGGTTTTTCCACTCAGCGGACAGGAGTGGAGGAGCAGGAGCATCTGGTAGAGGAGGAGGAAGAGGAGACAGAGGACCCAGACGCACCGTGGCAGTATGCTGTGGAGATGGAGGCAGGGAGTCCCTCGCATTCCTTGGCACAAATGGCCCATAGCATGCTCGCTAGAGATGAGCGAATCGAACCAGGCAAACCGGAATTCGAGTCGAATTTCAGGAAATATTCGATTCGCGGCGAAACCGAAATTTTGCCTACTTCGGGTGCGCGAATCGAACATTTCCCGATCAGCCGGCAAAAGTGTCCCTGCAGTGAGCTCCGCTATTTCTGACAGTTCTCTGACAGAAGGAACACATGTTTAGCGGTTGAAACATTGTATCTATTAGTTTATATTTAGGATACAGATGTTTCAACCACTGTTCATGTGAAGAAGCTGTGAGAGAACTGTCAGAAATAGAGGAACTCTGCACATACACTTTTTGCCGGCTTGGAATTATTCTTCTTTTCATCCTACTTCTTCTTCTTCTTCTTCTTCTTCATCCTCATCCTCATCCTCTTCTTCTGAGGATGAGGATGAGGATGAAGAAGAAGAAGAAGCAGTAGGATGAAAATAAGAATAATTCCAAGCCGGCAAAAAGTGTATGTGCAGAGTTCCTCTATTCTGCAGATACACTTAGAGGAGCTCTGCACATACACTTTTTGCCTGTTTGGAATTAATCTTATTTTCATCCTACTTCTTCTTCTTCTTCTTCTTCTTCTTTATCCTCATCCTCAGAAGAAGAAGAAGAGGATGAAGAAGAAGAAGAAGAAGAAGAAGAAGAAGTAGGATGAAAATAAGAATAATTGCAAGCCGGCAAAAAGTGTATGTGCAGAGTTCCTCTATTCTGCAGATACACTTAGAGGAGCTCTGCACATACACTTTTTGCCGGCTTGGAATTAATCTTATTTTCATCCTACTTCTTCTTCTTCTTCTTCTTCTTCTTCATCCTCATCCTCATCCTCAGAAGAAGAAGAAGAGGATGAGGATGAGGATGAAGAAGAAGAAGAAGAAGAAGAAGAAGAAGAAGAAGAAGTAGGATGAAAATAAGAATAATTCCAAGCCGGCAAAAAGTGTATGTGCAGAGCTCCTCTAAGTGTATCTGCAGAGCTCCTCTAAGTGTATCTGCAGAATAGAGGAACTCTGCACATACACTTTTTGCCGGAAACCGCTGTATGGAGGGAATGTCCCAGAACTGTCAGAAATAGTCTATTTCTGACAGTTCTGGGACATTCACTCCATACAGCTGTTTCAACCGCTGTATGGAGGGAATGTCATAGAACTGTCAGAAATAGACTATTAATGACAGTTCTGGGACTGTCCTTCCATACAGCGGTTGAAACATTGTATGTATTTGTTTCCATAAATGGATCCATTTATGGAAACAAATAGATACAATGTTTCAACCGCTGTATGGAAGGACAGTCCCAGAACTGTCATTAATAGTCTATTTCTGACAGTTCTATGACATTCCCTCCATACAGCGGTTGAAACAGCTGTATGGAGTGAATGTCCCAGAACTGTCAGAAATAGACTATTTCTGACAGTTCTGGGACATTCACTCCATACAGCGGTTGAAACATTGTATCTATTTTTTTCCATAAATGACATTCTGCAGATACACTTAGAGGAGCGCTGCAGATACACTTTTTGCCGGCTTGGAATTATTCTTATTTTCATCCTACTTCTTCTTTTTCTTCTTATGAGGATGAGGATGAAGAAGAAGAAGTAGGATGAAAATAAGATTAATTCCAAGCCGGCAAAAAGTGTATCTGCAGCGCTCCTCTAAGTGTATTTGCAGAATGTCATTTATGGAAAAAAATAGATACAATGTTTCAACCGCTGTATGGAAGGACAGTCCCAGAACTGTCATAAATAGTCTATTTCTGACAGTTCTGGGACATTCACTCTATACAGCTGTTTCAACCGCTGTATGGAGGGAATGTCATAGAACTGTCAGAAATAGACTATTAATGACAGTTCTGGGACTGTCCTTCCATACAGCGGTTGAAACATTGTATCTATTTGTTTCCATAAATGGATCCATTTATGGAAACAAATAGATACAATGTTTCAACCGCTGTATGGAAGGACAGTCCCAGAACTGTCATTAATAGTCTATTTCTGACAGTTCTATGACATTCCCTCCATACAGCGGTTGAAACAGCTGTATGGAGTGAATGTCCCAGAACTGTCAGAAATAGACTATTTGTGACAGTTCTGGGACATTCACTCCATACAGCGGTTGAAACATTGTATCTATTTTTTTCCATAAATGACATTCTGCAGATACACTTAGAGGAGCGCTGCAGATACACTTTTTGCCGGCTTGGAATTATTCTTATTTTCATCCTACTTCTGCTTTTTCTTCTTATGAGGATGAGGATGAAGAAGAAGAAGTAGGATGAAAATAAGATTAATTCCAAGCCGGCAAAAAGTGTATCTGCAGCGCTCCTCTAAGTGTATTTGCAGAATGTCATTTATGGAAAAAAAATAGATACAATGTTTCAACCGCTGTATGGAAGGACAGTCCCAGAACTGTCATTAATAGTCTATTTCTGACAGTTCTATGACATTCCCTCCATACAGCGGTTGAAACAGCTGTATGGAGTGAATGTCCCAGAACTGTCAGAAATAGACTATTTATGACAGTTCTGGGACTGTCCTTCCATACAGCGGTTGAAACATTGTATGTATTTGTTTCCATAAATGGATCCATTTATGGAAACAAATACATACAATGTTTCAACCGCTGTATGGAAGGACAGTCCCAGAACTGTCATTAATAGTCTATTTCTGACAGTTCCATGACATTCCCTCTATACAGCGGTTGAAACAGCTGTATGGAGTGATTGTCCCAGAACTGTCAGAAATAGTCTATTTCTGACAGTTCTGGGACATTCACTCCATACAGCTGTTTCAACCGCTGTATGGAGGGAATGTCATGGAACTGTCAGAAATAGACTATTAATGACAGTTCTGGGACTGTCCTTCCATACAGCGGTTGAAACATTGTATGTATTTGTTTCCATAAATGGATCCATTTATGGAAACAAATACATACAATGTTTCAACCGCTGTATGGAAGGACAGTCCCAGAACTGTCATTAATAGTCTATTTCTGACAGTTCTATGACATTCCCTCCATACAGCGGTTGAAACAGCTGTATGGAGTGAATGTCCCAGAACTGTCAGAAATAGACTATTTCTGACAGTTCTGGGACTGTCCTTCCATACAGCGGTTGAAACATTGTATCTATTTTTTTCCATAAATGACATTCTGCAAATACACTTAGAGGAGCGCTGCAGATACACTTTTTGCCGGCTTGGAATTAATCTTATTTTCATCCTACTTCTTCTTCTTCATCCTCATCCTCATAAGAAGAAAAAGAAGAAGTAGGATGAAAATAAGAATAATTCCAAGCCGGCAAAAAGTGTATCTGCAGCGCTCCTCTAAGTGTATCTGCAGAATGTCATTTATGGAAAAAAATAGATACAATGTTTCAACCGCTGTATGGAGTGAATGTCCCAGAACTGTCATTAATAGTCTATTTCTGACAGTTCCATGACATTCCCTCCATACAGCGGTTGAAACAGCTGTATGGAGTGATTGTCCCAGAACTGTCAGAAATAGTCTATTTCTGACAGTTCTGGGACATTCACTCCATACAGCTGTTTCAACCGCTGTATGGAGGGAATGTCATGGAACTGTCAGAAATAGACTATTAATGACAGTTCTGGGACTGTCCTTCCATACAGCGGTTGAAACATTGTATGTATTTGTTTCCATAAATGGATCCATTTATGGAAACAAATACATACAATGTTTCAACCGCTGTATGGAAGGACAGTCCCAGAACTGTCATTAATAGTCTATTTCTGACAGTTCTATGACATTCCCTCCATACAGCGGTTGAAACAGCTGTATGGAGTGAATGTCCCAGAACTGTCAGAAATAGACTATTTCTGACAGTTCTGGGACTGTCCTTCCATACAGCGGTTGAAACATTGTATCTATTTTTTTCCATAAATGACATTCTGCAAATACACTTAGAGGAGCGCTGCAGATACACTTTTTGCCGGCTTGGAATTAATCTGATTTTCATCCTACTTCTTCTTCTTCATCCTCATCCTCATAAGAAGAAAAAGAAGAAGTAGGATGAAAATAAGAATAATTCCAAGCCGGCAAAAAGTGTATCTGCAGCGCTCCTCTAAGTGTATCTGCAGAATGTCATTTATGGAAAAAAATAGATACAATGTTTCAACCGCTGTATGGAGTGAATGTCCCAGAACTGTCATAAATAGTCTATTTCTGACAGTTCTGGGACATTCACTCCATACAGCTGTTTCAACCGCTGTATGGAGGGAATGTCATGGAACTGTCAGAAATAGACTATTAATGACAGTTCTGGGACTCTGACAGTTCCATGACATTCCCTCCATACAGCGGTTGAAACAGCTGTATGGAGTGAATGTCCCAGAACTGTCAGAAATAGACTATTTCTGACAGTTCTGGGACAATCACTCCATACAGCTGTTTCAACCGCTGTATGGAGGGAATGTCATGGAACTGTCAGAAATAGACTATTAATGACAGTTCTGGGACTCTGACAGTTCCATGACATTCCCTCCATACAGCGGTTGAAACAGCTGTATGGAGTGAATGTCCCAGAACTGTCAGAAATAGACAGAAACTGTCACAGAACTGTCCTTCTTCTCATCCTTCTCCTTCTTCTCATCCTTCTTCTCATCCTTCTTCTCATCCTTCTTCTCATCCTTCTCCTTCTTCTTCTCATCCTTCTCCTTCTTCTCATCCTTCTCCTTCTCCTTCTTCTCATCCTTCTCCTTCTTCTCATCCTTCTCCTTCTCCTTCTTCTCATCCTTCTCCTTCTCCTTCTTCTCATCCTTCTCCTTCTCCTTCTTCTCATCCTTCTCCTTCTTCTCATCCTTCTCCTTCTCCTTCTTCTCATCCTTCTCCTTCTCCTTCTTCTCATCCTTCTCCTTCTCCTTCTTCTCATCCTTCTCCTTCTCCATCTTCTCATCCTTCTCCTTCTCCTTCTTCTCATCCTTCTCCTTCTCCTTCTTCTCATCCTTCTCCTTCTCCATCTTCTCATCCTTCTCCTTCTCCTTCTTCTCATCCTTCTCCTTCTCCTCATCCTTCTCCTTCTCCTTCTTCTCATCCTTCTCCTTCTCCTTCTTCTCATCCTTCTCCTTCTCCTTCTTCTCATCCTTCTCCTTCTCCTTCTCCTTCTTCTCATCCTTCTCCTTCTCCTTCTTCTCATCCTTCTCCTTCTCCTTCTTCTCATCCTTCTCCTTCTCCTTCTCCTTCTCTTTCCTCATCTCCAAGGGCATTTAAATTAAAGGTACAGTGTTCTGCACTAATTTAAAGGCTCTCTGAAGCCTAGAAACCCTTTTTATAAGTCATCTTCGTAGCGAAGAAATTCGCATCGAATCGAATTTCACACTGGAATTCGCCGAATCAGCCGAATCGAATTTTTGAGAAATTCGCTCATCTCTAATGCTCGCTTGCTTGCGTACCGACAGCCGAATAATAACCATCAGACAGAGGGATGACTTTTGGCTGTCCACCTTGTTGGACCCTCGCTACCGTTCCAAAATGGTGGCCTTTTTCACACCTGCTGAGAGGGAGGCCAAAATAACGTACTATAAAAAACACCTATGTAGTCAGCTGGTCTCTGCCTGTCTGCGCCAACGTCCATCCTCAGACACTGTGGGCCCTGTGCGCTCGCGTTACGCTGCCATGGCAGCAGGGGAGGGGTGGGGTGGTAGGAGCAGTGGCAGCTCCACCAGCAGCAGCTGCCTCAGTCTGCAGTCGATGATGAGTAGCTTTCTTCACCAGCGCAGTGAGGAAACTAATAACCAGCCGCAGCAGCAGCAGCATCAGGTGGACCTGGAGCAGGACCTCAAACAACAGGCTTGGGCCTACTTGGACAGCACCCTGCCAACCGAGGTAGACAATCCCCTTGACTACTGGGCAACGAAACTTGACCTTTGGCCCCAACTAGCTGAATTTGCCGTTGAAAGGCTGTCATGCCCGGCCAGTAGCGTGGCATCGGAGCGCGTGTTTAGTGCGGCAGGAGGTATTGCAACTCCGCGGAGGACACGACTGTCCACCCAAAGTGTGGAGAGACTCACGTTTGTGAAAATGAATCAGGCGTGGATTAGTCTGGATTTCAAACCACCAGTTCCTGACACAACTGACTAAATCCGCCATGAATCATGCCCCAAACATGTGCCACTTTCAGGTCTCCTCACACTGCTGGTGTGTTCCATTTTTTGTCATAGGGTGCTGGCAGATTACGGGCCTCCCATAGCTGCTGCCAGGCCCCTAATCTGCCATGGGCCCCTATACCGCCTCCTCATGCTGCTGCCAAGTCCAGAGTCTCTCATGGGTCCCTGTACGGCCTCCCATTGCTGCTGTCTCCATCGCCACACTCTGCCATGTGCCACTTTCAGGTCTCCTCACACTGCTGGTGTGTTGAATTTTTTGACATAGGGTGCTGGCAGATTACGGGCCTCCCATAGCTGCTGCCAGGCCCCTAATCTGCCATGGGCCCCTATACCGCCTCCTCATGCTGCTGCCAAGTCCAGAGTCTGTCATGGGTCCCTGTACGGCCTCCCATTGCTGCTGTCTCCATCGCCACACTCTGCCATGTGCCACTTTCAGGTCTCCTCACACACTGCTGGTGTGTTGAATTTTTTGACATAGGGTGCTGGCAGATTACGGGCCTCCCATAGCTGCTGCCAGGCCCCTAATCTGCCATGGGCCCCTATATACCGCCTCCTCATGCTGCTGCCAAGTCCAGAGTCTGTCATGGGTCCCTGTACGGCCTCCCATTGCTGCTGTCTCCATCGCCACACTCTGCCATGTGCCACTTTCAGGTCTCCTCACACACTGCTGGTGTGTTGAATTTTTTGACATAGGGTGCTGGCAGATTACGGGCCTCCCATAGCTGCTGCCAGGCCCCTAATCTGCCATGGGCCCCTATATACCGCCTCCTCATGCTGCTGCCAGGTCCAGAGTCTGTCATGGGTCCCTGTACGGCCTCCCATTGCTGCTGTCTCCATCGCCACACTCTGCCATGTGCCACTTTCAGGTCTCCTCACACACTGCTGGTGTGTTGAATTTTTTGACATAGGGTGCTGGCAGATTACGGGCCTCCCATAGCTGCTGCCAGGCCCCTAATCTGCCATGGGCCCCTATATACCGCCTCCTCATGCTGCTGCCAGGTCCAGAGTCTGTCATGGGTCCCTGTACGGCCTCCCATTGCTGCTGTCTCCATCGCCACACTCTGCCATGTGCCACTTTCAGGTCTCCTCACACACTGCTGGTGTGTTGAATTTTTTGACATAGGGTGCTGGCAGATTACGGGCCTCCCATAGCTGCTGCCAGGCCCCTAATCTGCCATGGGCCCCTATATACCGCCTCCTCATGCTGCTGCCAGGTCCAGAGTCTGTCATGGGTCCCTGTACGGCCTCCCATTGCTGCTGTCTCCATCGCCACACTCTGCCATGTGCCACTTTCAGGTCTCCTCACACTGCTGGTGTGTTGAATTTTTTGACATAGGGTGCTGACAGATTACGGGCCTCCTATAGCTGCTGCCAGGCCCCTAATCTGCAATGGGCCCCTATACCGCCTCCTCATGCTGCTGCCAGGTCCAGAGTCTGTCATGGGTCCCTGTACGGCCTCCCATTGCTGCTGTCTCCATCGCCACACTCTGCCATGTGCCACTTTCAGGTCTCCTCACACACTGCTGGTGTGTTGAATTTTTTGACATAGGGTGCTGGCAGATTACGGGCCTCCCATAGCTGCTGCCAGGCCCCTAATCTGCCATGGGCCCCTATATACCGCCTCCTCATGCTGCTGCCAAGTCCAGAGTCTGTCATGGGTCCCTGTACGGCCTCCCATTGCTGCTGTCTCCATCGCCACACTCTGCCATGTGCCACTTTCAGGTCTCCTCACACACTGCTGGTGTGTTGAATTTTTTGACATAGGGTGCTGGCAGATTACGGGCCTCCCATAGCTGCTGCCAGGCCCCTAATCTGCCATGGGCCCCTATATACCGCCTCCTCATGCTGCTGCCAGGTCCAGAGTCTGTCATGGGTCCCTGTACGGCCTCCCATTGCTGCTGTCTCCATCGCCACACTCTGCCATGTGCCACTTTCAGGTCTCCTCACACACTGCTGGTGTGTTGAATTTTTTGACATAGGGTGCTGGCAGATTACGGGCCTCCCATAGCTGCTGCCAGGCCCCTAATCTGCCATGGGCCCCTATATACCGCCTCCTCATGCTGCTGCCAGGTCCAGAGTCTGTCATGGGTCCCTGTACGGCCTCCCATTGCTGCTGTCTCCATCGCCACACTCTGCCATGTGCCACTTTCAGGTCTCCTCACACACTGCTGGTGTGTTGAATTTTTTGACATAGGGTGCTGGCAGATTACGGGCCTCCCATAGCTGCTGCCAGGCCCCTAATCTGCCATGGGCCCCTATATACCGCCTCCTCATGCTGCTGCCAGGTCCAGAGTCTGTCATGGGTCCCTGTACGGCCTCCCATTGCTGCTGTCTCCATCGCCACACTCTGCCATGTGCCACTTTCAGGTCTCCTCACACTGCTGGTGTGTTGAATTTTTTGACATAGGGTGCTGACAGATTACGGGCCTCCTATAGCTGCTGCCAGGCCCCTAATCTGCCATGGGCCCCTATACCGCCTCCTCATGCTGCTGCCAGGTCCAGAGTCTCTCATGGGTCCCTGTACGGCCTCCCATTGCTGCTGTCTCCATCGCCACACTCTGCCATGTGCCACTTTCAGGTCTCCTCACACACTGCTGGTGTGTTGAATTTTTTGTCATAGGGTGCTGGCAGATTACGGGCCTCCTATAGCTGCTGCCAGGCCCCTAATCTGCCATGGGCCCCTATACCGCCTCCTCATGCTGCTGCCAGGTCCAGAGTCTCTCATGGGTCCCTGTACGGCCTCCCATTGCTGCTGTCTCCATCGCCACACTCTGCCATGTGCCACTTTCAGGTCTCCTCACACACTGCTGGTGTGTTCCATTTTTTGTCATAGGGTGCTGACAGATTACGGGCCTCCCATTGCTGCTGCCAGGCCTGTAATCTGCCATGGGCCCCCGTACCGCCTTGTCACGCTGCTGCTGGGTCCACAGTGTGACATGGGTCCCTGTACCGCCTCCCATTGCTCCCACTCTGCCATGTGCCACTTTCAGGTCTCCTCACACTCCTGCTGGTTTCCATTTTGTCATAGGTTGCTGGCAGATTACAGGCCTCCCATAGGTGCTGCCAGGCCCCAAATCTGCCATGGGCCCCCGTACCGCCTCGTCACGCTGCTGCTGGGTCCACAGTGTGACATGGGTCCCTGTACCGCCTCCCATTGCTCCCACTCTGCCATGTGCCACTTTGAGGTCTCCTCACACACTGCTGGTGTGTTGAATTTTTTGACATAGGGTGCTGGCAGATTACGGGCCTCCCATAGCTGCTGCCAGGCCCCTAATCTGCCATGGGCCCCTATATACCGCCTCCTCATGCTGCTGCCAGGTCCAGAGTCTGTCATGGGTCCCTGTACGGCCTCCCATTGCTGCTGTCTCCATCGCCACACTCTGCCATGTGCCACTTTCAGGTCTCCTCACACACTGCTGGTGTGTTGAATTTTTTGACATAGGGTGCTGGCAGATTACGGGCCTCCCATAGCTGCTGCCAGGCCCCTAATCTGCCATGGGCCCCTATATACCGCCTCCTCATGCTGCTGCCAGGTCCAGAGTCTGTCATGGGTCCCTGTACGGCCTCCCATTGCTGCTGTCTCCATCGCCACACTCTGCCATGTGCCACTTTCAGGTCTCCTCACACTGCTGGTGTGTTGAATTTTTTGACATAGGGTGCTGACAGATTACGGGCCTCCTATAGCTGCTGCCAGGCCCCTAATCTGCCATGGGCCCCTATACCGCCTCCTCATGCTGCTGCCAGGTCCAGAGTCTCTCATGGGTCCCTGTACGGCCTCCCATTGCTGCTGTCTCCATCGCCACACTCTGCCATGTGCCACTTTCAGGTCTCCTCACACACTGCTGGTGTGTTGAATTTTTTGTCATAGGGTGCTGGCAGATTACGGGCCTCCTATAGCTGCTGCCAGGCCCCTAATCTGCCATGGGCCCCTATACCGCCTCCTCATGCTGCTGCCAGGTCCAGAGTCTCTCATGGGTCCCTGTACGGCCTCCCATTGCTGCTGTCTCCATTGCCACACTCTGCCATGTGCCCCTTTCAGGTCTCCTCACACACTGCTGGTGTGTTCCATTTTTTGTCATAGGGTGCTGACAGATTACGGGCCTCCCATTGCTGCTGCCAGGCCTGTAATCTGCCATGGGCCCCCGTACCGCCTTGTCACGCTGCTGCTGGGTCCACAGTGTGACATGGGTCCCTGTACCGCCTCCCATTGCTCCCACTCTGCCATGTGCCACTTTCAGGTCTCCTCACACTCCTGCTGGTTTCCATTTTGTCATAGGTTGCTGGCAGATTACAGGCCTCCCATAGGTGCTGCCAGGCCCCAAATCTGCCATGGGCCCCCGTACCGCCTCGTCACGCTGCTGCTGGGTCCACAGTGTGACATGGGTCCCTGTACCGCCTCCCATTGCTCCCACTCTGCCATGTGCCACTTTGAGGTCTCCTCACACACTGCTGGTGTGTTGAATTTTTTGACATAGGGTGCTGGCAGATTACGGGCCTCCCATAGCTGCTGCCAGGCCCCTAATCTGCCATGGGCCCCTATATACCGCCTCCTCATGCTGCTGCCAGGTCCAGAGTCTGTCATGGGTCCCTGTACGGCCTCCCATTGCTGCTGTCTCCATCGCCACACTCTGCCATGTGCCACTTTCAGGTCTCCTCACACACTGCTGGTGTGTTGAATTTTTTGACATAGGGTGCTGGCAGATTACGGGCCTCCCATAGCTGCTGCCAGGCCCCTAATCTGCCATGGGCCCCTATATACCGCCTCCTCATGCTGCTGCCAGGTCCAGAGTCTGTCATGGGTCCCTGTACGGCCTCCCATTGCTGCTGTCTCCATCGCCACACTCTGCCATGTGCCACTTTCAGGTCTCTTCACACTGCTGGTGTGTTGAATTTTTTGACATAGGGTGCTGGCAGATTACGGGCCTCCCATAGCTGCTGCCAGGCCCCTAATCTGCCATGGGCCCCTATATACCGCCTCCTCATGCTGCTGCCAAGTCCAGAGTCTCTCATGGGTCCCTGTACGGCCTCCCATTGCTGCTGTCTCCATCGCCACACTCTGCCATGTGCCACTTTCAGGTCTCTTCACACTGCTGGTGTGTTGAATTTTTTGACATAGGGTGCTGGCAGATTACGGGCCTCCCATAGCTGCTGCCAGGCCCCTAATCTGCCATGGGCCCCTGTACCGCCTCCTCATGCTGCTGCCAGGTCCACAGTGTCTCATGCCATGTGCCACTTTCAGGTCTCCTCACACTGCTGGTGTGTTGAATTTTTTGACATAGGGTGCTGGCAGATTACGGGCCTCCCATAGCTGCTGCCAGGCCCCTAATCTGCCATGGGCCCCTATATACCGCCTCCTCATGCTGCTGCCAAGTCCAGAGTCTGTCATGGGTCCCTGTACGGCCTCCCATTGCTGCTGTCTCCATCGCCACACTCTGCCATGTGCCACTTTCAGGTCTCCTCACACACTGCTGTTGTGTTCAATTTTTTGACATAGGGTGCTGGCAGATTACGGGCCTCCCATAGCTGCTGCCAGGCCCCTAATCTGCCATGGGCCCCTATATACCGCCTCCTCATGCTGCTGCCAGGTCCAGAGTCTGTCATGGGTCCCTGTACGGCCTCCCATTGCTGCTGTCTCCATAGCCACACTCTGCCATGTGCCACTTTCAGGTCTCTTCACACTGCTGGTGTGTTGAATTTTTTGACATAGGGTGCTGGCAGATTACGGGCCTCCCATAGCTGCTGCCAGGCCCCTAATCTGCCATGGGCCCCTATATACCGCCTCCTCATGCTGCTGCCAAGTCCAGAGTCTCTCATGGGTCCCTGTACGGCCTCCCATTGCTGCTGTCTCCATCGCCACACTCTGCCATGTGCCACTTTCAGGTCTCTTCACACTGCTGGTGTGTTGAATTTTTTGACATAGGGTGCTGGCAGATTACGGGCCTCCCATAGCTGCTGCCAGGCCCCTAATCTGCCATGGGCCCCTGTACCGCCTCCTCATGCTGCTGCCAGGTCCACAGTGTCTCATGCCATGTGCCACTTTCAGGTCTCCTCACACTGCTGGTGTGTTGAATTTTTTGACATAGGGTGCTGGCAGATTACGGGCCTCCCATAGCTGCTGCCAGGCCCCTTATCTGCCATGGGCCCCTATATACCGCCTCCTCATGCTGCTGCCAAGTCCAGAGTCTGTCATGGGTCCCTGTACGGCCTCCCATTGCTGCTGTCTCCATCGCCACACTCTGCCATGTGCCACTTTCAGGTCTCCTCACACACTGCTGTTGTGTTCAATTTTTTGACATAGGGTGCTGGCAGATTACGGGCCTCCCATAGCTGCTGCCAGGCCCCTAATCTGCCATGGGCCCCTATATACCGCCTCCTCATGCTGCTGCCAGGTCCAGAGTCTGTCATGGGTCCCTGTACGGCCTCCCATTGCTGCTGTCTCCATCGCCACACTCTGCCATGTGCCACTTTCAGGTCTCTTCACACTGCTGGTGTGTTGAATTTTTTGACATAGGGTGCTGGCAGATTACGGGCCTCCCATAGCTGCTGCCAGGCCCCTAATCTGCCATGGGCCCCTATATACCGCCTCCTCATGCTGCTGCCAAGTCCAGAGTCTCTCATGGGTCCCTGTACGGCCTCCCATTGCTGCTGTCTCCATCGCCACACTCTGCCATGTGCCACTTTCAGGTCTCTTCACACTGCTGGTGTGTTGAATTTTTTGACATAGGGTGCTGGCAGATTACGGGCCTCCCATAGCTGCTGCCAGGCCCCTAATCTGCCATGGGCCCCTGTACCGCCTCCTCATGCTGCTGCCAGGTCCACAGTGTCTCATGCCATGTGCCACTTTCAGGTCTCCTCACACTGCTGGTGTGTTGAATTTTTTGACATAGGGTGCTGGCAGATTACGGGCCTCCCATAGCTGCTGCCAGGCCCCTAATCTGCCATGGGCCCCTATATACCGCCTCCTCATGCTGCTGCCAAGTCCAGAGTCTGTCATGGGTCCCTGTACGGCCTCCCATTGCTGCTGTCTCCATCGCCACACTCTGCCATGTGCCACTTTCAGGTCTCCTCACACACTGCTGTTGTGTTCAATTTTTTGACATAGGGTGCTGGCAGATTACGGGCCTCCCATAGCTGCTGCCAGGCCCCTAATCTGCCATGGGCCCCTATATACCGCCTCCTCATGCTGCTGCCAGGTCCAGAGTCTGTCATGGGTCCCTGTACGGCCTCCCATTGCTGCTGTCTCCATAGCCACACTCTGCCATGTGCCACTTTCAGGTCTCTTCACACTGCTGGTGTGTTGAATTTTTTGACATAGGGTGCTGGCAGATTACGGGCCTCCCATAGCTGCTGCCAGGCCCCTAATCTGCCATGGGCCCCTATATACCGCCTCCTCATGCTGCTGCCAAGTCCAGAGTCTCTCATGGGTCCCTGTACGGCCTCCCATTGCTGCTGTCTCCATCGCCACACTCTGCCATGTGCCACTTTCAGGTCTCTTCACACTGCTGGTGTGTTGAATTTTTTGACATAGGGTGCTGGCAGATTACGGGCCTCCCATAGCTGCTGCCAGGCCCCTAATCTGCCATGGGCCCCTGTACCGCCTCCTCATGCTGCTGCCAGGTCCACAGTGTCTCATGCCATGTGCCACTTTCAGGTCTCCTCACACTGCTGGTGTGTTGAATTTTTTGACATAGGGTGCTGGCAGATTACGGGCCTCCCATAGCTGCTGCCAGGCCCCTTATCTGCCATGGGCCCCTATATACCGCCTCCTCATGCTGCTGCCAAGTCCAGAGTCTGTCATGGGTCCCTGTACGGCCTCCCATTGCTGCTGTCTCCATCGCCACACTCTGCCATGTGCCACTTTCAGGTCTCCTCACACACTGCTGTTGTGTTCAATTTTTTGACATAGGGTGCTGGCAGATTACGGGCCTCCCATAGCTGCTGCCAGGCCCCTAATCTGCCATGGGCCCCTATATACCGCCTCCTCATGCTGCTGCCAAGTCCAGAGTCTGTCATGGGTCCCTGTACGGCCTCCCATTGCTGCTGTCTCCATCGCCACACTCTGCCATGTGCCACATTCAGGTCTCTTCACACTGCTGGTGTGTTGAATTTTTTGACATAGGGTGCTGGCAGATTACGGGCCTCCCATAGCTGCTGCCAGGCCCCTAATCTGCCATGGGCCCCTGTACCGCCTCCTCATGCTGCTGCCAGGTCCACAGTGTCTCATGCCATGTGCCACTTTCAGGTCTCCTCACACTGCTGGTGTGTTGAATTTTTTGACATAGGGTGCTGGCAGATTACGGGCCTCCCATTGCTGCTGCCAGGCCCCTAATCTGCCATGGGCCCCTATACCGCCTCCTCATGCTGCTGCCAGGTCCAGAGTCTCTCATGGGTCCCTGTACGGCCTCCCATTGCTGCTGTCTCCATCGCCACACTCTGCCATGTGCCACTTTCAGGTCTCCTCACACACTGCTGGTGTGTTGAATTTTTTGACATAGGGTGCTGGCAGATTACGGGCCTCCCATAGCTGCTGCCAGGCCCGTAATCTGCCATGGGCCCCCGTACTGACTCCTCATGCTGTGACGTTGCAACAAGGTGGAATTCAACCCTACATATGTTAGACCGCCTTTTCGAACAGCAAAAGGCTATCACAGATTTCCTGATGTTAAAAGCGGATAAAGGTACTCCCTGTGTAACTTAGATGTCAGCCATTGGCAGCTCATGCGTGACACCTGCGCTTGCTCAGGCCCTTTGAGGAGGCCACGCTATTCGTGAGTCGGCAGGACTATGGGATGAACGACGTCATTCCTCTGTTGCACGTCCTGGAACAAATGCTGTTAATAATGGCTGGTCAGGGTGCGGTAGACGTGGCGCACAGATCTCAACGCCACATGACTCCTGTGGGGGCAGGACAGGAAGAAGAGGAGGAGGTAGAGGAGGACATTGGTGCTCAGGAATTATTGAGTGAAATGGGTGGTTTTTCCACTCAGCGGAAAGGAGTGGAGGAGCAGGAGCATCTGGTAGAGGAGGAGGAAGAGGAGACAGAGGACCCAGACGCACCGTGGCAGTATGCTGTGGAGATGGAGGCAGGGAGTCCCTCGCATTCCTTGGCACAAATGGCCCATAGCATGCTCGCTTGCTTGCGTACCGACAGCCGAATAATAACCATCAGACAGAGGGATGACTTTTGGCTGTCCACCTTGTTGGACCCTCGCTACCGTTCCAAAATGGTGGCCTTTTTCACACCTGCTGAGAGGGAGGCCAAAATAACGTACTATAAAAAACACCTATGTAGTCAGCTGGTCTCTGCCTGTCTGCGCCAACGTCCATCCTCAGACACTGTGGGCCCTGTGCGCTCGCGTTACGCTGCCATGGCAGCAGGGGAGGGGTGGGGTGGTAGGAGCAGTGGCAGCTCCACCAGCAGCAGCTGCCTCAGTCTGCAGTCGATGATGAGTAGCTTTCTTCACCAGCGCAGTGAGGAAACTAATAACCAGCCGCAGCAGCAGCAGCATCAGGTGGACCTGGAGCAGGACCTCAAACAACAGGCTTGGGCCTACTTGGACAGCACCCTGCCAACCGAGGTAGACAATCCCCTTGACTACTGGGCAACGAAACTTGACCTTTGGCCCCAACTAGCTGAATTTGCCGTTGAAAGGCTGTCATGCCCGGCCAGTAGCGTGGCATCGGAGCGCGTGTTTAGTGCGGCAGTAGGTATTGCAACTCCGCGGAGGACACGACTGTCCACCCAAAGTGTGGAGAGACTCACGTTTGTGAAAATGAATCAGGCGTGGATTAGTCTGGATTTCAAACCACCAGTTCCTGACACAACTGACTAAATCCGCCATGAATCATGCCCCAAACATGTGCCACTTTCAGGTCTCCTCACACTGCTGGTGTGTTCCATTTTTTGTCATAGGGTGCTGGCAGATTACGGGCCTCCCATAGCTGCTGCCAGGCCCCTAATCTGCCATGGGCCCCTATACCGCCTCCTCATGCTGCTGCCAAGTCCAGAGTCTCTCATGGGTCCCTGTACGGCCTCCCATTGCTGCTGTCTCCATCGCCACACTCTGCCATGTGCCACTTTCAGGTCTCCTCACACTGCTGGTGTGTTGAATTTTTTGACATAGGGTGCTGGCAGATTACGGGCCTCCCATAGCTGCTGCCAGGCCCCTAATCTGCCATGGGCCCCTATACCGCCTCCTCATGCTGCTGCCAAGTCCAGAGTCTGTCATGGGTCCCTGTACGGCCTCCCATTGCTGCTGTCTCCATCGCCACACTCTGCCATGTGCCACTTTCAGGTCTCCTCACACACTGCTGGTGTGTTGAATTTTTTGACATAGGGTGCTGGCAGATTACGGGCCTCCCATAGCTGCTGCCAGGCCCCTAATCTGCCATGGGCCCCTATATACCGCCTCCTCATGCTGCTGCCAAGTCCAGAGTCTGTCTTGGGTCCCTGTACGGCCTCCCATTGCTGCTGTCTCCATCGCCACACTCTGCCATGTGCCACTTTCAGGTCTCCTCACACACTGCTGGTGTGTTGAATTTTTTGACATAGGGTGCTGGCAGATTACGGGCCTCCCATAGCTGCTGCCAGGCCCCTAATCTGCCATGGGCCCCTATATACCGCCTCCTCATGCTGCTGCCAGGTCCAGAGTCTGTCATGGGTCCCTGTACGGCCTCCCATTGCTGCTGTCTCCATCGCCACACTCTGCCATGTGCCACTTTCAGGTCTCCTCACACTGCTGGTGTGTTGAATTTTTTGACATAGGGTGCTGACAGATTACGGGCCTCCTATAGCTGCTGCCAGGCCCCTAATCTGCCATGGGCCCCTATACCGCCTCCTCATGCTGCTGCCAGGTCCAGAGTCTCTCATGGGTCCCTGTACGGCCTCCCATTGCTGCTGTCTCCATCGCCACACTCTGCCATGTGCCACTTTCAGGTCTCCTCACACACTGCTGGTGTGTTGAATTTTTTGTCATAGGGTGCTGGCAGATTACGGGCCTCCTATAGCTGCTGCCAGGCCCCTAATCTGCCATGGGCCCCTATACCGCCTCCTCATGCTGCTGCCAGGTCCAGAGTCTCTCATGGGTCCCTGTACGGCCTCCCATTGCTTCTGTCTCCATCGCCACACTCTGCCATGTGCCACTTTCAGGTCTCCTCACACACTGCTGGTGTGTTCCATTTTTTGTCATAGGGTGCTGACAGATTACGGGCCTCCCATTGCTGCTGCCAGGCCTGTAATCTGCCATGGGCCCCCGTACCGCCTTGTCACGCTGCTGCTGGGTCCACAGTGTGACATGGGTCCCTGTACCGCCTCCCATTGCTCCCACTCTGCCATGTGCCACTTTCAGGTCTCCTCACACTCCTGCTGGTTTCCATTTTGTCATAGGTTGCTGGCAGATTACAGGCCTCCCATAGGTGCTGCCAGGCCCCAAATCTGCCATGGGCCCCCGTACCGCCTCGTCACGCTGCTGCTGGGTCCACAGTGTGACATGGGTCCCTGTACCGCCTCCCATTGCTCCCACTCTGCCATGTGCCACTTTGAGGTCTCCTCACACACTGCTGGTGTGTTGAATTTTTTGACATAGGGTGCTGGCAGATTACGGGCCTCCCATAGCTGCTGCCAGGCCCCTAATCTGCCATGGGCCCCTATATACCGCCTCCTCATGCTGCTGCCAGGTCCAGAGTCTGTCATGGGTCCCTGTACGGCCTCCCATTGCTGCTGTCTCCATCGCCACACTCTGCCATGTGCCACTTTCAGGTCTCCTCACACACTGCTGGTGTGTTGAATTTTTTGACATAGGGTGCTGGCAGATTACGGGCCTCCCATAGCTGCTGCCAGGCCCCTAATCTGCCATGGGCCCCTATATACCGCCTCCTCATGCTGCTGCCAGGTCCAGAGTCTGTCATGGGTCCCTGTACGGCCTCCCATTGCTGCTGTCTCCATCGCCACACTCTGCCATGTGCCACTTTCAGGTCTCCTCACACTGCTGGTGTGTTGAATTTTTTGACATAGGGTGCTGACAGATTACGGGCCTCCTATAGCTGCTGCCAGGCCCCTAATCTGCCATGGGCCCCTATACCGCCTCCTCATGCTGCTGCCAGGTCCAGAGTCTCTCATGGGTCCCTGTACGGCCTCCCATTGCTGCTGTCTCCATCGCCACACTCTGCCATGTGCCACTTTCAGGTCTCCTCACACACTGCTGGTGTGTTGAATTTTTTGTCATAGGGTGCTGGCAGATTACGGGCCTCCTATAGCTGCTGCCAGGCCCCTAATCTGCCATGGGCCCCTATACCGCCTCCTCATGCTGCTGCCAGGTCCAGAGTCTCTCATGGGTCCCTGTACGGCCTCCCATTGCTGCTGTCTCCATCGCCACACTCTGCCATGTGCCACTTTCAGGTCTCCTCACACACTGCTGGTGTGTTCCATTTTTTGTCATAGGGTGCTGACAGATTACGGGCCTCCCATTGCTGCTGCCAGGCCTGTAATCTGCCATGGGCCCCCGTACCGCCTTGTCACGCTGCTGCTGGGTCCACAGTGTGACATGGGTCCCTGTACCGCCTCCCATTGCTCCCACTCTGCCATGTGCCACTTTCAGGTCTCCTCACACTCCTGCTGGTTTCCATTTTGTCATAGGTTGCTGGCAGATTACAGGCCTCCCATAGGTGCTGCCAGGCCCCAAATCTGCCATGGGCCCCCGTACCGCCTCGTCACGCTGCTGCTGGGTCCACAGTGTGACATGGGTCCCTGTACCGCCTCCCATTGCTCCCACTCTGCCATGTGCCACTTTGAGGTCTCCTCACACACTGCTGGTGTGTTGAATTTTTTGACATAGGGTGCTGGCAGATTACGGGCCTCCCATAGCTGCTGCCAGGCCCCTAATCTGCCATGGGCCCCTATATACCGCCTCCTCATGCTGCTGCCAGGTCCAGAGTCTGTCATGGGTTCCTTTACGGCCTCCCATTGCTGCTGTCTCCATCGCCACACTCTGCCATGTGCCACTTTCAGGTCTCCTCACACACTGCTGGTGTGTTGAATTTTTTGACATAGGGTGCTGGCAGATTACGGGCCTCCCATAGCTGCTGCCAGGCCCCTAATCTGCCATGGGCCCCTATATACCGCCTCCTCATGCTGCTGCCAGGTCCAGAGTCTGTCATGGGTCCCTGTACGGCCTCCCATTGCTGCTGTCTCCATCGCCACACTCTGCCATGTGCCACTTTCAGGTCTCTTCACACTGCTGGTGTGTTGAATTTTTTGACATAGGGTGCTGGCAGATTACGGGCCTCCCATAGCTGCTGCCAGGCCCCTAATCTGCCATGGGCCCCTATATACCGCCTCCTCATGCTGCTGCCAAGTCCAGAGTCTCTCATGGGTCCCTGTACGGCCTCCCATTGCTGCTGTCTCCATCGCCACACTCTGCCATGTGCCACTTTCAGGTCTCTTCACACTGCTGGTGTGTTGAATTTTTTGACATAGGGTGCTGGCAGATTACGGGCCTCCCATAGCTGCTGCCAGGCCCCTAATCTGCCATGGGCCCCTGTACCGCCTCCTCATGCTGCTGCCAGGTCCACAGTGTCTCATGCCATGTGCCACTTTCAGGTCTCCTCACACTGCTGGTGTGTTGAATTTTTTGACATAGGGTGCTGGCAGATTACGGGCCTCCCATAGCTGCTGCCAGGCCCCTAATCTGCCATGGGCCCCTATATACCGCCTCCTCATGCTGCTGCCAAGTCCAGAGTCTGTCATGGGTCCCTGTACGGCCTCCCATTGCTGCTGTCTCCATCGCCACACTCTGCCATGTGCCACTTTCAGGTCTCCTCACACACTGCTGTTGTGTTCAATTTTTTGACATAGGGTGCTGGCAGATTACGGGCCTCCCATAGCTGCTGCCAGGCCCCTAATCTGCCATGGGCCCCTATATACCGCCTCCTCATGCTGCTGCCAGGTCCAGAGTCTGTCATGGGTCCCTGTACGGCCTCCCATTGCTGCTGTCTCCATAGCCACACTCTGCCATGTGCCACTTTCAGGTCTCTTCACACTGCTGGTGTGTTGAATTTTTTGACATAGGGTGCTGGCAGATTACGGGCCTCCCATAGCTGCTGCCAGGCCCCTAATCTGCCATGGGCCCCTATATACTGCCTCCTCATGCTGCTGCCAAGTCCAGAGTCTCTCATGGGTCCCTGTACGGCCTCCCATTGCTGCTGTCTCCATCGCCACACTCTGCCATGTGCCACTTTCAGGTCTCTTCACACTGCTGGTGTGTTGAATTTTTTGACATAGGGTGCTGGCAGATTACGGGCCTCCCATAGCTGCTGCCAGGCCCCTAATCTGCCATGGGCCCCTGTACCGCCTCCTCATGCTGCTGCCAGGTCCACAGTGTCTCATGCCATGTGCCACTTTCAGGTCTCCTCACACTGCTGGTGTGTTGAATTTTTTGACATAGGGTGCTGGCAGATTACGGGCCTCCCATAGCTGCTGCCAGGCCCCTTATCTGCCATGGGCCCCTATATACCGCCTCCTCATGCTGCTGCCAAGTCCAGAGTCTGTCATGGGTCCCTGTACGGCCTCCCATTGCTGCTGTCTCCATCGCCACACTCTGCCATGTGCCACTTTCAGGTCTCCTCACACACTGCTGTTGTGTTCAATTTTTTGACATAGGGTGCTGGCAGATTACGGGCCTCCCATAGCTGCTGCCAGGCCCCTAATCTGCCATGGGCCCCTATATACCGCCTCCTCATGCTGCTGCCAAGTCCAGAGTCTGTCATGGGTCCCTGTACGGCCTCCCATTGCTGCTGTCTCCATCGCCACACTCTGCCATGTGCCACATTCAGGTCTCTTCACACTGCTGGTGTGTTGAATTTTTTGACATAGGGTGCTGGCAGATTACGGGCCTCCCATAGCTGCTGCCAGGCCCCTAATCTGCCATGGGCCCCTGTACCGCCTCCTCATGCTGCTGCCAGGTCCACAGTGTCTCATGCCATGTGCCACTTTCAGGTCTCCTCACACTGCTGGTGTGTTGAATTTTTTGACATAGGGTGCTGGCAGATTACGGGCCTCCCATTGCTGCTGCCAGGCCCCTAATCTGCCATGGGCCCCTATACCGCCTCCTCATGCTGCTGCCAGGTCCAGAGTCTCTCATGGGTCCCTGTACGGCCTCCCATTGCTGCTGTCTCCATCGCCACACTCTGCCATGTGCCACTTTCAGGTCTCCTCACACACTGCTGGTGTGTTGAATTTTTTGACATAGGGTGCTGGCAGATTACGGGCCTCCCATAGCTGCTGCCAGGCCCGTAATCTGCCATGGGCCCCCGTACTGACTCCTCATGCTGTGACGTTGCAACAAGGTGGAATTCAACCCTACATATGTTAGACCGCCTTTTCGAACAGCAAAAGGCTATCACAGATTTCCTGATGTTAAAAGCGGATAAAGGTACTCCCTGTGTAACTTAGATGTCAGCCATTGGCAGCTCATGCGTGACACCTGCGCTTGCTCAGGCCCTTTGAGGAGGCCACGCTATTCGTGAGTCGGCAGGACTATGGGATGAACGACGTCATTCCTCTGTTGCACGTCCTGGAACAAATGCTGTTAATAATGGCTGGTCAGGGTGCGGTAGACGTGGCGCACAGATCTCAACGCCACATGACTCCTGTGGGGGCAGGACAGGAAGAAGAGGAGGAGGTAGAGGAGGACATTGGTGCTCAGGAATTATTGAGTGAAATGGGTGGTTTTTCCACTCAGCGGACAGGAGTGGAGGAGCAGGAGCATCTGGTAGAGGAGGAGGAAGAGGAGACAGAGGACCCAGACGCACCGTGGCAGTATGCTGTGGAGATGGAGGCAGGGAGTCCCTCGCATTCCTTGGCACAAATGGCCCATAGCATGCTCGCTTGCTTGCGTACCGACAGCCGAATAATAACCATCAGACAGAGGGATGACTTTTGGCTGTCCACCTTGTTGGACCCTCGCTACCGTTCCAAAATGGTGGCCTTTTTCACACCTGCTGAGAGGGAGGCCAAAATAACGTACTATAAAAAACACCTATGTAGTCAGCTGGTCTCTGCCTGTCTGCGCCAACGTCCATCCTCAGACACTGTGGGCCCTGTGCGCTCGCGTTACGCTGCCATGGCAGCAGGGGAGGGGTGGGGTGGTAGGAGCAGTGGCAGCTCCACCAGCAGCAGCTGCCTCAGTCTGCAGTCGATGATGAGTAGCTTTCTTCACCAGCGCAGTGAGGAAACTAATAACCAGCCGCAGCAGCAGCAGCATCAGGTGGACCTGGAGCAGGACCTCAAACAACAGGCTTGGGCCTACTTGGACAGCACCCTGCCAACCGAGGTAGACAATCCCCTTGACTACTGGGCAACGAAACTTGACCTTTGGCCCCAACTAGCTGAATTTGCCGTTGAAAGGCTGTCATGCCCGGCCAGTAGCGTGGCATCGGAGCGCGTGTTTAGTGCGGCAGGAGGTATTGCAACTCCGCGGAGGACACGACTGTCCACCCAAAGTGTGGAGAGACTCACGTTTGTGAAAATGAATCAGGCGTGGATTAGTCTGGATTTCAAACCACCAGTTCCTGACACAACTGACTAAATCCGCCATGAATCATGCCCCAAACATGTGCCACTTTCAGGTCTCCTCACACTGCTGGTGTGTTCCATTTTTTGTCATAGGGTGCTGGCAGATTACGGGCCTCCCATAGCTGCTGCCAGGCCCCTAATCTGCCATGGGCCCCTATACCGCCTCCTCATGCTGCTGCCAAGTCCAGAGTCTCTCATGGGTCCCTGTACGGCCTCCCATTGCTGCTGTCTCCATCGCCACACTCTGCCATGTGCCACTTTCAGGTCTCCTCACACTGCTGGTGTGTTGAATTTTTTGACATAGGGTGCTGGCAGATTACGGGCCTCCCATAGCTGCTGCCAGGCCCCTAATCTGCCATGGGCCCCTATACCGCCTCCTCATGCTGCTGCCAAGTCCAGAGTCTGTCATGGGTCCCTGTACGGCCTCCCATTGCTGCTGTCTCCATCGCCACACTCTGCCATGTGCCACTTTCAGGTCTCCTCACACACTGCTGGTGTGTTGAATTTTTTGACACAGGGTGCTGGCAGATTACGGGCCTCCCATAGCTGCTGCCAGGCCCCTAATCTGCCATGGGCCCCTATATACCGCCTCCTCATGCTGCTGCCAGGTCCAGAGTCTCTCATGGGTCCCTGTACGGCCTCCCATTGCTGCTGTCTCCATCGCCACACTCTGCCATGTGCCACTTTCAGGTCTCCTCACACACTGCTGGTGTGTTGAATTTTTTGACATAGGGTGCTGGCAGATTACGGGCCTCCCATAGCTGCTGCCAGGCCCCTAATCTGCCATGGGCCCCTATATACCGCCTCCTCATGCTGCTGCCAGGTCCAGAGTCTGTCATGGGTCCCTGTACGGCCTCCCATTGCTGCTGTCTCCATCGCCACACTCTGCCATGTGCCACTTTCAGGTCTCCTCACACACTGCTGGTGTGTTGAATTTTTTGACATAGGGTGCTGGCAGATTACGGGCCTCCCATAGCTGCTGCCAGGCCCCTAATCTGCCATGGGCCCCTATATACCGCCTCCTCATGCTGCTGCCAGGTCCAGAGTCTGTCATGGGTCCCTGTACGGCCTCCCATTGCTGCTGTCTCCATCGCCACACTCTGCCATGTGCCACTTTCAGGTCTCCTCACACTGCTGGTGTGTTGAATTTTTTGACATAGGGTGCTGACAGATTACGGGCCTCCTATAGCTGCTGCCAGGCCCCTAATCTGCCATGGGCCCCTATACCGCCTCCTCATGCTGCTGCCAGGTCCAGAGTCTCTCATGGGTCCCTGTACGGCCTCCCATTGCTGCTGTCTCCATCGCCACACTCTGCCATGTGCCACTTTCAGGTCTCCTCACACACTGCTGGTGTGTTGAATTTTTTGTCATAGGGTGCTGGCAGATTACGGGCCTCCTATAGCTGCTGCCAGGCCCCTAATCTGCCATGGGCCCCTATACCGCCTCCTCATGCTGCTGCCAGGTCCAGAGTCTCTCATGGGTCCCTGTACGGCCTCCCATTGCTGCTGTCTCCATCGCCACACTCTGCCATGTGCCACTTTCAGGTCTCCTCACACACTGCTGGTGTGTTCCATTTTTTGTCATAGGGTGCTGACAGATTACGGGCCTCCCATTGCTGCTGCCTGGCCTGTAATCTGCCATGGGCCCCCGTACCGCCTTGTCACGCTGCTGCTGGGTCCACAGTGTGACATGGGTCCCTGTACCGCCTCCCATTGCTCCCACTCTGCCATGTGCCACTTTCAGGTCTCCTCACACTCCTGCTGGTTTCCATTTTGTCATAGGTTGCTGGCAGATTACAGGCCTCCCATAGGTGCTGCCAGGCCCCAAATCTGCCATGGGCCCCCGTACCGCCTCGTCACGCTGCTGCTGGGTCCACAGTGTGACATGGGTCCCTGTACTGCCTCCCATTGCTCCCACTCTGCCATGTGCCACTTTGAGGTCTCCTCACACACTGCTGGTGTGTTGAATTTTTTGACATAGGGTGCTGGCAGATTACGGGCCTCCCATAGCTGCTGCCAGGCCCCTAATCTGCCATGGGCCCCTATATACCGCCTCCTCATGCTGCTGCCAGGTCCAGAGTCTGTCATGGGTCCCTGTACGGCCTCCCATTGCTGCTGTCTCCATCGCCACACTCTGCCATGTGCCACTTTCAGGTCTCCTCACACACTGCTGGTGTGTTGAATTTTTTGACATAGGGTGCTGGCAGATTACGGGCCTCCCATAGCTGCTGCCAGGCCCCTAATCTGCCATGGGCCCCTATATACCGCCTCCTCATGCTGCTGCCAGGTCCAGAGTCTGTCATGGGTCCCTGTACGGCCTCCCATTGCTGCTGTCTCCATCGCCACACTCTGCCATGTGCCACTTTCAGGTCTCCTCACACTGCTGGTGTGTTGAATTTTTTGACATAGGGTGCTGACAGATTACGGGTCTCCTATAGCTGCTGCCAGGCCCCTAATCTGCCATGGGCCCCTATACCGCCTCCTCATGCTGCTGCCAGGTCCAGAGTCTCTCATGGGTCCCTGTACGGCCTCCCATTGCTGCTGTCTCCATCGCCACACTCTGCCATGTGCCACTTTCAGGTCTCCTCACACACTGCTGGTGTGTTGAATTTTTTGTCATAGGGTGCTGGCAGATTACGGGCCTCCTATAGCTGCTGCCAGGCCCCTAATCTGCCATGGGCCCCTATACCGCCTCCTCATGCTGCTGCCAGGTCCAGAGTCTCTCATGGGTCCCTGTACGGCCTCCCATTGCTGCTGTCTCCATCGCCACACTCTGCCATGTGCCACTTTCAGGTCTCCTCACACACTGCTGGTGTGTTCCATTTTTTGTCATAGGGTGCTGACAGATTACGGGCCTCCCATTGCTGCTGCCAGGCCTGTAATCTGCCATGGGCCCCCGTACCGCCTTGTCACGCTGCTGCTGGGTCCACAGTGTGACATGGGTCCCTGTACCGCCTCCCATTGCTCCCACTCTGCCATGTGCCACTTTCAGGTCTCCTCACACTCCTGCTGGTTTCCATTTTGTCATAGGTTGCTGGCAGATTACAGGCCTCCCATAGGTGCTGCCAGGCCCCAAATCTGCCATGGGCCCCCGTACCGCCTCGTCACGCTGCTGCTGGGTCCACAGTGTGACATGGGTCCCTGTACCGCCTCCCATTGCTCCCACTCTGCCATGTGCCACTTTGAGGTCTCCTCACACACTGCTGGTGTGTTGAATTTTTTGACATAGGGTGCTGGCAGATTACGGGCCTCCTATAGCTGCTGCCAGGCCCCTAATCTGCCATGGGCCCCTATACCGCCTCCTCATGCTGCTGCCAGGTCCAGAGTCTCTCATGGGTCCCTGTACGGCCTCCCATTGCTGCTGTCTCCATCGCCACACTCTGCCATGTGCCACTTTCAGGTCTCCTCACACACTGCTGGTGTGTTGAATTTTTTGTCATAGGGTGCTGGCAGATTACGGGCCTCCTATAGCTGCTGCCAGGCCCCTAATCTGCCATGGGCCCCTATACCGCCTCCTCATGCTGCTGCCAGGTCCAGAGTCTCTCATGGGTCCCTGTACGGCCTCCCATTGCTGCTGTCTCCATCGCCACACTCTGCCATGTGCCACTTTCAGGTCTCCTCACACACTGCTGGTGTGTTCCATTTTTTGTCATAGGGTGCTGACAGATTACGGGCCTCCCATTGCTGCTGCCAGGCCTGTAATCTGCCATGGGCCCCCGTACCGCCTTGTCACGCTGCTGCTGGGTCCACAGTGTGACATGGGTCCCTGTACCGCCTCCCATTGCTCCCACTCTGCCATGTGCCACTTTCAGGTCTCCTCACACTCCTGCTGGTTTCCATTTTGTCATAGGTTGCTGGCAGATTACAGGCCTCCCATAGGTGCTGCCAGGCCCCAAATCTGCCATGGGCCCCCGTACCGCCTCGTCACGCTGCTGCTGGGTCCACAGTGTGACATGGGTCCCTGTACCGCCTCCCATTGCTCCCACTCTGCCATGTGCCACTTTGAGGTCTCCTCACACACTGCTGGTGTGTTGAATTTTTTGACATAGGGTGCTGGCAGATTACGGGCCTCCTATAGCTGCTGCCAGGCCCCTAATCTGCCATGGGCCCCTATACCGCCTCCTCATGCTGCTGCCAGGTCCACAGTGTGACATGGGTCCCTGTACCGCCTCCCATTGCTCCCACTCTGCCATGTGCCACTTTGAGGTCTCCTCACACTCCTGCTGGTTTCCATTTTGTCATAGGTTGCTGTATGGCCTCCCATTGCTGCTGCCTCCACCGCCACACTGTGGCTCCAAACACTGGTTTTGGCCCCGTGACTGGCCAAATGAGTGAAGTGTGCGGTGATTCTAAGATCGACGGCACTCATCTGCATGTCATACTGACTGACAGTATTATTTCTCTTCCCCAGCAGACTCCAAGGGCATTTAAATTAAAGGTACAGTGTTCTGCACTAATATTAAGTCTCTCTGAAGCCTAGAAACACCCTTTTTTAAGTTAAATTCACAGCGAATATATTCGACTCGAATCGAATATTGTCCACGAATTCGCCGAATCAGTCGAATCGAATTTTTGAATACTTCGCTCATCTCTATTCGTAATTTTATATTTTTGATACAAAACAAAGATCTATGTAAATCTTTTAACTTATGGATTGATGCCATTAAAGTTCTACAGAACTGAGGGTTCTTTCTAGCAAAATGCATAATATTTTAGGGATGTAGGCATGTACAGGAATACCTCAGTTTTTTTCTTTTTCTTACTGAATAATAGTTTTTGAATACATCATGTATAATATGCAATTGCTATTTTTATTTTTTTGCATAGGACGGCCAGAGCCCAGACACTTTCCGGAGCATCGGACAGTGGGGGAGGGAGTCGGCTCCAAGAGGAGCGAGAAATAAGGTAAAGCTTTGTACTTGTTCATTTCCTCCCAAGCCAAAGAAGCATTTAGGTGGGGACCCCAGTGCATAAATAAATTTAATGGCACCTTGGAGTTGGATTTATTGTTTGCTTGGTATTCAGAATTACAGCTCATCCATATCAAGCTTCATACTACAGGTGACAAGTGACATAATGCTCAGGTGTGAACAGGACCATTGAGAGCAATGGGATTATTCATCATGAGTGGTGCTGTGCTTTGGGTATTGTACAACAAAACTCTCAGGTGTGAATGGGGGCTCAGGCCTGGTTCACGCCAATACAGTTTGCTTTTTACATTTTTTGCATTTTGCATTTTTACACATGTGTTTTTACTGGGTTTTGTGGTTTTTTAAGCATTTTTTTGTTTTGTTTTGTTAACCACTTGCTCTCCAGAGGATTTACCCCCCCTCCTGACCATGCATTTGCATACGGCACTGCGTTACTTTAACTTACAATCAAGCGGTCCTGCAATGCTGCACCCAAATTAAATTTACATCCTGCTTTGCCCACAAATGGAGCTTTCTTTTGATGGTGTTTGATCACTTGTGTGTTTTTTTATTGTTTGCGCTATAAACAAAAAATTGTCCGACAATTTTGAAAAAAATAACCTTTATCTTTGGCTTGTAAACATTTAAAAATGTAAAAATCTAATTTCGTCAAAAAATTTAGGCCAAAATGTATTCGGCAACATGTCTTTGCTAAAAAAAAATCCCAATACGTGTAAATTAATTGGTTTACGTGACAGTTATAACGTCTACAAATGGTGGTATAGATACTGGAATTTTTTTTTCTTACTAGTAATGGCGGTGATCAGCAACTTATAGTAGGACTGCGGAGGGCATTCTGACACTGGGGGGAACTGACTTGGTATTGCTGACATCCCCAGTGACACCAATTCAGTGATCAGTGCTAATAAAAAGCACTGACACTGTACTAATGGCACTGGGCAGGAAGGGGTTAACATCTGGGGCGATCAAAGGGTTAACTGTGTGCTGTTTTACTATGCTGGCTGTGTGTATTTTACACTGTAAGCTTTGTATGGCTCTGCTATACAAAGCTACAGTGGATATAAAAAGTCTACACACCCCTGTTAAAATGTCAGCTTTCTGTGATGTAAAAAAAAAAGACAAAGATAAATTATTCCAGAACGGTTTCCACCTTTAATGTAGCCTATAAACTGTACAACTCAAGTTTAGGTAGAGGGAAGTAAAAATAAAAAACTAAAATAATATGGTTGCATAAGTGTGCACACCCTTAAACTATAACTTTTGTTGAACCACCTTTTAATTTGATTCCAGCACTCAGTCTTTTTGGGTATGTGTCTATCAGCATGGCACATTTTGACTTGGCAATATTTGTCCACTCTTCCTTGTAAAAACACTCTAAATCTGTCTGATTGTGAGGGCATCTCTTGTACACATGTAAGCCGTGTACCGGGGTGGGCTCCCCAGAATACAGTGAAGTCACGAATGAGGAAAGCAACCCCAACACCAGCTTTTGCCACAACAGAATTTTACTTAGATGTGGCAAATAAACACAACCACAAATGCTGGAATATACAATAAATTTACATACACCCAGCCCAAAGGCTGAGACCCTTGTGCTGCACAGCACGGCGCCTCCTGATGGATGAAGGTAGAAAGTGAAGTAATTTACCTACTGGTGGGCACAACTAAGCTGCCACACCTTACCTGTTATTACACTAAAAGAGCAGGAATCAGTGTATGGGTGTATGGTATGGGCTAGCCTGCGGTGCAACACAACAGCTTACAATCTTACACAAATCTACAGTATTCCCTCTCCCATAACTGGTCCTGTAGCACGTGCCTGAGTATTCCTTCTGAGCAAAACGTCAGTCTGGCTTGAGTTGGTGGGATGTTATCAGCTCTCCAATGTGAAATGTCACTTTAAGTCAGTGTTTCTCAACTCCAGTCCTCATGGACCCCCAACAGGTCATGTTTTCAGGATTTCCATTATTTTGCACAGGTGATTTGATCAGTTTCACTGCCTTAGTAATTACCACAGCTGTTTCATCTGAGGGAAATCCTGAAAACATGACCTGTTGGGGGTCAATGAGGACTGGAGTTGAGAAACACTGCTTTAAGTTATGGAGTCCTTCCAATGATCAGTAATAACACTTGTGGCCTGACACAAACAGAGACCCTAACTAACTAACTATAGGCCTGGACTCAGTCTCTAGGCGCCAACACTGAATTGAGGTGCGTGCACGATCTTACCGACCCGGGTATGCTTTGCATCCGCTGGTGACTCTGAACAGAACAAATGTCTCTCCAATGTGCATGCGGTATCGCAGTGTATGTTGCTTTGTACCTCTGCTCTCATCAGCATTCCTGGCAGCAATCTTCCTTTCTCTGAACAAGATCAGGGTCTTGGACACGATCAGCTTCACCTTACTGAGGGATGCTTTCACACCTGGATGCCATCAGATTCTCTGCTCACACTGCTCCTGCATTCACCATCCTCTAAACATGGCTGCTGTCTCTCCCCTCCCTGTTCTCTAAAACTCTGTGTGAAAACCCCACCTCTTCACGAATATAGAAATATCTATGCAGTCTGAGGCTGTGTTAGGAAAACAGTGGCATCTTGTGGCTAAACCGCAGAATGTCACTCCAGAACATTTCATTTACTCCACACAATAATTTACTGCACACAAACAGTGTTCAAACAATGAGAGCTGTTTCCCCATCTCACACACAGCCCTCTTCAGATCACCCCACAGATTTTCGATTGGATTCAGGTCTTGGCTCTGGCTGGGCCATTCCAACACTTTAATCTTCTTCTGGTGAAGCCATTCCTTTGTTGATTTGGATGTATGCTTTGGGTCATTGTCATGCTGAAAGATGAAGTTCCTTTTTATGTTCAGCTTTCTAGTAGAAGCCTGAAGGTTTTGTGCCAATATTGACTGGTATTTGGAACTGTTCATAATTCCCACTACCTTGACTAAGGCCCCAGTTCCAGCTGAAGAAAAACAGCCCCAAAGCATGATGCTGTCACCACCATGCTTCACTGTGGGTATGGTGCTCTTGGAAATTTTTTTCTACCCTTCTCCTGACTGATACCTTTTAACAATGAGATCCCTCTGATGCTTTGGAAGCTCTCTGCGGAGCATGGATTTTGCTTTAGGATACGACTAAGAAAATGTCAGGAAAGACCTATTAGAGCAGCTGAGCTTTATTTGGGGTTTATCAGAGGCACTTTAAATGATGACAGGTGTGTACTGACGCCTATTTAGCATTATTTTGAATATGATTGCTTAATTCTGAACACAGCTACATCCCCAATTATAAGAGGGTGTGCACACTTCTGCAACCCAATTATTTTAGCTTTTTATGTTTACTCCCCCCCCCCCCCAAAAAAAAAGATTTCAGTTTGTTTTTCAATTGAGTTGTACAGTTTATAGGTCACATTAAAAGGTGGAAAATGTTCTGAAATTATTTATCTTTGTCTCATTTTTTACATCACAGAAACCTGACATTTAACAGGGGTGTGTAGACTTTTTATATCCGCTGTATACAAAGCAGTATGCAGGAGCTGACAGGGGAGAGATCTGTCTTTTTTACATACAGGTCTTTCCCCCTTCGGAAATACTCGAAGATCTCCAGGTGCCGGCGGGGAATAACCGACCAGGACCCGGTGATTGACAGCTGAGGTCGCAAATGGTGGCACGCTATAGATACGTGATTTTGCGCACCCGTACCGCCCTGTAGCAGTATTTCTGCTATAGGGTGACACGGAAGCGTTTAAAGGGGAAATGTTCTTGTTGCTGGGTAGAGTAAAAAAGCAAAATGCAAAACACGGCAAAAAACTACATTTGTTTCAACAGCATCTCCATTGAACTTTATTGTAGCAAAAATGCTGATTTTTGCGTTTAAAAAAGTCCCTGACCCTTTCCAAAAATGCAGCAGCTCAAAAAAGCATAGATGTGAACATGTCCCATAGGAAACCATGTTAAGTGGACTGTAGTGTGTTTCTGCAAAAAACACTAAAATGAACGCATTGGTGTGAACCAGGCCTTAAAGTGACACGAAACTCTGATTTAAAAAAAAAATATTCCAGTAAATATTCTTAAGGCCTGGTTCATACCTATACTTTATTTTAGTGCTTTTTTGTAGAAACGCACTACAGTCCATTAAACAAGGTTTCCTATGGGACACGTCCATGTCTATGCTTTTTTGATCTGCTGTGTTTTTCGAAAGGGTCAGGGACTTTTTTAAACACAGAGAGCAGCATTTTTGCTCCAACAGAGTTCAATGGAGATGCTGCTGAAACGCATGTAGTTTATTGCCGCGTTTTGCATTTTTATTCTGCTACTGAAACGCATGTAGTGTGTTTTTGCTGCATTTTTGCCGCATGTTGTGCTTTTATTCTGCCCAGCAACAAAAACATTTCTCCTTTGAAAAAAAAAAAACAAAAGAGAAAAAAAAGCAAAAGCAAAATGTGGCAAAAACGTGCATGCAAAAACACGGCAAAAATGCAAAACGCACTGCAAACAGCACTGCAAACCGAACAAAGCACACACTGCACTAGGGTGCCACCTCATCCCTTTAAAACCAAACATGTATTAATTACACAGGTTCTGTGGCTAATTTAATGAACATAAGGCACTGAGTTTAACCTCTTCACGCCAACGGTACGCAAATTTGCGGCCTCTCAGCAGCTGGGCCTTGACGCCGTGCGGCCGCATATTTGTGTACCATTTGTAAACAAATGTGCTGAGAGCGCGCGCCCTGCGTCGGTGTCCCACGGAAAGGTCCCGATCTCTCTTTGTGATTGGGACCTTTCCAATCATGTGACTGCTGTGAGAGCCAATCACGGCAGTCACATGACCCTAAACCCCGATCCGCCTCTTGGCATCAGAAACCCCTTAAAGGGCCAGGAGGTGCCGGTGTGAAAGGGGTAATTACCACCTTAATTAGCAACAGAACCTGTGTAATTAATATGTGGTTTTAAAGGGATGGAGTGGCAACCCTACACAGTATTGGTGTGAACCAGGCCTAACTCAAAAAAGTCCTTTCTAATGCTCTTGGCCTCCTCCAAATCTTCAAATTCCTTTATTTTTGCTGCTGTGATCTGACTTTCTGTTAGTGGGTCTTCTCCATGGTCCCACTGTATGTAGGAATGTAGTCACTAGAGATGAGCGAATTGAACTTGGCGAAGTGGAATTCGTTTCGAATATTAGGAAAAATTCGATTCGCACCGAATCTGAATTTTAGCAAACTTCGGATGCACGAATCAAATTTTTCCCGATCAGCCGGCAAAAAGTGTCACTGCAGAGAGCTCCGCTATTTCTGACAGTTCTCTGACAGTTCCTTCACATTTACAGCGGTTGAAACATTGTATCTATTTGTTTCCATTTAGGATACAGATGTTTTTATTCGGAAATAAATAGATACAATGTTTCAACCGCTGTAAATGTGAAGGAACTGTCAGAGAACTGTCAGAAATAGCGGAGCTCTCTGCAGATACACTTTTTGCTGTACTGGAATTCTTCTTTTCATTCTTCTTCTTCTTTTCATTCTTCTTCTTCTTCTTTTCATTCTTCTTCTTCTTTTCATTCTTCTTTTCATTCTTCTTCTTCTTCTTCTTTTCATTCTTCTTTTCATTCTTCTTCTTCTTCTTTTCATTCTTCTTCTTCTTCTCTTCATTCTTCTTCTTCTTTTCATTCTTCTTTTCATTCTTCTTCTTCTTCTTTTCATTCTTCTTCTTCTTTTCATTCTTCTTTTCATTCTTCTTCTTTTCATTCTTCTTCTTCTTCTTTTCATTCTTCTTCTTCTTCTTTTCATTCTTCTTTTCATTCTTCTTCTTCTTTTCATTCTTCTTCTTCTTCTTTTTATTCTTCTTCTTCTTCTTTTCATTCTTCTTCTTTTCATTCTTCTTTTCATTCTTCTTCTTCTTCTTTTCATTCTTCTTCTTCTTCTTTTCATTCTTCTTTTCATTCTTCTTCTTCTTCTTTTTATTCTTCTTCTTCTTCTTTTCATTCTTCTTCTTTTCATTCTTCTTTTCATTCTTCTTCTTCTTCTTTTCATTCTTCTTCTTCTTCTTTTCATTCTTCTTTTCATTCTTCTTCTTCTTCTTTTCATTCTTCTTCTTCTTCTTTTCATTCTTCTTCTTCTTTTCATTCTTCTTCTTCTTCTTTTCATTCTTCTTTTCATTCTTCTTCTTCTTCTTTTCATTCTTCTTCTTTTCATTCTTCTTTTCATTCTTCTCATTCTTCTTTTCATTCTTCTTTTCATTCTTCTTCTCATTCTTCTTTTCATTCTTCTTCTTCTTCTTTTCATTCTTCTTCTTTTCATTCTTCTTTTCATTCTTCTTCTTCTTCTTTTCATTCTTCTTCTTCTTCTTTTCATTCTTCTTTTCATTCTTCTTCTTTTCATTCTTCTTCTTCTTCTTTTCATTCTTCTTCTTCTTCTTTTCATTCTTCTTTTCATTCTTCTTCTTCTTCTTTTCATTCTTCTTCTTTTCATTCTTCTTTTCATTCTTCTTCTTCTTCTTCTTTTCATTCTGCTTCTTTTCATTCTTCTTTTCATTCTTCTCATTCTTCTTTTCATTCTTCTTTTCATTCTTCTTCTCATTCTTCTTTTCATTCTTCTTCTTCTTCTTTTCATTCTTCTTTTCATTCTTCTTCTTCTTTTCATTCTTCTTCTTTTCATTCCTCTTCATTCTTCTTTTCATTCTTCTTTTCATTCTTCTCATTCTTCTTTTCATTCTTCCTCTCATTCTTCTTTTCATTCTTCTTTTCATTCTTCTTCTTCTTCTTTTCATTCTTCTTTTCATTCTTCTCATTCTTCTTTTCATTCTTCTTTTCATTCTTCTTCTCATTCTTCTTTTCATTCTTCTTCTTCTTTTCATTCTTCTTCTTCTTTTCATTCTTCTTCTTCTTCTTTTCATTCTTCTTTTCATTCTTCTTCTTCTTCTTTTCATTCTTCTTCTTCTTCTTTTCATTCTTCTTTTCATTCTTCTTCTTCTTCTTCTTCTTCTACTTCTTCTGCGTCGTGCCCCGTGACTGCCCAAATGAGTGAAGTGTGCGGTGATTCTAAGATCGACGGCACTCATCTGCATGTCATACTGACTGACAGTATTATTTCTCTTCCCCAGCACACTCCAAGGGCATTTAAATTAAAGGTACAGTGTTCTGCACTAATATAAAGGCTCTCTGAAGCCTAGAAACCCTTTTAATAAGTTAAATTCGCAGCGAATAAATTCGCATCAAATCGAATTTCTCCCGCAAATTCGGCGAATCAGCCGAATCGAATTTTTGAATAATTCGCTCATCTCTAGTAGTCACCTTCTCTTGTTCGCTCCTGAGATGGACTATTGACTATGTACAGTACATAGAGTAGTGCATATGCCCACAACTAATGTGCGCTGCTCATAGTTGGCCATAGACAGTTTGAATCTCAAGGACTGGCTAAGATTCAAACCCTGTATTGGCAGACTGAATGTACCCAAGTTGATCGATCAACTTGGGTATACCCAGCCTGTTGGGTTTTACATGCAATTAATGCTAGTGGCTATTATAGGTGCTAGCAGTAATCACCGTGTTTTCCCGCGGGGATGGAGCCTCCTGTTCCCCTCGGTGCGAGAACACAATGATTCCCCCCATCAACAGTTATTGTGTTGATGGGGGAATCAAGCGATTTTTGCAGGAAAAAAAAATTGCACCGTCTATGATAGGCTTACGGATACTGTTCAGTGTAAAACAAGCACAGGGGATAGCGAGAGGAGTCAGAGTTCTCTGATTGTTGGGCTTTAAAGTTGAATAGTACATAAAGCAGCCTTCATACTACTTCCCATAGAACATTCTCACATTCGTTTTTACTATAACAAAGAGATGACACTATGGGTGGAGCTGGTATACAAGGACATCATGATTTAGGTGTGCCTAGGGAAGTGTAATGTCCAAACACAGCCAAGCCAAACTGATGTTGGCAAAAACAATTTGCATTGTCTACTTAGTCTCCAGCTGGAAAGGAGACCTCTATAAATGAACCTGATGTTTGCTGTTTGTTGTACCGTGACCCGTTCCATGAATCCCGAAGATGAGAGGTAAAATGCCACCATGATGTTATGGACTTTTGTTCATACTGGTTTAAGTTAATTATTTTGTTTATTGGTAAGTTTAGGATATGATATAACTATTTTCTTTTTTTCAGTGTATTGTGATTATGTAAAATAATTTATTTTATTAGAATTTATTTTATAATATTTTATTAGAATGTAGTGAGATATATATAATTATTTTATGTATTTATTTTACAAGAGGGTTTCAGCACAGAGAGCAATAATTTACAGGCATCCCTGCTCTTACTAATTCCTAACCTGCACTATTTTATTTATTTATTTCAGGTACTTATATAGCGCTGTCAATTTACACAGTGCTTTACACATATATATTATACATTCACATCAGTCCCTAACCCTCAAGGGGTGTACAATCTAAGGTCCCTAACTTACATTCATACATACATGAGCCAATTTAGACAGGATCCAATTAACCTACCAGCATGTCTTTGGAGTGTGGGAGGAAACCAGAGCACCTGGAGGAAACCCACACAAGCACAGGGAGAACATGCAAACTCCATGCAGGAGGCACCATAGTCGGGAATCGAACCCATGACCCATTTACTGCAAGGCAAACGTGCTAACCAATAAGCCACTGTATATGGAGCTATTGGTATTTAAGTCCTAAATGGCTTCCACATACACACATTACTAAAGGCATGTGACTGATTTATAAACCTTACATATAGCAAACTCTTGCTTATAAAAGTGGGTAGTCTTAATTTGCCTCTATTGCAATTCATGTTCAAGTTGGTCAACTGCATCAAAGTGATTCCTTTCTAGCTAGTCCCTAATCCATCTTGCATCTTGCCAACCTTTTTATATCCCCCCCACCTTTTTTTTTTAACTTTTAAGAGCATGGACATGGACATAGTGCAGGTTTTTAAAGGGCGAGAGATGCCTGAAGTTGACTTTTTTTTAATTGATTAGAATTTTCATTATAAAAATAAAGTTTTTAATTTTTGTGTGTGTGGTTCTTGGTAATGTCACTGATGGCACCACCTGAGCCTAAGGGCTCATTTACACCAACCCTATTACTTAGCTCCAACTGTCCCTGATTTCAAGGGACTGTTTGAGGGCACAAGGTCCCTCTTTCCTCCTCATCTGTCCATCATTTTGGTCTGATCTATATAGTTGTATATAAAATGCACTATTTCTTTCAAAATGTGTTTCCCAGTGCTAAACCTTTCATCCAATTTCTAAATTGCTGCATTTGTAAATTCCAAAGCTGGTATAAAGGAATAGTTGTGGTAAAAAGAGCACATGTGGGTTTAACAAATTTTTTTTTTTTAATTTTCCTGTGGCAGGGGGTGTGTCCAGGGGCGGACTGACCATATGGAAACTCGGGCACTGCCCGAGGGCCCGTGGTCAGTAGGGGGCCCAATGAGATGGTCCTGGTACCTTTTTCATAGGCTTTTTTGAGTTTGGGCAAGGACACAGAGGCCCCATGATCCCCTATTGCCCAGGGGCCCCATGAGTTGTCAGTCCACCCCTGGGTGTGTCCTATACCTACATACTTTTGATAATAGGTGTTCCTCGTTCGCATTTCAAAAAGTTGAGAGGTATGCTAGTAGGCTGTGTTGGGCAGTGCTGCCTATTGCAGTCCCAATGCATAGACAGGACTATCTGCCTTCTGTCTTTTTTCAATTAGTAACCATGTACCCCGTTGCTGTGCACTGAAAAAAGTAAGATGCGATGGACTTCTGGGCAGAAAGGTGCCAAGTATTCTAATGCGGGGGGGGGGAAGCTAGCACCAACACCCAATGGTGTGGATGGGCCCTAAATCCTTGTGCCACGGAATGTCATTTGGTATGTGACTAATTTTGGTAAAATTTACAGCCATATAGTGCAGTGTGTTTCCTGTCATAGTTTCATAGTTGGTAAAGTTCAATAAAGACTCCAGTCCATCTAGTTCAACCTGTATTTGTTTGTGCCACTTTCCATATCCCTGTATTGTATTCAATAAGATGCCCTTCTAAATAGTTTTTGAAATTGGTGACACTTCTGGAAGGGAGTTCCACATCCATACTGCTCTAACATTAAAGAACCCCCCCCCATGCCATTTAAAAGATAAGTTCACCTTTCCAAATTGTGCAGATATAAAATTGTACATTTTTTGTTTATGGAGCCTCTAAAGCATTGCACCAGTAATCAGGTGCCATGCAGGTCTCCTGCAGACCTGTCAGTGTATCTGTGTGCCAGTACATCTCGTACAGGCAAGCACATACTTCCTGACAGGAAGACTATGAACTACCAAAATTAAAGAAAATTTTGCTCCAAAATTAAAGAAGAAATAAAAAAAACTGACCAATCTCTGCCCCATCGACACCAATATCTGCCCCACTGACACCGTACATGTGTTAGTACATTTTAAAATGTTTACATTTATGAGTGTGTATCTGTGCACACTTATGGCTGGCGCTATAGAAGTACCTGTAATATAATGAATAAAGCTTGACATTAGCAAACTCTAACCTGGTTACTGCACTTGGACATCATCCATGAATTGCGCATGTGCTTGTTAACCGCTTACTAACTGCGCTATAGCTGAATGACGGCTACCGTGCGGTTGTCCAGTTCTGGGAAGGCGTCATATGATGCCCTCCCAGTGGCGTGCACCTGGCGATCTCCATGATTGCTGTGTCCTATGGACACAGCTGATCACATGATGAGGTAAAGGGCCAATCACAGCAGCCTTTTATCACATGATCAGCTGTGTCCAATGACACAACAGATCACGGAGTAAATACAGTTACCTGTTATCGGCAGCATTTTCCACACGCTGTCACAGCACTATGAAGTACTGCCGATAAACGGCAGCTGTCCTAGAGCAGATCGGCCCTGATGATCAGTGCAGCATCATCAGTGCCTCCTCAATGCTCACCATTGCCGCCTCATCAATGAAGGAGAAAGATTACCTGTTTGCAAACTGTTGTAATATAAACAAAGAAACTTATTTTTTCAGCTATAAACCCAAAAAAATTTGAAGGGGGAGGAACACCCACTGGCAATTAAATACCAGAAAGAAAGCTCTATTTGTGTGGAAAAAAAAAATGATAAAAAATTCATACGGGTACAGTGTTGCATGACCACGCAATTGTCATTCACAGTGCGACGGCGCTGAAACCTGAAAAGTGGCCTGGGCAGGAAGGGGTAAAAGTGTCCGGTAGCCAAGTGGCTAAAGAGGATCTTCAGCCTTTAAAAAATGAAAGTCAAAAACCAAATTACAAACACTATAGCTGCTGACTTTTAATAAAAGAAACTTACCTGTCCAAGGATCCAGTGCTGTCTTCTTCTTCGCCAGTCTTCTGGTCCCCAGTGTCGCCATGTTTACTCAGTTACTCCATGTGACTTCACAGCCGGCTTCCTATTGCACATGTACGAGCCGTGCTGCACTTTGTGAATGGTCCCGCAGCCTTCTGGCACTTGTGACGTGTCCCTTTTAATTTGCAGGGGTTTCCTTTCGCTTCCTGTTTTGACTATGGGACAGGAAGCGAAAGGGAAATCTCCCTAATTGGTCACAGATGGCAAAAACAACCTGACGGGTTATAACCCTCCCTTGCTCTTTTTAAAAATGAAGAAATTTTGCCTATAGTTCTAGTTAAATGTAAAGTATAAGTAAAAACAACTTTTTTTTCTTAGTTTTGGATGGAGTGGAGAGGGATTAGAACCCCTGCCAGTTTTTATTGCTCTGTGCCCCAGTAAGGGAGATTCACCTTCTTTGTCCTATTACCACTGAAAATAAAGAAAATCCCAATTTTGTGTTGTCCCCAGAAAAGTAATAGAGGGGAAATCTTCCCAAGGGGACACTAGTTCTGGTGACCTGGGGGTCCCCAAGGGATTCCCTTAATTTACAGGGATTTCTTCCCACTCGTTTTGACTATGGAACAGGAAGAGAAGGTAAATCTTGGAGCCCTGAGAGAGTCACGTGACCCGTGACGTAACGCGTAGGATGGAAGTGTGGTGACGTCGTATCCGGCACGGATAGCAGCCGCCATCTTGGTACTCCCAACCATATACACCCGATGTGCAGCTTTTTTTTGCAGTATTCTTGCATGTAAAGGTCTTTGGACTACATTTTAATGTGCATAGTCACTCTGTTTGTTGTTTATAATAAAGAATTTGACATATTACACTATGGGAAGTCTGCTTGCTTACATCTTCCATATGGTGATACTGGAGGTGAAAGAGGTCTGTAGCCATATCTGAGGTACGCCTGTGAGTGTTTGCCAGTGTCACCGGAGAGGACTCCCCTTTTTTTGATTGTTATCCAGAACCATCTATTTGAGATCATTTGAGGTTTTCTCTATGCTTTATGGGTCGCAGTTTGAAAGTGAGCGCGCATGCTAGCTGGTGGAGGATTGATTGATTACATTTGATCACTGTATGTCTTACGGCTTATTCTGGAGATTCACTGTGTTCCTGTTTTTGGGACTGTTACTATTCATTTTGGGACGTATTCACTGTGTCACGTTTTGTTTCTCATAATTTATTATTTATATTTACATCATTTTTGTTCACCTAGTCACTGCCATATCACAAGTACACGGTGTTGCTTTACTGAGGTTTGATATTGTCTGCACCAGTTTTGATAATGATTTCTGCACTTGTTGCTGTCAACAATTTATTGTTTTCAAGCTCAGATGAGGGTTAAATGTGCATTTATTTTTCTATTTTATTCATTTATATGTCCATTTATTATTTATGCACTGAGTAGCGCAGCACTAATTTATTTTTACCTAAGGTAAATCTTTGCAATGGGACACAGATGGTGAAAAAAAAAAATATCTGACAGCGGTAATAAAAAAAGAAATGCCCAAGGCACTCTGAGTCGTGCTTAACAAGTTAAAAATGTTACAATTTTTTCAAAGAGAACACCTATAAACACTTATAAAATCGTGAACAACAATGTAACAGAACAAAGATCTACAATGCAAATTCAGATGTGACATATTGGTTTCAGTATTAATGGAAATGTGGTGATTACCCTCAAAACTTTCACAGCTGAACTTGCATTTTAGATCTTTGTTGTATTGTATTGTTTATGATCCACGTGTCTGTTTTCAATGATTTTATAGGTGTTTTTTTAATAAAATGTAGCATTTTTTACTTGAGCATGACTCTGAAGAAATGATGCCCATGGTACTTTACTATGTAAAATGTAATTTGGGACTGATCCATGCTCTTTGTACATCTCTCTATCCATTCAGTCGTATCCGACCCTTGGCGATTGCATGGACCGTCACTCGTAAGTGACTTCTTCCATGAATTTTCTTAGCAATTATTTTACAGGTGAGGTTGCCAGGTCTTTCCCCAACCCCTACCTTGCAGGAGATCCCACATGGCCAGGGATGAAACTAGGACAATTTAGACAGGAGCCAATTAACCTACCAGCATGTCTTTGGAGTGTGGGAGGATACCGGAGTACCCGGAGGAAACCCACGCAAGCACAGGGAGAACATGCAAACTCCATGCAGGAGGCACCATGGTTGGGAATTGAACCCATGACCCATTTACTGCACGGCAGTGTGCTAACCACTAAGCCACTGTACATACATTAGCCTAAAACGTGTTTTTTTTTTTTTTTTTTTTATAGAAGGGCTATAACCCTTCTTTACTCTAGCCAAAATGAGGGGTGGGGGACAGTTTTTGCCTATAGTTCTACTTCAATCATTTTAAATGACAGAGTGCTGCATTTTTTTCTTAATGAAAATGCAACTCAACAAATAAATTAAAATAATTTTAAAATAAATAAAATACTGCCATAAAGTGCATGGCATGTGAAGCCTGATCAGTTTTTGAAGAGTTTTGCATTTAAAAAAAAAAAAAAGCTCAAGAAAAATGCTTCCCTGTGTATGTTTTCACACTGGGGAGTTGTGGTGAAAACTCCTGCTTACTGCATCTTTGGAACATGTTTGTTCAGTTAAACAAAAGCCCTAAATATGCCTCTTCCCATTGAAATCAATGAATAGCGCCTGAAAAACACCTCTGAGAAGTGTTTTTGGTGTAGCTTGTCAGTCCCATGTCCTTTAAAAAAAAAAAGCTCAAAGCAAGGTAAAAACGCAACAAAAAGGAATATGCGTTTTTGTGGCGGATCAGTGTGAAAGTAGCCTTAATGCAGGGATTGTGGTGTATAGGAGCTCTTAGTGAATAGGCCCCACAGGCATACAGAACATGCTGCAATACCAGTTTCTCCCCACTAGGTGTCATGAGAGTAGACCTGTAGCTGGGCAGGAAAGTTTCCCTTGGTAAAGTTGTGTGCTGACATTCTGTCTCCTGGTGTTTCTTGCAGAGATCGCAGAGCAGACGAGACCAGTAAGATCGGTGTGACCATGCCCAGGAAGAAGGGGCTGAAGCGCACCTGTGTGGTGATCATATTGGGTTTGGCTGTCATCTTCCTCCTGGGGGTCCTTGTAGGTGAGTTAATGAACTTTTCATGGGATACAAAGTATCAGAGGGCACAATATGGAAGTCACAGCTGGGACTGAGCCAGGGACCTGACATCAGGGACTGTGCATGGGCAGAATTAATGAGCAGATCTGCAGTCCTGAGCCCCCCAGGCTCACATTAGAGTGTGCTTCCTCTGTGTTTATTTGCAGTAAATATTGTTACAATGTAAGAATTTATTTATTTAGGGACAATATTTACAAACACACCCTGTGTAGTTGCTTGTGCTACTTATGTGCGAGGAAGTAATTCATGCTCCCTGCTAATTGGAGGGCTCTGGTTCTTACAGAAGGGGAAGGAAGGGGCATATGGACCTCTGCAGAGATATCACTGCTTCCTCATAGAGAGCAAGGGCCCCTTCTCTCCTGCAGGGGGCAGGTTTTTCTACTCTTCTGCCTTGTGAAGAAAACAAACCTTAAAGCGGACCTCCACCCTAAATGCACACTATGAGGTCTAATGAAAACTTGTTTTGCGAATGTGGGAAGCATCCAGGTGAAAATTGCCGTACTTTTATTATGTGATTCCTATATCCTCAGCACCACCTAGTGGCCACAATACTTTTTTCTGATTTGGGGTATTTCTGAAAAAAGGCATCATGGCCATTAGGTGGAGCTGACAATATAGGAGTCGCATAATAAAAGTGTGCCAATTTTCACCCTGATGTATAATTCTTATATCATAGGCGCCTCCTAGTGGCCATAATGCATTTTTGCCAGCAATGCCTCAATCAGAAAAAAGTATCATTGGCCTCTAGGTGGCGCTGGCAATATATGAATCGCCTATGTAGCCAGGTACCGGCTATGTTATAATGGAAATTGGAGGACACTGACTAGCAGAACCCAGGACTAGGCATTCTACCCCTAGTGCCCAGTATTCAAGCGATTGCATCACTTCCTGCCTACAGAGTGAGGGTGCTTACCTTCCAGAGTATAGTAGAGGATCTTGTGACCTGTAGTCCCACTGTCACCCAGCACTGTATTTCTGAGTGCTGTTTGAACTACACATCCCAGGAGGCTTGCCTAGCAAAGAATTGTGGGAAACCTAAAAATTAACGGAGATTGGTGGGCTCACTCTTGGCTTGGGACATCAAACAGGATGGTTGGAGACTACCATTCTGTGACAGTTGCAGCAGACCTTTGTGGCCTAGCTGGTCAGACTTTCCAGATGGCGGCTCTGCATAGCTATGTCACAGATCGATTGATTGGGTGTCACAGCTGTTCATCTGCACTCCCAAACGTTCATTCCACCCCCACACACTTGCTGCCTCTTTCTCTGAGCTTTTAGTCTGCTGATGAGTTTCTACGGTAGGCCATAGATGGTGTGAATTTCTTTTCTGCAGCCATGGGTTGCAGGAAAGAAGTTCAATTGATTTTCCCATCAACACAGTCTGGCAAGGGAATCCCTTCTGTCGAGCCCTTGTGTTCTCTCGTTGGGGGAAGCTGTCCCCGTTGGGAGAAGACAGTGATAATCACATGTAAAATCTGGCAGGCTGGTTGCACCTAAGTTAATAGAATGATCAACTTGGGTACATTCAACCTACCCATAATGGTTCAAATGTTGGCTGGTCCCAGCTGAACTGGCCAAGATTTGAACAGTCTGTGGCCAGCTTTAGTCTTTTTCCCTTCAACCAGTGTTGCACTTTGGGTGGAGGTGGATCCTGAAGTCCACTAATCCTGTCTGATTTGTGATTGGGATATAATCAACTGTTAATTGGGAGTCTTTGCTTACCAGTCTTCAATATAAGTATAGGTCAGTACTGGTTTGTGTAAAGATCCAGATCATGTGTGCGAAGGCCTCGTTCACATAGACATTCTTCATTCTCAATTTCTGTTTTTGAGACAAATTCTTTTTATAACGTTTTTTGAATCGATATTGATAAGCTCAGGGCAGGGTCGGGACAAGGGGTGGGTGGGAGGGAGGGACAGTTGCCCTGAGCGCAGTATCATGTGAGGTCAGGGGGCACAACATGGAAAGTTCCCACCTAAAAACTGACAGGAGTGGTGACAGCAGCATCACTACTCCTGTCGGCTTAGTGCTAAAGCAGACAAGCCAGATCTGGACAGGAGAGACCTGGGAGGAGGGGTAGGTTGTGCTCTCCCCTCCAGCTTCTCCTTCTGCCACTTCAGGTCTCCAAGATCGGGACTTCTGGATTTCCACTGTGCAGCATTTGTTGATTTTCCCCATCTTCCAGCTAAGAATATGGGTAGGGGGGTGGGTAAGCAAAGTGGCAATCTGACAGCCATGGCACCCCCTAGTGCAGGGCCATGACACTACAATCCTATAGCACCCCACCCCCATCATGCTTTGATTTTTTTTTTTTTTGGAGGGGGGGGGGGTTGCTGACACATAATGCTTATACATTTTGGAGGGGCTCTGTTTGGCATCTTTGCTTGGGCACTAGATGACCTTGTCCTAGCAGTGGGTGGAGGGTTCATGTCTCTAGGCCCATTCTGGATTTCAGCACTCTTGTTAGCAAGCATGTGCACTCTTGGTCACCTTAAAGCTAGATGTTTGGTTGGTAGCTTTATTGGAAAAAATTGCACACACCCAGTAGCGAGGATTTTGTTATCGCAACTGTAAATTTTATTCCTCTTATGATGAGAAAAGCAAAACATCTCAAAGGGTACGAATGTAAGCTCATAATTGTTGTTTAGCAAATACGCTCCAAAACCAAACTTTACTTTGCACATAACCTGCAGCTGTCTCACGTGTCTCTTGGTTATAAAAGAATCATACTGAAGCTACAGCACACAACGTTGAAAAACATTGACAGAGGAATATTTAGAAATTGTTTAGGTGACAAGGAAAACTGTTTTAAAAGGTCAGCCCACCCACAAGTGATATTTCAGTTAGATCCTGGCAAGATGAATAGCCTTAATCGAGTATCTGCTGAGGGCTTAAGAAGTGAGATCTTCCTTGTTCTTGGCTTTGTTCCCATCCACCTTGGTGTCTTCTGTGTGTTTTGCCAATCTTGTAATGTTTCAGTTATTTCTTCTTTCTCAATAATATTAATTAAACTGTCTCTAAAGCCAAATCTCTTCTTTGCATCCTGTCAAGTGGAGGCAGGCACAATCAGGTTGATTTACTAAAAGGGCTAAGAATCTTATTACTCATTGTAGTTTTCACTTTATATATTTCATATGCACAGATTGTGTAATCAAACTGGATTTTTCTTTTCATATCATACAAAAGGTATATCTACTTGAAGACCTGCTAACATACATATACGTTAAGGTTTCAAGTGGGTATAATGGGCGATGGCTGCAGGCATCATCCCGATTTTGATCCCAGTATAGTTCTTTGTGGCTGGCTTTTTTTTTTCTTGTAAAAGCCATCTAAGTAGCTAATTGGCCACTGGGTTGTTTTTACAGGCAGCAGAAGGGGTCACCCTCCCACTGGTGCCTCTCCAGGATCTGCGTCTCACCAGAGATCCCTGGACTGAAGCTGGCAGTTCTGCCAGATTACCATAGAGCAGTTGGAGGTCTCTGATTACCTCTATGATCCAGGAAACCGGAAGTGACCAGTAATAGTCACTTATGTAGCACCCTCTAGTGTAGTGTATTGTAGGTAAATTGTGTATGACTCATGGTAACTGTGAGTCCAATGTCGGGTTACTGCAGGTTGAGCTGGATGGCTTAACAAGTTGGTACTTGATTGCCTCCACCTGCCTCTAGAGGACCATAGAACCGCCCAGAAGCCAGCAGGCAGAAGAGGTGGAGACCTAATCTGCATGTTTATGGAAGTTAATCTCAGGTTTGGAGGCCTTGGTAAACTGTTGGACAAACCCATAAATATGGGATAGTCAGGTTGGTAAGGGGAGATGGAGTGTGGAGGAGACTGTTGGTGGCCTGGGAGGGGTCCCCTAGGTCTAGGGGGTGCTGGCTCTGGAGGGTTCATTCAACAGTAGGGCATGAACAGGATCAAGGCCTGGGAACAAGGAGGACAGAGTGAGTACATAAACACACCCTGGGATTCACAAGAGAGACTGCCACACATGGCAAGCTTTCAAAGGACAACGTTGTGCTCAATCCTTCATCCTTGTCCAGGGAGATCTTCAGAGCAGCCAGGAGGGCCGGTCGTAGGCTCTGCAGGCTGTGGAGCTCTGAGCAGTTGTATAGGAGAGAGGAGACATCTCTGCTTGTATTTTACAAGAAGCGAAGTTGATTTTTAGAGGGGCTGAGAGCTCCTCACCTGAAAGGGGCTGTTGCTACTGATCCACAAAGACTGACAGCTTTGAAGGAAAAGAACAGTCTAGGATCTGTATCACATAGGAAGGAAGTTGTCCCTGTGCATTGATTAAGTTAAATTGGGCATCCCCATTCGTGCCCATGAGCTGCTGTGTCAGTTCATCTAAATTGAGAAATGATTGTTTCCATGCTCTAGCCAGAGTTTGCAGCTAGGAACACAAACCCCACCAGTTCTCTGGTTCCTAGGCAATGAGGGAATTGGCTCATTCAATAGTTTTCCTAGGAGTTGCGGGTTAGTGATATTCAACTTTTTTTTTCACATTTTGGGATAAGAGAAGGTTATAATCGCGGTCAGTTTTAATTTTTTTTTTTTTGTCATCCGTGTCCCATTGGGAAGGTTTCCCTTAATTTCTGTCCTATAGGTAAAACAGGAAGTGAGAGGATCCCCTACAGAGTGAGGAGATCCCTGGTTGTCACGAGCTAGTGTCCCTACTGGAATATTTCCCCTACATTACTGTTCTAGGGCAACCCAAAATATTATTTTCTTCACTGATTTTGCACGATCCAGCTTTACTAAATAAACCCCATAGGATGAATCTCCCTAACTAATAGTAATACAAACCTGACAGACAGTGGTACAGGAGGAGATAGCTGTGGGGGATGGGGTGGTAGGAAGAGTGGAGGAGGTTGGCAAGTTAGCAGGGGGTGGGGTAGGCTTCCCTGAAGAGATGGGTTTTCAGGGTGCGCCTAAAGGAGAGGAGAGTAGGTGATAATCTGATGGGTTGGGGCAGGGAGTTCCAGAGGATGGGTGACACCCTGGAGAATTCCTGGAGGCGGGCATGGGAGGAGGAGACCAGGGAACTAGAGAGAAGGTATTGTGAGGAGCGGAGTGTGCGTGCTGGGCGGTACTTGGATATTAGGTCAGTGATGTAGTACGGGGCAGTATTGTGGACAGCTTTGTACGTTAGTGTTAGGATTTTGAATTTGATCCGTTGTGCAATCGGAAGCCAGTGGAGGGATTGGCAGAGGGGGGTGGCGGAGATGGAGCGGTTGGAAAGGTGAAAGAGTCTGGCTGCCGTATTCAGGATCGACTGAAGCGGGGATAGCCAGCAGCGAGGCAGGCCAGTGAGGAGGGAGTTGCAGTAGTCGAGTCGTGATATGATGAGGGAATGGATGAGCTGTTTAGTGGTTTCTGGGGTTAGGAACGTGCGGATTTTGGTGATGTTGCGGAGGTGGAGTCTGCACGAGTTTGTTAAAGATTGGACTTGGGGCTGGAAGGATAGGTTGGAGTCCACAATGACACCAAGTACTGTGGCCTGCGGTTTGATGGTGGCGTTGTTGGATGTGATGGAGAAGTCAATGGGGGGTGGTGTCCGGGCTGGGGGAAGACAAGAAACTCGGTTTTGGAGAGGTTCAGTTTAAGGAAGTGGAGCGACATCCATTCTGATATATCGCTCAGTAGGTGTGTGATTCGGGCGGAGACCGAGGGGGTGAGGTGGGGGGTTGAGAGATAGATTTGTGTGTCGTCGGCATATAGGTGGTAGTTGAAGCCGTGAGAGTGTATGATTTGGCCAAGGGAGGAGGTGTAGATGGAGAAGAGAAGGGGCCCGAGGACAGAGCCTTGAGGGACCCCAACAGAGAGGGGGAGTGAGGGGGAGGTGGTAGCATTATAGGTAACGCTGAAAGAGCGTTGTGACAGGTAGGATGAGAGCCAGGAGAGAGCAGAATCTCTGAGGCCGAGGGAGTGTAGTTTTTTGAGGAGGAGGGGGTGGTCGACTGTGTCGAAGGCCGCAGAGAGGTCAAGGAGTAGGAGCACTGAATAGTGGCCATTAGCAGGTCGTTGGAGAGTTTGAGTAAGGTAGTTTCGGTGGAGTGTAGGGGACGGAAGCCGGACTGTAGTGGATCGAGGAGGTTGTTGTCGTTGAGGTGAGAGCTTAGGCGGGTGTAGACTAGGCGCTCGAGGAGTTTAGATGTAAATGGAAGCAGGGAGATGGGTTCACCTATCTTTTTGTGGTGTTGTCATAACACTATAATTCAAGACCCCAGCAACGTAACTGTATTGTCCCGACACATTATGGAATATTTTGAGTCTAATACTGGGGACGTTGACACATTCACGCTATGGAATGCTCATAAAGCATACATGCGTGGCATGATCCTGAGACTCTGTGCACATGCAAAACAGGTATCCGATTTGAAGCTTAATTCTTTGTTGAAAGAAATTCAGTCAATAGAAACCTTGAACAAAGCCCAACCCCTGCTGACTGTCTCTACTTCTATCCAGAAACTTATGACAGAACTCAGGGAGCTCTTACAGCTTCAACATGATAAATATCTTCACTTCTTATAATTCACATAATAATAAAGCAGGGAAGTTTTTGGCAAATAGACTTAAAACCGAAAGAATTAAACACAAAATCCCATTTATAATCCATCCTGCAACAAATGAAAAACTAATGAATCCCAAACAAATTGCTGATGCATTTTCTGATGATTAGAAGAGTCTCTATAACTTAAATTACCTGACCACCCCTCGACCTTCTGCCAGCAACATAGAACTATTTCTTGCTACGCTGAATATACCCTCCCTTAATGAAGAGCACTTACACCAACTTAATGCCCCTTTCACAACTTCAGAAATCCTTCAGGTTATCAAAACTCTAGCTTCTGGTAAATTTTTTTGTCCAGACGGATTTATGAATGAATATTTCAAAACCTTCAGTCCACATTTATCCTCCCATTTTGTAAATTTATTTACAGCTGCATAACTTGTGACGGGTGCGGCGTCAGACCCAGTCCTTCTCACCAACTTGTGACCGAAGGGCTAGCCAATCTAAAACCGCGCTGCCACTTGCGTAACAATGCCACTCTCAGCTGCCCCTTGCACAGAGATTTTCCAGCTCACTGGACCACAATCTATTTGCCAGCCGCCTGAGAGTGATTGTTACTGGGTCAGGTTAATTACGCAATTAATCCTTCACACTGCCACCACCACCTTTTTTTTACAGAGGAGGAAACTCACAAATCTTAGCAGTAACACTATGATGTTTGAATAAGTGTCTGTATACACACTGTCACTGCAGGCAGATGTATGCAGAAGTTTAAAACACACAGTAGCGCTCTTCAGAGACAGGGATTCTTAGTTTGCATTAAAGAGCTTTAGAAACAGTTCAACGCTTTTTAGAAAATAGGATTTATTACTAAAAAGGTCAAAATGGTGCAATAAAAATATTTATAGAAAAAGATGTAGCCAATATATATATATATATATATACACCGTGAGCAATAACACAACAGAGAGATAACAGAAAGAAGTTTGGAGAGGTAGAATACTTACAAGAGTCCTTGGTTTAAGCAGATTCCAGTGTCCTGAACAAAAGGGTACCGTTTCTCCCAAAGTTGGTTCCTGATGTTAAAAAGGGAGAATCTCTTCATCTTACTTCTCCAGGGCTGACAGCCTATTTTCTAGTCCCCCAGCAGTGGGTGTCTACTGAAGCCAAGGGCCAATCGCCTCATTTGGGGAGGGGGTTTAGGCAGAAACCCAGGCTGTGACCCAAATCCCTCCCAGTTTATATCATGGTCAATAACCTTCCACAGGTACATGTAGCATCCTGTCCACTGGTAGAATAATATGCAGAATCATCTGCTGAATGTCCAGACACCAGATATGACATATATCCAACAACCATGCAGCGCTAATACGTACAATGATGCATGCAAATAATAATTTGGTGCAGGTAATAACCAGTGAAGTGAACACTACTTAATATTAGAAAGGATCTTAAGAGTTATCTAAAAAGTCCAGGAATACTAATGGTGATGAATATAAATCATTCAACAAGAGTGTTCTTGCGGTGCATAATACATAAGAAATTGACACAATATGTGACTTCTGTGACCATATTCCTCCCGCAGAAATGAGTGTAGATTGCACTAACCAGAGAGCGCAATCTTAATGCGCATTTGAGTGTTAACCAACTCCTGGTCATCCGGCTACTGCAAACTGGAACTGGATCACAGAGTGGTCATCTGGCCTGCATCAGCTGGGCAAACATCACAACCTCAGGGACACCAGATATCAGAAGGCGTGTAGTTGTCTCACCACCGGGGGGAGTCTAACCAGTCCTGATGTGGCCACCAGATCATCCCAATAAGCCTTGAAGGAGGGGGGGGCTCGGAAGTAACGAGCCAAGACATTAGAAGATTCTGATAGTGTAGTACTTTAATTATCCACATTAGAACAGTAAACAAATAGCTGAAAATCTTACTCACATGTGTAGTGAGCAGCTGGTAGCAGGGAATTCCAAAATGGCCGTCGGCCATCCACAGGGACCATGCAGAGTGATGTCACAGGGTATACAGGCACCTCCCTAATGCGTTTCGTGCGATGGTGTAGTACTTTAATTATCCACATTAGAACAGTAAACAAATAGCTGAAAATCTTACTCACATGTGTAGTGAGCAGCTGGTAGCAGGGAATTCCAAAATGGCCGTCGGCCATCCACAGGGACCATGCAGAGTGATGTCACAGGGTATACAGGCACCTCCCTAATGCGTTTCGTGCGATGGCACGTTATCAAAGGGAGTGTGCCTCCTGTAATAACTTTCCTTAAATAGCGTATGCTGCGCATGCGCTGTCCCACCGTGTCACGTCATCGCGGGCGATTCGCGCATGCACGATGCGTGCGGACGGCGGCCATTTTACTGGAGCACATTGCAAATAATAGAAGAACAAGCAGTATGTAAACAGGAAAATATCAAGACATGTAAGCTGGCTGCTGGGCAGAATCAATCATCCGGGGGATGAAGTGATAATACTTTAAAGGATAACTTAACTAGGTTAAAAAGGGGCTCACGATGAATGTATCATCCCCCAGGGAATATGAAGGAAGGGGAAGATATAATGTTACGCTCATTACGAGCGATTCGCGCATGCGCAGTAAGCGCCGATACCGGCCATTAACCTGGAGCCTAATACAGCTTACCAGTGGCAATGGGATGATTAATACATTGCATGCCCGGGATCTTGAGCCGTCTAATCCACCCAAAAAAAGGGGGGGGGGTTATGGGCTACATAAACTCAGTTTCACTGGTGGATTACCGAATATATTAAAAATAAGATGAATTAAAATAAAAAATAAAAAACACAGCTTACATGTATTAGTAAAATTGGTTGTCGCAAAAATCATAGTACAACCTAAATTCTATTACAACCTCACATCTTAATTGGTGAGGAGGCACATAGTACATAAGTTATTGCTAAAGGATCGGTCCACAAAACTAAAGATATGTATATATTATAGACCTTGAATGGAAGATAAAAATAAGCAAAAACAACCAATTAAAAAACGCACCGACTTCTATTAACCGAGTGCGATGTATGTGTCTATGTACTCAGTAAAGAGGGTGGTGCGTGAACTTATTGCGTCCCGGTAATTGGGGTGGAATACCATAGACAAGATCTGAGATAAATATGACATATATTAAGAACCTACCCTCAAACTGAGTAGACATATATTCCATCATAATAAAAACCCGATGTGGTTTAATATCACAATTGCAAGCCATTTAAAATCAGTATATAGGTCCGAATCAAACAATTCTAGACAGGTTCTAAGTGTCCTCCAGATAAGGTCAGGTGGGAAAAAGGCTAGAAAAGATGGCTCAGTCCCATATGGTAATTAAAAGATCTAAATAGTCAAACAACTATATATAATTACAGTGAATCTGCCTTCCCTAACGGTATAACAATACCTCTAGGTCATAAGAGGGAAAATCAGTGCATATTACATGTATAAAAGATCGATCAACTTGTGTCAATAAAGCAGTTGACATCAAGGTCTATATTGAGGCCTTCTGGGGCGGATGTTCTCAACAAAAAAATCCATTTTGTCTCCAACTTGGATACTTCTCGTTTCTTGAACATCCCTCTCCAGTTGTTTTTAATCACATCTATGCCAATGAATTTCAGGCAATGTGAATTTCTCCCATGTTTTCTGCGAAAATGTAAGGACAAGGCGTGTTCCTTAAACCCCTTCTTAATATTAGACAGGTGCTCTCTCAATCTGTCTCTTAGTCTCCTGGTCGTTCTCCCTATGTATTGCTTTCCGCACGAACATTCCAGCAGGTACACCACGTGTGTGCTATTGCATGTGATGACTGTCTGTATATCATAAGATTTTCCTGTCTGGTTAGACCGGAATGTTGTCACAGGTTTCTTATGTATACCGTTGTTAGTGCAGATCATACATCTGTTACATGGGTAAAAACCTTTTCGGTTGAAGAAAAATGATAACTCTCTTGGGGGGTCAACCACATTAGGGGCCATTAAGTTTCTCAACGGGAGTGCTTTGCGATATACAATTTCCGGAATATCCGGCAGAGCTCTCCCCAAAATAGGATCACTCTTCGAGATCGACCAATTTTTCTTGATAGTTTTGGCTACTTGTTTGAATTGGACCGAAAAACCGGTGATGAATGGACAAAAGGCATCTTTCTTGGTTAGATTTTTATCTTTAGTTGTAGGAGATCCTCTCTATTCAAATTACCCACCTCTTTGATGTCTTCCTCTAGGCGTATTGTGTCATAGCCTTTTTCTAAAAACCTCATTTTTAGGATCTGAGATTGGGTGTTATAATCATCAATGTTGTCACAATTTCTACGGATACGTAGAAATTGTCCTCTCGGAATGGTGTTCAACCAACTAGGGTGGTGACAGCTATCCTTTGGAATGAAGCTGTTCCTGTCTGTGGTCTTAAAAAAACTCTTGGTTAAAATCTTATGCCCATCATTAAAAAGGGTCAGATCTAAAAAATTAATCTCACTGTAATCGTATTGAAAAGTTAACTTGATATTGAGATCATTAAAATTTAGTGTTGTAAAAAAAATTTGTAGAGAGAATTCATCGCCACTCCACAATAACAAAATATCGTCGATGTAGCGACGATAAAAAATGAGGTGAGGTCATTCCATGGAGTAAATTAACTCCTCTTCCCATTTCGCCAAAAACAAATTGGCTAGGCTGGGGGCAAATTTTGCCCCCATAGCCACGCCCATAGCTTGTAGATAATATTTACTACCAAACCAAAAGTAGTTGTGGGTCATGGCAAAGTTAAGTAATTCCAAAATAAATGTTTTCTGTGGTTTAGGGACATTCTCTGTTGCATTAAGATAAAATTCTGCAGCATACATACCATCACTATGTCTAATGTTACTATAAAGTGCTGCCACGTCAGCTGTGACCAAATATGTTGGTTGATGTATATCTATATGTTTGATATCAACTAAGACTTGTTTGGTGTCTTTGAGAAAGGCCGGTGTTTTAGTAACTAGTGGTTGTAGGTAATAGTCGATATATTCACCAATATGGAACCCGCTTACTATTGGTCTCCCTGGTGGATTGGTGGGATTCTTATGTACTTTAGGCAGGCAGTATAGGATAGGTAGCTTAGGAGCCACTGGACAGAGGTAGTCTTTTTCTTTTTGGTTAATGACTCCTGTATTGAAGCCCTGTTCGATTATGTTTTTTAGGGCTTTTTTATATGGAATAAGTGGATTACCCCTTAATTCTGAATAGGTGTCTTTATCATTTAAGATGTTATAAACCTGTGTCAAATAATCCTCCTTATCCATCACCACTACTCCGCCCCCTTTGTCCGCGGGGCGGACTACTAGGTCTTTCTCCTTTAGTAACCTATTAATGGTTAAATCAAGTTGTTTTGGATTAAAATTATTCGGATTCCTTATTCTTATATTATCCAGGTCTTTAAGCACCATAGTTCTAAAGATAGTGATGTATGAATGCGCAGGGGGGTTGAACAGAGAAGCATTTTTAAGATGAGAATTCTTAATTGCTTTCTGATTTCTAGTTTCACAAGTAGGGGGATTACTTAAAAAATGTCTTTTTAGGGCCAATCTTCTGGTAAACTTGTGAATGTCGATAAATGTGTTAAACTTGTTAAGTTTAGCTGGTGGGGCATACTTAAGTCCCTTACTTAAAAGGTTAGTTTCTTCACTGGTGAGTGGGTGTTTACTTAAGTTAAAAATGCCTTCCTCGCTCACATTTTCTTTCTTTTGTCTATTGCACCGTTTACCTCCTCGTCTTCCTCTGGTCTTATGCTTCTTTTCCTTATTGGACCTTTTCCTAAAAAATGTCCAGATATGACATATCTGCCTGTGACGGTTATCGTTTTCTGCTCTCGGGTAGACGTAATCTAGTGATGTAAGGTATCAGGTGACTCGCATTAAACTGACCTATCTGAATATATGCTTTGTTATATTGTACCTTTTTCCTGCCGGGAGTTATGAAATTGTATGAGAAAGTGGTTCCAAGTGGGATGTATGTTTTACTGCTATTTCGGAATGCTTTTCAAGTCCAGTGACTGACGGGTTTATAGCTTTACGATCCGGCCAGAGCAAGAGGCTGACAGACACCCTGGAACCAGCTAATTGGGTTTACAACCATGAAGTGTATCCAGCTGTGCCCTGGGCACTCCTGAACTCAGCACACACACGGACCACATGCCATTCAACAAAAAGGGAGGGGGACTGATTTGGAGTGAGAATGACACAAGATGGTGGATCTTTAGCAAAATGGATGTCTGTACGTACGATTGCTACACAACTCTTTCCCCAAGAAATGCTGAGGGCACATATTGTCACTCTCCCTAAGCCTGGGAAAGATGCCAGTTTTTCTTCACACTTTAGATCGATATCACTGTTGAACTCTGATATCAAAATATACGCCAAGCTTTTGACACTCAGACTGATAAATTGTGCCATTCATGGTGCAACTGGACCAAACAGGCTTTACAAAAGGGCGTCAAGCGTTGGACACGACAAGACGAATAATCAATATTGATTATGGTGAGTGCTCCCGAACGCACTCTATGCTCCTATCTATTGACGCAGAGAAGGCGTTCGATAGAGTACACTGGGGATATATGACACAAGTCCTGGAAAAATTTGGTTTCCAGGGCCCAATACTCTTGGCGGTATTAGCATTATATTCTACCCTCTCAGCCCAGGTATACACTTCAAATCCATGGTCTAAGACCTTCAGTATCACAAATGGCACAAGACAGGGAAGTCCAATATCGCCCCTCATCTTCAATCTTATGATTGAACCATTGGCAGAAACCATTAGAACTAAAACTTCCGTCTTGGGCTTCCTTTTCCACGATAAGTCTCACGTCATTACAGTATCCATACCGACTCATGATCTCCGACACCTTTTACTAGCTAATTTATGGGTTCCACAGTCCTTAAATAAACTACGTATCACGGTTAAAGCCTCGCTAATGGCTTGGAGATTAGCTACTAAACTTCAGACTGCCATTTCTTCCCCTGCTGACGTATCTATACCCACGAATATACTAAATATTTTACTTCCGCACCTGGCGGATACTGACTGGTCTTGTTATGGTCTACAATACATGATGTAACAGATTTTTATGAACAGGCTAAACTTAAAAGTCTACGAGATTTACAAAAGGGTAACGAATTTTCATTGTCAATACTCTTTAAGTTGTTTAGTATTCACCATTTTCTATTGAAATCTCCTCCTCCTCTCTTACAACTAGACACCAGAATTTGGCAATTTTATAACAACCCACTTAAATATACCAAAGGGATTACCTATTTTTTTTTTTTTTTTTTTACACCCTTTTCCAAAACAAGTTCTTTCCATAAAACCGGCCCTATCCTGGCGTGGGATATAGATCTCCACAGCTCATATACTCAAACACAATGGTTACACGCATTCAAATATTCCTATGCTATATCCCACTGTGTTAACTACAGGAAACTTACACAAAAAATATCTAGATGGTACCTCACTCCATACCGTATAGCTCACTATACACTGGGAGGCTCTACTTTGTGTTGGAGAGGTTGTGGGCAATCTCTTCCATGTCTTCTGGTTGTGCAAGAAACTTTGTAGCTTCTTGTGAAGTGTGTTCTGACTCCTCTCCACTGTCAAGGGAGTACTACTTAAGCCTGCACCAGATCTAGCAATTTAAAATTTAAGAATTGATGACTTCCCTGTCATGTCAAAGTAGTTACCTGTATATTACTAGCTGCTCGTTTGACTATAACAAGGCATTCGAGAGGAGACAAGGCACCCAATTTATCCGAAGTAATCTCTATGACTATACCAAGACATTGTAGAGGAGATAAGCCACCCAATTTATCCGAAGTAATCTCTATATTACCCAATCTATCTATTCTTTTGAGAGACTGTTAGCATGTAGGTTAGACAATATACAAAATATCAAAATCCCATATCACTTAGTGCATATTTGTATCAAAGGAATCTTCAAATAAAAAACTCCATAAAGTCCCTTGTGGTGAAAAATAAAGACCTCCAAATGAAATTTCTAGCCTTCGAACTTTCACCCGTGCACACCAACATCAAATGCACTCACCAGATTTTGGTGAATGTAAAGCCTTTAGGAATTTTATAGGGAATCCCAAGCCCTCTTTTCATCCGCTCAATGTTAGCCTCCCCAAGATAAGATCCTCTTTCAGGTCCTCACCGTGGCCTCCTCGCTTGCTCCACCGTGTTGTCAAAGAAGAAAGCTTACATAGTGTAATATTGCCAAGATCAATCCTATACCATAATGAACAGACTCCAGGCCACTCACATTTCAATAGCTCATAAAAGGCACATTTATTAGGCCCAAGACAGCCTGATGATCACAGCCAGCACATACTCCAGGGTTCCCACATCAATGCAGTCAGATGAGGCAGAGACACAGCAAAGAACCAGCCTAAATCCCGCAAAATGGCCGCTGGAACGCACCGCTCGGCGTGCGCGCCACTCACCGGAAGTGGCGTCAGACGTACGGCACCGAGTGGTGCGTTCCAGCGGCCATTTTGCATAAAGGCTTTACATTCACCAAAATCTGGTGAGTGCATTTGATGTTGGTGTGCACGGGTGAAAGGTGGAAGGCTAGAAATTTCATTTGGAGGTCTTTATTTTTCACCACAAGGGACTTTATGGAGTTTTTTATTTGAAGATTCCTTTGATACAAATATGCACTAAGTGATATGGGATTTTGATATTTTGTGATTTATTAATATCTATTTTGCGCTGTTTATTTATATATCTCACTGTTTGTGTATTCACAATTTTTGTACAGCAGCAATTTAGAAGGGTGATTCATTCAATTTATATTGGCGCAGGAATATTTTTTCTTTATAGACAATATACAATCCTTTGACAATGCTTGGAAGACTTGGTACTTGAAGGATAGAGTCATGGATACATCCAGATCCAGCCTTAATGGTTGAATCACAACTTTGTCGTACTGTTGGATAGTTATTCTATTATCATCTATTGATGTATGGTCATTTGAATGCCCTGTGAAGCTACCTTTTCTTTCCTCTATATTTACTTTATTTTCTATAGTTCTCCTCTGCAGTTGCAGGTAGTTTTATTTTTGGAAACTTCAATAAAAACTGGAAAAGCTACAATTTCTGGGGAAATTGTGTGAAGTGTTCTTGGCTCCACCAGTAGTCTACAACTGGAGTGGGCGGAGTAACTGGGTGGAGTGGCTTGTCACTCTGCTGCCTGCTCACACACCTGGGTTCCTATGGCAACTCACTCTACAGCAAGGGTAGAGAAGAGTGGTTAAAAACAAACTGCTCCAACTTGCTCACTTCACTGGCGGTTGCCATCTTCAAATAGTTGTAGTTTAAAAACTATAAATTCTACACTAAAGAGCTTTATATTGTGAGAATCACAAGACCCAGGCCTACATTTTGATGATAATATGTCTCTGAAATATTAAAAATGAAGGCACAGTCACAGTTTAGAAATTGCCCTTCAAATTTGAGGTGGCTAGAGTGGAGTTTCAATGAATGTCAATGGGCGGCGTGAGTTGCAAACAAATGGTCATATTGTGAAAACTATCAGGACTATGGCTTAGCTGTGGATTTTTAGTGGCAGCAGGAATAGCTGAACGTGTTGATACAATATTTGTGTAGGTGGGCTTGAAAATGAGGGAGTTATGGCAGTTTAGAAATCATGTCCTGATTTTTCAGCTCACACTCTAGCTTTTGTCAGCTCCCACTCTAGTTTTGAACATTGCGCCATTCATTCCTATCTCACCAATTTCAGCACAAAAATGCTGATATTTCGTGAACCATTTGGCGAAACGTTCCACAAAGTAATAGCACACCAATCGGGAACAATCCGCACGTTTCAGTATATTACTGTCTATGTAGTGTAAAAACTGTGGGAGGAGTTAGGGTGGTAAATTTGGCTATAATAATAAGAATATATATGTGTGATAACAGTAAGTGGTCTTGCCATGCAAGAACACTTAATTATTGAAAATAACTAAAGCCCAATCTGGGTAGTCCCAGACATCTGCCTTTCCATGGTGATTGGGCCAAGGTGTTCCTCCTACCTGTGTGAATATAAATGCTGGGTATTTTCCTGACACTCAGAACATTCGAAGTGACATTGAGAAGCTATGAAATGTCAAGATCCCATCCAGTTGAATGTGACCAACTACTACTAGATACAACATGACCTGGGCAAATGAGAACCTTCAGACAGATCCAATCTCTTTAGTAGATGAGCCCTCATATATTTAAGGTTGTCAGATTCTGGATCACATTCTCTGCCACTGCTAGGAAAAGTATAATGGTTATTTGGAATCTAGTTATTTCAGTAGTTCCTCAATTATTAAACGGTGTCCTGGAGTTCTATTATTTCTTCACTTCTTGGCAGAATCTTTCCTTATGTGACACTTTTTTTCCTTTTTGCCCCCAGGATGGCTCATCAAGCCAGCAGAAGATCGGGGGGATGTCTGGCATGTCCATGTAGATGTACGAAAGGATCTTGTATTGGAAATGAAGGCAGAAAATATAAAAATGTTTTTACAGTAAGCATTGTTTTCCTTTTTATATTCTGCACTCACAAGGGCAGGGTGTAATCATGGCCTCATTATAGGCTTGGATTGTGGTACCAGTGTAAATTCATTCCAATTTTTAAATTCACATGGAATGTGATACAAACATTTGCAAGTATTTGGGCTACAGTTGCCCTTCCTCATTATAGTGTATCTAAACACTAGAACAAAAAACTGAATTTTTAGAAAATTGTAGCTGGCTGCATATTGAACTAGAAAGTTTCAATGCAGTGTTAATAAAACAGCCTATTAATGCATTGTACAAAGTGAAACTCTTAATTCATCCCTAGGTCTTCTGGAGGTCTTGTATGTTCTTATTTGATATGATATATTTTGTGTGATATCTTCAGTTTATGCTTTTTTTTTTTTTTTTTTTTTATAGATACAATCACAGGCTACTTTTATTAGGTACATCTGTTCAATTGCTTGGTAACACAAGTTGCTAATCAGCCAATCACATGGCAGTATCTCAATACATTGTAGATGTGAAGACTACTTGCTGCAGTTCAAACTGGGCATCAGAATGGGGAAGAGAGGATTTAGGTGACTTTGAACGTGCAATGGTTGTTGTTGCCAGACGGGCTGGTCTGAGTATTTCAAAAACTGCTGATCTACTGGGATTTTCATGCACAGCCAGCTCTAGGGTTTGCAGAGAATGGTCTGGAAAAGAAAATATCCAGCGAGTAGCAATTGTGTGGATGAAAATGCCTTGTTGATGTAGGGTCAGAATTTGGCGTAAACATGAATGCATGGATTCATCCTGCCTGGTATCAATGGTTCAGGCTGGTGTTGTAATGGTGTGGGGGATATTTTTTGGCGCTAGCAAGGTGTAACTAATGGTGGCAAGTTGAGTGTATACTTTGTAATATAGGAATACACATTTTTAAGGGGTTCAGATAACACATTATGGGACAGCTTGTGAAGTTCTTCTTTTTGGGTTCCCCTGTTGCACATTCTGAGTACCTAATAATTATTGGTTACTACATTACAAAAAGGTATGTAGAGCAAATGTGGTGTTTAACAAAAAAAAGTTATTAATCGGTCTAAATCTAATCATTAAGCCAGAATCTCACACGTATATTTCTGTGCTCATTGACTGAAAGGCAATACATGTGCCCAAACTTGCATCACGCTTGCAGTCCCCTTTAAGTCACGTCTAGCGTGAAGCTCCCTGCCCAGCCCAAAAAAGGTGCAGGAGATAATTTGTTGTGCATAGGTCAATCCTTTCAAGCGAATGGGCTTCCCTTTGCTGTCAAGTGGGGGAAAAAAAAGCACATAAGTGTGTTCCTCAAATGTGAATGGGGATTAATATCTCATGTAACATTTGGAATGCTAATGTAACTTCAAAGGCTTTTTTGGTGATCTGACAACTGTCTCCCAATTGTGCTCCTGCATTTTCATACTGTCACCTGCAGCTGTGCTAACACACATTGAGCAGGCATGGTCCAGCACTGTCAATGAAGGGAAGCCTCCCCTAATGTTCAGCCACCAGTGTCATGAGTACATGTAGACCAGAACTGGCTCAAGGGTTGGAGATCTGCAGCTAAAATTTAGAAACCTTTTATTAAAAAAAAATGTTTTAGCAAAGTAAATGTCATCCAAATTAGTATTTAAATCTATTTTTTAGGCCAGGAAAATACAATAAAGGAAATCTGTGAATGTATGCATAGTATTCTACTGCTCATACAGTGTCCTGCATATCTGTCGTACTTTGTGACCATAGCTTAGTCCTCTGCACCCCCTGTCAAGAAAATATTCTAAATATTTTAATTCCTCAATATTAAGCTGGAATTTAATTATACAAGACTGTATTTCAGACACAGTTTGAATACCTTAGGAGATTGTGCCTGTGTCTTACTGTTTTTTAACTTTTTTTTTCTTCTAGGGATTTCACAAAAATTCCTCATCTGGCCGGGACAGAGCAGAACCTGAATCTGGCAGAACGTATCCAAGCACAGTGGAAGACGTTTGGGTTGGATAGTGCCGAGTTGGTCCATTACGATGTCTTGCTGTCCTATCCCAACAGCAGCAAACCTAATTATATTTCTGTTATTGATGAACATGGAACAGAGGTAAGGAGATTGTTAGTTTTTCTATGTTCAAGTATTTGTGTTGTGTTGAGTGGTACTCTGAACACCAATTCTATAAAAATCAAATACTGCACTCAAATATTATATGGAGGAGCAGATGGAACGGCAGGGGTTCATTTGACCCTGCTCCCTTCCCCTAGTCCTGGAATGGGTTAAAGTTTTTTGGCAAGATTTTTTTTTTTCCTTCTTCTCTAGGTCGACTCAAACCCATTGTAAGATATGAAACTGCTAGTGAATGCTGTTTATTAAAAAAAAAAATCATGTAATGGTAATTTACAGTAAATGCCAACTAGCATGAATGTCTAAAATCGGACTTTTTTTTTTTCAAGCTCTGTTGTACAGGGAAATACAAGAGCCTGAAATAAAGGATGGCACTTTGAGCCCATCGTGTGGACTCCTTTCACCGTTCTGATGAGGGACATGTTGATGGTGGGTGGGGGAGAGCACACAGATGATTTCATGTTTCTTTTGCTGCCCTTTTGATCGTCAAAACACAGGCTTGGATGAGAAGGTGACCAGCCTGTTTTGCCTGACTGCAATAGAGAAAAGTTGGGCTCTTAGGCGCTGTGTGTATGGGGGGTACTTCAAGCCATCACCACTGGGAAAGGGGGTGAGCATTTGACTGGGGCTATAATATCAATGTGCAGCGCTAATAAAAATGTGTGTTATAATCAATGATGACCAGTGTAATAGTAAAAGAGAAAGGAAACATCACAAAAATGAAATAGAGAATAGTGAATACTCCAATGAAGAAACAAAATGGACGGTATGACAAATGAAAATATATAAGTTCTCTAAATACCATAATAGTCCCAAAAATAGTGATGTGATCAAATCAACAAAATGTAGTGACTTCTGTGACTTCCACACTGCACCTCCACCATAATGCACTCACCAGATGTAAGTTGCAAGCAAGCCCAGAGCGGAATGATACTAATGGGTGTTCATCCTGCAGGTGACCAGGTTGAAGGTGGGATCTCTCCAGAAGCCAGTGATACACTAAATGAACAATCATTTGGATCCCTTTGAGAACTTGCGTCAGTGAGGAGTCTACGTGCTGACGTCACGCCGCCGCGTCCATGTGATGGTCAGGCAGCCATCTTTGTAACTGCTTTTTATCCATTGATGATTTTATGCTCCATGTGGTTGCTATCTTTTTAATGAAACATACTGCACTATATGATGCTGTCTTTGAGCTCGGTCTATGGGCTTGCCCTCTAGGAGGAATCCCTTTCCTTGGTTCACCGTGGGCTGAAGATGGATACTTGGCTACTCTACTTTTGATTGTTCATTTGGTATATCTCTGGCTTCTGGAGATCCCACCTTCAATCAGGTCACCAGCAGGAGGAACAAGCAGGAACACCTCTTATTGTCATTCCGCTCTGGGCTTGCTTGCTACTTACTTCAGGTGAGTGCTTTATGGTGGAGGTGCAGTGCGGAAGTCATAGAAGTCGCTACATTTTGTTGATTTGATCACATCACTTCATTGGAGTATTCACTATTCTCTGTTTCTTTTTTATGATGTTTCCTTTCTTTTCTACAATCACACTGATCAGCATTGATTATTAGCGCTGCACATTGATATTATAGTGTTTTGTTTTGGTGGAAACAGAGGGTTTGCCACGTTGTGCTAGCTGCTTTACTTTTTCCTTTTTTTTTGTCTTGCGCTCACCATTTATTCTTTGATTTAACTGAGGCTGGAGATTTTTAACAAAGTCTACTATTCCCAGGTGCAAGCTGGGACGAAAAAAATAGGCCCAGACATTTTAGACTGAGTAGCCCCAAGCCTTGGGACCCTATCCTTGGAGCCCGGTGGTGGAACTCCAGGGCCTTGTTGCAAGTGACCTTTGTGACCCTGGTAATACCGCTAATAGTGTCAGTAGGTTTTTATTTTTAATTGTATTTTTTTACTTTGCCACCCTTACAGACAGCTAAATGTTGGTCAGCTGCTGGCTCTGCCAAGTGGTGTTGACCATGGAACTAAGTAGGCACCATAGGATGGTAAGTCATCAACCTGTTTATACTGGCTGGTGTGTGAAGTTTGTTGGGTTGGTGCATGGTATTCAATGCAGCTGTTGTACAGTCCCTTAGTTTGGCCCTCACAGGATGGCTGTGATTAACTAATCATTTAAACTGGTAATTAACATTTTAAATCTAAAAGAAATTGTTGTTTTTTTTTTTATTTTTCCAGGTGTTTAACACTTCTTTATCAGAACCACCTCCAGATGGCTATGAAAACTTCACAGATATTGTCCCTCCCTATAATGCCTTTTCAGCCCAGGGGGAACCAGAGGTAAGCAGTTCTAACATGGGCGTCTGGATATTTCATTTCTACCTGATTTTATGCATTCTTCTTCAGAGCAGATTGCAAGCTAATTTTGCCTATAATGGTCACATGAACTCTTAACGATGAAAAGGAAGGCGGAAGATGCATTTCAAAAGCGTTCATGTAAAGTTCTTAATGTGATTTAGTAGTGAAACTGCTTCCCAGAAGCAGCGTAAAAATTAAAGGCACATTGAATATAGGAAGGCTGCAGAGACAGCCAGCCATATTTTTGTGAGAATAGCAGTTTCTTTGCATCAATCTGATACAAAACGTAAGAAACCCAAAGAGCTTTATGACTGCTACAGGCTGTACCTGCGATTGTCCTCTAAGAATGCCAATAGACATTGCAGTGGTCTTCAGAGAATAGTATCGGTGAGCTATGAGTGATCAGCTGCTGAACTATATAAACAAGCTGATGTGCTTTTAGTGTTTTTGCACTTGCCATAGTATAATTTTGGTTTATTTTGCAGGGAGACCTGGTGTACGTGAACTATGCACGCACTGAAGACTTCTTCTATCTGCAAAGAAACTTGAGTATCAACTGCACTGGGAAAGTTGTAATTGCCAGGTATGGCAAGATCTTCCGAGGAAATAAGGTAAGAAAGTTAGGCCAACTATATGCAGTTAATTTTTCTTTGAATGTTTGTAGAAAAATTGCTTGTGAAAACATTCTTGCCATCAAGTCCACTAATTTTGTTCTAAAGCCTTAAAATTTCCTCCAGGCCCACTACTGGAATGGATTCCTAGATGTGATAAATAGGTTTCACTTAAATATATACCCTTTTTTATTTTCCCCCCCTAAAAACATTCATAGTTAGAATTTTTTGTTCAAGAAATTTTCTGTTCTGAAAACTGAGGTTACTACAGTCCAAAACGAATGTGGATTTGAGGCCACTAACCTAAAGAATTATCAGTGATCCAGAGGTACATCCTAAGGGAGGGAGATGAAATCCTTCTCCAGATCAGGACTTCAGTGCAGTGCCCTCCAGCAAACATCCATTGGCAAGGTTACCCAGGCCCTTGGACCAGCAGCTGCTGAGGCCAAGACTGTTGTTTCATGTCTCAGTAATGCTGCCTCCAGGGACAGCAGCCCCAAGAGAACCTGAACCGTAGAAGGAAAAGGCTGCCTAAATATTTAGTATCTCCCCAGCCACCCTCTGGATGCCCCTTCCAGTGATTGGCTGGGTCATGATAAATATTTACACTGATCATTTAAAGTTTCCAGGTATGTGGCAGGGAGATTCAGAGGCCAGTGTGGAGGAATCTCCTTTGGCTCAGGGAACCAGACCAAACTAATCATTGCTCCACTCATTACAGTGAAGCCAAAAACTTTAACTTGGCAGTCTAACTAAAGCTTATACTATGGACTACGCTTTATAAATGAAATGGGCCAAGACTAGGTTCATAGATTACACTCCTAAGTTGATTAGGACCTAACACTCTTGCTGATGCATGAGTGTGGAAGCCTATAAGTCAACATAACGGCCAGACAATGTTCACATTCAAGAGTGTGGGTATTTGAATGACCAGAAAGAATGGCAACATTATTCCTGTAGTCATGGTTCAAGAACAATGATTGTTTACTCACCATGTCCCTTCCCAGAACATTGGAACATTGCCTGTAAGACCCCAATAAAATGGCAACCTCGTCCTATGGGTCTATATATTTTGTATTGGTAGTCTATGCTGCAGAGCAAAGGCACACTGGTCCTTTGGGCCTCCTAACAATGGCAAATCTGGTCTACTGGGCCTTAGAACAATAGCATCCTGATTTTCTGGACTCCAGAAAACAATGGCGCACTCATCCTCTGGACCCCAGAATAATGGTACACTTTCAGCTGATTACAGCTGGTATCCTGAATAAGGGATGGCTCAGTCTTAAAACGCCATGTATTTGCCTAATAGCTTCCTTTGGCTAATGTGAGAACTCCCACCTTAACATCATAGGCTGTTATTTCTGGAATGTATGGAAGAACTGAGGTTAATTTATTTAGTTACTAAGTAAACCACATTTCAGTGAGAATGTAACTGGATTTTTCCTGCTGCCAACAGGTGATAAGTCTCACAAACTGATCCTTTTGACAACTTGCACTTACATCTGTCATGATGTAATTAATCCTGCCACACTAATTACTGGGAAGATCTTCTGTTCATTATCTGCTCAGGTCTACCAACTGTAACATCTCACTCAACAGTTCTAGGTGGGAGGACAAGACCAGCAGCACATTGTTCCTTGTATCTTAGCTGCTCCTTTTTGAGAGCTGTATTCCAGGCTGTATTATAATGGCACTAGACCCTAGGTCATGTTACTAGGTTTGGACTAGTACTTGTGGCAGCAGGGTTAAAGGGGCAACATTAAGTCTCAGCACTGACAAATGGAGAACTTTCTTTCTTTTCTTTGCATTTACCTCTTTTGGCCAATACTGGAAATTTTAAAGACTGAAAGAAAAAATATAAGGGGAAAGGAGTGCAGATATTAAGGGGAGTTGAAGGCTCTTTCTTCAGGGAATGTAAAACCACATTCTCCCTTCCCCCCCCCCTTTCTCTTGTTTGATGGTCAATACAAGTACAAAATACTTTTTTCATATAAAGCAGACCCTGTGCTGCCTCTAGTAGTGCATTATAACAATTTGTGTTAAAACAATCACATGTCACACTGGGCTTGCACAAAAGGGCATCATTCATTTGTGCCATGGGTACATTGCCCAAATAAGGGCTCTGCTAGATTACTGAGCTTTTACATGTATGCTAAGGAAAGGGCATTGACAGTGTGCAAGTGCAGAAAACTACATCAACAATCACTGATCTGATTTCAGTCATTGGAATTGGGTTACATTTTTATTATTATTTTTTTTTAAGAAGACCGTCCCAGGTGGTGACTGATCTGATTTCCCACCAGAGTGCTCCTTACCCTATCTGGCCCAGGGGGTGCAGGATTATTTACTCAGTCCTTCTCCTGTTGTTGGTGGCTGCTACCAAGCTTCTTAGCTGGGCCATTCCTTCCCTGCTGCACAGGCAGTCCCTGCTCTGGGGGCCAGTGAGCCGTCTGACTTTTTTCTTTCTTCCAAGCTCCACTGCCTGCAGGTCAGCCCCTCTTCATCTGAAGGCAGGTCCCCTCCCAGGCTCCTGCCTTCAGCCTCACATCCTGTCTTCCACCCAAACTCTACTGCAGCTGAGCAGGCTCTCAGTTTTAAAGGCTGCCCTAGCCCCTTGCCAAGCCTCCTGTTGGGGATTGGCCAGGATCCCTCAAAAGTGCAGATCAGCTACTCCTCAGGTCCACCCACTGCTTCTAGACTCTTTTCCAAAGTTCTAGAGCACAAGGAAATTCCAGAGGGCTGGTCTGCAGAGCCTCTCGGCTCTGACCATTGTTTAACCATTTGACGCCCGGCCAATAGCCGTATGGCATCCGGAAAAATGCACTAGCTTTCCGGGAGGTCGCCATTTGGCGTACTCCCGCACATGCACAGTTTGCGCGCTTGCAGAGCCGCGCAGCGGTGCGGTCTGTCACAGGCCGTGTAGCTCGGACAGGGCCGATGACAGATCTGAGTATCGGCCCCGTTGCTGGTACCATGTGACCTGCTGTGACCAATCACAGCAGGTCACTTGACAGTTGTATACAATGGATGGCTTCATTCATGCCATCCATTGTATACTAGTGTCTAGCTGTGAATGGTCACAGCTAATCACATGCACATGTCATGTGATTAGCCGTGGCCAAATCACAGCTAAGCACAAAAAAAAAAAAACCCCTGAATGAATCGATGTCATTCAGGTAAATGCTTGCTTATAGCAAAGTAATTCTTTGCTATAAGCAAATTGTGTAAAAAAAAAAAATACTGATCACTTCCCCAAAGTAGTACAATTTTACTATGGTAACATTGTACTACTTTGGACATAGTGAAATATGAAAAAAAAATAAAAAAAATAAATAAAAAAAATGTAATGAAAAATAAAAATTATTATTTTTTTTTTTTTTCACACTGTCACCAGTCAGTGTCCCTGATCACCACCATGCCAGTTATATGATGATGCTGTACTGCACTGGTGACAGTATGTAAAAAAAAAATAGTGAAAATAATTTTTTTTATTTTTTCATTTTCCGAAAAATTATGACAAAAAAAATACAACTTCAAAAAACTCGCCATTCTTCTTATGAAGTATGTTGGACTGCCTACTCTGCAAAAAGGGGTCATTTTGGGGATATCTGTACTATTCTGACATTCTTGGACCTCAAGAAATTAGATTGGCTGTCAGTACTTCAGGATTGATCAATATTCAGATCTATACCATAGTTTATGAACTCTACAAACTACATCCTAATTTGGGTTATTTTCACCAAAGACATGTAGCAGAATACATCTCGGCCTAAATTTATGAAGAACAATTATTTATTTGCAAACTTTTATAACAAAAACAAAGAAAAACATGTTTTTTTTTTCAAACTTTTCGGTCTTTTTTTGTTAATTTAGCAAAAAATAAAAACCCCAGTGATGATTAAATACCACCAAAAGAAAGCTCTAGTTGTGTGAAGAAAATGATTAGTTTGGGTACAGTGTTGTATGACCGCGCAATTTTCACTCAAAGTGTGACAGCGCTGAAACCTGAAAAATGGCCTGGGCAGGAAGGTGTAAAATTGCCCCAGGTATTGAATTGGTTAACAACCAACTCCTCACTAGCTATCACACCGAGTCCTACTCAGCTCTCCTCACTAACAATTAGTCTAGCTCACCCTAGCTGACTAGGAGGGTGCTACATGTACACTAGGGATGACCAGTCCATTCCACCCAACTTTTTTTGCAGCACTGCTAGGTTAAATTGTTCTCAGTTAACAATGGGATACAGCAACATTCCTAGCTGACACCTTGGTGCTGTGTTAAATGGCTATATTTTGTTTTCCTCTCCATTTTGGTAGGATCAGCGTTTTATGCTGTAGGGTATGATTGTATGATTTCATATTGAATGCTGTGGGTGACTACACTTTGCACATCATTAATGCTCTTTTCTTTGCCTTAAAGTGGAATTTCACCCTTGGGCAGCCATTACAGCAGAGGATCTTTATTAACATGGGCGGTTATTTTTAATCAGGGGAGCTTAACATTGTGAGGTTTCCTTTTTGAGATCTGGTACTATCCTTCCCCTTGTCAGTTGCTAGTTTGAGCTCAATTTGAGGGATGGAGCTTTAGATTTGAGCTCACTTAATGTGTTCAATGCTCTCTTCATATGTATTGCTACTTCAGCCCCTGAATAATATTGAAATGCATTGGATCTCAAATGGAACCCTCCATTTTTTTTTTCATTATGGTATTTGAAATTGTAATGGGGTCCCATGAGGAGTAGAAAGGTGATATCTGTCTAGAAGAGCATTACATTATCTACATGTCAGCCATTGTTTACATACATAAACATACAGCTCCATGTTACGTCTGCACTACGGTTGTCCAGAAATCCACTTTGGAAACTGTCAGCCATTTACGAGCCATGCTTTGCAACTCTAGGTGTCGCTTGGACCCACCATGCTATCTACATTTTGTGATTGAAAAGCTTGAGTGGGAGGATGTTTCAAGATGCCACGGGGGGGGGGGGGGTGTTTCTCATAAATGGCTGGCAGATTATCAAATGCGAATTGCTGAAGAGCCCAACCACAAACCAAAGTCAAATGTGGTGCTAAGGATACATGTTATATGGCTGTTTATTGTTTTACCTAATTTTGCAGCTTGACCTAGTAGTGTATTCCTCATTGCAGGTAAAAAATGCTATATTAGCTGGTGCAAAAGGACTCATCTTGTTTTCTGATCCTGCTGATTATTGCGCCCCTGGTGTCAAGCCCTATCCAAATGGCTGGAACCTACCTGGTGGTGGAGCCCAGAGAGGAAATGTTCTGAATCTGAATGGAGCTGGAGACCCTCTAACTCCAGGTTATCCTGCTAAAGGTTGGTAGAACAGATTATGAAAAAGTTACAGAAATGGAACTGTGTGAAATATAATATCCATTTAAAGTAGACCGTGTATGGGGGGGGGGGAGGTGAAATCTGCTTTCTGACCTGTGTTGTGTAACCTAAATGAATCTATAAAAACATTAATATTCCATATTAATATAATATTCTGAAGAATGGGCACTAGTGTTTTGACCCCAGTCTGACAGCTTTGGGCCTTCTAGTGATCAGGGGCCAAGCAGCATGGATCCTGATCATGTGGTGATTGTTGCAACCAATTATGGTGATCAGGTCTGCCAGTAGAGAGCGCAACAAACTGTACCCAGAGTCAGCAGGGAACCCTGGACACGGCAGGGACTGCCTTGGGTACCCCCAGTGCAGTGTAATTCCAGCAGAGTTCAAGAGAGCATAGCGGTATCAGAGTGACCTAGGCTATTCTCTCCACTTTTCATTGTCTACCAGCTCTTCCCTGACTTCTCATGCTCCCCATATGACATGTAGCTAGGCTTACACCCTTCTGTGTTTAACCACTTGCCGACCGCAGATAGCCGAATGATGGCTACACTGCGGCCGGCCAGTTCTGGGAGGGCGTCATATGACGTCCTCCCAGAACATGCTCTCCTGCGCACCCCCTGGGGTGCACACCCGGCGATCTCCGTGATCGCTGTGTCCTATGGACACAGCTGATCACGTGATGTGGTAAAAGGGCAATCACAGCAGCTTTTTACCACGTGATCAGCCGTGTCCAATGACACGCTGATCACAGGGAAATGCAATTGCCAGTTCTCAGCTGCACTTTCCTCACGCTGTCAGAACGCGGAGAAAGTACTGCCGAGAACCGGCAGTTGTCAGAGCAGGGATCGGCACCGATCATCAGGGCACTGATGATCAGTGCCCTGATGATCAGTGCCCAGCACTGCCACCCACCTGTGCTCAGCAGTGCCGCCCACCAGTGTCCATCAGTGCCGCCCACCAGTGTCCATCAGTGCCGCCCACCAGTGTCCATCAGTGCCACCCACCTGTGCCCATCAGTGCCACCCACCTCTGCCTATCAGTGCCACCCACCTCTGCCTATCAGTGCCACCCACCTGTGCCCATTAATGCCACCCACCTCTGCCCATCAGTGCCACACACCTGTGCCCATCAGTGCAGCCCAGCAGTGCTGCCAGTAAGTGTCCAGCAGTTGTGCCAGTCAGTGCCCAGCAGTTGAGCCAGTCAGTGCCCGTCAGTGCCGCCTATCAGTACCCATCATCAGTGCCGCCTATCAGTACCCATCATCAGTGCCGCCTATCAGTGCCGCCTATCAGTGCCACCTCATTAGTGCCGACTATCAGTGCTGCCTATCAGTGCTGCCTATCAGTGCTGCCTATCAGTGCAGCCTCAGCAGCGCACATCAGTAAAGGAGAAAAATGACCTGTTTTGCTAAATTTTATAATAGAAACAAAGAAACCTTTTTTTTTCAAATTTTTGCTATTTTTTTTGTTTATAGCGCAAAAAATAAAACCCCCAGCAGCAAGTAAATACCACCAAAAGAAAGCTTTATATGTGAGAAAAAAATGATAAAAATTTCATATTTGTACAATGTTGCATGACCGCGCAATTGTCATTCAAAGTGCGACAGCGATGAAAGCTGAAAATTGGCCTGGGCAGGAAGGGGGTATAAGTGCCCGGTAGGCAAGTGGTTAATTGTAAAGTCTAGTGCATGTGCATCAATGTTCTGTGTCATTGGGTATAAAAAAGATACCCAGGATACTTTGTCCAAGCACACTGGTGCAGAATGAGCCCACACAACAGCTAGAGTATGGTGTAAGTATGTCTGCCTTGTTTCCAGGACTCTGCAGTGACATTACATAGTTAGTCTGGCTGAAAAAAGACAAAAGTCCATCCAGTTACAAGAAACTGGATGAGTGTAAATACTCAAACCCCCTATATCTGATGGGGCCTGTTGGGTAGGCTTTATGGGGGCCCCATGATTTCTAGTGGCAGCCCCGATTGGTGATCACATGCAAGCTAGGGATTAGTTTAGAAATATCTCTAGCCTGCAGATGCCACTACAGCCTGAAGATAACTGTGTGCATTTTATTTTTCCATAAAAAAACTGAACTAAAATTATTTAGGCAAATTAGTGATGGAGTTCATTTTGAAAGGGAGATGAAAACAAATCGGAAAAACTCAGGGTTGCATACTAACAAACTGAAAAATTTTCACTCGCATCTATTTCAGACTCTTGACACTTCAACTTCCACATTCCATGGGGATTAAGAATTGCTGTACACCTTCCCCCACCCCATTTGTTTGACTCAGGGATGTTTTATAGTGTCTGAAAAGGTGGCTGGTTATCTTCACAATTTTTTCCAGCTTTGCATTCACACCTATGCTTTTTCTTTTTTAAATTTAAATCAATAGAAGTGCATCAAAATGTATTTTAACAAATGTTAATGTGCGTTGTTTGGTGTTTTTCAGTGTTCATTCAATGTGCTTTAGATGTCAGTGGGTGTAATACTGCACATGTTGGCATGTGTCATTGTAAATTTACATGCAGGGCTGCTGTTAGAAACCAGGGGCCCAATACAGCCAACCTGACCGGAGGGTGATGAGTGTGGTGGGGGTGCAACTACTGGAAACAGTCCTCTGCAGCAGGTGAAAAGCAGTGGGAGGGAGAGAAGACAGCTTTCATCTGCTGCAGAGAGCCATACAAGGGAATGGTTCCAGTAATTGGGGTGGGTCCCCCCTGGGCCCCTCCACATCAGATTCGCCTAGCTGCCTGGACCCTATACAGGAGGACTGGTGGTACACCCATATCCAAGGCCCTGTTTACATGTGACTACACATCTTAATGCACACATTGAGATGCATTCCAAGAATGTGAAAAGTGATACAATCGCCAATGATGAGTTGGGTTTACTTGTGAATAGGGATGTCCTACATTTGGGTTGTGTTCTGGTTGGGTCAGAGCTGTGCTTTTTTTCAATATGTTGGACTTGGTATCGGAATATGTCCTTTTCATAACCAAAATTTGTATTTGTTTTTCTGCCGGTCAGAATTTATGTATCGATACAGTGCTGATGAAGGAGTTGGACTGCCCAGCATTCCTGTCCATCCTATAGGTTACCATGATGCTGAAAAGATCCTTAAGTAAGTCAGGTTTTTTTTTTTTGGCAATCTTTTATACAAAAGGTATCTTTAACACAGTGTATTTAATAAGAATAATTAATCAGAGCAATCATCATCATGGTGTCTGCACATACATTGTAAGCTGCTCTAGTAAAAAGAGCTTGAAATGAAAGCTGTCTTTGCAAAGGGGCACAGGTTTCCAGACTACCCCATGTCACCACCAAATGCAGGAGATATGAGACACAAAGTATATGTACAAATGAAAGATTGTTCCCTGTGAAACTAGAAATGGGTCCAGATAGAACGCTTGCAAAATCTGGAATCTGGAATACAGTAAACTGTCAAGTCTAGGAGCATTTTATTTCTAAATGATTGTATAATATACAAATAATTGCATGCCTTCGATCACTGACCTACTCCTAGACTTTTATCAATGATAAAAAATTACATTTATAATTCATTGGTATATTAGTGTAAGTAAAGCCTAACCTTTTTCATAAAAGGTTTTATTGAAATTATCATTACATTCTATACAAGGACAATTGTTGTTTTTGTTTGTGTTAATACAGGGTTGAAACCTATCATTCCTTTCTGTGCCCCGTTGGGGATATTTCCCAATACTTCCTGTCCTGAAGATGTAATAGGAAGTCTCTACAAAGTCAGGAAATTTCCCCTCTTGGTTAACAATGGAACCTGTATCCCCAATGGAAGATTTATCCACGCCTTATTCAGGTGGCAATTTAAAAGCCGGTTTTACAAAGGGGCAGTTTCCTATTCGCCGAAACACGTTGCCAGGCCCCCTGCCTTGACGTAATCATGTCTCTTCTGGTTCCAGCCATGACCTTTGCTTGCATTCTATGCTGCCCATTTGTCTTGGCTGCTTCCTTTCTCCAGCTTGTGTGCTTGGTGGCACTTCCATGATGAGCTCTGCATAACACCACTGCCACTTCCAGGCATGACTCTGCTACACCCAACCACTCTCCTGCCAAATTCAGCAGTGACTCTGATGTGCCCAATTTTTCCTGTAATCGTGTGGTGAGGTGTATTCTCTCTCTCTCTCCTCCCTCCTTTCCTGTCCAGTCAGTCTGGGGACAGGTGCAGGACAGCTTGGGGTCATAGGAAGTGGGCTGAATGATGCTGGACATCTAAAGACAGAGGTGACCTAGTATAGAAAAAAAAAATCTCTGGCCTGAAGGTGAATATTTTTTATTTTTTTTCAGCAAAAATGTATTTTCTATTGTTATATTTTAATGGGCTCCCTTTTTTTTCTTTTTTTGTGCACATATAACTAGAACAAGATGTTTTGGATTGCGTAAGTAAGAATTCGAACTGCCAAGTTCTTAATACTACCTGGGTTGCTACTGGGTGGATTCACCATATATCACTCTATCCTAGGGAGCATGTCACCAGCATACAGAAGAAATCTAAAATTTTAGTTATCACCTGAAAATACAGGAAGCACCAACATCTAAGTATAGATGTTTGTATTTTAACCCTTTCCTTACAGTTTTAATACTTGCGTGATTACAGGAAAAATTGAGCAGATCAAAGTCACTGCAGAGTTTGGCATGAGAGTGGCTGGGTATAGCAGTCATGCCTGGAAGCAGCCAAGCAATATTTAGCAGAGCTCAGCATGAAAGTGCCACTGGGCACATACAAGCTGGAGATGGTAAGCAGCCGAGACCGATAACCAGCGTGGAACGCATGCAAAGGCCAAGGCCGGAACCAAAAGTCATGTAGCATGATGACGTCGAGGCAGGGGGCCTGGCAACGTGTTTTGGCACATAGGGAGCCACCCCTTTTGTCAAACCAGCTTTATTTTATACATTTGCCACCTGAACAAATAGTGTGGATCAGGGGCGGACTGACAACTCATGGGGCCCCCGGGCAATAGGGGATCATGGGGCCCCTGTGTCCTTGCCCAAACTCAAAAAAGCCTATGAAAAAGGTACCAGGGGCATCTTATGGGGCCCCCTACTGACCCTGGGCCCTCGTGCAGTGCCCGGGTTTCCAAATGGTCAGTTGGTCCCTGGTGTGGATAACACGTTCCAGTGTTAACCAACTAAACGGAGAATTCCCCTGACTTTGTATAGATTTCCTCTTCCTGTTGCATCTTCAGTACAGGAAGTATTGGGAAATATCCCCACTGGGGCACAGAAAAGAGTGACGGGGGTTTAACCCTGTATTAAAATGAGACATTTATGATTTCAATAAAACCTTCTATTGGGGGGGAGTTTAGGCTATACTTACACTGTAACAATACACCAATGAATTATAAATTAAATTTTTTTGCCATTGATGAAGTTCTCGTCTGTGTAGGTTCTAAGAACAGGTCAGTGATAACGCATACAATGATTTTGTATTGTATACAATCCATTTTAGAAATAAAATGCCCCTAGTCAGACTTGGCAGTTTACAGTATTCCCGATGCATTTTGCGAGTGCGATATCATTCGGCGTCCTTTCCTTTTCTGTCCGGGTCCATTGCTTGTTTTACAGGGAACAATCTTTCATAAAAGTCAACATCCCCTCATCCCTTCCCCAGAAAGGAACTTGAATGTGGTTAGTAATTGGACATCCTGTGAACTGACTATTATGGTTTTTCACTCTACAGCTGGACCATCTGCTCTTTTACATTGTATTGATACAGTCATAACTATCCTATGACATCTAATTCTCACTTTTATATATACAGGTTTATGGGAGGACCAGCTCCACCAAAGTCATGGAAAGGAAATCTCAATGTCTCCTATAATATCGGACCTGGATTTGTGAGCAACTACTCAAGCAGGTAGCACAGATACTTCAGTGAAAAGTCCTTAACGGTGTCCTATTGTGGGGGGGAGTTTGAGAGTCTACTGTTGGATCAAAAATGTTTTAACCCTTTCACTTCCCTTTGCATTTTTTTTTTTTTTTTGCACACATGGTTTAAAAAAAAAATTCAGTTTAGACCTGAAGATTTGTTAAAACCAGTGTAACTGAGTTCTTGGATGTGATCGAGCAGCTGTAGCAGGAATAAGTGTATAAAAGGGTTGAACAGACATATAGCATAACTCCAGGTACACGGCTTGGGTACATATACTTAAAATGTTTTAAATGCCAAAGAATTTCTAATTCTGTGCAGATAGGCTTTAGATTTACAAATCTGCCACACTGCATACCCAGAAAGATTACTTATTTCCTGAACAAAAGTTTATGGAAGGAGAGAAGACAGAGATCACACAACCCTCTTCATTCTAAGTAGGTTTTTTTTAGTGGTTCCTCTTTTATGTAATTTTTTTTCATACAAACTGTATGAATTGTATTACATTTGAGGTCCCTTTTTGGAGGCACAACTAAAGCTGGCCGTAGTTTCTCTTTTTTTTTTTGTTGTTTTTTTTGTTTTTTTCCCACACTATCTGCACAAAATGAGGCAGACCGAAGAATCCCCAAGCCAGGACATTGTATTCTTAATGCGGGACTCTGCACTGTTAGAATACACTGATCTGCAGCTGCTGATCGACCCAAAGTGATTCAATTGGGATTCAGACAGTTGGGATGGCCACACAATCATCAAATTCGACCAATCCCTGGTGAACAATATAAATTTCGATCAATTTTTGGCCAATGTGATTATAGGGTAGTTGGCTCTCATGGTAGATGCTTTAATATTGAGTCCACAGCAGACAGTAACTATTTTTAAAGGCCTGGTACCCCACTTTTGTTTAAAAGAAAGCAAACGCTCACAAACTAATGACTTCCTATGCAGAGGATCTTCAACTTCAAAAGAAATATATACTGGAAAATGCCAAGCCACCTGGCTCATAAGCTCACTTTGCTTCAATTGCAGTATCTCACTGCTCTTTTTACTGGTCTCTGACTGGCTACTTCCCCTTGATACCTGGCTCTCTAGCGTTTAGTCACAGAGCCCTGCTGCACGGCCCACCTTTGGCCTAAGGATGGGTTCTTTTGACACCTCAATAGGAGCTGACCTGACTCCTGGAACTAATATCTTGCTTCTAGCTGGGGTCTCCTGACCCCATTGAGATCTTCCGTCTCCTCCCACTAGCCCTGAGCTATTCTCGGACCTGAGTGTATATAATCTATAAATATACCTCACACCTGTGCCAGATTGCAGGTGTCTAGCAAAACCTGGACACTGGATTCTGCAGTTCTGGAACAGAACATTAATCCTTGGTCCACATGCATGTGGTGTGGTATATCGCATGTGATTCACACAGGAACCGCACTGCATTCCTGCGCAAACCACATGCGATTTGTGTTTTGTATGGCTCTAATCGCACCACATCTGCACCAAAAAGGTGCTGGTGCACTAGAATCGGATCGCATGGGTATTCACACCTATGCAATTCGATTCTGCACATCGCACCACGTTTTGCGGACCGGTTTCAGGGTGTTGTTAAGTTAACATACACATCCACAGCGGTTCGCATGAACTGGATGCGATTCTGATGCGGTGCGGAATTCGCACAGAAAACGCTGCAAATTCCGAACCGCATCTGTGTGAAGCAGGGCTCAATCCTGAGAAAGCCAAATCCAGTTCTTGGCCCAGAAACACTAGTCTGGAACATCGCATTCACCCTAAATGAGAATCCTGTGTCACATTTTCCCATCTTCTCAGTGACAGTCTCGCCCTGTCACAGCACTTTAACAATGCAAAGCTGACTGTCCTTTGCAAGCAACAGATAATGTAAATAGATGTCATTCAAAGCGTGTGTTCATAGAATGAGAGAATTGCTTTTTGTAGGTCCTCATTTCTAAATTTTACCTACATACCCAAACCGCCTAACATCCTGGATGTTAATAGAAACCATGATGATTTTCGGACACTTTAATTTCAGTTTTTTGGTCTGTTTTTACAAATACTTAATACACAACAAAGGTTGGTCAGGACAGGGAGCGGGCAGCTATGCTGAGCACAGCAGAGGAAGTGGCAAGTAAAGGAGCTCAGTGCGGTACACCCATTCTACAGCATGCATTTATCAGTGGGGCAGGAGGCGCAGTGGGCACTGGATGAACCTGTCCCACTACTGTCCACAGCTCAACTGTATAGCTAAACAGACAACACGGGAGAGCTGCTTGCTTTGAAGCTTTCTTTGTTGAATTGAAAACTCAGATTTTTGGTGGTGGGAGAGTGGGGGGGGGGGTGCACAACAGTCCGCCACCTGCAGAAGTGATAGTGGCTTTTCAGCCACTCGAATCGCATCTGCTGAAAAGAAAATCATTAGCAGAAAATTAATACCAAGTATGACTACTTCAACCCGAGGACAGCATATGATGTCCTACTGGTGGGAATTGGTTAATAAAGAGCAGAGGTGTCAAACTGGTGGCCCTCCAGCTGTTGCGAAACTACAAGTCCCATCATGCCTCTGCCTTTGGGAGACATGCTTGTAACTGTCAATCTTGCAATGCCTCATGGGACTTGTAGTTTGGCAACAGCTGGAGGGCCACCTGGTATATAGAGACTTGCCAGCCCAGAGATCCAGCACAGTCTTCACCTGGGCCTATTCGCTGGTCTTTGGTTCCTTGGCACGGCCACATTGACTGTGGGAAGCTGTGACTTCCTGCAGCTTTACAGCCAGCCTTCCATTATGCATGCGAGTCATGCTGCACTACCTGAATAGTCCCGCAGCCTCCAGGGACTTGTGCCAGGAGGTTGCTGGGAAAGGAGAGGTCCAAGCACCTAGGTAATCTGTCAAATTTTGGTACTCCTCCCAAAATATTTACACAGGTTTTTGCTCAAAGGGGTGGGGGGGAGATAAACAGGACTTCTCTATTTAAAGATCTCGACACCAGTTTGATTAGTGATTTGAGTTCCTGGGGAGAAAGTGTGGTGGTGATTGTGCATAATCTAATGCCATATAATTTCTATGGCCCTTGGTATCCTTTACTATGGCGGCCTTTTGAGATGTGGTTACACTTGACTCCTGTAGACAGAATTTTCCTGTGCCGATGCAGGTTTGTATGTGCGTAAAGGTACAATGTAGCAAGCCTGCCATTTGTTTTACCTATAAATCTAAAGTGAAAGTATGAGTGTCATGTCATATATTTTTTTTTTTCTTATTTCTTTGTTTTATTTTTTTTGTTCCTTTTTTATTTATTTTTTTTTTTAACCAGTTGATCAAATTTACAAATATTTCTTTAAAAAAAAGACTTCCCTTTTAATTGTCACAGGCAGGTGAGAATGCACGTTTACACAAATAATAAAGTCTCAAGGATTTATGATGTCATTGGTACCATCCGAGGGGCTGTGGAGCCAGGTAGGAGCCTTAGAATGGGAAGAGATGGTGCATGATGCTGTCATGTCTGATATTAGTAAATGTATCATGAGAAGGGCTGTATGAGAACCTAATGGAATATTGCTGTGTGAATGTCTTTTAAGCTTTCTCCAGCTGTCACAAATAATCTCCATAGTTTGTCCAATGTTTATCAATTTTTTCTTATGACCATCAGCTCCATCTAGTGGTTGTATTTTGGTATTTTCCTGATTGGGGTATTTTAGGAAAATACTGCATTCTGGTGTGTAGATAGAGCCAGGAGCGGACTGACAACTCATGGGGCCCCCCGGGCAATAGGGGATCATGGGGCCCCTGTGTCCTTGCCCAAATTCAAAAAAGCCTATGAAAAAGGTACCAGGGGCATCTCATGGGGCCCCTTACTGACCCCGGGCCCTCGGGCAGGGCCCGAGTTTCCAAATGGTCAGTCCACCCCTGGATAGAGCTGACCATTCTATGAAAATAAACATTAGGCAAATGACAGTGCAACGTGCGCACAGAATGTTTATCTATCTCAGTATGTTTTTGGGCAAAATGGGGTGCAAAAACCCCATATGCAGTATATCTGTAATTTGTGCACATTTAGTCTTTTTTAAAAGCTGCAAGAGATCTACCAGAAATCCAGCAAGCTCTTAAATCTCTTTAGTAAGCTGACTACTCTGCTTCTGCTGCACTGTAATCCCAAGCAGTGTTGTCCATATAGCAAAGGCAGAGCTGTAGCCTCACTAAGCCTAGATTCACACTAATGCAATACGGGAAGCCCCCATAACTGTATTTCCAGCACCTCATTCAAATCGCACTGCTCTTGTGGTTCGCAGCAAGTGTCAGTGCAATCTTAACGCCTCAAACGCAGGTTGCAGCTTAATGTGTTTGCCAGCATCAAATCACATGGTACAAAACCATGTAATGTGGTTGCAGTGCAGTTCCAAAATGACTGCATGCACCACTTTGGTGCACTGCGAGCCTATTCTGGGCTCAAAACCCACTGCGCTGAATTGCATGTGAATTCCACAGGAATGTGGTACAGTTACAAGCCCACTGGATTTCTGGCAGGATCAACGAAAATGTTTTTATACTTGGACCATATTCCCACAATGTTGTCCCTTTAAAAATGTTGTAACGATTTCCTCCAATACGCCAAAGACACATTGGTAGGTTAATTTTGGCTGTTGACAAAATTGGCCCCAATATCTGAGTGTAGATAGGAGATGGGGATCTTGGATTGTAAGTTCCTTGATGGCAGGGACTGATTGTAGATTTAAATTGCTGCATATATTTTTGCACTATATAACTTTCTGTCATGGATGGAACTTTAGTTTAACCCTAAATTCCCCTTTACCCCCCAATAAATGCGTTTTTAGACCTCATGACAACCCCTACCCTTTAAAAACCTTAGTTTGGATAGTGTATTTTGGGTTGTTGGTGCATCTTGTTTGAGGGGAGCATTTTTTCATACAGAGGTTCACTGAAATGAGTATTTAGATATTTTTGAATGTATAATATATGAACATGAGTATGTGGTCCCCCCCGAATCTAAGAATCACATTAATAAATGTCTGAGCTGAGATACTGGGGCCTGTTTAGGCTCTGTTTAATGCTTTTGCAGTTGAACCAAGGTGGTCAGATTGTGACTGCATTGGCTATCCATCCTCCTGTGTCTGAGCACCTCCATATTCAGGTCTGACATGAGGCTGAAATTCGACGTAGGGAAGCCCATTGGCAGCTTGGTGAATACATGATCTCTTGGTAGTTAAGAAAGGACTCGAAGGCTGCAAATGATACTCAAAGCCAAGAGGCAGTAACAAGCATATCTGATGGTCAAACAGTGGTAACACACAAGGAGATTTTCCTCTCCCTTGTCATTCCTTGGGAGATATTTGCCCATTTATAGCTATCCTGAGGAGTCTGATAACTTTGTTTTAAAATGCGTTTTATATTATAGTCCCTTGGTGCCCAACTTGTTAGCCAAGAGCCCCATGTGGTCATTTTGATACTTCAAGGTGTACTTATTGAGAAAAAAAAACTGGACCAATGTCACAAGCATTTACCCAGCCAAAAATTGTCTAATATGATGATTTCCAATAATCATCAGCTCCATTCTAGCGGCCATAATGCAAAATATTCCTGATTTAGAGAGGGTCTCCTTTCCATGAGTGTCTTCAGAAGCATGTCCTTGGTCTCCAACAAATCCTATCACATGTCTGCAGTCTATCTCTTGTAGCCTGCCCATAGTCTTTAATACTCTCCTTTTGCGTATCGACAGTCTGATGGCTTTCCGTAGGATTCCATTGACTTGGTGTTTTTAAACCCAGGACGCTGTATTCACTATATCTGGTCTCCCAAAGTCCACAGAACATGGAAATGCAATTTGTTTTGTAAACAAACTGCTAAATACCTTTTTCTCATCTGCAGTTAGAGCAGTCTTGTGACTTCTATCAGTGTCCAGCTGAGCACTGGTTAAAGCTTGTAGGAGTTTTCATTCTCCCTTTACTGTTCTATGAGGCTGCAGGACCCCTGACTCTGGACAGTGCTGATTGGCCCTGTGCTGATCAAGGAAACCCCTGTCTAGAAATACACACCAAACTGAGCATGTGCAGCTTGCCCCCAAGGCTCTGTTCTAGCACATGGATTGTGGACAGTAGGAGGATCAGAGAAGACAGGATCAAACAACATCCATTTTTTACACAATGTGGAGGATTAACCCCTTAGGTTCCACAAGGAGTATAACCAGCATGCTTTATTGCGGGAACAGACTGATTTTATTGTTGGTTTAGTAGCACTTTAATATGTGCAGCCTTCTGAGACTGGGGGTTGCACTTGATTTTTCCCTATATCAAGTAAGATGGCTACCACTGGTCTAGTCATATTGGCGGGAAATGTTTTTTTTGTATGGTGAGCAATATCACATTTGACTGAATTCATAAAAATGCTTTGTAAATTTTGGAATTTGACCTGCTGTAGAGGACAATGTAGCAGATAAATATGTACAACTTATGTAGGAGGATTTGCTTCATGTTTGTATCACCTGATGTTAGTCGCTTCACTGGGTAAATGAGGGTTTACAACCACTTATTTCCTGTGAACTAGTTCCCTCCAGAGGACACAAGCTTTATATAATTTGTGCTTTTACGTTTCTGTAGATCGTTACATCATTTTGGGAGGACATCGAGACTCCTGGGTGTTTGGTGGAATAGATCCAACTACTGGAGCCGCTGTACTGCAGGAAGTTGCAAGAAGCTTTGGCAAAAAAGTAAAAGAAGGTAATCTCCATAACCGTTTGACTTGAATTATATATGAAAAAAGGTTCGCTTATTAAAATATTTTTAATATTGAAAATGCTTTTGCAGCTGAGGATGAAGTCAAACAATGTAGCAATTGGGTGAGGGGTTGTGTGTTGTTGTTGTTGTTGGGTTTTGTTTTTTTCACACCTATTTTGGTTGATTTACTAGTCCAAATAAGCTGTTTTGTAAGGGATTTTTCACTTTGCTTAGTGAATGTGGTGAAATTTCTTTACAAAGAATCCCAAATTATATGCAAGGAAAATCAGCATTTCTGCTTGCAGGATAGGACGATGGAAGTTGGCAGAGCTTCACCTCATTCACAAAGCTCTGGTGAAAGTTCCCTTGCAAAGTGCAACTTCCCTTTCAAAATAAAGTCTTCCATTTTGCAAGATACATTGTATCTTGCAAAGGGAATTTTCACCCCCCCCCATCTTGCTAAAAGACAGATTCCAACACTGTACAATGTAATGCCCTTTAATGCTTTACTTGTACATTATTTGGTTCAAGGGTCAGTATACCCCAAAATCACCATTTTATGGTTTTGGGCAATACCACAGGTTTCAAACATCTAATGTACTTGGATATTTATTGCTGGAAAGGTATCTTTTGGGTTTTCGGGTCTGTTTTTAATGAGTGCAACACAACACAGTTGATTTTGCCTCTTTCAATGCTGTCCATGCATGGTGTGTTTTCCTTTTTTTTTTCCTCTCATCCTATATAATGGATCTTACCAAGAACTATAAAATGTGGCACAAGTCATGTGGTCAATGTGGTGGCATTGATTTCTGGAAGGACAGTAATGGTGATCTTTAGAGCATGAAAATAATAAAGGTGCAGCGCTATAAATAAAGGTAGTGAAATATCAACATAGACACAATTTCTAAGAATATGCAAATAGTGGTGTTAGATCATATTATTTCATCTATATTAAAATTCGATGTTCAATCTAGTGTCCAAAACACGAAAAGGATGTGATGTGCAAATTCTGCCAGGTCTCCTTTGTCAGTAAGGATAAGTGATCCAAAGGTGAACAAGAGATAAATGAAATGCGCACTCACCAGAAGTACGTTTAAGTGCGTTGGTGAGTGCGCATTTCATTTATCTCTTGTTCACCTTCGGATCACTTATCCTTACTGGCAAAGGAGACCCGGCAGAATTTGCACATCACATCCTTTTCGTGTTTTGGACACTAGATTGAACATCGAATTTTATTATAGATGAAATAATATGATCTAACACCACTCTTTGCATATTCTTAGAAATTGTGTCTATGTTGATATTTCACTACCTTTATTTATAGCGCTGCACCTTTATTATTTTCATGCTGTCTTGGAAGGTTATGTTGGTTGCCTTTTTGGTGTTCTAGCAGCTTGTACCAATTTTTTGTTACAGTAAGCGCTTGCTATACAACCTATACCTAATGGTGATCTTTAGGACTCCAAAAAAAGACCCGATTCTCTGAAGTAAATACATATAAGGATGTTCTGAATGCTGAACAAGTGGAGAGTTTTTGGGACTCACGGGTCCTCTTAAGGTGCGATGGAAAGGTGTCAATGTCTTTTGCAACTTGATAGAGGTGACTCTTGAGTCCCTAGTGTCAGTGCTTCCTTGTTTAATCTATGGATCATGGATTTCTGAGGTACTTTAGTAACTTGCATGTATGTAGGGCCACCACTTGCCATGCATCTATTACTATCTTGGCTTTTGGCAGTGTGCATGTGGAAGATCATTTTCTGCTCTTCAATCTGACGACTTGTTTTGTTACGGAATGTGGTGACGGAAAGGCACATTTCCTGAACTGCACGTGAACATTCTGCCCTTGCAAGATGCTCATGGGTGCCAGTAATGGCACTGCAAGCAAATCTTGCAAACTCAACACCACCAAACCACACGGAACTGCAGTACAATCTTAAAAACCCTGTGTTTTTTTTTTTTTTGTAGGGTGGGGGTGAATGTACATTTGTATAAAAATGAGTAAGGGTTAATTAGCAGCACTGCATAGGACCAACCTGGGGAGTGCCACAATTTGGTAGGGGGGAGGGGTTGATCTGGCTCTTCTGTGCCAGGCCCAGGCGGGGGGGGGGGGGGGATTTTCCTAAATACCTTTTTAGGGCACATACACCATAATCCCACTGGCCATGACTACCAGTGATTAAATAGGTGCTTGGGGAGTGGACTATTTACTCATTTTCAGGAGTAGGTGGTATAATCTTTGTGCCACTATTCCAGACAATTAAATTGACGTTTTGAACTCCTCCATATTAATCCACTGGGGCAGGCGAGATCTTATTTGTTGGGAGACATGCATGGATGACTACATTGCTGATCCCATAAATTATTAAATGGTCCCCTCTCGATCCTTGGCCTCTGCTGCTGATGTGATGGGCCTAGTAAACTCTTTTAGCTGTTGGGACTAATTGTTTTCTTGGTGGGGGCTGTAGCTGGTGGAATTACTGTTAGTATATGAAGTTATTTTAAGGCAGGGACTGTCAGGTGGGCTGTATGGGGCCCCTCTATTTCTAATGACATCCCTGCACCTATGTAATGAAATTTGTGATGTGTCAATGGCACAGATTCACAGCATAACAGATTCACTTTTTAGTTTTTTCTCTAGGTAGATCAGTGGGTAATTCCTGAATTGTATTTTGGGCTTTGGGTATAAATTTACTTTCATTGCCCTATAAACTGATATTGAATCCAACCAGTTGATGCATTTTTGTGCTATGTATTCATTGAAGGTAACACATAATTAAAATCCTGTACAACGGCAACACTTATTGCTGTATAAACAAGAACATAGAACACTGCATGGAAATCTTGGGAAAACTACGCAATATAGGGCACCTATCATGTAGGCAAACACTTGTAATAGAAGGTTGTGATGGAAGCATTATTACGCATGATTCTTGAATTGCATAACCTTCAAAATGGCAAACCTTTTCATAACTGCACTTATCCTTTAAAACTGAACCACAGGCAGGTAAGAAAACACACCAGTGAATCTAGGTGGGTGTTCTTTAGAAAAACAATACATTTTACATAGAAAAGCAATATTTACATAAGTATGTCTTGACAGCTGCATATTTAATATTTTTGTATTTTCTTATGCAACCAGCAGTCTTAACTTTTAGCTACCTTTCACTTTCCTGTAAATCCTTTGCTCCTCTTCTTGTAAAAACCTATTTACAGAGCTCAGTAGCTCCAGCTGTAACTTTCAAATGTAGCACTACTCCTTTAGGGATCCAAGTTTTTGGTCCCCCCTAAAGCTCTGCACAGCCAGGCAACATGCATTTTCATCCACACTTGCACACTGGAGACAGTAAACAGTCATTGTGCTTGGGTTTTGAGATTTTAAGAGGTTTTGAACTTGGGCATCACATACACCCCTCAACCCCATCCAAGGAAACTGTAAACTTAACTATGTACAAGTCTGTAGGCAAAAAGTCTCTCCTTTTTTGAAGAGCTCTCCAGCCCTTCTGGTGTACCACCTCAGACCCCAGATGAATATTTTCCATCTGACTGTCGCCTCTCCCTATCTGGCCCAGGGGTGTAGGATTATTTCCTCTGCCTCTCCTGTAAGTTTGATTGGTTGCTGGCTGCCTTCAGGCCTTACGCTGGGCTGGCTCCTTCCATGCTTCACAGGCTGTCTTCCCTCTGGGGACATTGAGGTAGTGAGATCCTACTTTCAGCTCCTGCCTGTAGGTAGGTCCTTCTCCTGGGCCCCCTCCCAGGCTCCACATTCCAGCCTTCACTCCATCTTCCACCAGAGATTGATTTAACTCCTCCCAGGCTCTGCAGTACTTAAGAGGTTGCCTTGGTCACCATGCCCAGCCTCCTGCCAGGGGATTGGCCAAGGTCCCTCAAGTATGTAGATCTGTACCTCAACCCTCCTCCAGAAAGCTCTCAGGTTTCTGGAGAGGTGGGAGGGCTCCAGAAGCTGACCCTTAGACCCTCCCTAGCCAATCCTGAGGTAACCTCTCTCCCAGGCTGACTCATCCCAGGCTGCTACTCGGCCTCTGCCTAAAAACCTGTCTAGCTCCCCCTAGCTAAAAACGTGAGGGGTGCTACACATGAGTAAATGTGTCAGAACAGTGATGCCTCCACACCCCACTTTTCCAAATGCTTTCATCTCCAGTTTCAGCAAGAGACTGGATGCCTGAAGGGAGACAAGAACTGCTGTTCTCTGATTAGAAAACTCATAGTGCTCTGGGAATCTTTTGCTAGCTATTAAATGTGTGGGTTTTTTTTTCTTTTTTTGTAAAACAAAATTTATACAATCCAAGGTACACAGGAACTAAATCATTTTTGTTTTAGAAGTTTTTAGCTGCTATATATTTACTATACTGTAATTCTTAATGTGTCAAAACCGTTTCTAGTATTTGTGTACAGGAGAAGTCATGTTTTCTCATTTTATATACAGGCTGTACTTTGTTCTTAGTACTCCTGTACAGTATCTTTCTTTGCTGAGCCATGTGGTCTTGGCTGCATAGGTTGACGGTCACACATAAGAGCAGCAGTTTTTTCGACGTAAGACTTTGTTTTTTTGGGGTTTTTTTTTCCAGGCTATGATGTGAATGTTGCTCCCAAAGCTTGCACGCAATGATGGAGAGCAGGATATTTTGGAACATGAGAAACATACCAGAGCACCAGCCTGCCGTATCACAACATATTAAGGATAGGCTGGGGGAAGATGGGTGTCACAGGAGTCCTTTAGGGCCCCCAGAAGCATGTGTGATTTCACACCCTCATGGTGCACATGAAGGATGACACCCCTAATGTCATATTTATTGAAGACCTTTTCAAGAATGCACTCTTGCAGGTAGCATGCAGTATACTTTACTTTATTTGCAGAGTTTCTATTTAAATGTGGTGCTAGTGTAAGGTCAATTTTATTTTTGTCTCATGGTAGTGGGTGAACCTGAATTTCTGTGGGTTCAGTGTGAGGTCAGGCTTGGTGACTCAGTAGGTTGGGACTCTTTTGCCCCCATCTGGTTCTGGAGGTCCATGAAAGCTTCAAGAAGTCAAAGGGTTTGAACAGTGGACACTTCAATCTGCATGTTTATGGTAGGTTGACCAGTCCCAGAGAGGAAGCTTTGGTAATGCGGTAGACCAGCCTATAAATGTGCGGAAGATTTGGTAGTGTGGTAGACAAGCCTATAAATGAGAGCCAAGCAGGGGAGTTGGGTGGAAGATGAATTGCTGAGGTGTTGCTGGGGAGCCTGGAAGGGGGGTTCTGCTTCCATGTTGGAAGCTGAGCAGAAGCTAAGGGGGACCTCCACTGCCCTGCAGTCCACCAGGGAAGGACAGGCTGCAAAACTTGGAGAGGTACCAGCCCAGCTTCAAGGCCAGAAAGCAGTTCTATCCACAGTTGCAGGACAAGGGCAGTGTAGGACAAGGACAGTGTGAGTACCTCTACACCCCCAGAGCCTAGGAGGGAGAAGTCTGAAGACTTGCCAGAACTTGTATTCAGCAGGGGGAAGTTCATGGCTTACCCAATCCTTGTCCTAGGATCAGCTACAATAGCCATGTGGGCTGGTATTCTGTGCACCGAGGGGACCAACACATTTGCATGTAGCTAGAAATCCACTCTGGGAACACCAAGCTCCGTTTTGGGGACTCTGTACATGTTGAGATGTGAAGGAAAATGCATGTTGCCTGGCCATGCATAGCTTAGGGGGACCCAAACCTCAGTGGCCCCTGAGAATGTGGTCTTTTCCATAGCTAAAGAACTTATTTCTTTCAGGTTGGCGGCCCAGAAGAACTATAATTTTTGCAAGCTGGGACGCAGAAGAGTTTGGACTTCTGGGATCAACAGAGTGGGCAGAGGTGAGATCAAGTGTTTTGTTGTTACTCGATTACCCCCCACCCTTTCACCCCAGTGTGACAGCGGGGGAGGTGAGGTGAAGACATTTCCCATGCCCAGTGTCACAATGTAAAAACATGGACTACCATCAGCCACTGTGGCATACGACTTGTAGTTCATTCAGAACATTTACCTGTCTGGCTTAATAGAATTGTAGCTGCTAAGGATCCAGTGCAGCCTCACCCAAGCCAACTTTTCATCAGTCTTTGGCTCCCGGCGCCAGCATGTTTAGGGAAGGTGGCTGTGACTGCTTGCGGCTTCATACTGGGAATGCTCAAACAGTCTTGCAGCATTCTAGGACCTGTGACATGTCTCAGAAGGCTTTAGGGGGGAAGGGGGTGGGGTTGGCGAATTTCTGCTTGGATTGTGGCGATCCAACCAGAAGTGGGAATGGGTTCCAGTCAAATTAAGTTCTATGGCATCAACTGAACTCTCTGTGTTTGGAGGAGGAGAAATGCTTCCTATGACCCCAAGAACACCATCCAAACTGTCAAACGTGGTGAAAACATTCTGCTTTGGGGGTGTTTTTCTGCTAAGGGGACAGGACAACTGCACCGCATCAAAGGGATGATGGACGGAGCAATGTACTGTCAAATCTTGGGCGAGAACCTTCTTCCCTCAGCCAGAGCATTGAAAATAGGTCGTGGATGGGTGTTCCAGCATGACAATGACCCAAAACACACGGCCAAGGCAACAAAGGAGTGGCTCAAAAAGAAGCACATTAAGGTCCTGGAGTGGCCTAGCCAATCTCTAGCCCTTAAGCTGATTGAAAATCTGTGGTGGGAGCTGAAAGTTCGAGTTGCCAAACGTCAGCCACCAAGCCTTTAAGACTTGGAGAGAATCTGCCAAGAGGAGTGGGCCAAAATCCCTCCTGAGATGTGTGCAAACCTCATGGCTAACTACAGGAAACGTCTGACCTCAGTACTTGGTGGCAAATCCCTTGTTGGCAATCACAAAGTCATGTTTTGTGAAGGGGATCAAATACGTATTTCCCTCATGAACATGCAAATCAGTGCATCATTTGTTAGACATGCATTTCTTTTGAATTTTTTGTTGCTATTCTGTCTCTCAGTGTTACAATACACCTACCATTCAATTTTTAGACTGATCATTTCTTTGTGAGTGGGCAAACATTCAACATCAGCAGGGGATCAAATACTTATTTCCTTCACTATGTATGTATGTATGTATGTATGTATGTATGTATGTATGTATGTGTGTAATAATAATAATAATAATATATATATATATATATATATATATTATAATCCTTCTTTTTTTATTTTTTTAGGAAAACGCTAAAATTCTGCAGGAGAGAGGAGTGGCTTATATAAATTCAGACTCTTCCATAGAAGGTGAGAATATGTGCTGTTAACTTGTAGAATGTATACAGTTTATATATATTTGTCCAAATATCTTTGCTGAATTGTGTTTAATCATTTGCTAACCTCCAACCAGTTAAGGCTTTGAGGGATCCTAGAATGAGGAACATGGAATAAGTAGTATTTAGGTCTTTTGGTCAATGTGGGCCTGGGTTAGTCCAAGCTCAGTAAACCTTTAAATTGCAACTCAAGGCATTATTTTGTTTGAAAAACAATTTGCATATTTATGGCTTCTCCTTTTCATAACGTCCAATGGAACTCACAAACCATGTGTGCGTTTTTGTTTCTTTATATATTTTAATATATTTTAAAAGTGATGCACAATTCCCCCATTAGCACCAAGTGCTGATGGGGGAATCCCTTCAGGGCAAAGTGTGTGTGTGTGTTTTTTTTTTTTTTTATAGCAACCGCTAGCAATAATCGCAAGTAAATCCAGCAGGCTGGTTGTGCCCAAGATGATCAGCCTGCTCACACACTGTTCGAATCTCGGCTGGTTCTACAGGAGATTCGAACTGTCTATAGCCAGCCTAACTCAGACCTACACTTTGGCTAAAGACCTGTACTTTTGTGTGTTCTGTTAGTCCATTAACCAGATGTGAGTGCCTGTACTTTTTTTTTTGGCAACCTCTTAAAGCATTCATAGGGGAAAAGTGATCATGGCTATTAACGTGTGATAGGGCCCTATAGCAAAACCATTAAAAGGTTTCCCGCCTCTTTCAGCTTAAGCCCATGGCTCAAGTTTTTAAGAATACGGATTGCTTTCATAGCTATTAAATTGGGTTCTTGAACTAGATATTCTGCTTGTCTGTAAAAGTTCTCGTTTTATCCAAATCCTGATACAGCTAGCAGTAATTGACAACATTCTACTGGACTTGTTCTGTATTGAAGACATTTTGTAGCTTATCCAAGCCATTTATTCCATTCTAATGAGTTGGGATGATGGGGTGAAGGCCTTTAACACCATCAGTCTCCCACACATACAGTAATTCCATTTTAACATCTATACCATGAAGATGTGATTATTCACACCTTGTAAATGCAGCCATGTAAATCATAGGATTGACACCTATACAAACTATCTTACACAAAGGATGGGATTGTCTAACTAGAACAGAGTGGTTCCACAACTTTCACTCCTCCCTAATTTTTTTTTTTTGGACCATCAGAATTTGCCTTGACACATTCCATGGTAATTGGATTAAGATGACTGTGCTACCTGGATATACAGTAATTCCTGTGGCATTTTCCTGATGGTCAATCGAAATCGCTTGGAGAGGCTCAACATTACAGAACAAGTCCAGCTGAATGTGACTACTACTCACTATATATCATGTACATTTACTATACTAATATATTTAACATGCACAAACTTATCTGTAGTATTCTGGGTCCCACAGCAATTGCATTGCTTGCTATGCCTATCGCACTGGTGCTCCAACCATTAGTCATCCCCTTCTAAATTTTCTGGGAATCCATGAATATTGGTCCCCTGCAGCTCACTGGTTCCTTCCATCAACCATTGCTGGTTTCCCAGCAGACTTCAGGGGATGATTTCTAGTGAGTGGCCTTCTGGTGGTACAGGCAGTAAAGAAAATGACTGGACTTTTTGTTAATGACTGGGTTGTCTAAAGGGATCCTTCATACTTTTCTACTTAAAATTGGCACTATCTGTTTATTTATAAGGAGATCTTATCAGTGTGAGTGTTGCCCACACATGACGCTCTGGCATTTAGGTGCGGGCGAATGGCATAGCTTCAGTCAGCCCTACTGTCAATGGCCTGTCAAGGTCTATAGGAGGCACAAAGTTACTAATGTTTAGGGAATTCCTCACTGGATACATACTGCCTTAAACTTAAGTATCGCTAGATTTCACATCCAGCCACAGCAGCTCTTGGCTTGACAGGCTTCCAGAACAGCGGCTGGACAATGTACCTGTACCCTCTGATTGCATCTAAACTGAAGAGTCTCCTGCACTGGAGCCAAACTTTGGGTGTACATAGGGTCTTAGTGATTCTCTGTATAGCTTGAAATTCTCCTTGTATAGGGATGATTTATATTTCCTTATTAATGTGCAGGCTGTGCCTTGTGCATCCTTCTATCTTGCTGTAAGTCTACAGACAGTGTGGTCACTAATGATGTGAAATACCTACAGTTGTATCCGGCAGTCATGGGATTTGGCCTAGATTTTGGTCAAATGAGGGATCAGTTTTTTCAGGGTGGGAAAGATAGTGGTGTAATGTTGACATGTGCTTTACAGATTTGTGACCTTTGGGGAAAAAAATGCTTGTTTTCAGTGTATATTCTTATCTGCCAGTATTGACCCTCTATAACAACCTATGTTGTGCAATTAGTCCAGAATGGTGGCTACTATATGAAGTTTCTCACAAAGGGTTTTTTTTTCTTATGATTGCCTATATTTATTTTTTTCAGGAAACTACACCTTAAGAGTGGATTGCACCCCTCTGATGTACCAGCTGGTCTATGAGCTTACAAAGGAGGTAAGTCCCCTGGAAGAGGAGTGAATAATGAGTTCTTGCTGGGTCGCTCAGTGTCAGGTTCATTTTTACACACTCAAAGTGAAGCCTGGCCACCACCATATAGAATTGCCTGCATTCATTGGAATCCACAATTACATGCTACTGTCTGCTATAGTCAAGGTAACCTAATGACCAGCAGTGAAAAGTCAGTCATGTGACTGCAGTGTTACTATACAATATATAATAGAAGAAATTTTAGTGAGCGCTACCAAAAGAACAACAAAGAAAATATATATATATATATATATATATATATATATATATGTAAATACATATATACACACATACATACATACATATATGTATTCAAATAAATAAGCAGCTGATACACCGAAAAGGCAACCAAAAAAAACCTCCAATAGTATATATGTATTCAAATAAGTTGGTGCAGCGCTAAATGATAATACATATTAGTAAACATACTGCCATGCAATTTCAAATAAATGTGGATAGGTGATATCACCTTAAGGTGATTAATCGTGATATATAGTTCAAAATAATCGTGTGGATCAATCAGAGATCACAATTCCAAAGTGTGTGGACGTCCTGATCCGGGAGTGACAACAGGTGCAAGCCACACGAATGGATAAAAAACGCACTCACCAGATGTGCGTTTAGAATGCACAATAATAAATCCTGCGTCATCAGGTTATAGAAAGGTCATCAAGTAAGGGTAAGCCCTTATCCCTATGACTATGTGCACGAAATGCGTCAGAGGGGCAACAGCAACTGGACATCTAGCCACAGCATACCCTGAATACATGTTCAGTAACTTTTGGAACTTTTTGAAAATTTGTTTTTACTATTGCACCTATTATCCTTGAATAAAAAGGTACCTTAAGCAATATCACACTATGTGGTCTCTCATTGGGCACTCTGTGTGAGTGTCATCATTCACATTGCCCATTTGGAGGATAGATGACCCTGATGGTGATACCTGGTAGCGGTTTCTGGTGACCTTTTCTGTGGAGCTGGGATAGTGATTCGTATGGTAACCTGACCCGAGATTTGATGACCTTTCTATAACCTGATGACGCAGGATTTATTATTGTGCATTCTAAACGCACATCTGGTGAGTGCGTTTTTTATCCATTCGTGTGGCTTGCACCTGTTGTCACTCCCGGATCAGGACATCCACACACTTTGGAATTGTGATCTCTGATTGATCCACACGATTATTTTGAACTATATATCACGATTAATCACCTTAAGGTGATATCACCTATCCACATTTATTTGAAATTGCATGGCAGTATGTTTACTAATATGTATTATCATTTAGCGCTGCACCAACTTATTTGAATACATATATACTATACAATATATATGTTATTTGTCTCGTATTGTTCTATAAAGCTTTGATCCCGCTGTGACAGGTGAATTAATTTTTTTTTTTTTGTGATTGCATAATCTGTTAACTGCATAAGGGGCTTGGAGGGGTGGGGAAACAGCAGTACACTGATCTTCCAAGTGAATGGCTGGCACAAGTGTGATCACTGGAGGACAGGCAGGCTTTTCTCTCAGCACAGAAACTGACCATGCTGAGATGGATGTGCTCCCATGCCTAGTGTGGTCAGTTTTATAGGAAAGCAGAGGGACTGGCAGGAACACTAGGAATAGGCCTGAAAAAAGTTTGGCCAGAGACCTGGGACTAAAGCATTGATTAGCATATATACATACCCAGAAAGCTCATCATTAGAATCCTTCAGAGACTCTCATCGGTTTAACTCCCCAGTATTTACAGTATTCAGCACTAAAGTTGGGGTTTACATACTTAAAGGTGGTGTCCAAACACTGAACATCTTATTTGCTCACTTGATCCATTAGATATAGCATTTAAAAACATTGTTACATCTGGTAAGTGCAAAAGAATACCTGTCAATCCTGCCAGACATCCAATGTGTCCTAACATCTCACTGACTCTGGTTAGGCAGCTGCCAGAAGGCAGGGTTACTCTCCAGTGGTTATTCAGAACCTCAAAGCATACACCTACAGAAGGAGCCGCAGAAATAATGGAAGAGTCCAAATTACTTTAATGGTTCACATAATAAAAATCCAATGTGTTTCAGGGGCCAAAAATACCTTCATCAGGGTCATGATGTAGTCAGAACATTAGTGGGCTCAAGAGAAACGTTCCTGTATTAGGCTGACTATAAATGCAGACATGAATGGAGGAATCTCCTGCTGCTGGCTTCCTGACAGCCATCTACAACTGTCAGAATACCTAAACAGTGACTGCAGCTGATTGGCTGCAGTCTCTGCTTGGGGTTTTTTTTTCTTGCCTGCCTCTCAATTTCTCATTTTTTTAAGTTTATCAAGCCAGGTGGTGTTGGCATAGCTCAAATTTTGACTGGTTTCTCCTGTGACTGAAATTCAAGCTGTTTATGGTCAACCTGTATAGGTATAGTGTTACTCAATCAGGAGAGTCATAGCAAAAACACTGGCATTACTGGCTACTGATGGCCTACATAATATGACAGCATTCACTATTTATGTGAAGCATTAAATCAGTTTGGACCCTTCTACCATTTTGTCTTGTGCTCCTTCTGATGTATACTGAGCACTATAATCTTGAGCAGTGTTGTCAGCCCTGGACATTTCTAGAACTTTCTATGGGGATAAGGAGAGGGGTTATGGTGTTCTGTAGTCCAGATCAGGAGAGAGCAACCTAGGGTAACAACGCTGCTCCTCCATAGAACAGTACAGTGAATTGGCATAGTCACCCTAGAAAAGTGTTGTTTTTTAATGGGAAAAACCACCAGGTGAACATAAAGCTGCAGTATAACTGAGTGCTTGGCTTTCCTGGGGATTTCTAGTTGTGGTGTTGGGCAAGAAAGGTCAGAGAATGCTTAAACATTTAACTAGGATATTGTGAAGTCATCAGCATAAATGTGGCCACTCTCCTAAATAACATGGGGTCAAGTTAAAATGTATCTAGGGAACCATGTACTGCATGTCCTAGCTATACAGCTGAAATCCTCCAATACTCCCGAGTGAGCAGAACTAGCCAACTCAGTGACCCGGCACAGGTTTAGCCAATGTTTATCCAAGGATTATGCTTGAAAAGCAGCTCACAGGGATTGGATTTCTAGGGGAATGTGCAGGACTCCAGATATCACACTAGATAAAAAAGGGTCATTCCAACAGGACCTCTGCAAGAATCAGATGTCCAAGATTAGTAGAGCAGTGGTCTCCAAATTATAGCTCACAGGCCAGATGCAGCCCCTTTGCTTGCCTTTATCTGGCCCCCAGGGCACTGTTCTTCCCTTACACAAACTAGGTGGGGAATGCCAACAAAGGGGCACAATGTATGTGGTGTTTTTTTTTTTCCCTGCCACTGACCACCAAGCCTGAGGCAGTCTACTGCACTGGCCATAGTCCAGATACCTAAAGTCTTGAAGGACCATAAACTGGACCTTTTTATGCTTACGTTTAAAGACCCCCTGAAGCTGAGATACATCCTCCCACTAAAGACAGATTCAGCTCTAAAATTGCTGAGAGGTTTTTTTGGTAGAAGTGATGGGTAAAGTCTTCTCTGCCCGAAGCTTCTTCCTCTTTCCCCCCTTTTTTTTTTCTCCCCCTGTGTTCTCTCGAATTCCTCAAAGTCCAGGATTGGGCCACGTGTCGGAGATAATGTAACTCCTAAGCACATGTGCAGGGCAACATCAGAGGCCATGCAATGGCTGAAAGCAGCAGAGATGGTGACAACAGGGTATGCATTGGCAACGGGTTCCTGGACCTGTTATTACTGCAGTAAACCGAAGAGGATTGGTGGGGGAACAGCTTTTGCCATAATCTGCACAGCATACTTGAACACAACTAATTTCCTTGCACTTAAGAAAAAATAAAACAAAATCTGCTTCATCACTTATACTGGTACAGTTGTGCTCAAATGTTTGCATACCCTGGCAGAAATTGTGACATTTTGACATTGATATTGAAAATATAACTCATGTTGCCAAAAAATGCTCTTTTATCGAAGGATGATGATCATATGAAGCCATTTATTATCAAATAGTTTTTTGGCTCCTTTTTAAATTATAATGATAACAGAAATCACCCAAATGACCCGGATCAAAAGTTTCTATACCCTGGAATGTTTGGCCTTGGTACAGACACACAAGGTGACACACACGGGTTAAAATGCCAATTCGAGTTTAATGTCCCACATCTGTGGCTTTTTAAATTGAAATTAGTGTCAGTGTATAAATAGTCAATGCGTTTGTTAGCTGTTATGTGGAAGCACTGAATAGGCTAGATACTGAACCATAGCGATCAGAAAAGAACTGTCAAAAGTCCTGCGTAACAAGGTAATGGAGCTTTATAAAGATGGAAAAGGACATATAAAGATGTCCAAATCCTTGAATACACCAGTCAGTACTGTTAAATCACCTATTAAGAAGTGGAAAGTTCGGGGATCTCTTGATACCAAGCCAAGGTCAGATAGACCAAGAAAGATTGCAGCCACAACTGCCAGAAGAATTGTTCAGGATACAAAGGGTAACCCATAGGTAACCACAAGAAAAATACAGGCTGCTCTGGAAAAAGACAGTGTGGTTGTTTTGAAGGAGCACAATATGATGACACTTCAACAAAAATGAGCTGCATGGTCGAGGTTCCAAAGAGAAGCCTTTACTGCATCAATGACACAAAAAGGCCCGGTTAGGCATGTCAAGGTGTTGTCTAATATATTTTTACTGGGCCTTTTTGTGTCATTGGTGCAGTAAAAGCTTCTGTCTGGCACCTCGACCAAACAGCTAATTTTTGTTCAAGTGTCACCGTATTGTACTCCTTAAAAACAACCACACCATCTTTTTCCAGAGCAGCCTGTATTTCTTTTGAGGTTTCCTGTGGGTTTTTCTTTAAATACCGGACAATTCTTCTGGCAGTTGTGGCTGCAATCTTTTTTGGTCTACCTGACCTTGGCTTGGTATCAAGAGATCCCCGAACTTTCCACTTCTTAATAGTTGATTTAACAGTACTGATTGGCATATTCAAGGCTTTGGAAATCTTTGTATGTCCTTTTCCATCTTTATAAAGTTTCTTTACCTTGTTACGTAGGACTTTTGACAGTTCTTTTCTGATCCCCATGGCTCAGTATCTAGCCTAGTCAGTGCTTCCACGTAAGAGCTAACAAACTCATTGGCTATTTATACACTGACACTAATTGCAATTTAAAAAGCCACAGATGTGGGACATTAACCTCTAATTGGAATTTTAACCCGTGTGTGTCACCTTGTGTGTCTGTACCAAGGCCAAACATTCCAGGGGATGGAAACTTTAATCATGGCCATTTGGGTGATTTCTGTTATTATGATTTAAAAAGGAGCCAAACAACTATTTGATAATAAATGGCTTCATATGATCATCATCCTTAAATAAAAAAGCATTTTTTGGCATGATCAGTCATATTTAGAATATCAATGCCAAAATTTAACAATTTCTGCCAGGGTATGCAAACTTTAGAGCACAACTGTATATATTTGCATCATGGCTTAGTTTTCTTGGTCCCACTGCAAAGCCTCACAAGTGCCTATAGATCCTGCCAGTTAACTTAATTCTGCTTCCTGTGATGGGTGACAACACTGCTTCATTGCTTCTGAATACATAGCAGTGTGGCTTCTAATAGGATATGCCTATATGAACAAAGTTGTATCCATCGCACTCCTTTCAGGCTTCTCCACACTTGGTGTTGAGTGCTATAATAAATTACTGAACGGAGTCATTGTGTAATGCTGGGAAAATGGGCTTCTTCGGCAGTACACCTTGGTAGAGTAGTAATCTTGTCAGTTATTCACATAAGGTAATTGGTATCAGACTGACATTTTGGGGCCTCAAAGGATCACCGTCTTGAAAAAAGGTATCCTGTGAGGTCTGAAATATTGGCCTTTTGATGTCTGGTATAGTGATACTCTTTGCTCTTTGGCCCCATGTACACGGGACACTTCTGAACGATGGAAACTGACTGCTGGAAAATGTAGGTTAAAAAACGTCTGTTTAGCTGCATTTGCATAACTCGTTTGTTTGCGTTTAGAAGCAATTTTTAAAGATAAGCACAGGAGAACCTCCCAAATGCCCAGAATGCACTGAAACGTGGTAAATTATTAACCATTTCAGACTGTTTCAGAGAAATACAGAGAGTAGAAGCAGAGACAGCAGTATATGTTGAGATTAGCTTAGGTGTGAGTTGCTCATTAACATTTCTTTTGTTTCCAAGGGTGGGAGAGGTGTCTGGTGGAGGGAGTCATTAAGGCCACCTGGCAGGGGGTCTTCCTGAGGAGTTTGAGGTGTGAATTGTTATTAACATTTCTTTTGTTTCCAAGGTGGGAAGGTGTCTGGTGTAGGGAGTCATTAAGGCCACCTGACAGGGGGTCTTCATGAGGAGTTTGAGGTGTGAATGGTCATTACAATGTGTGGCAAGCTTCTGTTACCAAGGGTGGGAGAGGTCTGAGGTGTGAATTGGTCATTACAATGTGTGACAAGCTTGGTAGGAATATCCTGTGTTCAGTGTTTTGTCCATCTGAGTACCTTGAAAACACTTTGCATGCATTTTTCATGATGAAAAAAGGCTCTGGACAGCATCGGGAACAGGAAGAGTTAAAAAAAAATTGCAAGTGCGTTTTGCCGCGTTTACAAGCGTTTTGCGTTTGAAACACTGATAAAATCGACTCAAATGCCTGTAAATGACTGTAAACGAAGATGTGTACATGGACACATAGGAAAACATTAGGGTGAGTTCAGGGGCTGCTGAAAAAACTGTTTAACCGCTCCTAAATGTGAGTTTATCAGCTGCAGTGTACTTGAACCCTTATTCACAGAAAGCATCAAGGTGTGCTGGTGAAGATCCTAGTTTTCCTATATAAACTAGAGTGGTATTAGAAGGCATTGCTGGGATTTGGTGACAGTGCTGCACTGCTCTTGAATTCAGAGCAGAGTTGCCATTCATGTAGGCTGTCCCTGGTTGCTTTACAGTGGGATGAGATGTTGCAGGGGGTGTAGCTTGCTATCAAAAGCCTGTAGTTGGTCATTCAGCACCTGACCACACCTAGTCCTGACCACTGTTTTCTGGACTGGCAGCACTGCCTCTGCTGCTAAAGCCCTCCCAATGGGAGCTGCAGTGTCTGGGAGGGAGAGCACGTGAGATACAAATGGAGAATTTGGATCTGCCCAGGAAGTTAAAAGGGGTGTGTTCAAATGAGGGTATAGCCACTGGTATTACCATGTAATCCAGAATTGAAAACTGCTCTCCCACAGTAAAAAATGTGATTTACTGGAGTTCCATAAAGGCCAATGTTTTGGAGATGCAACGCCTTCCTTTTCTCAAACGTCACCCTAGAGCAGGGGTCTCCAAACAATGGCCCTCCAGGTGTTGAGGAACTGCGAGTCCCATGAGGCCTTGCAAGACTGACAGCCACAGGCAAGACTCCCAGGGGCAGAGGTATGATGGGACTTGTACTTCAACAGCTGGAGGGCCATAGTTTGGAGACCCCTGCCCTAGAGAACACCCACATGTGATGCTGAGCCTCTGTGATTAACCAAACTGAAATCCAATGAATGACAGGGGTGGATGAGGGACAGTCAAGCTGAGGGAAGAGCTAAGTGATGCTGGACCTCCTCCAGAAGGCTCTCTGACCTGCTGAAGCTTCTAACGCACACTGCAAGCAGCTCAGTGTGCAGTGAAATCAGAATAAACAATTTCAGTACAGGAGAGAAGGCTGATTATAAGGACAGAGTTCAGCTTTAAAAACACATTTAAATTCTATCAAATTATGTGAACCATCAGACTACACAGTTCATAATTATGACAGATGACTATCTGACTGTGTGGATCCCTATTAGAACATGTTATTACTGAATCTTGCTATCCTGAGTTGAACTCCCTGGTCTACCCCCCCTTCCCAATCAGTCCCTAGCTAGGATGATGTAGTTTGCTCTGTACAGAGAATTGTAGGTGACAATGTAATAAGAGCAACACAAGGAAACCCTCAAGATCCGGTCTAGGAGACAGAAAATATTTGCCCTTGTAGCTCTGAGAGAACGGCGAGAGCGTCTCCTGGTGTAATGAGTTCAGGGAACCAGTCACCCTCTCGCTACAGACTTGACAGCTTCATTCTCTTCTCTGTACTGTAATTACAGCTACACAGCTGTTACTAGATTCTCCAAGATACAGATATTTCATAGCTTGTCCTTGGTCACAGGAGTGGAAATCCTCACTGGGAGGGTGCAGTATCCACTTACACAGGCCTATTTAGAGCTGGAGTTTAATCTGCTTATGCCTTGACTTCCCTATTTCTGTTTTTTTTCCTCTCCTAATCAACATGCTACTGAAACGTGAAAAAAAAATTATAAAAAGAAAATACTGGGTCTCTGTGCTTCTCTATGCAATGCAGTCTGATTCCTGATTACATCACAGCACTCTGCATCCAGGCTGAAAGCTATTGAGAGGAAAACTGTGATATACAAGTGTTTCACTAGCTAAATTGTGTCCTACGTGGAGTTTATGTATAGTTGTGGTCATTTTATTGTATTGGTATCTGCAGAGGTACCTGTACTGAAGTTAGAGGCCCAGTTGTTGCTTCTCGGCCTGGGTATGATCAAGTGTAGTTTCTGCCTTCATCAGTTTTTGTTAATATAACACTGGTGCCCTTCTGACCAGGAGGGGGTGCTAGTTGGTTATTCACAATGTAGTAAGGTGGGTACAGTGGGTGGGACTTTTTATTTTTTTCTGTTCTTCTAGGCTTGTCTCTGCTTATAGGCAGTCTCTCAGTATTGATACCTTTCTAGTGGGAATTGAACTAAATCGTGTCTATTCATTTAGTGGGAGGCACAAGGAGCTCCCAGTGACATGCCCCCTAGGGGGCATCCCAGAAGGCCGTAGTGGAGAAATTGAAAAACCAACCAAACGGCAGATCTAAAAAAAAAAAAAAAAAAAAAACAGTACTGGGAGCAGCTGCAGGCATCCTGGTATAACCGCTCAAATTCCAGCAATGTATGGGTTCTGACCTGACCACCAATGAGGAAAGGCCTTAATCCTTGAACCTCTTGGATGCAAGGCTCCTGAGAGTGGCAAGGTACTCTTCATCTACCTAGTCCTAGGCCAAAGCTAGGGGGACCCAGCTCCTTAGGGACCTGCCAAAGCTGATCCTCCATGTACTTGGTGAGGGCTTTCCCGAAGAGACCTCCAGTTTTAACAAGCACCACACCACAAGGCTCTGTCTACAGTTGTCCCGTCACTAGACCATTTCAACAAAGATCTCCCCGAGATTGTTTTTATACATGTTTGTGAAGATATCCAAAACCCCTGAGGGTGCTGTCATCTTAGATGTGATGGCAGTCCCAGCGATGCTCAGAACCGCCATTCAAGTGACACACTACAGTATTCCCCTTTTGTTACATTAGGTTATGTAGGTAGACTGGGGAGGGGAGGAGGAGCTGGGCCAGCACAGTGAGTATTTAGACACTCCAAGAAGGGCTAGGTCCCACCCACCTCCAGATCCCCCCCCCCCTTTTTTTTGTGGGTTTTTTGTGTGTTTTTTTTTTCTTTTTTGTTGTGGGATTTTTTGTGTTTCTTTGTTTACTGCTTTGATCTGACTTCCTCTTAGCAGGTGGCTACATTCATTCTCTATGGTCCTGCTCAGGGGCGGACTGACAACTCATGGGGCCCCCGGGCAATAGGGGATCATGGGGCCCCTGTGTCCTTGCCCAAACTGAAAAAAGCCTATGAAAAAGGTACCAGGGGCATCTCATGGGGCCCTCTACTGACTCCGGGCCCTCCTGCTTTGATCTGACTTCCTCTTAGCAGGTGGCTACATTCATTCTCTATGGTCCTGCTTAGGGGCGGACTGACAACTCATGGAGCCCCCGGGCAATAGGGGATCATGGGGCCCCTGTGTCCTTGCCCAAACTCAAAAAAGCCAATGAAAAGGTACCAGGGGCATCTCATGGGGCCCCCTACTGACCCCGGGCCCTCGGCAATGCCTGAGTTTCCAAATGGTCAGTCCACCCCTGGTCCCGCTGTATGTAGCCACCCTCTTCTGCTCACTCCTGAGACTGACTATGGGATTTGTGTGTTTGGAATGAGAAGTGCATGTTATGTGCAAAGGCTGAGACAGCTTCAGGAGCTCGTGGAGGACAGAAAATCACAAAAAATGTCATGGAAGATTACAGGTCCATTAGGTAGTGGATGTGTATGAATTGTTTCTGGAGAATACGGATATCATTACCATCACTTTCATAACCAAATGAGGATCCATAGATAGCTGACTTATTGGAGAATATGTTAGAGGTCTTTGATGATATGGGCGTGCAATATCTGATCTATCCAGCAGATGGCAATGTTGCTCCAGTTTTGTAGGAATGCCTATTTATGAGGGTTTCCCTGCAGAGTGTTCCAGTTAGTTTTATGTTATAACAACATTGTGTCTGCTCTCAAGAACTGAATTATTTCTGAGCGCAACAGCTTCGGTTTTATGGCTGGTTAGAGGATCTGTTATCACAAAAATAAAGGGAGCATGGAAAAAATTGATTTTACCAAGAACAGTTGAAGGAGCAAAACTTTTTTGTGTTTATATTGCATGGGCCTTGGTTCAGAGGAGAGGTGTAGACATTAAAGCGTACCTTTCCACACTAACCCTGAAAACGAACTCTGCGTGCCAATCTAAAGACCTCTTGCAAAAAAAAAAGTGTTATACAGTTTGGGTTTTTCCTGGTGTTGAAGCACCAGGCTCTGTAGTCCTAAGCTCAGATGCCTCCTGGGAAGGCTATGTCACCAGTGCCTCTCGAGAGATCTGAATTGTAAATCATGACTTGCTTCTCTCCAAGTAACAAGGAAAATCTATTAAATTGTACAACTACAGTTTTTTTTGTCTGCTGATGGCATACATACAGCTGTAGTGAAATATTATACAGAAACTCATTGCTGCAGGTTTTGCTGTAATTTGGCATCAGGCGAGGTGAGAGGGGGCTGTCTGAAATTGTCCCATTTTTCTTGGTGCCCCATAATGCTGATTGCTAAGTACCACATTTATTTGGTCCCACCTGGAACTCGAGTGACAAGTTTTAGGTAGTAATAAGGATCTTATGTGCTGACACATGAGTGACAAAAACTAAACTGAACCAAAGACCAGCAAGCACCAAAAAATGTGTTCCACCACTAACTAGAAATATATATAAAGATGAATAGTGCTGCGCTAAAAACTACTAACCCCTACTTTACACAAAACACATAAACAAATATTTATTCCAGGTACTTGCCATCAAATTTACGCAGCGCTTTACATATATATATATATATATATATATATATATATATAGTACATTCACACCAGACCCTAACCCTCAAGGGGCATACAATCTAAGGTCCCTAACTCATTCATACACATACTAGGGCCACTTTGGACAGGAGCCAATTAACCTACTAGCATGTCTTTGGAGTGTTGGAGGAAACCCACTCAGGCACAGAGAGAACATGCAAACTCCAGGCAGGTGGTGCCGTGGTTGGGATTCAAACCAACTATGCTAACACTGCCAGGCGGAAGTGCTAACCACTTAGCCATTGTGCTGATATAGATAGATTGATTTTATTACTCATGGGTTAACAGGACATAGATATATTTATCTATCCAATTTAAAGGGGAAAAAAATGTGTAGTGGCACAGACCAAATGGTGTATATTGAAGTCCAACTAACCCCCTAACATGGGGCATGAAAACCACACTAAACTGTGATGAGTATTGATGATAAACCTGTGATATACACAATGAATAAAAAACAAACATTAATAAAAATAAATGATCATATAAATACTGTGAAAATAAATTCAAAGTGACAGTCCATAATAGAGCGAATCTAGAAGCGTGGTGACGTCATTTCCGGTACAGCGGACAATTGCCGCCATCTTTGTTTTACCAGGCGAATAGCCTCTATACTCTTGTAAATACATCCTTTGTTGTTTTTAATTAACTCTATTACACTATGAAAGGCCCCTTTCTCTTATTTACCCCATTGGTTTTGGTGATGTGGAGCTCTCAGTCACCAGGACACAGAGGAAAGAAGAATTTGGAGTGTTTCTTTATTTGACCTATGTGATGTGGGTCAATCTGTGGAGGTGAGCATGCATGCCTGCTGGTGGTGGATATCACAAGTATATATTAAAGGAGAAGATTCCTAGAATTACACTTTTAGATTCACTCTATTATGGACTGTCACTTTGAATTTATTTTCATAGTATTTATATGATCATTTATTTATTGTGTATATCACATGTTTATCAATATTCATTACGGTTTAGTGTTTTCACGCCCCATGTTAGGGGACTAGTTGGACTTCAATATACACCATTTGGTCTGTGTCACCATTATTTGTGACCATTATACATTTTTCCCTTTTTAATAGGACCTTATTGATTGATATTATTACTCACAGATTGAGTTGGATATATAATATATTAATTGCTATTTATGTGTTTTGTGTAGTTAAGTAGGGGTTAGTAGTTTTTAGTGCAGCACTATTCATCTTTATATATACGTTTTAGGTAGTATGGTGTGTGTTTGGGTTTTTTTGTTTTTCTTTTTACAGATAAATGGTGTCAACCAGGGATTTCTTAACTCTGTTGGGATTTCCTCTCCCTTCCTGTTTGGGCTATGGGACAGGAAGTGAAGGGAAACCTCCCCAATGGGACAGAGATGACAAAAAGCTGACAGGTGTTATGACCCTCAATTAGCCAAAGAATTAACCACTTTAGAACAAAGACAGCTACAGTGTGGTTGTCCAGTTCTAGGATGGTGTCCTCCCAGAATGCGTCTCCAGTGGCTTACAACCGGCGCTGTCAGTGATCGCTGTGTCCTATGGACACAACTTATTACATGACTAGGTAAAAGGCCAATCACAGCGGCCACAGTTAACCCTTTTATCACCCCAGATGTTAACCCTTTCTTGCCCTGTGCCATTAGTACAGTGTCAGTGCTTTTTATTAGCATTGATCACTGTATTGGTGTCACTGGGGATGTCAGTGGCACCAAGTCAATTCCCCCCAGTGTCAGAATTTCCGCTGCAGTCCCGCTGCAGTCTCGCTGATCACCGCCATTACTAGTAAAAATTAAAAAAAAAAAAAAATCCCAGTGTGTGTGTATATACTGCCATTTGTAAACACTATAACTTTCACGTAAACCAATTAATTTACACGTATTGGGATTTTTTTTCTTTGTTAGCAAAGACATGTAACAGAATACATTTTTTTCCTAAATTTATGACAAAATTAGATTTTCAAAAATGGTTTTTACTGGACATGTTTAATAGCAAAAAGTCAATATTTTTTTTCAATAGCAGAAAAAATAAAACCGCACAGGTGATCAAATACAACTGAAAGAAAGCTCAATTTGTGGGAAAAAAGGACGTAAATTTAATTTGGGTGCAACGTTGCATGACCGCACAATTGTTAGCTGAAATAACGCACTGCCGTAATGCAAAAAATGGCCTGGTCAGGAAGGGGGTTAATATAGCACTAGACCTCCTTTAAAAATGTACAGGTTACCCATTTAGAGTTACAAAGTGTTGCCTATCGAGATTTAAGAACCGTAGCTGAGGTATATATTTTTTTTTTTTTCAACAATTTTGCTTGATGCAAATGCCACATGACATAAACAAATTGCAAAGGTTGCCATTTCATTCTCTAGGGTCTTTGCTAAAAAATGTAATGTTTTATATTCAAATTTTGGATTCTCTGGGCTTGGTCCCATCCTACACCTGGTGAGTTAATATTGCAGTGGAACATCATTTAAAAATACACTCCATAAATATACAATTTATCACACCTGAGAAAATATGCCTAATGTAAAATGCTGTTTTTTTTTTTCCTAGATGCCAAAGGTGGTGTATAACGTCCATAGTCTGTACGCCCCTGTATTCTTAGAAATGCCAATGCTTCTGTGCATCAGTGCTCATTCCCACACATACATACAGTGCATTTACCACACACAATATCTTTCTTCCAAAAAATGTATGCTGAAATGTATTAAGGTTTAAAGGACAACTAAACCTCAGAATAAAAATTTAGGAGATAAAAAAACAATTTTGGCTGGAATTGGCCTTAGTGGGTTAAAAAAACACAAATCAAGGAACACATGTCCTAACCCTTGCTCATTAAATCCTGAAGAAAAAGGCCTTGGCTGGAGTATCCAGTAAACGTCATTGCAAATTCTTTTCCAGATATCGAGTCCAGACGAGGGCTATGAGGGCAGATCCTTGTATGAAAGCTGGCTCGACAAAGATCCTTCCACACAGAATGCTGAGCTACCAAGGTAAAGTAGCTCACCACTTGCCAAATTAAAGACATCAATTAAGTTATCAAATGCATATTTGCAGTAAAAAAAAAAGTTAATTTTGGTGCACTCAATACCTTACACTTTTTTTTTTTTTCTGATAAAATAGAAGATGAGGTTGCCCCACATAAATGTGCCAGACATGTCAAGTTAAAGTGGTTGTAAAGACTTGGTTATGCAAATGTATAATGGCTTTGTACAGAGCAGCCCCGATCCTCTTCTCAAGCTGCTTGCTCTAGGGGCTCGTGTATGCTCCCTCCTCATTGGCTGTGATTGGCAGGAGCCAATAGCTGCTGCTTCTGTGTATCACCCAATGAGAAAACCCAGGAAAGCTGTTGCTCTTGTGCACATTACTGGATCGAGATTGGGTTCAGGAAAGTACTGGGGGGAGCTGTACATTGAAGGTTTTTACATTTTGTACATGGAATGCATGAAGATAAAAAAAAAACTTCAGCAAATTGCATGCACCCATGAAACGAAGCATTTATTTTCTTCTGGTTTCGCAAGACGTAAATGGCACCATTTTTAAATTGGGGAAAGCATCTGATTACTCCTGATCAGGGGCGGACTGACAACTCATGGGGCCCCTGGGCAATAGGGGATCATGGGCCTATGAAAGCCTATGAAAAAGGTGCCAGGGGCATCTCATGGGGCCCCCTACTGACCCCGGGCCCTCGGGCAGTACCAGAGTTTCCAAATGGTCAGTCCGCCCCTGCCCCTGATCTTGGTGTGATCAGATTCTGTTGATGGCAGAGAAGGGATCTGGGTCTAATAGACCCCAGATTTCTCAGAGTACATTTTTGCTGCCTATTGCCATCACAGGGGATATTTACATTCCCTGTGATAGCAATAAAAGTGATTTAAAAAGACAGTGTAAAAAATAAAATATAAAAAAAACTTAATGCCCTGTCTCACCAAGCTCACCTGCACAGGTGAACACACACGGTCCTAAACAGTGATTGCACTATGCATGTGAGATATCACCGTGAACGCATCAGATCGAGGGCAGTAATTCTAGTGCTAGACCTCTTCTGCAAATCTATAAAAACCTTTTAAAGCGTTGCCTATGGATAATTTATGTAATTTTTCAGTTACACAAGCATGCGCAATTCAAAGTATGGCATGTTTGGTATCTATTTACTCGGTGTAACATCCTTTTGAATTTCTTGCACAAAAACCAATATAAAACCCAATTGTTTGAAAAACTGCTGCACAAATACTCTTTTATATTTTACCAAACTAAATATTTGGAAAAAATACAGAGTGATTAAAAAAATTCACCATTTAATTCTCTAGGGCCTTTGCTTACATGTAAAAGTCAGTATTGTTTGCACAAAAATTACTTAGAAACCCCAAATATATTTTTTCAAAGTAAAGTGTCAGAAAAGGCTTCAAGTGGTTAGTGAGTGTGGCATAAGCTTCTAATGTTGGGCGTAAAATGACAGGACAGTTCAAACACCCCCCAGATGGTTCATTTTTGGAAAGTAGACACCCCAAAGTATTTACTGAGAGTCATGTTGAGTGCATGGAAGACTATATTTTGACAAATTTTTTTGTCACTTTGAGATTTCCCACACATGCCAGTTATGGGGATAAAACATGTAAGACTTTTGGGAGCGTATGAGGGCCAACACTAATGACCACCTTCAGGCTTTCAAAGGGTGTAATTTCCTCTTTTCACTTCCTCACTATCTATTGGTTTTGGAGGCCTGAAAAACCCAGTTAGTACCAAAAACCCCACACAATTACCCCTTTTTGAAAAGGCACCCCAATGAATTTGAGGCATAGCAAGTATCTTGCAGATTTAATTTTCCAAAAACCTTGTCGCAAAAAAATTAAATCTGCAAAATACTCATCATGTCTCATCAAATTCCTTGGGGTGGCTACTTTCCAAAATGGTATCATTTGGGGAAAGGGGGGTTGGTTTGTTTTTACTATCCTGGCATTTCAGGGCCTCCAAAACTGTGATGGGAAGTGACCTGAGGAAATATGCTCTTTTGAAAGCCTGAAGGTGGTCACTGGATTTTGGGGTTAGGCTGTGAGTCTCACATGTGGTATCCTCATACTCGTGAGGAGTAGCAGAATGTTTGTTTGTTTTTGGGGGGTAATTCCACATGTACCAATAGCACGTGTGATAAATATCTCATTAAGTGACAACTTTTGTGTAGTAGTCATTTTTCTGAAGACTAGTAGCAAATATTTTCCAGGAACTCCGCATGCTTCTCTGCAAATACCTTGGGAGTGTCTACTTTCCAAAATGGCGTAATTTGGGGGGGTGCCTTATCCTGTCATTTCAGGGTCTCCAACAGATAATAGTGATGAAGTAAAATAAGGACATTTCACCATTTTTAAAGTCTGAACGTGGCCATTGTTTTTCGATCCCCAGATTTGGCTAGGCTCTTAAAAAGCCTTGGGTGTGTGGTGTCCCCATACTCTGGATACTTTACAAAAAGGGGTCATTTTGGGGGTTGGCTGTACTGCCCTGACACTTTTTAGCATCTCATGAAATGATAGGCAGTCAGAAAATAAAATCTGCATATATACACCAATCTGTAGACGCTGTAGATTTTGCACAAATTAAAATACACTTATTGGGATTTTTTTAAGACTTGTAGCAGAATACATTTTGGCCTAAAGTTATGGCAAAATTTTAGTTTATTGGATATTTTAATAACAGAAGTAAATATTTATTTTTAAAATTTTTCAGTATATTTAATTTTATATGGCATAAATAAAATAGTGATGATCAAGTGCCACCAAAAATCTCTATTTTGTGTGAAAAAAGGTATACATTTTGTTTGGGTATAGTATTGCATGACCATGCAATTACCAAGTAAATTAGTGCAGTGCGGCATAGCAAAAAATGGCCTGGTCAAGAAGGGGGTTAAAACCTTCCAGAGGTCAAGTGGTTAAGGAACCCCCTTTTTTTTGCGCCATAGTAAAGTTTTTAAAGCGGGTAAAAAAAAAAATGTAATGTATTGAAATCCTATTGCAGCTTACCCATAATCTGTGGCAGCTGCATCAATTTCCCATGATCCTTCACTGTAGAGGGATCAATCGGTAAAAGGATGTTTTCTGGTTTCCCTCCGCTCTACCCGATGACACCCACTATGCCGGTCAGCATGTGGGACATGGTGGGGGGAGCAGGGTTGCGCGGGGGCAGTCACTTTCATATTCTGCTGCTTTCTATTTTTACGTTCTTTTCTTTATTTCTGTGCAGGATAAACAAGCTTGGCTCCGGCAGTGACTTCGAGGCATATTTTCAGCGTCTAGGGTTGGCATCTGCAAGAACACGATACACAAAAAATAGGGTGAGCTGGCTGTGAGACACGTGTTTTATGGTATGGACCACTACACAAGGTGCAACTATTGCTGAGCTTCCAGAACTTAATGGGGCCCTAAATCATGCCTGGGACCCTATAGCGGATTACTGCAATGTGATACCCAGCCAGCCTTGCACAATAAAACCTGTTCATACCAGGTGGAAGTGATGAATCCTCTTTCAGGCTTGTAACAGGGCAGATATTAAATATTTTAAGTGGTGTCTTTCAGACATCAAGCAGTCCCAGGAGACCCCCCCCCCCCTTCCCCAGCACACAGCAAGTAATCGACAGGGTCAGATGTGCATGTTTCCCTAGGAGACTGTGTAGAAGGGGTGTGTCCATTCCCTTTACTAAAGTCTGATTGCTTGGTTCTCTGCTCTGTGCTGTGTAGTGTGATATCAGATCTCCACCCCTCGCCTTCTGAACCTCAAGATGTTGTGTAAACTGTGTACTTTGAACAGCTGTAGAGTAGAGGGCTGCAGATAAATGGGTATAACTTGTGGAGGATTTCTTTTCATCACTTGAGGCTAGTCCTACCTCTGGGTGTATGTAAGGATTTACAACCACTTTAGACCCTAAATTATTTGTGGTGACTTCCATTTAAAACCAATTCGTTTTATCGCTTTCTACTGAGCTGTCTGGACAGCATGGGAGACTAATTCAGCTGTGTACATTTAAAGGAGAAGTACAGCCAAAGTTCATTTTGGCTGTACTTTTATGGATCACAGGAGTGCAGTTCATTTTGCACTCCTGTGACCCGTTTTCAGCTGACAGTGGGCTGAAGCCCGCTGTCAGCTGGCGTCACTCAGCCAATCCAGGCTGGGGAAAGATCTCAGCTTTAAAGTCGGGATCCACCCCAGAGTCTGGAGCAGCACCTGCCTGTCCATAATCTGCTGATTCAGAGCCTCCCCTTCCACAGCCCAGCACTCGGAGCAGACTGTGGTAACTAAGCTGAAGCTCTCTGCTCAGAGACGGTGGGGGACAGATGTAGCATTGGACCAGTGCTGCATCCACCTAGGCAAGTCTGATTTTGGAAATAAAAAAAATCCTATACTTCTGTCTACAGAGCTCAATATCTCAAGCTTAAAAGCAGGTTTATTTCCCAACAAAGCCCTTGGACCCTTTTGACACTATGGGGTTTATTTACTAAAGCTGGAGAGTCCAAAATCAGACTCCCTTCTGCATAGAAACCAATCAGCTTCTAACCTCAGCTTGTTCAATGAAGCTTTGGCAATGAAACCTGGAAGCTGATTGGTTTCTATGCAGAAGTGAGTCTGATTTTGGACTCTCCAGCTTTAGTAAATAAACCCCTATTTGTCTGTATAGTCCCGAGAGCTCCACCTGATAGCTGGCTATGAAAATTGCAGAAGCAATATTTAATGCATCATTAAAAGAAACTTGCACTGATTTTAGATGTTGGCATAATTAAATAAAAAAAAAATGTATATATGAACCACTATGTGTCCCCTATAAAGCAGGTCAGTATGCAGCATACAAAACCATGTCTGGTATGATTTGATTTTGTTCCGATTACAGAAAACAGACAAATACAGCAATTACCCGGTCTACCACACAGTATATGAGACATTTGAGCTAGTGAATCAGTTTTATGATCCAACATTCAAGAAACAACTCGCGGTAGCCCAGATGAGGGGAAGCCTGGTGTACAAGCTCGCTGACTCAGCCATTCTACCATTTAATGTCCAGGATTATGGCAAGGAGCTGAAGAATTATGCTGACAGCATCTCTAATTTGGCTAAGAAACACCGAGAGAAAATAGAGACCTATGGTGTGTTTTTTGGTGAGTAATCATAGATGGGATTCTATATTTGTGCTTCACTAAACTGAAAACAAGGCAAATTCCACTAGCAAAGAACAAACAGTCAAATTCCCTCTATGTGGCAATTTCTGTTTATTCTAACAAATGCAAAAGGACAACATTGTGGTAAAATTATGTTCTGACAACAGTATTAGAAGCTTTGCACATGTGAAAGGGTCCTAAAGAATGTATGTTGCAACTGACTCGCAATCCATGGTGGATGCCTTACCTTTTTTTTTTCTGCAATATGTAGCCTTGCAGCCACAGTGTGGGGATATCCCGAAGCTGTTAACAGGGTTTTGACAAACGGCTAAGGTGTTTTAAAAATTGAGCCTCAACCATCTGGTTTTGCCACCCCAACAATGCCCATGTAAAAGGGGCCTAACACTCAATATAATTTGAGGATAGTAATTAAGATGGTTGCACATACATAAGACAGTTAAACCAAAGCTTTCCATGTGGGGAGCTGAACAAAACTGGATTTTTCATGTTCCCTATCATTTTGGTATAAGTTTTGCATAGTTGCACTGTCTATGTACAAAATGTGCAATTGTTAGCCTGGTAGTCATCTTATTTAAAGCTTGCATCACCTGAGGCCAGTCAACTGGCTTTATTTACAGGTTTGCAGAGATGAAGGTAATCTTCCTACATACATTTGATTGTAGAGGAGAGAACTGAAGACAGACGTGTAATTAAAGTGCAGAATTTATACAGCTTTCAGAAAGCAGATCTGAAGTCGCACTCTGCAGAGCTCAGTGGGAGCTGATTGGAGGGAAGAGACACCCCCACCCCTTGCACACAGGAACAGAGATGAAGTTGTCAATCACAGGCTGTGTGCTGGAGGTTCCTCCATCACCTTTTTTTTTTCTCTTAGTGTCAGAAAAACTTGTAAGAAGTGACTCAAAGAGAGAGGAACAAAGCAGCAGACTGAAATGATGTTTGGTGCTCTGGATTGAAACAAGTTTGCTATAGAGGGATTTGTTTTGTTCGTGTTTGATGTCAAAGGTTTACAGACACTTTGATTACAGTATACATAGAAAAAATACATTACTGTGCAAACGTTTTAGGCAGGTGTGAAAAAATGCTGGAAATTAAGACTGCTTTCAGAAACAGAAGTGTTTGTTCATTTAATTTCCATGTTAGTTGATTTAAATAAACCAAGAAATCCAAATCAATATTTGGTGTGACCACCCCTTGCCTTTTAAACTGCATCAATTCTTCTAGGTACACGTGCACAGTTTTTGAAGGAACTCTACAGGTAGGTTGTTCCAAACATCTTGGAGAACTAACCATAGCTCTTCTATGGATGTAGGATGCCTCAAATCCTTCTGTCTCAATGTAAACCTAGACAGAGTTTGTTGAGATGAGAGCTCTGTGGTGGCCAAACCATCACTTTCAGGACTCCTTGTTCTTTACACTGAAGTTAGTTCTTAATGACATTGGCTCTGTTTGGGGTTGTTGTCTTGCTGCAGTACAAATTTGGGGTCAATCCCACACCTCCCTGATAGTATGACATGATGGATATGTATCTGCCTGTATTTCTCAGCATTGAGGACACCATTGATTCTGACCAAATCTCCAACTCAATCTGCAAAAATGCAGCCCCTAATGTGCAAGAAACCTCAACCATGCTCCATTGTTGCCTGCAGACACTCATTGTGCCCCTTGCTAGCCCTTTGGTGAATAAACTGCCTTCTGCTTCAACCAAATATTACAGATTTTTACTCCTCAGTTCAGAGCACCTGCTGCCATTTTTCTGCACCCCAGTTGCTATGTTTTTGTGCATAGTTGAGTTGATAACCTTGTTTCCAGATAGGAGGTATGGCTTTTTGGCTGTAATTCCATGAAGACCACTCCTGGCCAGGTTTCTCTAGACTGTAGATGGATGTACCTGAGTCCCACTGGTTTCTTCCACTTCTGATGGCACTGCTGGTCATCTCTTGATGTCATGTCTTTCATAAGTTTCCTTGGCAAACCACTACTCTACGGGCCCAAACGTTGCCTATTTTGTTGTCCTTCAAAAGAGGTTGAACAGCACATCTTGAAACCTCAACTTTGTAGCAAAGTTTGGATGTTTCTCAGTTTTAAGCCTCCTACTCAGCTGTTTGTTTAATGAGTTCAGCCTACATATGAAATTGATTGACCAACTATACCAAGCAGGTGCTAATGATCATCACACACCTGACTCTAATCCTACAAAATACTTGACTTTGGCTTCACACAAGCATCAATTACACTTGCATACGTTGTCCACCTGCACAAAGGGAAGTCACACCAAATGTTGATATGATTTAGATTTTTCTTCTGTTTGCTAACTTTGCATTTTGTAAATTGATAAAATTAAGCAATTACAATATATATTTCTTGCTTTACAACATTTGTTCACCTGCCTAAAACCTTTGAACACTACTGTAAGTATTCAATTTTCCAGGATAATAAACTCATCAGATCTGGTCTCTGGGTACCAGATCCTCAAGTGTCCCTATTATATCACAGCAGCCATGGCATCTTCAGACCTCTGGGTCAGATACTACAGCAGTTTTTAGCATGTGCAGCAAATGTCTGTGCCCAGGTTGGGAATGTCTCAACTCTGCCTGTGTCAGGGACTTTTCAGATCTGAGTGCAGTTTCCAGAAATGGTCTGCTCTGCAGTAATGTCATTGACTATCTGAGATGCACAGTATTCTGACTCCAAACTGTTGTATTGGTGACGTCTCCTTTGCTGAGACCTCTGTATCTGCTTATACAGACCATACATGATCACTGCGGACAGCCTTTATCAGATAGGTATTTGGGGAGTTCAGCTTTTTCATACATGGATCTTTTATTGCAATGAAGACAAAAAGATGTGGCAGATGAATGAAAAAAATGGTGTTTGTAGGTCAAAACATTTGGATAAGAAGAAACCCCTGCGCTCAAATGAAGATACCCTACCCTAAGCTGCTAACACCTACTTTCAACCACAATGTGCAAGTAAACAATAAATACAAATGGTGTAGCGCTAAAAAAATACTAACATGCTCATGTAAAACAAATATAAATAATGTAAATACCACTAATAATACCGTGTTAACATAAAGTGAAAACAGTGCAAAACACAACAATAAATGTGGAAGGATTCCCCCAACTAGGGGAATCAGACAAATGTGGGCAATATGATCCCACTTGAAATAAAGGTGCAAGTGTACACACTCAGTGAAAATGATAAATGTCCAATCCAAATGATTGTCCACATGCTATACAAATAATAACTTGTGATCCACAACAATGACTTGCGTGTCACACGTGATTGTCGGCGTGTGTGAAGAACTGTGGTTGTGGGTCAGTATTAGTATGACACCCCTCCCCCTCTCAGCTGTTGAGCCCATGTGCCTGTATGGGTGAATTATCACTTAAAGTACCAGGGGATTGGAGAAATCAAGAGGATCACTGGCCTGTAGGATTATCCAGGAGGGTCCATTTGGTGGTGACAAGATTATTCCTGGAAAAGCGCATTTTTCCCTAAAGTGAGCTGGCCCTTGGGGTAACTGCAAGCAGGTGAGGGGGCACTTTGGCTATCTGTGGATTCACAAGTTGTTTAGCACTGGATTCACGTTGTGCTGTATTTTTTACATGCGAGTCATTGTTGTGGATCACGAGTTATTATTTGTATAGCGTGTGGACTATCATTTGGATTGGACATTTATCATTTTCACTGAGTGTGTACACTTGCACCTTTATTTCAAGTGGGATCATATTGCCCACATGTGTCTGATTCCCCTAGTTGGGGGAATCCTTCCACATTTATTGTTGTGTTTTGCACGGTTTTCACTTTATGTTAACATGGTATTATTAGTGGTATTTACATTATTTATATTTGTTTTACATGAGCATGTTAGTATTTATTTAGCGCTACACCATTTGCATTTATAGGTCAAAACATTGTAATGGGTTCCCCCATGTGATCAGATTTGCATGTGGGTGTGACTTGCAGATATCTTTATCCCATAATGCATTGCAAGGAGAAGTACATCACAATGTGGGAAGAAACGCAGGTGGTGCAGTCGCCAAAATTAGCACAAGATGGCAGTGTATTAAACTAAACTGAGGTTAATAAACTATTTCTTAAGGGAAATTAACGATATAAATTCTCAGTACACAGCAATATGTATAAATTCTCAGTTCAATATGAACATTAACCATGATTGTGCATTGTGGTTTCATACAAGTGTAACAGCACACGTACACCAGCAGTGTGTTGGAGTGTACCTCAAATGGTGTGGTGTGCAGTAAAGTCCAGAAATCATTTTAGGTGACATTTTGGTTAACTCCTTTTTCAGGTGTTCAAATGTTTACCCTTAATCAGGGTCAAAAGTAAACAAGGTTACCTTCTCCAGATGCTGGTTTAGGCAGCTAATGTCTATGGGCACCTTAATAGGTGTGGTGCTGCTGGGACAGCCATTTATTCAATGGGAAGGACACAGATTGTAGCTGCATTTCCAGCCTCCTAGTATCTATGGGCAACTGTACCCTTCCTCCATCCCCATTCTTTCCGCTGACCATGAACCAGAAAAGTATAACCACTGTGCTGCATGTAAAATGGGAAAAATAGCCTAACTTTTTTTTTTTAAGAAATAAAAATGCAGGATATGGCCATATCTGTTCATAAATCCAGTCTGCTTAGAAACAAGAATTTGGTCTGGTTCTCCAATATTAATGGCCTTTTCTTTGTTGCAGAACCTTTGTTTTCTGCAATTAATAATTTTACAGTTTACGGGGATGCCCTACACCAGCGCATTAAAAACGTTGATATGCATAAGTAAGTGTGTGACATTTTATTATACTTTTAATACTTTTTTTCTCCTTTTTTACTTTCTTTTTTCTTTACTTTTACTTTAATCCTTCTTTAAGTCTTTATGAAAACAAAAAAACCTATACAACTCAGTGTCTCTATATAACTTAGTTTGACCATTTTTTACATTGATCCTGTGTGGGGTTTTTTTTTTTTTTTGTACAGTGACATCACTATACTTCCAACAAGATTCCTGGTGAATGCAGAACAAGCCATATGCAAGAAGTCACTAAAGTCCAGTGCAAGAACATATTTTTTGCAAGCTTTAGGCTGTTCTTCATTCGTCCAGGATCTTGGCAGAAGGAGTGTAATTGTGTTCTTGCAGGTAATTTTTTTACAGGGGGACCGGACATTTCTAAGTGGACCTTGCATTTTTACGCAAGGTCTAATTGTAAGTATCTGTGCTCGGCCTGATAACTGGACAGTGAAGGAGCATCTCCACACTGAGGAAGTCCTCACTCTGGTTTAGCTAGAAGTGGCTGGCTACAATCCGCTTAACTTTTGTACTGTTGAAGAGGTTTCACTTATCCAAGTGGCTTCTTAAGTTTCAATGAATATCAAGAACATGCTACAGTATTTATAACCCACACAAAGGTAATTCAGTGACCTCAGTCCAATGTTTTCCATACTTGGGTCACACTATGGACAGTTGTCAGAATTCATAGCACCATGGTCATTAACATTGCCTAGAAACCGTACCATACACCATTGATTGCCAGGAACATATTCCAGCATTTATATCCACATGGGTAGCCAAATATCTCTAGTCCAATCAACAGAAATGATGAGGCAGAACAACCATACAAGTTGAGTTGAATGCAGCTTGCTGCTACTAGCTCTACTATAGGTTGGATAAATGAGATCCTTCATAGACATCACTCTGTCTTCTGTTCGCATTAAACTGCAAGTACTGGGCAGTGCAGCAAAGCCTGACTGGCTGACGGTGCTGCTTCTTTATTCTTTTTACATAGTGCATTGCATACTGTACATCCACATCAGTCCCAACCCCAAGGAGCTTTGTCTGCAAAATAGGAATTTTAGCTTCTAAGTATATATCACAAGCACACCACGGATCTTGTGAAATGTAAAAATGTTTATTCAGGCGATAACATCACAGCAGTAAAGTGCAACATGGCAAGACTCCATGAGGCATGTGATGTACTTGCAAACTGTACATTCACATTGGTCCCAGACCTCACAATCATTCACACATACACACTAGGTCCAATTTAGATGGGAGTCAGTTACTCTACTGGCATGTCATTGAAATGTGGGAGAGAAAAACTGAATAGGAGGGAGCTTGTAAACTATGGCGGTAGGGTTCTGGTTGGGATTTAGCCCCAGTTTGGCAAGGCAGGAGTGCTAACCATGAAGCCACTGTGCTGCCCACTTTTGTATCCATCTAGAAATTGGCTGTAAGCAAAATTGATACCATGTGTTTGTTTTTTTTTGTGTTTTTTTTTTTAAATGGCAGTTTTGAGACTAGTTATGTAACACACCAAAAGATGGCAGCACAAGGCTGCACGTACAGTCACAGGGAAATTAGACCCTCATAAGTCGGTGTGCCAAGACCTTTTCTTGGCACACTGACTAGTGCTATTCTGACCACGTTAGGTCTAGTCATATGGACCGCAAGTTAGAACAAAAAGCAAAACGTGAAATTCTGAGTGAAACTGGGAAAATCTGCCACAGACGCTTGCAGCATCACTGTAAACTTGCCAAATCATGACAATGAGTCGTTTGTGGTATTTTGATTGGCACGCATGCTTCCAAAGTAGAAGAACATCTTTGGAAGAGCAGGGATCAGGAAAACTCAACCCCGAAATTGTCAACCATTCAGCAACTTCCGCATCCACCCTACTCGCCAGATTTGGCTGCTGCAGACATCGCCCTCTTCCCAAAGATGATCTAGCTCAAAGGTTGCCATTTTGACAACATTGCGGAGATCCAGTGTGAATTGCAGAAGGTGCTTGACCTGTTTCCTAAAGAAGACTTCCTGCCACTTCTGGAATGTGTCCTGAAACGCTGGGAACACTGTATTGTTGTGCAAGGGGACTATTTTGAAGGGGATGGTGTATAAATGTGGATAAAGTACTTTCTTGTAAAGAGCTAGTCTTGAAACGTTTTGATACCACCTTGTATGTGCTACGGGACTTAGACATGCATCTTCACTCAAATTCTCTTCTCCTCTCGAGTTCTCTTATCCCCTCTGCAAAGTCCAACAAACAACTATTGATTCTGCCAGTGAAGGCCACCCAATGCAGCTTCATGTGATGGGGTGGCAACTATGCTGCACTGCTCCTGCAAGAGTTGTCACTCTTGTAGGCTGTGACTGAATGCACTGCAGTGGAATGATGAACAGAGGTGTGGCTGTCAACACTGACCAGGTGATAATTAACAAGCTAGAGGCTTGTGAATTAGCAGTGTCAGTCCTCCCCACTGCTTTCTGGATTGAAAATACTGTCTCAGGCGCTGAACCATTCCCAATGCAGTGTCTGGGAGGGGGAGCTTGTGAGATGCAGAGGGTTTGGATTAGTAAGGAAAGGTAAAGGATTGCTTTTGGGTTATTTTGAGACTTGTGCATCACATAGTAACTGGATTGGGTACTTTTATGGACTTTCATACAAGAGCCTTTAATTGTACTTTAAATTCATTGTAATAAAATGCGTAGGGTTGGCGTGCACATTACTAATCAATCTTTGCATTACAGTCCCCTTTCTCTTCGTATACTGAATGACCAGTTGATGTTCGCAGAGAGAGCTTTCACTGATCCTCTTGGGCTGCCAGGACGACCATTTTACAGGTACCAGATACATGCCACCCACTGCCACATTTTTCCTTTCTCTTCAGTTTTTTCATTATCTTGACTTCATGTAACCATTGAGCTACATGCTCATTCATAGTTACATAGTTAGTCTCGCTGAAAAAAAGACAAAAGTCCATCCAGTTCAACCATTACAAAAAAAAAAAAGTTAGAATCCTATACCCACAACTGATCCAGAGGAAGGCAAAAAAAAACCAGCAAAGCATGATCCAAATTGCTCCTGCTGGGAAAAAAATCCTTCCTGATCCCCTGAGAGGCAATTGGATATTCACTGGATCAACTTTACCTATAAATGTTAGTATCCAGTTATATTCTGTGTATCTAAGAAACAATCCAGGACTTTTGTAAAGCAATCCACTGAGCTGGCCAGAACCAACTCTTGCGGGAGTTCCGTTCCTGTGAGTAGTTCACAACCGGTACTTTATTCCACGTGTTTTCTTCCTTCCCTCTCAGACAGATGTTTCCTATTGTGATAAACTCTTTTTACAGGTACAATATAGAAAATCTGCTTGCTGTAGAAAGTATATCTAAAGCTTTGGGTGGATCTGGAAACTATAAAAAAAAAAACACTTGACAGATCTGAACCATTTCTTTTGTCCCAGGGAGATTTTCATTAACGTCATGTCCCTGAGAAGTAGGAATGTCTGGTAAGCTCTCTAAATTGGCCATATGCTGCACAATCCTTTAGATCTAACAAGACTATGAATAACATTTTGAGGTCTGTACTCATATTTGAGTTTGTATGAAATCCGGCAGGCCATTTCACTACATAGTTGACAGTAGAGCTAAAGGAGCTTGTACAATCAGATTATATAGTATGTTCCTATTTGACAGTTCTCACTGGAGCTTTGTCACCAAATCAAGAGTTGAGGGTTAAGCTTCCAATGCAAACATTTGGGTTTCCTGTCATTTTCTGTCCCGGGGACAATGGTCACCAGTATACATAAGGGGAGGGGATCCTAGAGTGGGGATACACACAGCATTAAAATCTGAAATCCTTTGAAATCTGTATTGGGGATTAGTTTGAAAATACAGTATATAACCTCATTCACCCAGTTGCTGGCACCCATGGTGCATGAATGAAGCATTTATCAAGCTTCTGCCCTAAAGGAGCTCTTTAGGTACAAACACCTAGTATTCATTAAACCCAGCCCAGGAAAAAAAGTACATTGCATATATATGGGCACTCATTGAATTCTGTGGGGGGCTAAAAAAACCCTGAATTGTATTTTCTGAGCATAGGGCATAGAGCAAGGGTGTCAGACTCAATTTCATCAGGGGTTGCATCAGCATTATAGTGGCCCTCAAAGGGCTGGTTGTATCTGTCCAGATGTACAAAGCACTACACCCCACTTGGATCAGATGTCAAGAGCCCCCCTCACCACCAAGAGTCAAGATTTCTCCTCCCGCCACAACACAGTGCAATCCCCTTACCTTGTGCTGCTGCTGGGAAGAGGTTGGGGAGCAAAGTGCAGGGTCTGGAGGAGGACCAGAGGAGGGCTCGCGTTGGCTGCTAGAGTCTGCTGAATGCTGAGATCAGGGGAGGCAGAGATTAGCAGGTGCTGTGGCTTCACAGAGGTGCAGGATCTGTAGGAGTTCTGGTCTCCTCTCTGCTTCCAAATGCTGAGAAAAATTGGGGGTGGAGGCGAGGGGGTGCTGTAGCTGCAGGAGAGGTGTGAGGTCCACTTAAAATGGCCTGGCAGGTGGGATTCAACCCAACGTCCTTGTGTTAGTTGCCCTACGCTCTACGTCACATGTGTTAAGGTTGGTGCTTTAAAAACTGTTGGCTTCTGGACCAAAAAATGGTAGGAAATCCAGACTTGCCAGTAAGTCTCTCATGCTTTGTCCTGGAAGACTTGTGGACATAAAGGCACCTCCTCCAACAGGAGAACAGGAAACACCTTGGCAAATACCCTTTTGAAAGGAAGTTCTTTTGGTTCTTGTTTAAAACCAGTTTGGTTGAAGGACAAAACCTGAACATAAACAAGGGTGGGATTCCTGCTGTCCTGAAAGACTCACAGAAATGGTATCTGGTAAGTCTCACTCCAGATTTCCCAAATAGTCTTCCATGACGGCATATGAGAGTATTAGCTAGAACTTGCCAGACTAGGGAGGGTCAATAGAGCCTGGAGACCTTTTTCCCACAGGACTGACCATACATATTACATATATGGTGGACCCTATCAAATTCCTAACATTGAAAACCATGGCAGGAGACCTAACTGTAGGAAAAGGTCCAAGCCATATCCAGAAAATAAGAGCTTGAAGTTGTACCATACGGATTCCAAAAAATCAATATTGAATATAAAAGGAACCAAACCCTTGTGAGGCCTTGCTCAACTAAGGACATATGAATGCAGCTAAAATCTCTGTCATTAAAATTCTTTAATTACCTTGTTACATTTATCGCAATGTATGTAGTTCTTGTTTACATTTATCTCAATCTGTGTAGTTCAGGTTACATTGCTCGGTTCTTGTTTAAAACTGACCAGGTTGGCAGAAGGGTTTCCTTTTTAAAGTTCATTTTGGTAATGTGTACTGTTCTTGTTGGAGGAGGTGCCTATATCTCATATGCTGTCCTGGAAGACTATTTGGGTAAATGGTTATTCACATGTTCCCATTTTGCCCTTATATTAAAGAGATGACACACAGCCTTTCCATAGATGGATCTCCTTTTAACCCCTTTCAGCATTTTGGACATGTCTGGTATGTCCAAAGTCTTGAGGGGGTTAGAATCCAGTTCATGGACAAGCTACTGCAGAATTGAGCTAGTTTTGTCTTATGCAGCCAGCCTGCCCCTGTCTCCTATATAAAAGTGTTAGCCTTTCGGTTTCGGTGCTCCCCAGTTGTGGATAGACCCTCTGTGTTCTTGTGTTTAATGAAGGAGCTGCTCCCAGATACACAATGACTTTGTTGTGCTGTAGTGTCTGGTCAGGCAGTGATGAGAAGCCACTTCGGGGGAATGGTGTTGCAGCATGGAGGAAGCCTTTAGGAGTGAGAAGCCACTTTGGGGGAATGGTGGTGCAGCATGGAGGAAGCCTTTAGGAGTGAGAAGCCATTTTGGGGGAATGGTGGTGCAGCATGGAGGAAGCCTTTAGGAGTGAGAAGCCACTTTGGGGGAATGTTGGTGCAGCATGGAGGAAGCCTTTAGGAGTGAGAAGCCACTTTGGGGGAAAGTTGGTGCAGCATGGAGGAAGCCTTTTGGAGTGAGAAATAAGGTAAAGGTTCCTCCTAATTCATCTCCCCTAGACAAAGTTAGTAGTTGTACTTGGAAGGGATCCACTGCAATGGTAACTTTTTTTTTTTTTTCCTCCTTCCTGGACCTCGTATCATTATTTGATAATAGTAGAAAAAAAAAACTAACTTTAACAAGATGGAAACTTCTGTTAGAAGTCATTTTTTATTTGTTGTGATTGTTGCGATCCTTACATTTCTGAGCAAAGAAGACCATTCCTGTTATGAATATACAGGTGAAACTCAAAAAATTAGACTATTGTGCAAAAGTTCATTTATTTCAGTAATGCAGCTTAAAAGGTGAAACTAATATATAAGATAGACTCATTACATGCAAAGCAAGATAGTTCACGCTGTGATTTGTCATAATTGTGATGATTATGGCTTACAGCTCATGAAAACCCCAAATCCACAATCTCAGAAAATTAGAATATTGTGAAAAGGTGCAATATTCTCGGCTCAAAGTGTCCCACTCTAATCAGCTAATTAAGCCATAACACCTGCAAAGGGTTCCTGAGCCTTTAAATGGTCTCTCAGTCTGGTTCAGTAGGAATCACAATCATGGGAAAGACTGCTGACCTGACACTTGTGCAGAAAACCATCACTGACACCCTCCATAAGGAGGGAAAGCCTCAAAAGGTAATTGCAAAAGAAGTTGGATGTTCCCAAAGTGCTGTATCAAAGCACATTAATAGAAAGTTATGTAGAAGGGAAAAGTGGGGATGAAAAAGGTGCACAAGCAGCAGGGATGACCGCAGCCTGGAGAGGATTGTCAGGAAAAGGCCATTCAAAAGTGTTGGGGACTTTCACAAGGAGTGGACTGAAGCTGGAGTCAGTGCATCAAGAGCCACCACACACAGACGGATCCTGGACATGGGCTTCAAATATCGTATTCCTCTTGTCAAGCCGCTCCTGAACAACAAACGTCAGAAGCGCCTTACCTGGGCTAAAGAAAAACAGACCTGGTCTGTTGCTCAGTGGTCCAAAGTCCTCTTTTCTGATGAGAGCAACTTTTGCATCTCCTTTGGAAACCAAAGACCCAGAGTATGGAGGAAGAATGGAGATGCACACACTGCGAGATGCTTGAAGTCCAGTGTGAAGTTTCCACAGTCTGTGTTGATTTGGGGAGCCATGCTATCTGCTGGTGTTGGTCCACTGTGCTTCATTAAGTCCAGGGTCAACGCAGCCCTCTACCAGGAGATTTTGGAGCACTTCATGCTTCCTTCCGCAGATGAGCTTTATGGGGATGTTGACTTCATTTTCCAGCAGAACTTGGCACCTGCCCACACTGCCAAAAGCACCATAACCTGGTTCAATGACCGTGGGATTACTGTGCTTGATTGGCCAGCAAACTTGCCTGACCTGAACCTCATAGAGAATCTATGGGGCATTGCCAAGAGAAAGATGAGAGACATGAGACCGAACAATGCAGAAGAGCTGAAGGCCGCTATTGAAGCATCCTGGTCTTCCATAACACCTCAGCAGTGCCACAGGCTGATAGCTTCCATGCCACGCCACATTGAGGCAGTAATTGCTGCAAAAGGGGCCCAAACCAAGTACTGAGTACATATGCATGCTTCTACTTTTCAGAGGTCCGATATTGTTCTATGTACAATCCTTGTTTTATTGATTGCATGTAATATTCTAATTTTCTGAGATTGTGGATTTGGGGTTTTCATGAGCTGTAAGCCATAATCATCACAATTATGACAAATCACGCCTTGAACTATCTTGCTTTGCATGTAATGAGTCTGTCTCATATATTAGTTTCACCTTTTAAGTTGCATTACTGAAATAAATAAACTTTTGCACGATATTCAAATTTTTCAAGTTTCACCTGTATACCGACCACAGAAAACAAATGTATTTTATAGAGCTGTAGTTATTCCATAAAGCTCATCACAAAACTTATAAAATCTTCTCCATCAAATATTCTTTTCTTTTGCAGACATGTGATCTTTGCACCCAGCAGCCACAATAAATATGCGGGGGAATCCTTTCCTGGGATTTACGATGCACTGTTTGACATTGAGAACAAAGCGGACCAACACAAGGCATGGGAGGAAGTGAAAAGACAAATTGCCATTGCGACGTTTACTGTGCAGGCTGCTGCAGAGACCTTAAAAGAAGTTTAATAAAAGTGTCAGCTGCTTGTTACTTTTTCGTGTCTCTCAGAAGGCCCAAATGCACTGTACAGACACCGCACATCCATAAGGTCTAATATTTACATGCTTTGGTCTTTGGCAGTGCAGTAATCTGTCATCACTGTCAGGAGCTTGGGGGAGGGGCCTTTCCAGACACTTGGGGCTCATTCACATCATGGCAGTGCATTGGTGCAATGTTGGCACCAACAAAATGGGTTTTAACACCTGTGCACTAAGACAACATGCAATGTGTTCACACTTTTGTGCTGCAGTAGGAAGCATGTTAATGGGCCCATAAGAGCACAAATATTTGTTAAATTTCGCTATTCTACACTGGTCTTTTGATTTTAAACCTTTTTTTTTTTCTTAATACCTGCCCAGGGTTCAGGTTTAAATATATTTTAATCTAATTAAATAAAAGTGTAATGCATATTTAAACTCTTAGCGTTGCGGGGTGGCAAAAATTATCCCCGCTGTCGCATTTGGCAGGCAGTACTGCCTGCTGAACGCAACCCATTCAACTGGAGAGGGGCATCCCGAAAATGCTTGGATCGCATAAGCAGGACTGTTTACTTTTGTGTGTACATCACCATAAACTATGTGCAGCATATGTCAGAAAAGAACTCTGCCGATCCCCTGATGAAGGGAGAGCAGGTCTGTTCCCAAAATGTGTTGGTTTGTTACTCTGGATTTATTCTGAAATAAATAACTTATTGACCTAAAACTAATGGTTTGGCGCTCTTGCTTTCTTCTACTTCAATGTTGTAAGCAGGACAGAATGTGAGGGGAAAATATCTGACATATAGATATACTGTATTTGTGTGTGATAGATTTTATTGTATGGGCAAACAGCTGTACTGAGTGATTAGTGGACTACAAGGGCAATGTCGGGTTCCTACAGACACTAAGTGTACTTGGCTTTTAAAGTGGTTGTAAACAGGGGCGGACTGACAACTCATTGGGCCCCCAGGCAATAAGGGATCATGGGGCCCCTGCGTCCTTGCCCAAGCTCAAAAAAGCCTATGAAAAAGGTACCAGGGGCATCTCATGGGGACCCCTACTGACCCCGGGCCCTCTGGCAGTGCCCGAGTTTCCAAATGGTCAGTCTGCCCCTGGCCACACATCATCCACTTCTAACCACTTGAAGACAAGGCCTTTTCTGACATTTTGTTTACACGAAAAGAAAACTTTTTTGCTAGAAAATTACTTTGAATCCCGAAACATTTTTTTTTAAAGCAGAGGCCCTAGAGAATAAAATAGTGGGTGTTGAAATTGTGTATGTCACACAGTATTTGCACGGCGATTTTTCAAATGCTATTTTTTGGGGGGGGGGGGAAATAATTTTTTTTATTTTAACGCACAAAAACACAGTATATTGCCAAACTGTTTACTAAAATATAAATAGATGTTACGCTGAGTAAATAGATATGAAACAGGACATGCTTTAATATTGCACACACCCATGCAACAGCAACAAACTACGTACAGTTTTAATATCGATAAGTGACATTTTAAAGGCCTTTACAGGTCACCACTTTAGATTTACACAGGCGGTCTAGTGCTAGAATTACTGTCCTCGATCAGATGTTCGCGCTAACACCTCACATGCAATCTCTGTTTACATACCGACACGAGACCAATGCTTGCATTGGCCCTTGTGCGTGTACACGGTTGTAAACTCTTACATACACCCAGTGAAGTGACTGGCAAACACAGAAACAAATCCTCCGACAGAAGTTGTACTGGTTTCTCTGAACGGGTTTAGAGAAGGGAAAGCTGCAAAGTGCTGAATTTACACAGCTTGTCCGAGTTCAGAAAAAAGCTGAAACACACACCGCAGAGCTCAGTAAAGAGAGCTGATTGCAGGGAAGAGACGCACACCCTCCACACAGCACATCGGAACAGAGCTGAGGCTGTCAATCTTCCGGGGCTCCTTCCCCTGTCACCATTTTTCTCTTGGTGTCAGGAAAACTTGTCAAAAGTGAATCATGCTGATAAAGGAATGATGCAGCAGACATAAGTGAAACTTGGTGATCTTAATTGAGACAAGCACACACTATAGAGGGATATGCTTTGATCATATTTTGCCTGAGATTTACAACATCTTTAATTTGATTTAAAAAAAAGCCTTTACAATCACTTTAAGCACTTTTGAACCACTGGGAATTGCCAGAGTGAATCTATTTGCCGATAAGACTTGGTCAATATCTATAGATTTTGAGCAATCTTTTACCAACAGCTAATGGTACCTGCATTCTAATGTAAATTTCCAAAATTTGGAAAATTCTATAGGGGCAGCTGGATTTTCTTGGTACCAGCAAAGACAAAAATTAATGGTTAAAAACCATGTTTAGATTGGCTTTCTGGCATGAGACAGCACCTAGGGTGTTCATTGTAGTACAGCCTACTATTGTTCCTCAATGAAGGGGAGTTTGCAATCAGCCAATTTCAACATGTTTTGCGGTTTCCTGCTTCTTCAGGGCACAAGCTATATCCCCCCTGGGATAACGTGGGAGCACATCTAAGGGCCAGGTATATATTAATGTCACGCTTGAATTGGGGGGCACCACTGGGCCTAATCATTTAAAAGCAGGTAAAGCAAAACCAGCTCATAACATCTCTAACCAAAGTAATAGAGAAAACCGCATCCACATGGCGTGTCCCTAAAGTGAGTAATACTAAATGACTGCGAGAGGTGCTGTTGTTCTGCTAATAAAGTGTTGACGTTGTTCTGCTGATACTTTAGGGGAATGCCATGTGGATGCAGTTTTCTTCATTACTTTGGCTAGAGATGTCATGAGCTGGTTTTGCTTTACCTGCCTTTAATGATTAGACCCAGTGGTGCCCCTCAGTTCAAACGTGGTGTTTAAGATATACCTGCCAGTTATGGCCCTTAGATGTGCTCCCACATTTGCCCTGGGGGGGGATATAGCTTGTGCCCCACTTCAGCCCTAGGACTCTGCCTGGTATTTGTGAATTTTCCCTCGCTGTACTCCCGCAGAAGCCGGAAACCACAAAATATGTTGAGATTGGCTGACCGCAAACTCACCTTAATTGTAGAACAGCATTCTGGTGTGAGACAGCACCTAGGGGGGGTGCTTGTAGTTCAACCTACTAAGAGGGATGTTTTAACTATTATTTTTAACATACGTTTGTAATAAAATTATGTGGTTTTTAACCATTATTTTGTTGGTAGCAAGTAAATCCTGCTATCCCTATAGAATTTTCCCAAATGTTGTAAATATCTGTCCATAAGGTTATTTGACAGCCAGACTTAGTGGTTGTAAAGGCTGAAAGTCAAACTTTCTGTGTGCTGCTCCCCCCAATACTTACCTGAGCCCCTCTCAATCAAGCAATGTGCATCGGAGCCTTGGCTGTGCTAGGGCTTTCTCTCCTCATTGGCTGAGATACAAAGGTCGGAGCCATTGGCTCCCACTGCTGTCAACCTCAGCCAGTGAGGAGAGAGTGGGGGGTAAGACCAAGTGGGTGACCATAGAGTGGGGCTTGGGAGGGAGCATGCACCCATAGCAAGTGGCTTGCTATTGGGGGCACTGGCCAAGGGGGAGGAGCCAGGAGCACTGGCAGGGGACCTGAGAAGAGGGTTGAAGCTGATCTGTGCAAAACCACTGTAGAGCAGGCAAGTATGACCTGTTAAACCACTTTAAGACCGCCTGCCCACAATGTACTGCGACTGGGTGGCAGCTACAGGCAAAGCATTATACCAGTTCATCACTCTATTCAGTTGTGTCCTTGTGTTAGGAGAGGCAAAGATCCCGCTATGCAATCACATGATCACAATGCTGGCAAAGCTGTTATGAATCAATCCCACATAATACATGGAGCCAATCACAGTACCATGTGACCAGCTGGAGCCAAGATCACTGTATTTTGAACTGTCGTTAATATAACCAATTCATGAAAGTTCAAAGCAATCTTTGATATTTATTTCAATGCAAAGTGTAAAAAAAAATAAAAAATCACACCCCTCCCTCTCCTATCCCCCCCCCCCCCTCTAGAGTAGTACGTTATGGTAACATTGTATTACGCTAATGAAAATATATATATATTTTTTTTATTTAATTTTTTTCATCAACTACTTGCCAGCAGCTCGCCCAGAATGTGCGGGCGAGCGACAGCTCTGGGCAAAGCGATGTACCCTTACGTCGCTCTCTATTTCTGGGTGTGCGTGTGCTCTCCACTGCCCCCCCCTGTTGGTCCAGGGAGAGAAAAGACAACACTGCACTGAGTAAAAGCACTACATTTTACACACACATGTTGGATTGGCAAATTTACCCTTTGAACGCTCTTTTAAACCTTTGATGACTCCATCACCTAGCCAGTGCCATTAGTACAGTGTCAGTATATAGAATTTGTTCATTTATTATTATTATTATTATTATTATTATACAGTATTTATATAACGCCAAAGGGTTTGCTCAACGCTGTACAATAGCAGGGAGACAGAACAAGAGACAAGACAGCAACAATACAATACACAAGGGGTTCGAGGGCCCTGCTCTTTCAAGCTTACAATCTAGGAGGGAGTGGTACAGGAGGAAATGGCTGTGGGGAATGGAGTGGTGGGAGAAGTGGAGGAGATCAGTTGTTAGGTGAGGGTGGAGTAGGCTTCCCTGAAGAGATGGGTTTTCAGGGTGCGCCTGAAGGTGAGGAGGGTAGGTGACAGTCTGATGGATTGGGGTAGGGAGTTCCAGAGGATGGGGGAAGTCCTGGAGAAGTCCTGCAATCGGGCGTGGGAGGAGGAGACCAAGGAGCTAGAGAGTAGGAGGTCCTGTGAGGAGTGAAGGGCACGGGTAGGGTGGTATTTGGGTATCAGGTCGGTTAGGTAGTTTGGGGCGGCGTTGTGAATGGATTTGTAGGTCAGAGTTAGCAATTTGATGTGCTGAGCAATCGGGAGCCAGTGAAGGGATTGGCAGAGGGGGGTGGCAGATGTGGAGCGGTTGGTGAGGTGGATGAGTCTCGCTGCTGAATTCAGGATAGACTGGAGTGGGGATAGCGTTTGTTTGGGTAGGCCAGTGAGAAGGGAGTTGCAGTAGTCCAGGCGTGAGATGATGAGGGAGTGTACGAGTTGTTTAGTAGTGTCTGGGGTGAGGAAGGTGTGTATCTTGGAGATGTTGCGGAGGTGGAGACTGCATGACCTTGATAGTGATTGGACGAGAGGTTGGAAGGAAAGGTTTGAGTCCAGGGTGACACCCAGGACTTTGGCATGCGGGGTGGGAGTGATGGCGGCATTGCTAGTAGTAATGGAGAGGATGGGCGGGCACAGGCTGGGGGGAAGACCAGGAGCTCGGTTTTGGACAGGTTCAATTTGAGGAAATGGAGCAACATCCAGTCTGATATGTCATTCAGGAGGTGGGCGATGCGGGCGGAGAGTGAGGGGGTGAGCTGGGGGGTGGAGAGGTAAATTTGTGTGTCGTCGGCATAGAGGGGGTAAATGAAGCCGTGGGAGTGTATTAGTTTGCCAAGGGAGGAGGTGTAGATGTAAAAGAGGAGGGGTCCGAGGACAGAGCCTTGGGGGACTCCGACAGAGAGGGGGAGAGAGGGGGAGGTGGCAGTGTTAAAGGTGACGCTGAAGGAGCGTTGGGATCGGTAGGAGGAGAACCAGGAGAGAGCAGCATCCCTGATGCCAAGGGAGTGCAGTTTAGTAAGGAGGAGAGGGTGATCGACTGTGTCGAAGGCCGCAGAGAGGTCAAGGAGCAGGAGGACTGAGTAATGGCCATTAGCTTTGGCGGTTAGCAGGTCGTTGGTGATTTTAAGTAGGGCGGTTTCGGTGGAATGTAGGGGACGGAAGCCAGGCTGTAGTGGATCAAGGAGGTTGTTATCAGTGAGGTGGGCGCTTAGGCGATTGCAGGCCAGGCGCTCAAGGAGCTTGGAATTGAATGGCAGCAGGGAGATGGGTGTAAGGTTGTTTAGGTCAGTGGGGTCAAGGGAGGGTTTTTTGAGTATGGGGGTGATATGCGCGTGCTTTAGAGGGGAGGGGAAAGTGCCAGTGGAGAGGGAAAGATTGAAGATGTGGGTGAGGGAGCAAATGATGGAGGGGGGGTGACTGGAGGAACTGTGAGGGGATAGGGTCCAGGGGGCAAGTGGTGAGACGGGCTTCAGTGAAGACCTTAGAGACCTCCTCAGTGGTAGCTGGGCTGAAAGAGCGGAGTGTTGGGGAGGTGATAGTGTGCGGGGCGTTAGGTATAGTGGGGGGTAGTGCGGCTTTGGGGTCGGAGGAGGGGAGGGTTAAGGGGGTGATGGAGGGAGGGGGGCTAGGTGGAGAGGTAGATTGTGAGTTGACAATGTCCTTACGGATTGCGTCAATCTTGTTTTGGAAATGATTGGCAATCTCGTGGGCGGTGAGTGAGGTGCTGAGTGGAGGTGGGGGGGGGAGAGCAGGGATTTGAAAGTGGAGAAGAGCCGGCGAGGACAGGTGGAGAGGGTGTTGATAAGGGTTACAAATTAGGCTTGCTTGGCGGCGTGGAGGGAGGTGGTGTAGGTGAGGAAGGCGGCTTTGTAGAGGGAGAACGTGCAGGGGGATCTGGTTTTGCACCATAAGCGCTCCAGAGCACGACTGCATAGTTTGAGACATTTTGTGTGGTTGTTTTGCCGGAGTTGAAGCGGTCGGGGTCTGATGTTATGTGTGGTTAGGGGTGCCAGGGAGTCGAGGACAGCCGACAGTGAGTCCTTGTACACAGTAGTGGCCAGGTCAGGGCATGACAGAGGGAGGATACTGTCGTTCAGACGGTCAGCTGCCGGGTGGAGATGGGCCGGGTTCAGGTTGCGGAGGTTACGGGTGATGGTTTGAGGCTTGGGGGGGGGAGTTAATAGAGGGGGAGATGGAGAATGTGAGGAGGTGGTGGTCAGAGAGGGGGAAGGTGGTGTTAGTGAAGTTGTGGGGGGTGCAGAGGTGGGAGAAAACGAGGTCCAGGGTGTTTCCATTGGTGTGGGTGGAGGACTGTGTGTGCTGTGTGAACATGAAGGAGGAGGTTAGGAGGAGGAGTTGGGAAGTAGCCGGGTTGTTGGCATTGATGGGGATGTTGAAGTCCCCAAGGATGATAGTCGGTAGCTCGGAGGAGAGGAAGAAGGGAAGCCAGGTAGCAAAGTCATCTAGGAAGAGGGATGCAGAACCAGGAGGCCGATAGATTACCGCAATCCTCAGGTGGGTGGGAGAATAAGCCGGATCACTGTATTACTGCCACTAATGGCATCAGATAGTGTCCAGGTCTATAAGCTCCCCTTCCAGCCAGGGTCAGCTAGCCTTAGATTGCAGCACACTGTCACTCTCACACTATACGTCACTGATCACCCCCATTACTAGTATAGTGTTTGTACAGATCAATATATTGTTCACAAACAGAACTATACTAGTGCCTCCTTTAGTATGGTGTCCCCAAAAATAGAGTATTTGCAGGATCAGTACCATTCACTGCCAGTGCTAGCGTTTAGCCGCTCCGCTGTTGTTCATGGAAGATTTGTGCCAATTGATTGTAGGCCAAAGCAATTTATATGCACAGTACATGGCTGCCCACTCAAATTCAGCTCTTGCCAGACAATATGCATGGAAACCTATCGCGGTTTCTGAATTTAAAACTTTTTGGGGCCTAACCCTCAACATGGGCATTACACAAAAGAATGAATTGTAGTCATAATGGACCACAGACCAGATTCATATCTATGTTACATATATGCTCAATAAGGACCAGCAATGTATTGGTCATCACTGACTTTTTTAAGTGGTTATACCATAATGATGCCTGCAGCTACAGGCTTCATTCTGGTATCATGTTGTTTTTTTTTTTTTTTTACAGCTGGGGGGTCAGCTTTCATGTAAAAGTAAACTCAGCAGCTAATTAGCTGCTGAATCGTTTTTACAAGCAGTGAGAAGGGATGTTTCCCTGCAGCCAGCAGTTCCACTGATAGATCATAGAGATGAATGGAGGCATTCCAGTCTCTGATCATTTCTTTGTCAAAGAAACTGGAAGCTATGAGCATTTCATAGCTTCTGTTGCGCTGGATATACCAGCAGCAATTTTAAATTGGGAAAGCATCTGATCACACTTATCTTGGTGAGATCAGATGATTTAAGAGCAGAGGAGAGATCAAGAGTCTAATAGACCCCAGATTTCTCAGAAAAAAAATCCTGTCACTGCCTATTGATATCACAGGGACTCTTTACATTCCCTGCGATAGCAATAAAAATGATCCAAAGAAAAAGTGACAGTGTAAAAAAAAAAAAAATCACCCCCAACCCCTTCCCGTGTTCACGCGCAAAGGCCAACGCAAGCAGTGGTCTCGTGTCGGTATGTAAACAGAGATTGCATGTGAGGTGTCAGCGCGAACATCTGATCGAGGACAGTAATCCTAGCACTAGACCGCCTGTGTAAATCTAAAGTGGTGACCTGTAAAGGCTTTTAAAATGTCACTTATCGATATTAAAAATGTACGTAGTTTGTTGCTGTTGCATGGGCGTGTGCAATATAAAAGGATGTCCTGTTTCAAATCTATTTACTCAGCGTAACATCTCTTTATATTTTAGTAAACAATTTGGCAATATACTATGTTTTTGTGCCTTAAAATAAACTAAATTTATTTTTTTTCCCAAAAAAATTGCATTTGAAAATCGCCGTGCAAATACTGTGTGACATACAAACTTTCAACACCCACTATTTTATTCTCTAGGGCCTCTGCTTTAAAAAAAATGTTTGGGGGTTTAAAGTAATTTTCTAGCAAAAAAGCTTTCTTTTCGTGTAAACAAAATGTCAGAAAAGGCTTTGTCTTCAAGTGGTTAGAAGTGGATGATGTGTGGAATAAGCTTCTAATGTCGTCCCTGAAATGCCAGGATAGTAGAAGCACTCCTCCCCCCCCCTCCAAATGACCCTTTTTTGTAAAGTAGACACTCCTAGGTATTTACTAAGAGGCATGGTGAGTATTTTGCAGATCTCGTTTGTTGGCACAAGTTTTTGGAAAATGAAGAAAACCTGAAAAAAAAAAATTTTTTTTTTCCTTTCAAAACCCTGTCACAAAAATATCTGCAAAATACTCACCATACTTCTCATCAAATTCTTTGGGGTGTCTACTTTTCAAAAAGTGGTCATTTGGGGGGATGTTTGTACTATCCTGGCATTTTAGGGCCTTTTAAACTGTGACAGGTATGGAGGAAGTGATATGAGGAAATATGCCCTTTGAAAGCCTTTTTACCAGACATGTAGCAGAATACATTTTTGCCTACATTTGACTAACTTTGAGTTTATTAGATATTTTTTTTTATAACCAAAAATAGAAAATTGGTTTTTTTTTATCATATAAATGAGAAAAGGCCAAAAAGTTTGAAAAAACACTGTGGTGATAAAATAAAACCAAACGAAGGCTCTATTTGTGTGAAAAAAGGACATACATTTCGTTTGGGTACAGCATTGCATGACCGCACAATTACCAGCTGAAATCGTGCAGCGCCAAATAGAAAAAAATGGCTAAAGTCTTGTGGATGATTGATCGAAAATGCCCATTCTTTCTGAGTGCTTAAAAATGTTGATAAATTACATTTTAAATTTTGTTTGCACTACCAAATTGCCACATTTTCTTGTTTTCTGTCTTTGTTTAGGTGATTTCTGTAACTTCCTGTCCGAATCAGTGGTCATCTGCCCATCCTCAACAGAGGTGCTGTCTCTTCCTCACTCTAGTGGATAGAGTTCAGCTTTAATAACTTTTCCAGTGTAACAATATACCAATTGACATCAAACCTGTGGCAGCTGGTCGATTTTCAGTCACCCTGTTAGAAAATATAAAGGTCCATAAAATATCCTTGCTTCTAAAAACCATAATGAACACGCAGAATAAAAATGGGCAAACCGTTCTGTTTTAAAAGATATAGTAAGCCGGGACTTGGTTCAAAGCAAATATACATATAAATAAGTGAGAAGTGGATTGTAATAAAGGAAATCATTGACATTTCATAAACGCAGACGTGAAAGGAACATGCTTTGTATGGTTATGGGTTTTATGCAGATTTATAATCCTGATCTTGGAGACCATAATCTATTTAAATAGTGGGCAAACATCTATTCACTGTATCTAAGGCTCTGAATAAAGCTTTTCAGTGGGAAGAAATGGAACTGCTTGGGAACTGTTGAAATGGAAATTGTATTTTAGGTGAAGTGAGGAGAGAGATATGAAATATTCATGACGCAGAAGGTATATAAAGTTGTTTTTATGTGCTTTAACTGTATTTAAAGTGTACCTGTTGTAAATGGGTTATAAACCGAGAAAGAAAATAACTTCAGGCATCTAGAGATGGTTTATTGGATTTCAGCGCCAATGTGATTTTGTGTGCAGCCATTGCCCTAACTTAGAACTTATACCTGTTTTTCCTTCCCAACTTTTATCACATAACGATTTTATCATAATTATTTTACATTACCATGCCCTATAGACCAAAGTACATGCAGTACTTTGCTCATGTTTCCTAAGTGCTTTCTAACCCTAGTTATGAGGTCTGACCAGGGGCGGACGGACAACTCATGGGGCACCCGGGCAATAGGGGATCATGGGGCTCCTATGTCCTTGCCCACACTCAAACCACACTCAAAAAAGCCTATGAAAGGTACCAAGGGCATCTCATGGGGCCCCCTACTGGCCCCGGGCCCTCAGGCAGTGCCGGACTGTCCGAATGGTCAGTCCGCCCCTGGGTCTGACCTGCCCCCTCCTGCTGTGGCTGATCTGACAACAGCTGTGAAGTAGACGGCTGATTCATAGAGCAGCGTATCTCAGCTGTGAGAACTTTCCCAAGATAAGCCATGGCAAGAGGAATGCAGGGGGTCATGTCAGACTCTGAATTCCTCTTGCTATTTCTTATTTTGGGAAAGTGCTCATAGCCAAGACAAGCTACAGTTATGAAGCTGCCTTCTTTTTCATAGCTGTTGTCAGATCAGCTGCAGCAGGAAAGGGAAGGAGGGCAGGTCAGTACCCATATCTAGGATTAGAAAGCACATAACACACATGTAATATATAGTAATTAACCTGCGGAGGTAAAGTGGAAGAATTACTAGGCGGAGTTGCAGTGTATAAATTTGTCTGCCAATCACCACGGTCCTATGCCTCTGAGGACGCCCAGTGGGAGGGCGGAACGCATTAGGTACAGACCTTGGTGACGTCACTTTCGGAGTTTGGAGCGCACAGCGGTGTTCTGCTTTCGAAGCCGGCGTTTATGCTGTTCTTTCTCTGGAAATATGTGAGTGCAACATACTGTATGTTTATTCACCTTTTTATTTAATAAACAGAATTCCACTATTTGGATGCCTTCCTCCATTCTTTGCATGCGCATACTCCATATTATGTTACCATATCGGGATGACTGAGGATCACAAGCACTATTAAAACCAGGAGGACTACAAGACTCAGCAGAACTCCACATGCCCCACCAAGCGTGAATGACACTTGTTTCATTCTAAGAGTCCAATACAGCTGGTGAGTTAGTGGGCACACAGGTGGGGAGCACAGAGCATGAATCACGTATTGTTTGTGGAAGAAGCACATGCACCAATTTATTAATTATTCTCATATCGAGGACTCTAGTTATTTATTTAATTGAATTTATGTGTGATGGATATTTAGTTTGTAATTTTTTTACTTATTGTATTTGGGCAGTGCTTTTATATGTATGTTGTTTCATATAACACAGATGGGCCAAAGTACTACAAGTACATTGTCTTGGATCAGAACTGTAAAGAAAATTATACATTTTCTTAATCACCGAAAATGAACACCTAACCATAACATTTAAAGTGGAACTCCAGTTAAAAAAAAAAAATATAGCCCAGAGTGTAAATAAATAAATGTGAACAGGTTCACAATTCTGAGGACTAGCACTCCTACCCTTTCCGGCTGTATGACAGCGAGCATTTCCCAAACCATTTCCTGTGAGCCCAGGCTGTCATGTACGGTACATAGCCCTGTCGTTGGAGAGTGGGATAATTTTGGAAATGTTTCATAATTATAAGAGCTCATTCATAGGGGTTGCATGGACACAGTCACATGTCAAAATTTTGATATGCAGGTGCACAGATCCAAATGCAGATCCATGCGTGGGAGGGGCGGAGCCTGACCATGGCGGCGGCGGCGAGCTCGTGGTAGGAGCTCCCGCACGAGGCTCCTCCGACCTACCCCCCTTGAACTTTAAAAATTCCCCCCACGGAGATGGAGCCTTAGAAGCCAGAGACCTACCTTGACTGGGGGGTTTACTGGCTTCAGTTTACTGGCTTCTGTTGCTGAACGGCTGCCTGCGGTAAGAGAGGAGGGGACGCTGAGCCGGGTCGCCGGGATACAAGGAGGCGCGGCCGGGACATGTGACAGGCCGCGGTGCATCCCTGGGAGGCAAGGAAGCCGGCCGCCCGGCTGGAGGCTGACAGAGAGCAGGAGAGATCCCTGTTCTGTCGGACGACCTGCTACCTCTGGAGCCCTGGCAGGGGATTGATGGTGGGCCTCCCCAACCAACAAGGCAGAAGAGAGTGGAAGAAGTGCTGGAGGGTCCCCCTGAGAGGAAGAGAGCTAACCTATCGAGGAAGCTGGAGAGTGGAGCCTGGAGCTGTCTCACAAGAAGCGCAGGATGGGTGAGTGAGACTGGCGGAGGCCCCAATTATAAAAATAAAAAAACAAACAAACCGTATAGAGCTGGGAGAGAGAGAAAAGGGGGGGACCCCCAGAGAATAACAATAAAAATAAGGAGAAGAGCGCAAGGTGCAGCCAAAGGAGCATAGAGAGGTGGAAAGATAGAGCTGGGAATTCTACCTCTACACCTTATTAATTCCCTTGTTTTGTAAAGTATAAGTCTATGAGAAGAAAATAAAAGTTACAGAAGAAATGAAAAATAAAAGTACAAAAGGAACCGGGCCTAAAGGGACCCAAACGGGGACAATTAAAAAGTATACATCCCAGGGAAATGTGACCCCAGAAAGGCCCCAGAGCAGAAACGATAGAGAATCTGATCTAAGTATGCAAAGCAGTCCTAAACAATCACTACAATTGGACACCAGCAATCAACAAATATCAGAGATAGAAAAAGATCTACAAATTCCAAATAAAAAAGAGATGACAGAAATGTTTAAAGATCTGGAGAGAACAATAAAGCAAGAAATGGTAAATATTCGGAATGACCTGGGGCAGTTGTTGTTAAGAGTGGAAGAAACGGAGCAGAAAGTTAAAAATCAGACCCAGATTATTTCCGAATTAGAGAAGAAGATAATTAACATGGAAAAAGTTCAGGAAAAATTGCAGTATAAGGCGGAAATTCAAGAGAATAGAGAAAGAAGGAGAAACATAAGGATAAGAGGGGTACCGGAAACTTTAAAGGGAGAAATACTGGAAGAGATGGTCTGCAAAATACTGAACTATATAATGGAAAACTCTGAAATGGAAAGGACTAATATAGAAAGAATCTCTAGAAATGGGGAACTCCAGGGGAATTATGAGGACAGGCCGAGAGACATACTTGTAAAATTTTATGATCTACAGCAAAGGGATAGACTCTGGAGGAAAACTAAGGGAAAATCAGTTATAAAGTATGGAGAAATGGATATTCAAATATATGCGGACTTGTCACTAGAGACTCTCCAGAGGAGGAGAACTCTGAGGCCTTTGCTGGAGCAGATGAAAAAACAGAAGGTGCAATATAGATGGGGAGTTCCGGAGGGAGGAGGGAGGGGAGGGAGAGGAAAGGGATTGAGGGGTGCATTGAGAGAGGGGGGAGGGAAAAGGGGAGGGGAGTATTGAGGGAGGGGGGGAGGGATAGGGGGAGGGAAAAGGGTAGTAGGATAAAAACGCTCTATAGGAACAAGAAAGAGGAAGGGAAGGAGGAAGAGAGAGAAGGTAGGAAAAGAGTAAGATGGAAGAAATCCAATATATAACCTACAATGTAAGAGGGTTAAGCTGTCCAGGAAAGAGATTCAGGTTATTTAAAGAACTTCAACATAGAAAATCCTCAGTGGTATTTTTGCAGGAAACACACCTAGAGATAGAGTCGAAGGTTAGACTGAGGACTAGATATTTTCCAACATGGTTCTATGCGGATTCACAAACTAAAAGAGCAAAAGGAGTTGCTATAGGCTTCGCAAAGAATATAAGGTTTGAGGTGGAGGAGAGATTGACGGATCTGGAAGGAAGGTATCTATTTTTGAGAGGAAAATTACTGGGAATTGAGTGTACAATAGCAAACATATACAGTCCAAATAAGAGGCCGGAGAGGTTTATGAGAGAAGTGTTGAAGAGATTGATGGATTTTAAAAGTGGGTATATGATAGTAGCGGGAGACCTTAACATCTGTATGGATCCACGGATAGACACCACTTCCTCTGTGAGGAGGGAGGAAAGCAAATCCTTGAGAATGTTAAAGAAATTAATGCATAAATGTCAGTTGGTGGACATCTGGAGAATTAGGAATATGAAGGAGAGAGATTATACTTTCTTTTCGCATGTTCATGAGACTTATTCTAGACTAGATTATTTATTAGTAGAACATCGAATGATAGAGTTGGTGGCAGAAGTAAAAATTGAAGGAAATACCCTGTCGGATCATGCCCCAGTTGCAATGAAGTTAAGATGGGGTAGGGAAGGGAAAGAAGGTTATGTATGGCGGTTGAATGAGGCACTTCTCATGGAGGAAGAGATTGGTCAAAGAATTGAGAAGGAAATCGAATGGTTTTTTGAAGAGAATGAAACAGAGGATGTGTCGGTTGCAACGGTGTGGGAAGCACATAAAGTTTACATCAGAGGTCTACTTATCGCAATGGGGGCAAAAAGGAAAAAAGAAAGGAGAGAAAAGATAAATAGATTACTAAATGAAATATATGATCTTGAACAGGTGCATAAAAGGGAAAGATCTAAGGAGATAATGCAGATGTTAATAAAGAAGAAAGAAGAATTAGAGAATGTAATGGAGGAGGAAAAAAGAAGAGTCTTTAATAAAATAACAAGTGAAAGGTACAGATGGGGAGATAGGCCGGGAAAGTATTTAATGAGAACTTTAAGAAAGAAGAAAAATAGAAATTATATCGAGAAAATAAGAAATCCCAAGGGGGAATTTGTACACTCAACCAAGGATATTGCTAGAATATTTAAAGAGTATTATAATGAGCTGTATAATATCATACCTCAGGATACGCTTAGGAAAACGGAAACAACAAATAGAGGGAAAAGAAAGACATACCTAGAGGAGGCAGGCCTACCGAAATTAAGAGAAACACAACGGAACTCTCTAGAGGCAGAAATAACTTTAGAGGAAATAAAAATAGCATTAGAAAGTATGGCGGGAGGGAAAAGCCCGGGTCCGGATGGATATACGGCCAAATACTATAAAAAATATAAAGAGCTTTTAATCCCCAAAATGAAGATTTATATGAACGCCTTGGGGAACGGGATGGAGATAAGGGGAGAGTCTTTACAGGTGAATATAGCATTGATACAGAAGGAAGATAAAGATCCTTCACAATGTGCGAGTTATCGTCCAATAGCGCTGCTGAATGTAGACACTAAAATATATGCAAAGGTTCTGGCAAATAGACTGAAAGAGCTGATGCCGGAGTGGATACATGGAGATCAGGTGGGGTTTGTCTCGGGAAGAGAGGGTAGAGATAATGCTTTGAGATCATTGTTGCTTATACAGGAGGGCAAAAAAGGGAAAACCCCAATGATACTGATGTCGATAGACGCTGAGAAGGCATTCGACAGAGTGAGTTGGGGTTTTATGATGGATACTCTGGAAGCATTAGGAATGGGAGATAGAATAAGAGGGTGGATTAGTGAGTTGTACAGAGGGCCTACCGCTACCATAATGGTAAATGGAGGAAGATCAGAGTACTTTAAGATGTCAAATGGTACAAGACAGGGATGCCCATTGTCTCCATTGCTATATGTGTTATCACTGGAGCCCTTACTGTCTATGATTAGGAGGAATATAGACATAAAAGGAATAAAGATAGGTGATAGAGAACACAAGGTAGTGGCTTATGCGGATGACCTGATGTTTTATGTAGGAAACCCTAGAACATCACTTCCAAAGCTAATGAAAGCATTGAGGGAGTACGGAGACCTGTCAAACCTAAAAATTAACCCGACAAAGACCGAAATCTTAAACATAAATCTCAAAAATAGTGAAAAAGAAAAACTACAAGAGGAATTCCCTTTCCTTTGGAGAGATAAAGAATTAAAATATCTAGGAATAAAACTATCAGCCTCAAATAAGAACCTTTATAAAGCCAATTATATAACGCTATTAAATGAAATCAAGGAAGAGTTGAGAAGAGTGGGAAATGGAAATCCATCGTGGATAGGTCGCATAAACTTGATAAAGATGGTAATAGTCCCCAAAGTATTATATAAATTTCAAATGATCCCAATCAAACTCCCAGAGGCATATTTTAAAGAACTGAGGAAAATGATAATAAAATGCATATGGAGGAATAAAAAGCCTAGAATAGGTTATGAAACGCTGACCAGAAGCAAAGAAAGAGGAGGATTGGGGGTACCAGATTTTAGGAGATATTACAAAGCGGGGATTATTGCAAGAATCTTCGACTGGATTCATAATCCGGAGAAAACTTGGGTTAAAATTGAGAAAGCACTGAGTGGAAAAAGTTTGAGTAATAGTATCTGGGTCCCTGCACAATATAGAGAATTAGAGGAGAGCACAAGCACGTACACTCTTAATGTTTTAAAAGAATGGGATTTATTACACAGACAAAAGGGGTGGGTTTTTAATTCACAACTAATGTGTTATGATCCGCCAGGTGGTGCCTCAGGCTGCCAACTGACAGACCTACTCAGAGCGTGGGGTCTAAGCCCGGGCTGTGCTTTCACCAGGGCCCCTGATGGTGGGGATGGACTTGAAACAGTCCCGGGCCAGGTCACGACCTCCGAGCAGGCCCACCAGTGGCTGAGGAGACCTTTGGGGACAGGTACCAGGAGAGCCAGATATGAAGAGGATGGCGGCCCCAGCAGGGTAGTAACGGATCGTGGGCCCGTGAGGGTAAGCGGGGTACAGAATCGGTAGGCGAAGAGTAGTCGGGTCACACGCAGGGTCAGCAGGGAAGTCAGTCCGTAGAATGGTCAGGGCAATCCGGGTCAAACGCAGGAGCAGGCAGAGTAGTCAGGACAATCCGGGTCAATCACAGGAGCAGGCAGAATAGTCAGGGCAATCCGGGTCAATCACAGGGGCAGGCAGCATAGTCATGGTCAATCAGGGTCACTAGACGGGTGCAGGAACTCAGGATCACAGAAAGACCTTGCGGCAATCTGTGACAGTGCAGGGCATCTTTAAATAGTGCGCCCTGCACTGTCATTGGCCGGCTAGGACGCGCCCCCGGCTGTCATTGGATGCCTGAGGCGCGCCCGCGGCTCCTACTGCGCATGCGCGGCGTCCTGTCAGCCGCGGCTCGCCGGGACCTAGTGCCTGTGTCCCGGCGCGATCTGCCGCCAATGCGCATGCGCGGGGGACAGAGCCGCGATCGTGGACCACGGAGCCGCGATCCCTGACATAATGCCACTTAGGAACACAAAATATTTCATCCCGGGAAAAGATAGTATAGCAGGGAAATGGATAATAAAACAGGAGGCGCAATTGAGAGATATAATGGTAGGAGAGAAAATGGGGTCATATAAGGATATGGAGGAAAGAAAGGGTGAAGTCTTTAATAAGATGGATAGACTAAGATATTACCAACTGAAGAATTTCTTTGAAAGCCTTCCAAAACCAATAAGAACTAGAAAAGACTGGAATCCATTTGAGAGAATCTTTGAGTCACGGGGAAATGGTAGACACGGTACGGCAAAAATACACAAGATATTAATGGAACTTGATATAGACACAAAATTAATGCACATAGAGAAATGGAAAAGAGATATGGGAAGAAAAATAGAGGAGGAGGAGAAGAAGAAGATGTTCACATTAATTCACGAAAATATCAGTATGAGAGAAGTGGAAATAAACTAAAAGTGTTTGAATAGATGGCACATTACCCCCTACCTGGAGCACAAGATGAATACAGAAATCTCACAGATGTGTTGGAGAGGTTGTGGAGAGGTGGGCACGTGGTATCATGTGTGGTGGGAGTGTTCAGAAATACAGGTGTTTTGGCGGAGGATAGTTTATTTGATAGGGAAAATCACAAAAATCAATATAGGATTAGATCCAGAAGTATGTCTCCTCCAAATCTCAGAACTCTCAGTGAAAACATATAAGAGTTCTGGGATATGGCATTACTTGACCGCAGCGAAGAGTCTGATACCCAGGTTCTGGAAGAAAAGAGAGGTGCCAACTGAGGAGGATTGGATGACTAGAGTAAATCAGATCTCTGGGACAGAAAGATTGTATTACACGCACGAGGACAAGCTGGAGTTATATAATAAAAAATGGAAAGGCTAGGAAGAATAAAGAGAAAAGGTGAAATATATGAAGAGATAATATTCCTGGAAGCTGGCTTAGAACTGAGATTTAGAAACAACAAAATAATATGGAGTTAACGAGAGTAAAAAGAATGTTGAGCGTGGGAGGGGTTGGAGGATACGGGGGGAGGAGGGGAGTGGGAGGGCAAGAAAAGAAAGTCATATACAGGGATAATTTATGTAAGATGAGAAAACATTTGGGATAATTATTTTAATAGAAATGTTGAAATGTTTTGTATATGAATTGGAAAATTTAATAAATATTTATAATAAAAAAAACAAAAAAAAACAAATGCAGATCCATGCACCCGCTCAACAAATTTTGACATGAGACCATCTCCGTTTATCCACTTCTATGGGTTGCCTGTGCACAGCTCTGTGTGGATGCACACACAGGAAAAAGTGGCTCAGCATGGTGAGTGGATCTCAGCGCCCATCTGAATAGGCACTAAAAAATGAGGTAGTGCCAGGTAAACAGATACATAACGTCTCAAAACTGTGAACCTAAAAAATGGTGAAAAACTACAGTAGAAAAATGTCAACAGGTGACGATATTAAAGCTCATTTGGCTGTTGTTCTCCTGTGGATCACAGGAGTGCAGTTTGTTCTGTACTCCTGTGACCCATCCTGTTTTTTTCAGCTGACAGCTCGCTAAAGTCTGCTGTCGGCTGACGTCATTCACCCGGTCCAGGCTTGGGAAAGCTCCTAAATTTAAAGTTGGGATTCACCCAGATCACGGAGCCAGCTGATCCCATCCCAATGAGTGCTGGAGGGGACAGAGCAGACAACGGTGACTGACAATCACCGCTCTCTGCGGGTACAGATGCAGCATTGATCCTAGGTAAGCATAAAAAAAAAAAAAAAACCCCTACCCCTCTTTTAACCAAAAATCACAGCTCAATAAATATTCTTCTTACTTTGGCAAGTGTGGTGATACTCAATAAGTGCCATACAATCGTTGATTCTGTACACACTCATTGCTTACATTTGTGTTTGCATGCGTGGGGGCGCAGGAGGATTTAAATTTTTTTTTCTTATATATTGAATTTTAATTTTTTACTGCATTGCTATCACAGGGGGGCTGGCAAGTCCTCTGTGAGATAGCATAGTGCAGGTGCCAGGAGACATCATGGATCTACAGGTGAAACTCGAAAAATTTGAATATTGTGCAAAAGTTAATTTATTTCAGTAATGCAACTTAAAAGGTGAAACTAATATATGAGATAGACTCATTACATGCAAAGCAAGATAGTTCAAGCCGTGATTTGTCATAATTGTGATGATTATGGCTTACAGCTCATGAAAACCCCAAATCCACAATCTCAGAAAATTAGAATATTGTGAAAAGGTGCAATATTCTCGGCTCAAAGTGTCCCACTCTAATCAGCTAATTAAGCCATAACACCTGCAAAGGGTTCCTGAGCCTTTAAATGGTCTCTCAGTCTGGTTCAGTAGGAATCACAATCATGGGAAAGAATGCTGATCTGACAGTTGTGCAGAAAACCATCATTGACACCCTCCATAAGGAGGGAAAGCCTCAAAAGGTAATTGCAAAAGAAGTTGGATGTTCCCAAAGTGCTGTATCAAAGCACATTAATAGAAAGTTATGTGGAAGTAAACAGTGTGGAAGAAAAAGGTGCACAAGCAGCAGGGATGACCGCAGCCTGGAGAGGATTGTCAGGAAAAGGCCATTCAAAAGTGTTGGGAACTTTCAAAAGGAGTGGACTGAGGCTGGAGTCAGTGCATCAAGAGCCACCACACACAGACGGATCCTGGACATGGGCTTCAAATGTTGTATTCCTCTTGTCAAGTCACTCCTGAACAACAAGCAACGTCAGAAGCGTCTTACCTGGGCTAAAGAATAACAGACCTGGTCTGTTGCTCAGTGCTCCAAAGTCCTCTTTTCTCATGAGAGCAACTGTTGCATCATTTTCTTTTGGAAACCAAGGACCCAGAGTATGGAGGAAGAATGGAGAGGCACACACTGCAAGATGCTTGAAGTCCAGTGTGAAGTTTCCACAGTCTGTGTTGATTTAGTTGAGCCATGTCATCTGCTGGTGTTGGTCCACTGTGCTGCATTAAGTCCAGGGTCAATGCAGCCATCTACCAGGAGATTTTGGAGCACTTCATGCTTCCTTCCACAGACGAGTTTTATGGGGATGCTGACTTCATTTTCCAGCAGGACTTGGCACCTGTCCACACTGCCAAAAGCACCAAAACCTGGTTCAATGACCGTGGGATTACTGTGCTTGATTGGCCAGCAAACTCTCCTGACCTGAACCCCATAGAGACTCTATGGGGCATTGCCAAGAGAAAGATGAGAGACATGAGACCGAACAATGCAGAAGAGCTGAAGGTCGCTATTGAAGCACCCTGGTCTTCCATAACACCTCAGCAGTGCCACAGGCTGATAGCTTCCATGCCACTCCGCATTGAGGCAGTAATTGCTGCAAAAAGGGCCCAAACCAAGTACTGAGTACATATGCATGCTTATACTTTCAGAGGTCTGATATTGTTCTATGTACAATCCTTGTTTTATTGATTGCATGTAATATTCTGTTTTTCTGAGATTGCGGATTTGGGGTTTTCATGAGCTGTAAGCCATAATCATCACAATTATGACAAATCACGGCTTGAACTATCTTGCTTTGCATGTAATGAGTCTATCTCATATATTAGTTTCACCTTTTAAGTTGCATTACTGAAATAAATGAACTTTTGCACGATATTCTAATTTTTCTATGTCACCCCTAAACCTTGTTTCCATGACCAGAGCCAACAGTTTCACAGCTCTGAACCCAGAAGTGCTCCTAGCATAGTGCTTCCACATTCATACATCCATACCCTGCCATGGAGGTCTTGAACACCCAGATAAGCCTGGGACCCATGATGGGGATATTTAGATCAGCCTTTTCCAACCATGGTGCCTTGGCAAAATACCTAAAAAGTGCCCAAAACTTTAATACAAGCCAGCAGGTGGATCAAGCCTGCCTTTTAGTTATAGAAAGCCATAGTTTTCATTGTGCGCCATTACAACCTTCTAGCCACTGGAGTCCTAACCACTAAAGACACCCTCAGTTGATATGAAGGTTGTTGGTCCCCAGGACATCGTCCTTGTTTGATCCTGCCCTCCCCTTCTCTGTCAGTAATGGGGTCAAATTAGCTGAGTGATAGAGAAAAACTGAGGGAGAAACACCAGAATACTATTCAGTATCAGTGGGCAAAAGTCTACTTGCTTTGGAAGAATAACTCCCCTCTAACATTGAGTGTCCTACATATGTGGGTGTTGCTGCATTAGGTAAAACTATTAGAATGGGGTGCCTTGAGACTGTCTATAATTTTAAAGGGTGCCTCAAGATTGTTCATAACTTTAACGGTGCCTTGACTGAAAAAAGGTTGAAAAACACTGATTTAGATCATTAGACTGGCTGTACAGAATACAACAATTTTAGCAGGTAAGAAATAGGTAATTTCAACTATGTATTAAGTAATTGGTCTGGAGTTTAGATCAAACCTCTAAATGTTGCTAGAAGAAATGGAGGCGGATGACCACACACCCAAAGATAAATGTCCTACTTCTTTACTGTAACAATTTAAAACCTCAAACAGCACAGACGCACAGAGAACAAGGTTGACGTGTTTCATGTCAGATGCCTTATCATGACTTTTATCTTCGGGTGTGCAGTCATCCTCCTCCATGCCTCCTAGTGATTGCGGTAGGAGCCAGATCTGCACGCTGTTCCCTTACAGAGCACTATATTGTTTGCCGACCTGGAGATGTACATCTATCTTTGCTCTAAAAGCTGATGCTAGCCTGATGTGGCAATTGAAACCTTAAAGGAGATGTGCAGGATATAAAAACAACCATAAATACTCACCTATGTGCTGCAGCTGTTACCCACCAGCGCTAAGACCAAGAACTGAGCAATCACACGACTGCTAAATGCATGTGCACCAACTCTGCTGCTGTTCTCTATCCCTGAGATCCACCACCATTTTATAAAGATGAGGAGCTGGGGAGCCATTCGCTTGACCTAACAAACGTTCTGTACTAGGATGACAACAATGGTCCTCCATAAAAAAAACAAAACAAAAAAACAGTACAATGAACAGTGTTGTCACCCTATGACGAGAAGTGTGTTAATGGTGGTGCAAATAAAGGGAAAAACCCTAAAAAGAAACTGAAGCACTTACCACTTCTAGAGACCACTGAACTGTAAAATATTACATTTGTTTCTGTAGTTTAGACACAAATGAGATGTCCAACAAGCTCATATAGGTGTAATGGTCTGTTACCGGCAAACTTTTATCCATATACTGTATCATTGAGTCGGATGGAGAAGAATTCAGGAACGAGTGTACAAGTGTATTATGCTCATTTTTGGTTTGTGTTTAGAGTCAGGTGCGCTGGTGGAAGTAATGAATTAAAGAAATATTCCACCTATATTTAATTCCTTCCTGCCAGCTGTATGCATATACGCGGCCTCTTGGCGGGTGGGCCTTAAAATAGTAAACTTTATTTTTCTTTTAACTAAAATAACAAACACGTCCACACTTACCTGCTCTGTGCAATGGTTTGTGCAGCCCTGATCCTCATCTTCTGTGGTCCCCCGCTGGTGCTCCTGGCACCTCCGCTTTGGCAGGAAAGCCGCTTTACATGGGGGTACACGTGTGGGCTCTCTCCCGAGCAAACTGTCTACGTCCATTGAGACAGAGCAGGTGGCTCAGCCTCACCCCCCACTCCTGTGTCACATCATTTGATTAACATCAGTGCATTGCTATCAATCTGACCATAAAGGAGGGAGACACTGCTCTCATGTGCATCGCTGGATCGGATCTGGCTCAGGTAGGAAAACGGGGGCTGGGGGGTACTGTAACACAGAAGGTTTTTCACCTTAATGCATAGAACGCATTAAAGTGAAAAACCTTAAAGGTTTAGATCCACTTTAATGCCGAGAGGCAGCATATATGTTTACCTAAAGATAAACAGCTGTGCCGAGTGCGTGCCCTGCACAGTTAGCGGCGGTTAACAGAAAGCTCCTGATTTCCACTTGTGCTTGGGAGCTTTCCAATCATGTGACAGCTGCGACAGCCAATCATTTTTTGCATTTGAGCCTGCAAAACATTGCAACCACAATCAGTTTACCAATGGTAGACACCCAGCCCTTTGATAAACACACACTGTATCCATCCATCAGACAAACCATTATGATGGCATCTGAAAGTCAGTGGGATTTACTAGGCAACTAGAATGTTGTCCTGAAGTTGACATGTTGAAATCAGAAAGAATGGGTATTGCAGTTTGCGGTGTATGGGGCTGTATAGACACAGTTCAGGTCAGGGTGCCCATGCTGACCCATGTCCACAGCAAAAAGTACCTACAATTGGGCACAAGGCAAGTTGGCAGAGGTAGTGTTTTGGGCAATGTTCTGTTGGGAAACCTTGGGTCTTGTCATTCATGTGGATGTTACTTTGACAAGTACAATCTTCCTAAACATTGTTGCTGACCAAGCACACCCCTTCATGGAAAGGGTATTCAGTGAAGGCAGAGGCCTCTTTCAGCAGGATAATGCATCTTGCCAAACTGCAAAAATGGTTCAAGAATGATTTGAGAAATGTAATGACTTTGCCTCCAAATTCTACAGATCTCAAATCAAGCATCTCTGGGATGTAATACTAAACACTAAGTCTCAGCATATCCGCTGGAACATAATATCAACAAATTGAGTATAAAAAGTCTGATATGTGATGAATAAACACAGTAAAAAGTTCCTGTGGATTGAACACGTGAAATATACACAAATAGCAGGAGCTTCAGATGTTCACTTGATCATAAATCCTGAAGAATCTAGTACAATAATGCGCTTACCACAGGAACATACAAACTGAGCGTTGTATGCATGTCATCAGGTATACCATCAGCGACTGGAAAGGCCTGGACAGCAATGCGGACAGTAACCGGTCATCCATGGTAGACACTCGGGGGGCCTCAGCAAACACTCGGGGGTCACATCTGGTTCACCGGTGGGTCCAACGACGTCCAGTCTCCTGGTGGTAACGAAAGCCGTGATTCGCTCAGCTCGGTGCGCAACAGCGGCGCCCCCTACGAGTGAATCATGGCTTTCGTTACCACCAGGAGACTGGACGTCGTTGGACCCACCAGTGAACCAGATGTGACCCCCGAGTGTTTGCTGAGGCCCCCCGAGTGTCTACCATGGATGACCGGTTACTGTCCGCATTGCTGTCCAGGCCTTTCCAGTCGCTGATGGTATACCTGATGACATGCATACAACGCTCAGTTTGTATGTTCCTGTGGTAAGCGCATTATTGTACTAGATTCTTCAGGATTTATGATCAAGTGAACATCTGAAGCTCCTGCTATTTGTGTATATTTCACATGTGTTCAATCCACAGGAACTTTTTACTGTGTTTATTCATCACATATCAGACTTTTTATACTCAATTTGTTGATATCATGTTCCAGCGGATATGCTGAGACTTAGTGTTTAGTATTACATCATTTATTTATGGCGCTGCATACTCTAATTATTTGTATTCTGATCTGAGGTGCTGAGGATTGCCTTATATGCTAGCTGCCGATATTTTGTGCTTTGCGCTCACTTGCCTTACCTTTATCTGTGGGATGTGCTGAAACAAGTCCAATCCATGGAGGCCCCACCTTGTGACTTACAGGACTTAAAGGATCTGCTATTGACAGCTTGGTGTCAGACACCATGTCATACCTTCAGAGGTCTAGTGGAGTCCATGCCTCGATGGATCAAGTCTGCTTTGGTGGCAAAAGAGATGACTTACTCACTATTGGGTGAGTGGTCATAAGTTATGGCTGATCAGTGTATTCAATAGACTGAATATATAAGTTGCATGTTGCTATGTCAATATAAAGAAAACATTTAAAATAAATCAACACGGGTAAAAGAAAATATAACCATATTTTTTATTTAAACATCAGTCAAGACATTCTGAAAAGAGCAATACATTTTATAGATAATTGACAGAGTGCAGGTTCTAGGAACTGAGAAACCAACAATTTGCTAAAAAGTTTAAACAGTTTCCTTGCAGGCTTCTATCCTACTACACGTGCAAAATTTCAGGAATAAAAGCAATTACAACAATTAAAGAGAAAAGAAAAAAAAAAAAATGTGCGTTGTATTGACAGCAATCTGTTGAAGAGGTAAAGGCAACAGTCTGGTCATTCTGGATTCAATAATGTTTTTGTCCTTTCACCATTAACTTATAGCAGACTTATATTGTATAAAAAAAAATATTTTATAAATAGCATTCAAATGTTCAGAAAAAAAGGCAGTTGTGAAGTATAAAAACAACAGCTGCCATTGCCACCCACTCCACGGAGAAGGCGTCCCAAAATAGAACAGATATCTGAGTTTTGGAGGAACACAAGTGTTCTCAGTCGCCAATTGCAGCTCTTCCACAAGTATTGTGCAGCCAGCCTAGGAGGTGGGAGCAGGAGCATGCTTTTCCTGATGGATTCTACATACATATAGCCACACACAATATATGCAGGGAGAAGAGTGAGACACTATCATAATGACTGTGGGCAAGCACCCACCCCAGTTGAAGTATTTGTTTTTGGAAGACTTACCCTTTAAGTCAGTTTTGTTCATTCCAATATCCTAACCATGCAGTACCTACTGTGGGTGAGAACTTTCTCTTGCACAGGTTACCAACCTGGTTCTAGAGACACAATGGTTACGGACATGCTTTCCAGTGTGTCTAATGCATGGTTTCCCACTGCATTGCTGTGGTTTCACCAGCAAACTGCTTACCTTACCACAGCCTCACAGGGACACCGGAGTGACACCGCAGTTGGTGGGTGTGGGAAGTGTTAAAGACTCTTCAGAGGGTATAGCTAATAAAGAGTGTGACGACCGTAGTCACTGCAGGCAGGACTGGTACAGTGCCTTGAAAAAGTATTCATACCCTTTGAAAATTAAATTTTCCACATTTTGTCATGTTACAACCAAAACAAATATATTGTATTGGGGTTTTATGTGATAGACCAGCACAACATGGCACATAATTGTGGAAGAAAAATGATACATGGTTTTCAAAATTTTTACAAATATCTGAAAAGTGGGGCATGCAATTGTATTCAGTCCCCTTTACTCCAATACCCCTAACTAAAATCTAGTGGAACCAATGCCTGTAGAAGTCCCTTAATTATTAAATAGAGTCCACCTGTGTGTAATGTAATCTCAGTATAAATACAGCTGTTCTGTGAAGACTTCAGAGGTTTGTTAGAGAACATTAGTGAACAAACAGCATCATGAAAGCCAAAGAACACAGCAGACAGGTCGGGGACAAAGTTGTGGAGAAGTTTAAAGCAGGGTTAGGTTATAAAAAAAAAAATCTCAAGCTTTTAACATCTCAGAGTTCAATCCATCATCGGAAAATGGAAAGAGTATGGCACAACTGCAAACCTACCAAGACATGGCCGTCCACCTAAACTGACAGGCCAGGCAAGGAGACCATTAATCAGAGAAGCAGCTAAGAGGCCCATGGTAACTCTGGAGGAGCTGCAGAAATCTACAGCTCAGGTGGGAGAATCTGTCCACAGGACAACTATTAGTAGTGCACTCCACAAATCTGGCCTTAATGGAAGAGTGGCAAGATGACAGCCATTGTTTAAAGAGCCATAAGAATTCCCGTTTGCAAGAAGCCATGTGGGGGACACAGCAAACATGTGGAAGAAGGTGCTCTGGTCAGATGAGACCAAAATTGAACTTTCTGGCTTAGAAGCAAAATGCTATGTGTGGCGAGAAACTAACACTGCACATCACCCTGGACACACAATCCCCACCGTGAAACATGGTGGTGGCAGTATCATGTTGCTGAGATGCTTTTCTTCAGCAGGGACAGGGAAGCTGCTATGAGTTGATGGGACGAAGGATGAAGCCAAATAAAGGGCAATTTTAAATCTTTTGCGGGCTCTAACAGATTTTCTTTTAAGACTGGGGCAGAGATCACCTTCCAGCAGGACAACGACCCGAAGCATCCAACCAAAGCTACAATGGAACGGTTTAGATCAAAGCATATTCATGTGTTAGAATGGCCCAAAGTTCAGACCTAAATCCAATTGGCTGAATACAAATGCACACCACATTTTTCATTTATTTGTAAAAAGTGTTGAAAACTATTTATCATTTCCCTTCCACTTCACAATTATGTTCCACTTGTTGGTCTATCACATAAAATCCCAATAAAATACATTTACATTTTTGGTTGTAACATGACAAAATGTGGAAAATTTCAAGGGGTATGAATACTTTTTCAAGGCACTGTAAGCCTCATCAATCATTTAAAGTGGAACTTTAGGCTCCACAATGAAAATGGGCAACAGGCAGGATTTTAATGCAGATGATGCCTGTTTTGTCTCTTCTGCATTAAAGCTACTTACCTGCCTGTCCACCCTTGTACAATAAGCTGTGCAAGTGCAGATCACTGCACAAATTTGTCGATGCCGAATCTAACGAACTTCTGCGCATGCATGGGAATATTATCTACACTCAGCCAATGACAGCAGCCGGCGATTGCGACGCAGAAGCTGGTGACCAGAAGGGGTCAGTGATGGCAGCAAGTTCCGGGGACGGTGTATCACTGGATTCTAGGCGAGTACAGTCCCACTTTAAGGATTTTGAATATAAGAATTACAACAACAAAGAAAAAAGAATTGCAGTTTTCAGGAAGCATCGCTTACATCCAAATTCTCTCCACCTGCTGTTATTACCAGCTATCAAAGTGACAACCCATAAATACACAGGGAGGAGCAGCTATCAAAATGCAGCTGCACCTATGTAAAATGACACTTGCAGATAGTCTGCAAGAGTCTTTAGGGGAGATTTACTAAAACTGGTGCACACAGAATTTGGTCTAGCTGTACATAAAAACGAATCAGCTTCTCGTTTTTTTTGTCAAAGCTTAATTGAGTTGAGGCTAGGAGCCGATGGGCTATCATGCACAGCTGCACTAGATTCTGTGTGCACCAGGTGTACTGCTCACAGGAACCAACCACATTCTCCTTTTCAGTGTTTCTAGAAAAGAAATTAAAATTGGACTTTTCAAGCACCCCTTCCCCATGGTAAGGCTCTAATGCTTATTTAGTCTAGAGGTGAATTCTTACCTTATTCTTTGCTCCCTTGGCAGCCATTGTTCTCCACTCCTGCCCTAGAATGTGGGCTGGTCCTCAAGTGTCCCCACATATAATGCAGCACAGCTGGTGTTGCACTGTATATGATGACATCAGCAAGGGGACGGCCACGAGTGGCTTCATGAGAGCAGACATCTGGTGGAGAAGAAACATGTGGGAGCAGCGAGAAGTAACGCAAGTTAAAGCAGAGTTCCATCCAAAAGTGGAAGCTCAGCTTGTTTGCCTCCTCCCCCGCCACTGCCATATTTGGCACTTTTTGGGGGGGGAGAAGACACTTGGTTTTGACAGGTACCCACTCCCACATCCGTCTCAGTTTGCAGCGGCGAAGTAAGCCAGAGGTTCGGCCCCCCTCCTTCCTCCCGCAGTCTTCTGGGACACTTCACAGGTCCCAGAAGACTGCCAGACCAATCGGGATGCGCAGCACGACTCACGCATGCGCAGTGGGCACCCAGCTGTGAAGCCACAAGCTGTCACAGCCTGGTGCCCACAGCTGAGATGCCGGCGCCAGGGAGAGAAGGGACAGCGCAGGCAAACACATTGCTGGACTCTGGGACAGGCAAGTGTGTGTTTATTAAAAGTCAGCAGCTACAGTTTTTGTAGCTGCTGACTTTTAAGAAAACACAAAAATGACTAGAAATCCGCTTTAATCTGTCTGTTACCTTCCTAGACTAACCTAGCATTACAGCTCTCTTCAATGGGAAGTGAGGTACTACCTAAAGGAGATTTTTTTTTTTTTTTAACCAACTGGAGTTCAGCTTTAAACACAACTCTTTTGTACGGGATTCCTTTCTCTGTCTCCCATGCAATCAGGAAATTAGGATTGGCTGCTGACAGAATATTGTAATGTTTTATATTTTGTAGACTGATAAATAGGAAACACAGCATAAGAGTATTTCATATTTAAGAGCTGCAGCCAATCAGGTGAAGCTATAAGGTCTTGTGACAGCAAGTTTTCTGCAGTTTTTTTTTTCTTCAGTGCTGTAAAGACAATAATTTGAATCCTGGTGGTTTAGCTCAGTTTAAAGACACACAGTCTTTAGGGAGGGATACAACCTCTTCCTCAGGTTCATAAAGCTTTGCATGGAGTATCAATTAGAGAGAGGGAGTCTGTAAGTAAGCAGCTATCACTACTACTAGGCTCCTATTGCTAACCCCTGAATGTTGTCTGAACAATGTCACAAAAGCAACCTGCATGAAATGTCTGTCAAATGAAGATTTTAAACATTCTGATGAAAGTCATACAAAAAAACGTTTATAAACATTCTTACATTAAATTTGACCAAAAACAATTCTGATTTTCCATCAAGGAATTAGCCAGATTAACTGTAGGATTCTATGACTGATTTACCGGACAGAAAGTTAAAAAGCAGTAGACTACACAGATCAGTTAAACGGTTCATGTAAAAAGTTTTAATAACAGTTCTGGACAATGTGTAAAAGTTCGGGAGATTCTCAAAAAAATTACTATCCTTAATCCCCCCCCCCCAAAAAAAATAAAAATTCTGCGACATCACAAGAATAGCTGCTTAGCATGTTAGAGTTTGATTTCTAGACACAGCAACAGAAAAGCTAAAGATCCAAAATTAGATAACAACCAATTGTGACAAGGGCATTTTAGAGCTTGAACAGAACAAAGACAGTCTGCTGCTAGTATGGTCTTCAAAATAGACAATGCTGCCAAAAATGTGGACACCTGACCATCACACATTATATAAACTCGTCTCCAAATGAGAAAGTTAAAATGTTTCTGTTGAAGGGGACAAAGAATTGTACACTCACAACCTTGTGCTAACAGTTTGGGGAAGGCCCTTTTCTGCTTCACCATGACTGTGCCCCTGTACACAAAGCAAGCTCCATAAAGACATGAGATTGGGGTTAATAGAAATGCCAATTTTCAGCATGGCCTGCTGATCCAAAATCCAGCAGCTGATCCAACAAATGCTCTTTTGGCAGAATAGGCTCAAATTCACATAGACAACACTCCAAAATCTTTTGAAGAACCTATCCATAAGAGTGAAGGCTGAAAGCACTTTTGGCTCCACTTCTGTGGGTCACAGGAGCGCACTTAGTCATGCACTCCTATGACCCAGATTCAGTCAACAGTGGGCTAAAGTCTGTTGTTGGATGACGTCACTCAACCAGTCCAGACTCTGACTTTAATGTCAGAATCGGCCCAAATCCATAACCAGCAGTTGACTCAGAATCACAGCATGCTGCTGAGATCCTGGTCCAGCCATTGCAGTCTCCCTGCACAAACAGATGCTCCAGTAAGCACTGAAGAGACAGAGTACAGAGAAGTCATTGACAGCCACCGCTCTCTGCTCCGAGGGGACCGAGAACTGAGCGATCAGCGGTCTTTGATCGCTCAGTTTTCAAGCTTGGAGGCAGCGGGGGGACCGATGTTGCAGACAACTAGGCAAGTATGTACATTTATTATTTTGAAAACCCACAATTGTCTTAATACCTGTGTAGTTTAAGAATGGTATAATCAAGAAGCTCACATAGGTGAGATGGCCAAGTATCCACAAAGTTTTAGCCATATAGTTTACATAGATATTGATTTTTGGTGTGTCAGCTTGGCCTTAGTTAGGATGTGCATGATTGCTAACATCTCTAAACTACAAGTGCTGGAGGTTGAGATTTAACAGAAGGACATCTGTAATTCATATGCAAACATCACATAGACATCTGCTATTGGATACAAATGCTGATGACCTTTGATTAACATTCTCCTGCACAATAAGGATAATATAGTCTAAAACATTATTTTCCAGCACACATGACTTCCGGTCCAGTAATTCAACAGTAGAAAACTGTCAATTTGTTGTCTAATCTAGCAGCTCACATAAAAGAAGCAGCTATGCAGCAAAGTTCCATAAGATGGCAAATATTTCAACTTCTGTACAGGCACAGGAACATTTCAATACAACATCATTTAACTCGTTTAAGAGGTACAGTGGCCCTTGAAAGAGGAGAAACATTGCAGCTCTCCCCATGGCAACAAATCAATTTACAGATTATATTTAATAATTTTCACAAAAAATCCAGGAGGTAGCACCGATTGGTCAGGACAGACCTCAGCTCCACTTTTTGCTACAATGAGAACTGCAGAGTTACTGAATTTATTCTGTTATACCTTTAAATATAATTTGTTAGTAAACAGGCAACCATCAAAAACATAATTCCGGCTGACAGACATGGCAAACTAAAGGATATTTACAAAATATTTAAATATACAATATAGCATGAGACAATGTGAAAATACAAATTTAACACATCCTCTAAGGCTTTGAATAACAAATTTACACCAATGTTTAACAACTTGTTTTTTTTTTTCGTTTATATATTGCATTGAGACAGTTGAAACATTGACCCCATCCAGGACAGGTGCATTAATGTTAAGGAATGATTTCCTAGGACTGGTGACACTGGCGTAGCATGAGGCACTTTGTGCCATTAGATATCACATATTCCAAGTACACATAATGGATGCCTCCTCAGCATATGTGTGGCAGATTTTTAGTTTCAATGGAAATGCTTTATTCGTTTCTGGACCTTAGCTTTCCCTCTGTGCAGTTTAAAGTGGCACTAAAGGCATTAAGCTTTTTACCACCTTAATGCATCAAGGTAAAAACCTTCTGCACGCAGCTCCTCCCTAGCCACCCCTTATACTTGCCTGAACCTGATCTCCATTCAGCACTGTGCATGGGAGCAGGGGCGCTCTCTCTTTGGCTCCTCACTGGCTCAGAGGAGGATACAAGGGGTGGGGCCGAGTTGTGTGCTGTGCATTAATGAACACACAGACGGCTCGGGAGCGATCCTACAGAGGTGATCCCATAGCAAACGACTTGCTGTGGGAGGGGGGCCTCAAAAGCACCAGCGAGGGACTCCAGAAAAGGAGGATCAAGGCTACTCTGTGCAAAACCATTACAGAAGAGGCAAGTATAACGTTATTAAAAAAAAAATAATAAAATATATATATATCTCCTTTTAAAGACACTTTAAAGTTAGTTCTCACTAACTGTTGTATTATAGAATGTTATTATACTGGACAAGTAGGAGCTGCACGACCAGATTTCACCAACAGGTGGCCCTGCACAGAAAGGTAGCATTGCAGCTCTTGAACCCGTTAAGTCCCAAAACCAAGGAAAGTGAGCCCCCCCATTACTAAATGGAGGTAAGCAACAAATGATGGATTTCCACCTTCTTACACTGAAGCTTCTTTAAAAAAGGGAAGTAAAAGGGTGACCAAGTTTTAACAAAAAGGAAAAAAAAATCTGAAATATTTAATTAAACCTAGGCTAATTTTTCATTTTTGGTGAATGAGGACATGGTTCAGTCTGGATCTTCATATTTGTTTGGTTATATGACACCAATCCAGATGACGGTGACAGACCGAACTTGGGTTTTCAGCCAAGTGACATATCATTGGCCACAACTCTCCATATATTCCAATAGATGATCCACTAGTGGGCACATTTCTTTTCTTACTAGTAGATTCTCCATCAGAATGTAGGGTAAATTCAGCCCATTTCCATGATACCAATATTTTTACTGTCCCCGGTTCCATGAACACTACGCAAGTAACTGTTTTCTTTAATAAACTCCACATACCTTAATTTGCCTTAAAAATCTGCAGTCACGTGCCAGTTAAGGCTCCATAGGAGACCAGCATTGTACACATGCAATAAAGCTAGAAATGTGCTTCTTTGCTATAGGACTACATATCCCATGAGGTAATGCACATTGCTAACCGGCTGGACAAAGGTGTTGGCGTTTGTCATGGGGGGGGGGGGGTTGTGAAGTTCAGGATTCTGCAATTTATAACTTACCCATAGGGTAGGTTCATGACAGTCAGGCTGAGGAGTGAATGACTAAGTGATGCAGGGTGTCATCTTGCCAAGTAATGGGCCCAGCACATATTCCATGGCAAGTTCTGAGGCCCCAAAGAGAGGCCATAGGGATATCATGCATACTGAGCATTTACAACCAGGTACATTAATTTTTTCTGAGGATGGATTTGGGCTTTAAAATGCTTATTAAGCCATTGTGGAGATGCGGGGAGGTTTCCCCTTTTGGGACCCAGGCAGAAGATCCACCATTGGACTAAGCTTTGCCCCTCTCCAACCAAAGCCCTATCTGGGAGTAGGTGGCCAAAGATCACATTGACTTGATGAAGATCACAGATGAACGGAATGCTTTTGTATTGCCGACAAAACTGATAAAAAGGAGGTGTAACTAGACATGCACAGAGAAATAAGAATAACAAAGCCTTATTTTGAACAAAATTTTCAGTCAGCAAAATATGATACTTGGAAAAAAAACACTTGAATTCCCACTACTAGCCCACATTTAATTCTGGTCCCACGTCATGGGTCTTGGGCTTCTTCAGAGTCCTTGTTTTGGGGTGGAGGGGCAACTTTCTGAGGTAACTCTAGTCGGGCCCAGGTCATTGGCTCGGCCTTTTTCAAGAAAACTTCCACCTTTGTTGCTGTTAAGCTCACATAACTTTTTTGGACATCAATGACCTGATAATATAAGGATTAAAGTGAACAAAAAAAAAAAAAAAAAAAAACTTTCCATAAAAAGTTGCACATAATTTGTAAAGGTGAAATGACAGCTGAATAGCACCAGGTGGTTGTGAATATACTTAACGGTCAACTTTAGCCAAAACGTTTTATTGTGTCTTTGAAAGAACAAATGAGCCCCTGCGTCGTATTGTCATGGGTTACAACTGACAACTTTTATATCTGTCTGCACCATCCGGTTGGAGTTACAACTAATCCCCCCATTTATTGTATGGGTGTCACAGGGACATAAAGTAAGCTGATAGAACTGTAACTCTTCTTCCCTCTACCGTGACGTAACGTGTAGGGCGTGAGCGGAGGCAGACGCAGATCGGAAGCGGCATAATAGGAAGCCCAGCATCTGGTTTCTTTCATGGTTTTTATGCAATTTCTCGTTATATTCTTTATGTGAGTGCAAATGATAAAAATTGGCTATTTTATATAAATACTACACTATGGGAGCCCACTGTCTTTGCTTTATCCAATGTGAGCAAGGTATAATGGCAGCATAAGTGCTGAGGAATCTTAAAGGGGCTGCACACTGTAATCCTTGGAGATACTGTGAAGAGCATCTAGAGTCCTTAGTGGACAGGAGGCTGAAGTGGTCCTTTCTTAAGAAGCTAAGAATCCATAGTGTCTGATTGATACATGTCTATTTTATTAATAATCAATGGAATACTGAGGTAATATTATGAAGCAGAGATTATTGAAGAGACTTATCTGGAGGATTGTTGCACATTTATGAACGGATTTCACATTATTTACACAGCATTTTATTTATTTTAGGATTCTATATTTTTTTATCATGTGGTTCTATATATCAGTATTTATATGTGGTGTTATATACTGGTTTATGCATGTACACACAGTAATGAAGTTTCCAGCATGGTTTGATTTGTACCAGCAGCGCTACACTAGTACAAATTTTAGCATCTATTTAATTTGTGGGAACACAAATTTGTGTTAGCAGCAGCTGGTTATATATGTTTTAAAAGGATAAGTTCACCTTTTGCAGGTAATATTTTTGGATGCAGGAGCATGTAAACCATGGCACCAGCGATCAGCAGATCGCAGGTGACATGCAGGTCTCCTGCAGATTGTCAGTATATCTGCTTGCCTGTATGAGATGTATGGGCAAGCAGATATACTGACAGGAAGATTCAATGAACTACCACGGCGCTTCACAGCATGGCCGCTGTGTTTTTAAAAAGTGACCACTGGTATGGGGAACTTCTCCCCATACTTCTGCCGTTTTAATTGGCTGGGCTGAGGCAACATCCCTTCCATGCATACGCGTGAGTGCAGTCATCTGGTCTAATCCAAAATTAGGCACTGAGGTGCGCATGCGCAGCTCAGTGTACAGCAATGGACAGGCAGTTAAGAATCTTTAATGCAGACAAGAAACCGTATGTCCTACATTAAAAATTCTGGCTGTCCAACTTTTTTACATTTTTTTTTCCCCCACTTAAAAATTTTATTGATTTCAACAAAAAGGTGATCCAGAGTAATAAAAGCATTTAGAACTGCTGTAATTATATTTCTGAGCAGATGGCATTCAGGTAACACACTATAGGTCATATATACAGGATGCACACCAGTGAGAGATGGCATGCATCCTGACCAGGGTGTCAACCAAAGATAGAAAGAAAAAAAAAAAAAAAAAAAAAGAGACCTACATAAGGTACGTTGAAGCAATTCAAGCCAAGTATTGTCATAATATAATCACAGATGGGGGTGCTCAGATGGGTGATGAGGGTCACTGGAGAGATCATTTAGCCAGGGTGACCAATCTGCTAGAAATTTGGAGATTTTTAAATGAGCTTTAGCAAACATATATTCCATATTTAGATTCTGCTTAAGTTTTTTTATTTATTTAAAGTTCTACTTTAATGAGATGACATAATTTGCTGCTGATTGTGTACAATTCAGTCAGATGTTGATGGTGGTGACCTTGCTGCGTTATACTAAATCGGCTAGAAAAAGCTAAAAAGGAGCACAACAAAGCTAAGGAACAATACTTACTCCCCATAACTGTAGATGCTGCTGGAATTCTTTCTCACCATCAAACACTATGTGAATGTTGACCTGGAAGAAAATAAAGGCACATGCTAGCAAAATGTCATAGTAATGGTTAATGTGCTGGCCCAAACAATAGTTTATCTTATCTAATGTGACTTAATCAAATGTAGTGAGATGTTCTTTCATTTTACAACGTAAGGCGAGAGAACAGACCAATTCAAGCAAACATTAACCCTTTCTAGACCAGGGTCCGTTATTGCCTTGATGACCTGGCTAATTAAGTAGTGTCATCATGAGTTGGTTACTGACGATAACTAATATTGCATTTGCATAGGTAACAATTTGTCAGAAATTTTTAAAATTGATTCCAGGTATGGATACTGTTACATAGTTAGAGTACATTGGTCCAGCCTGGACCAATGCATATATCATACCTGTGGTATACCTCTAGAACAGCCTCCCTCAACCTTTACAACACAGAGGAACCTTTGAATTAAAGGATAAGTTCACCTTTTGTAACATGGTACACCCGTATACACGGTGTAAAATCTAACATGTTAGCCCATATGTTTCCAGCGAGGCCTCCATAAAGATGCAATCCTGGCTAAAGCTAGAACAATGCCAAACTTGTCTGCGGACAATGTGCGAATTCCCGTTTCCTGTCTTTTCTGCTGAGGTCCAGCGACAACAGGCAAAATTCCTGGACATTACGAAGAGGCTGTGCATCCTCAGTGTCCAATACTTCATGCTGTAACCTGCTAAATTGAAGGTCATCGCCAATGGCACTACCCAGTTTTTTGATAATCCTTCTGTGGTTGTAAACTGGCTGGACAGAGGAGCGTAACCTAGCACGCCGATCTCCACCATGGTTAGCTGGGTGCTTTCTATATACCTAGTGCATTGTTTTTCATTTTTTGAATGATGGATTTTGTTAGGCTGCTACAAATGATATGCCCTGCCATCTGTTTAGCACTAACATTTTTCACTGTTTTTTTTTTATGAGTGATGACTTGCTAGTACACACCTGTTTATGTACCTTCAGGTTAGTGTTTCCCCCACTTCATAGTGCTTTGTGGACCCCACAGATTTGTATTGATGTGGTACCTAGTCCTAGTTTGGTTGGTCCAGTTTTGTTTTTTATAGTTGCTGCACTTGTTTTTTATTTAGGGTGCTCATTTTATAGCCCTCAAATGTTATGCCACTGAATTTCCCCCGGTCTTCATTTTGGCTACTGGAGTATTATAGCAAATGAAAAAAATAGTAAGTGGAGATCCTCCTGCGCTGCCAAGAGTGAAGGAATAATGATATAAGTAGCCAACACCCTATCCTATACCTAAACCAGGACAATGCAATATAAAAAACAAAATGCTGGACAAAATGTAAATATGTAAAAATATCCATATCTGGAATTCCTCCTTAAAGTGTTACTAAACCCAGGACCCTACATTCAGTATCTGGTCTCCCACAGTACACACAACATGGAAGTGCAATTATGTTAGTAAATATAGACTGCTAAATAACTTTTCTCATCAGCAGTTAGAGCAGTCCTGTGACTTTTAGAAGTGTCCAGCAGAGCACTGGTTAAAGCTTGTAGAAGGGTTTTCTTTCTGCTCTAGGAGGATGCAAAACCCCTGGCCTGCCTTGACAGTACTGATAGGCCCTATACTGATCACATGCACGCTAGCAAGGGAGAAAAAAAAAAAAAAAAAAACCTCTCTAGCAATACACACCAAACTGAGCTTGTGCAGCGTTGCCACACGAGATGTCTTTTCAGTAGATAAGAGGGAGACACTGGAAGAGGGGGAGGATCAGAGAAGTCAGGATCAAACAGCATTTTTAAACAATGCAGAGGCTTAACCCCTTAGGTTCAACAGTGAGTGTACAAGCATGCTTTACTGCATATACAGACTGATCTTACTGTTGTGGGTTTAGTAACACTTTAAGGACACAAGGGTTTTTTTTACATATACAATTTTTAATACTATATTTAAATGTGTCACAGGACTGCCTAGAGGCACAGTACCATCTGCATACTAGAGGATTATTTTGTGAACAAACCTTCCATCAAGATCATAGCTGACATAGCTATCACATTAAAGGAAACTACTTGTGATCACATGAGGGGACAGGAGCTGTCAGGGACAAGTATCAAATGAATAATGCAAGAATACTATATACACGTTGACCACACCAAGGAAACAAAGGCAGTAAGCATGTGCCAAAATGATAAACACTTAACTTTTGCAAATCCAAGAAATAAGGGGTTTATTCCTCATTTTAGGAGAATTGCCAGGGCTATGCAAATCATTTTTGCTCCTGACTCAACTGTGTTCAGAAATACTGGATTACAGCACATATACATTCCAAAGTTATAGAGCCATCTATTTCAAACCACAACTTGAAAGCCTTGGCATAGGTCAACTGCATCTTTCACATGTTCAGTAATAGGATTAAATGACTTTTAATCACATACTTGGAAAATCTCTTCAATGAACGCCACACACCTTTTCTGTACAACATGTAATTATTGTTCACATAGCTACTGAGGGGTTACAGCCAACCACAGTGAGATAACCATTGCTGAAACCTACCACAGTGCTATTGGCCTCTACATAGCTGAGCTCAGGAACAGAATTCTTTGCATAGATTGAGATGGTGACACCTCCACCTGTCTGATGCCAGTCATGCCGACATGGGACAACCTTTTTACCCTGAAAAAATAAACAAACATGTTAGATTTTTTTACGTCACATATTAGTCACTGTCGGAATGGTTTTTGAAGTTGAAAATCATTTTAGTTCTGAAAACTAAATGTCAAATAAAAATCAAGCGCTGTGTAAGTGAATAAGAAAGGACTAGCTGCTAGCATAAAAAGGTAACCTCTAAAACCTCAAAAATAAGCCATAAAACAAATGCAGCGCTAATAAGTATAAAACACATTCATGTGAATAAATAGGACAATACAAATAAATAAAATAGGCAAGTAAAAATGAATGATTGAAAGTCAAGCCTCATGAAGTGCAAGGCGGCGTGAGTAATGTGAAAAAGTCAATAAAGTTAATAGTAAGATAATCGTGACTCCTGTGATGGTGGAAATAGGTGTAGATTGCACTAATCAGATAGCAGAAGTGCTTGCGCATGGAGTAAATAAGACCCACTCCTGGTACTCTGGATCTGGAACACTTGTAGTGGTGGTGGTCATCTGTATAACAGCCACATGGTGTCGTGCATCATGAATCCAGGGACAACTTCAAGCAGTACCAATATCAGCCACCAGGAGGATCATCCAAGATACCAGACATCAATAAGGCAGGAGTCAGGAACCACCTTCTGAAAAGGGGGGCTCCAATGCAGAAGAAGGGGAGCCCCAGACAAAGCCTCTGACAGTGTAGTATATATTTTAATGGTAGAAATGCACATAACATAAAAACACACTTACAATGAGATTCCAAAAATGGCCGCCGGCCGTCTGTTACAGGCCATGTGGTCTGGTATAGCAGATAAAGGGCACCTCCCTGACGTGTTTCGTGTACAAGACACATTATCAAAGGGCAGGGCAGGGCAGAAGGTGCTTCCTGACTCCTGCCTTATTGATGTCTTGTATCTTGGATGATCCTCCTGGTGGCTGATATTGGTACTGCTTGACATTGTCCCTGGATTCATGATGCACGACACCATGTGGCTGTTATACAGATGACCACCACCACTACAAGTGTTCCAGATCCAGAGAACCAGGAGTGGGTCTTATTTACTCCATGTGCAAGCACTTTTGCTATCTGATTAGTGCAATCTACACCTACTTCTACCATCACAGGAGTCACGATTATCTTACTATTAACTTTATTGACTTTTTCACATTACTCACGCCTTCTTGCACTTCATGAGGCTTGACTTTCAATCATTCATTTTTACCTGCCTATTTTATTTATTTTTATTGTCCTATTTATTCACATGAATGTGTTTTATACTTATTAGCGCTGCATTTATTGTTTTATGGCTTATTAGTTCTGAAAACTACTTACAACCCCCAAATAGGATATATTTTCTGAAATCAGACACCCTGGAGAATAAAATAGTGGTGCTTCCAATAATTTATGTTACATGATATTAGTGTAACGGTTTATGAAACTCAAAATTTCAGTAAAAAAGTTATTTAGGACACACAAACATCAAGGTTTAAAATTATATGCACCTGTGAAACAGCAACAAACTTGGGCACCCTATATTTTCCATAAACAACTGTTTAAACATGCCTACAGGTCATCAGCTTAGAGTTAGCTATGAACAATGAGCCAAGCATTACTGTTCTCACCCCAGCATGCATGGCAATATGCAACATGTATCGTGGTTAACATTTGTGTGATGCATGTATGTGGGAGGTGGTATCAAAAAAAAATTTCGGGGAGGGGGTTAAGTGCTTGGGTGCACCTTTAATTTTTAATGTTTTCTACTAATATATTTATCACATGACAGGTTTTCTTTAATGAGACTTCACACCTGGGGAAGGTAGGGGGACCTTACACTTACAGATGGGTGTGGAAGTGAACCGGGAGATGCACAGCTGCCAGATTGTGTAAATTTGACAAGCTGATTGTCAAATGGAAGTACAGTTCCAGTGGCTGCAGTTGCCATCTGTGCATGTAAACCCCCCCCCCGCCACTGGTCTATGACGTTCATGGTAAAAGGGTTAAAATGTATCTAAACCACCAAACAAAAAATATAATAAATTGCATATTACCAGTCCTTAGATGTGGTGGTTGCATGAATTCTCACTTTTCAAGCAAACATTTTTAGCAAGTACAGAAAAAACCTGTTGATCTTGCCAGAAATGCAAGAGCTTTGTCACTTGCTGTGAGCTGAAAAGAAAGCAAAAACTATGTAAAATTCTAGTCCCATCAATCCACCATCTAGTAGAGTTGAAAAATGGCAGACATGTTTGTCCAAGTCCAAGCCGTGGGCTAACCATAGCTCCCTCCATAGACAGCCTGGAGAAGTGAGTGTAGACATAAAAGGCACAAGTGTGTGATATGCAGCTTCAACATCTGAAGATACAGGAAAAAGCCTGGAAAAAAAGAAACTAATACAGCCACCACATCGAAGGACATTAAAATTGATTTGAAATTTAGGTATGCTTCTATGGATAATGACTAAAAAGTTAGTTACCAAAGAAATGTTCCAATAAATACAAACACTTCTATTATACCAACATCATTGCACCAATGTAATAAAGAAAGGAAATACACTCACTGGATGCTATTATTAAAAAAACTCAAAATAATAATAAAAATGTGAAAAATATACAAATCACAAATAATATTATTATATTATTATTATTATTTATTATTTATTTGTGATTTGTATATTTTTCACATTTTTATTATTATTTCTATGGATAATGACTTTCAAGCTCTCCAGTCTCTGGCATGCAGACACAAAGTCTTGTATACAACTCATGGCTTTGCAAGAAATATAGGAATAGGATTTAAAAAGGATGTGTAGCTTAAAATAAAAGTGACAGCCTTTATTTATTATTTTTTTAATCCCTACACCCCCATACACAAAGTCATTCCAATTAGGTAAAGTCCTTACACTTCCTGGTAGTGTTAAAGCTTGCCCAAGCCACCTGTCTCCCACATATTACAATTAGTCCAACACAGTGATATGTTGGAATGCATTAGGAGTCAGGATGGACATGTAAGCTTTGAAACCACCTGTCAAAAATGCTTAGCATTCCAGCCAAGTTGGAGCAGCAATTTTTCTTTTTAAATTTAAAGCTGAACTCTGGGCACAAATACATTACTCAATAGCCACAAACGATGAGACTCCACTTTGTGCGCACCACATTCCTTCGCAAACCCAGTCATTAGCTTGTAAACGTCGCAGTGAAATCACTATGCTGATCATAGTCTGTGCAATAAGCCAGTGTTTTTCAACCTTTTTTGTGCAAAGGCACACTTTTTTCATGAAAAAAATCACGAGGCACACCACCATTAGAAAATGTTAAAAAAATTTACCTCTGTGCCTATATTGACTATATATAAAGTAATTCTCTTGAATAGGAATCAAACACAAAGAAATTATTTTATAATTACTTTATTATGAAATAATAAAGTATTTTATAATTGGACCCGGGGGCCGGACCAAGAGTAGATGAATGATGTGTATGTGTCATCCATAGTAAGTATAGTAATATTCCCCCATAGTAAGCATAGTAATTAATCCCCCATATAGTAATTCATCCCCCATAGTAATTAATCCCCCATATAGTAATTCATCCCCCATAGTAATTCATCCTCCATATAGTAATTCATCCCCCATAGTAATTCATCCCCCATAGTAATTAATCCCCCATATAGTAATTCATCCCCCATAGTAATTCATCCCCCATAGTAATTAATCCCCCATATAGTAATTCATCCCCCATAGTAATTAATCCCCCATATAGTAATTCATCCCCCATATAGTAATTCATCCCCCATAGTAATTCATCCCCCATATAGTAATTCATCCCCCATAGTGTAATTCATCCCCCATAGTGTAATTCATCCCCCATAGTAATTCATCCCCCATATAGTAATTCATCCCCCATATAGTAATTCATCCCCCATATAGTAATTCATCCTCCATATAGTAATTCATCCCCCATAGTAATTCATCCCCCATATAGTAATTCATCCCCCATAGCAATTCATCCCCCGTATAGTATTTCATCCCTCGTATAGTATTTCATCCCCCGTATAGTATTTCATCCCCCGTATAGTATTTCATCCCCCATATAGTATTTCATCCCCCATATAGTATTTCATCCCTCATATAGTATTTCATCCCCCATATAGTAATTCATCCCTCATATAGTATTTCATCCCTCATATAGTATTTCATCCCCCCATATAGTATTTCATCCCTCATATAGTATTTCATCCCCCCATATAGTATTTCATCCCTCATATAGTATTTCATCCCTCATATAGTAATTCATCCCTCATATAGTATTTCATCCCCCCATATAGTAATTCATCCCTCATATAGTATTTCATCCCCCCATATAGTATTTCATCCCCCCATATAGTATTTCATCCCTCATATAGTAATTCATCCCTCATATAGTATTTCATCCCCCCATATAGTATTTCATCCCCCCATATAGTATTTCATCCCCCCATATAGTATTTCATCCCTCATATAGTAATTCATCCCTCATATAGTATTTCATCCCTCATATAGTATTTCATCCCTCATATAGTATTTCATCCCCCATATAGTATTTCATCCCCCCATATAGTATTTCATCCCCTCATATAGTATTTCATCCCTCATATAGTATTTCATCCCCCCATATAGTATTTCATCCCTCATACAGTAATTCATCCCTCATATAGTAATTCATCCCCCATATAGTATTTCATCCCTCATATAGTATTTCATCCCCCCATATAGTATTTCATCCCTCATATAGTAATTCATCCCCCCATATAGTATTTCATCCCCCCATATAGTATTTCATCCCCCCATATAGTATTTCATCCCTCATATAGTAATTCATCCCTGATATAGTAATTCATCCCCCATATAGTATTTCATCCCCCCATATAGTATTTCATCCCTCATAAAGTAATTCATCCCTCATATAGTATTTCATCCCCCACAGTACTATTCCCCCCCCCCCTTCTAGTAAGCCAAGTCCCCCGTGTCAATTCACTTACCTTTTGCGTTCCTCTCGCTGTCTTCCCGCGCCGTTCGGGTCTTCAGGGCGGACTGTGAGAGGAGCCTAGCTCCCCTCCCCTCACGTTCGGCACGCTGCCCCGCCTACACACATCCTGACAGCCACATCCGCAAGCCGGATTAAAAGGTCCGCGCGGACTTTTGGGGCTGCCAACCGAGAGGAGGCAGGGGAGCGGCCGACCGAGAGGAGGGAGGGGAGCAGGCGCCCGGCACACAGAAGAGCCGCATTAGACTGGGTAAAGAGCCGCATGTGGCTCGCGAGCCGCGGCTTGCCGACCACTGAATCATTAGATTCTAATGATTGGTCTATTTGTGAGCCGAAGCCACATGTTACAGATGAAATTGGAATTTTTCCCACGGCACACCAGACAATATCTCACGGCACACTAGTGTGCCGCGGCACAGTGGTTGAAAAACGCTGCAATAAGCAAAGCAGTAGGAGGGATCCAGCAGACCCTGCCCACTACAGGTTGCCTGCAAAAAAAACTACAGGAGGGAGCAGCGACCAGACCAGCCACCCTGCACATGGAGAGAAAGCAGCAGTGATCAGTCCTTATTACAAAGGGATCCTGCACAGAGGTTTCACACTGGATTACAGCACAGATCTGGAAGAAATACACAAAGCACACTAATATTCAAGGAAGAATGCACAAGCCCTTTGTGTTCTGGACAATATTAGTTCACCTTGCAGCTGACACTTTAAAGAGTGATTCCAGGTAACCATATACATGTATGCATGAACAGCAAACAATAGTCAGAAAACACAGCAAATCTGTTGAAATGAATTTGTATTCTGTGCAATCATCTGAAGTCTGATTCCAGAGAACACCTCTTATAGTGTGGGACAAGTTCCCAGAGCTTTACTACATTACTTTCTCATCACAAGTCAGATTAAAGCAGAGTTCCACCTAAAAAAATAAATAAAAGTCAGCAGCTACAAAAACTGTAGCTGCTGACTTTTAAAAAAAATGCAGCCACTTACCTGTCCCTTGGTCCAGCGGTGTCTTCACCACCGCTGATTTCACCGGCTGTCTTCTCTCCCTGGCACCGGCATCTTCAGTGTGGGCACCCGGCTGTGACAGCTTGTGGCTTCACAGCCGGGAGCCCACTGCGCATGCGTGAGAAGCGCCGCGTTTTGTGAATGGCCTCAGTCTTCTGGGACCTGTCATGTGTCCCAGAAGACTACAGGGAGGGAAGGGGGGGGGGGGGGGGGGGAAAGACTACTTCCGCTCCCCAGACCTGCACAAATGGTTCCAAATAAAATGATGCACTAATCACAAAGAAAAAAAAAAAAGCTTTAATTTGCCAGAGACAAATTTTCTTTTATTTGCGTTGTCCATGTTAAGAGCAGTGAGCTAGGTGAGGTGAGCTTTCAATCAAGAAGATTCAAGTTGGTGAATTTAGTAGTGATTCACTGCAAAGTCTTCTCATCCCACTGTAGTGCAGCCAGGTACAGCCTCTATGGGGATGACAACGTTGCTCTGAATTCAAGAGCAGTACAAGAGTGTTGTCACCATCACAGGAAAAATCACTGGCAGAATCATTTCAATATTTATGGGACTTTGCAGGGAGACTAACAGTGCAGATACACTTACAAGCGCCTTGCACACAGGGACACTTAGAAGCAGTTTACCCCTCCTGGCGTTTCACTGCACAGGTACAGCGTGCAGCCCATCTACAGGCATGTCAAAATCCATGGTAGCCGCGCTTAGGGCCATGTATGTACAAGCTTTCCGGACCTTCGTATTCCGCTACAGCATAGCATATTCCGCTACAGTGTGTACTTGTTTCAATTAAGAGCACCAAGTGTCATTCCTGCCTGCTGCATCATTCCTCTGCCATCACAGCATGAATCAGCGCTGACACATTTTCCTGACACCAAGAGAAGAATGGTAACAGGGAGGGACCTCCAGCAGACTGACATCCTCCGCTCTGTTCCTGTGAACTGTGTGAAGGGGGAGGATGTCCCTTCCCTCCAATCAGTTCTCAGATTGTAACTTCAGCTCTCTGCCCCTTTTTTCTGAATTCTCAGGCAAGCATGATAAATCCAGCACTTTGAACAGATGTAGAGAAGAGAAGGCTGCAGATAGACAAGTACAACTTCTGAGGGAGGATTTGTTTCATCTTAGTGTATCACCTGAGGTCAGATACTTGAATAGGTATATGTAAGGGTTTACAACCACTTTAAAGTGGTTGCAAAGGCTCAAGGTTTTTTACCTTCATGCATTCTATGCATGAAGGTAAAAAAAACGGTGTGCAGCATCCCCCCAGTCCTTCCTAATACTCACCCAAGCCCCCTCTCTCTATCCAGCGATGTGCACTGGAGTCACAGCTATCCCAGGACCCCCTCTTCTCATTGGCTGGCACAGCAGCAGGAGCCATTGGCTTCCGCTGTTGCCAATCAAAGCCAATGAGAAGAGAGAGGGAGCGGGGCCGAGTCACAGCTCCATGTGTGAATTGACACACAAAGCAGTGGCTGGGGACTGCTCATGCTCGGGTGCCCCCATAGCGAGCTGTTTGCTATGGGGGCAACCAACAGGAGGGAGGGGCCAAGAGCACCGGCGGGGGACCCGAGAAGAGGAGGAGGATCCAGGCTGCTCTGTGCAAAATCACGGCACACAGCAGGTAAGTATAGACATGTTTATTAAAAACAAAAAAATTAAGCCTTTGGAATCACTTTAAGTTATACATTCCAGGGCAATAGAAAACCATCTGCATTCTGCAAAATGCCAAAGCAGAGAGCTCCCTTCTATGCCCAGTATGGTTCCCTACACTTTCCCCAGTTAGATTTTCTAATCTCTTCAACCAACACCACACACAGAGAAAACATCAGGCTTGGATAGATTTGGATGTAGGCCCTTTCACGTTATCAATTCAATCAGGTCCGCCTGTCTGTTTTTCAGGGAGACACGATCAGACCCCCTTTTCATCTACCCCCAATATGATGCCCCAAAAAGAAATGGAAGTGGATTTGTCCCCCTCCGTCTAGGTGGATCGGATCTGAGGGCAGTCGGATGTAATTGGACAGCCGGTCTGTTTACACCCAACCACCCCATAGAGCAGAGTGGGCTGTGTCCCTGTTTGCTCTGCATAATCGGAACAGACGTGGACCTGACATCCTCCCGCTCTGCTCAGCGGGGGACCAGAAAACAGATCCTCCACTGAGCAAGTGGATTCACATAGTGCGAAAGGGGCCTAACCAGTACAAGATTACATAAAAGTGGCACTTCCAAAAGCGCTATGAATTTCTGCCAATATTTGCTTCTATTAAACAGGGAGACAGGGAGACATTGTAACAAGAGGTTCAACCTTTTAACTTACATCGTTCTTTTTAATCCACAAATGTGAGCCCCTCGAGCACCCTTCCTGCGATAAAAACGTATTAAAATCTGACGTTTTCCTCTTGCAGCAACTCCAATATTTCATCCTAGCAAATTTCAAGGAAAAAAAAAATGTAACTAATCAGCAAAAAACATAATGGTCCTTCTTGCCTTCTCTCACAGAACCTAGAGGATACTTATAAACAGCCAGCGCACTTGAAATTGATATTTTTAGGTAAAGGTGGCACCTATTAAATCAACTGCATGTCAGGGACACACTAAGATTTAGACTTTCCTACCATAATTTCCAACAGGGTTTCTGGCCACCTTGGAGATTTGGATGTTTCTACTCCCTGTCGCAATCTCCAGAAAAACAGATAAATATCTACCAACTAGTGAGTGTTGGTACCTGCCAATAACCGCTACAGCAGGTGTGACAAGTGGGGAACTCGTTATAGAGATCTCACAGGAGTTCTGAGTGGGGAAAAAAAAAAAATTTGGTAACTAAGTGCAACTAAAGGCAAAACTTTTTTTTTTTAGTTTTGGATAGGGTAGAGATGGATTATAACACCTATTACATTTGAAGAAATTCCCAAACATTGAGTTGTCCCCAGAAAAGTAATAGAGGGGAAATCTTCCAATGGGGACATCAGTTCTGGTGACCTGGGGATCCCCCAAGGGATTCCCTTAATTTGCAAGGATTTCCTTTCACTTCCTGCTTGGCTATGGGACAGGAAGTGAAGGGAAATCTCCACAATGGAAAACAGAGGGGTTATAACCCTCTCTTAGGCTATCCAAAATGATAAAGAAAATGTTTGCCTATTGTTCTACTTTAACTCTCAGCATGTACGAAAACAATAGAAAGGAGGAAATGCCTTTCTATAAAACGAGACCTTGCAAATTGCAAATGCAATTTTTTAAGTGGCTCAAGGGACCCATTTACCAACTCCAACTAAAGAGGAGCAAGTTAAAAGAAACACAGTGTGACAGCAAAAGTCGAGCACGGTTCCCCCCGTCCCCATCTCTTTTCTTGCATCTTTCAAAACACTCACTTGATGCTGAAGGGCCTAGAGGCATCAATGGGAAGCCAAGACTTCTGGTCCACTAACTTTGGGGAAACTAGCCTGCATGAAGTTGTACAAAAGCTTCACAAACTTGTGGGGGTGATGTACCAGTTTACTGTTCCTCAGAGTTTAGGAGGGCTAGACATTGGTCAGTAAGTGTAGCAAATAGAAAAATGTAGCTAGTAGGAGTAAAACATGCTTCAGGTTCAGTGGTCAGATACATTAAATAATGTGCCATGGCTGGTAGTCAGTGGAAGTTAATAAGTAAATAAAACTACTGAGCACTTGTGGTTGAATAAGGCTACAATGTGCCAATAGGAGAAATAGCACTCCAAAGGCCTAAAAAGGCAAGCAAAGGACCACATCTGGCCTGCAGTTGCGGACTGCTGCTTTAGTAATTCTTAGGATGGGGCCCTTCTTTAACAAAATAAAAAAGTACCACACTGCTTCTATAAAATGACAAAAACATAAAAAAGGCTGATGGCATCCCAAATTAGGTAATTTAAACCAATCTAATGATTTGGTAATCTCTCATCTGAGAATATTTCAAATTACACTTTTTTCACTTGCACGGTTACAGCTGCCTAACCATTTCAATACCGGGCAATTTTACACCTTCCTGCCCAGGCCATTTTTCACGTTTCAGCGCTCTCACACTTTGAATGACAATTGCGCAGTCATACAACATTGTACCCAAACTAAAATTTTAGCATTTTCTTCACACAACTAGAGCTTTCTTTTGGTGGTATTTAATCACCGCTGGGGTTTTTATTTTTTGCTAAATTAACAAAAAAAGACCAAAAATTTTCAAAAAAAACACACATTTTTCTTTGTTTCTGTTATAAAAGTTTACAAATAAATAATTGTTGTTCATAAATTTAGGCCAAGATGTATTCTGCTACATGTCTTTGGTGAAAATAACCCAAATTAGGATGTATTATTTAGTTTGTAGGAATGTTATAGAGTTCACAAACTATGGTATAGATCTGAAAATTGATCAATCCTGAAGTACTGACAGCCAATCTAATTTCTTGAGGTCCAAGAATGTCAGAATAGTACAGATATAGTGAAATGAAAAAATTAAAACAATTATTTTCACTATTTTTTTTTTTACATACTGTCACCAGTGCAGTACAGCATCATCATATAACTGGCATGGCGGTGATCAGGGACACTGACTGGTGACAGTATGAAAAAAAAAATATATTTTTTTTTTGTTATTTTTAATTTATTAAATTTTTTTTATTTTTTTAAAGATTTTTTTTCATATTTTACTATGACCAAAGTAGTACAATGTTACCATAGTAACATTGTACTACTTTGGGGAAGTGATCAGTATTTTTTTTTTTTTTTTTTTTTACACAATTTGCTTATAGCAAAGAATTACTTTGCTATAAGCAAAGCATTTACCTGAATGAAATCGATTCATTCAGGTTTTTTTTTTTGTGCTTAGCTGTGATTTGGCCACAGCTAATCACATGACATGTGCATGTGACCTGCTGTGACCATTCACAGCTAGGCACTAGTATACAATGGATGGCATGAATGAAGCCATCCATTGTATACAACTGTCATGTGACCTGCTGTGATTGGTCACAGCAGGTCACATGGTACCGGCAACGGGAGCCGGTACTCAGATGTGTCACGGCCGTGTCCAAGGTACACGGCCGGTGACAGATCGCGCCGCTGCGCGGCTCTGCAACCGCGCATGTGCGGGAGCACGCCACCCAGAAAGCTAAAGCGCTTTTGATGCCGCCAAATGGCTATAGGCCGGGCGGCTAATGGTTAATATAACATGGTCACAAAAGCGAAAAAAAAAAAAAGTGAAATAGTGCTGCAATCTGCGCCCACATGTTCCCCCATCGTTACATCATTATGCTGCTGCAATCTCACAGAAGGAGCAACAAATTATTTACCATCACTAACAAAAACGCGTTGTGTGATGCACTATACTGTAGTAGCATCAGCTACATTCAGTGGATGGCACGGTGTTCTGGAAGCAGCAGGAGCAACTTCCTGTCTGCTGCTGGAACTGAATCCAGTTGACTTGAATGCTTCTCCACTATTCAGGAGTAACCTTGTAATTTTATCAATGAATACAAGGCTTCCTTTGATTGGTGGAGGTGGAAATCATGACATCATCCGCCCACCTCTCCACCTTGCCACAGAAAGCTTTGTAGTCATTGATAAAAATACAAGGCTTCGACTGAATGGTGGAGAAGCAGCTTACTGTATGTAGCTGATGCTACTACAGTATAATACAGTGCAGAGGACACATTAGTTAAAATTGGAAAAAATAGTTATTTTGGGACAGATTGGCTAAAAGAGGCTATAATGAGGACTATCATGAACACACAATTACACATACCCTTCATGGAAGATAGGCACTCCAGCGTGATACTGACATACTTCGTCATTACTCTGTGGTCCAACAAATGTCTGAGGGGAAAAATATGAAGAAATGCTTAAAAGTGCACTAAGAGACATCTTCAACATCATAAAAGGTGTAATTGTGTGACACTTTCCCAACAGAGAGGCTGAAGCATGAAAGGACAGGACTGGATAGAAGCTGTACAAGGGAAGGTGAAATAATTGGATTGAAGAGGGAGATGGCAGACATATATGGATATAACATGGTATAAAACGGTCTAAATTAAGAAATCTATTTGTACCTTTGTGCAGCCACCATTTTTACAAAAAGTTCCAATTTTGATCTCTCCGTTGTCCTCATCTAAAAACAAACAGGAGACATTGGTACATTTTTTCATGAATGAAAATCATCTGGTTCCAATTAGCATCCACTAGATGTTTTCGGGGCTCTACGAAACATCGAGATCTGCATGTACCTAAAGATGTCCATGTCTCTGGATTTACTTCTCAGTTTGATAGGTAGTTTGGTAGGTTCTGTATGTCAGTTTGTGATAGATTTACTTTAAGTAGTTAAAATACACAGGCAAGCACTTTTCAAAATAGAAAATGCAGTTTTTGCTGCAATATACTACTTTTTCTGCGATATTCACCTTTCAACCCTGAGCTGTCGCAAGCAGCAACACCACTATAACACTAGATGTCACCAGTCTTCGTGGCTGAATGACAGGTAATCATTTAAGTCCCTTCCTCTGAGCCCAGGTTACATAGTTAATCTGGCTGAAATAAAAGACACAAGTCCATTCAGTTCAACCAACAGAATAAAAAACAAAACAAAAAAAACAAAAACACAACACATACACAAATAGACAACCTCCATATACATGATCCAATACCCACAGGTGATTCAAAACAAAGACAAAAGACGCCCTCAATAAAAGCATGATCCAATTTGGCCCCAGTGGCAGAAAAAAAATTCTTCCCGATTCCCCAAGAGGCAAATCGGATATTCCCTGGATCAACGTTACCTATAAATATTAGTATCCAGTGATATTCTGTATATCTAGGAAAGAATACAGGCCTTTCTTGAAACAATCTACTAATCTCGTCAGAACTCACTCTTGAGGGAGTCTATTCCCTATTTTCAGCTCTGTGAAGAAGACTTTCTGTACTTGGAGATTAAATCTCTTTTCCTGAGAGGTAAAGCGTGCCCCCCTTGTCCTCTGTGATGACCTTAAAGTGTTACTAAACCCAAAACAGTAGAATCAGTCTGTATATGCAATAATGCATATTTGATATACTCAGTATGGAACCTAAGGGGTTAATCCTCTGCACTGTGTAAAAATGCTGTTTGATCCTGACCACCTTCCAGTGCACCAGTCCTATCACCTGATAAGACCTGTGGTGTGGAGACACTCTGCACATGCTTAGTTTGGTGTGTACTGCTTTTTTTTTTTTTTCTTGGGAGAGTGCAGGTGATCAGCACAGGGACAATCAGCACTGTCCAGACAGAGGTAAGAGGTTCTGTATCCTCCTGGAACAGAAAGAAAACTCCTCCTACAAGCTTTAACCAGTGTTCAGCTGGACAATGACAGAAGTCACAAGACTGCTCTAACTGCTGATGAGAAAAGGTATTTAGCAGTTTATATTTACTAAAATTGCATTTCCATGTAGTGTACTGTGGGAGACAGGATATAGTTAATGCAGGGTCCTGGGTTTAGTAACACTTTAAAGTGAATAACTCTACACCAAGTTCACTATATGGACCACTGATGTATTTATACATGTTGGTCATATCCCCCCTTAATCTCCTCTTCTCAAGAAAGAATAAATTCAGTTCCTCATAGCTGAGCTCCTCCATGCCTCTTATCAGTTTGGTTGCCCTCCTCTGCACGCTCTCTAGTTCCCCAATGTTCTTTTTGTGAATTGGTACCCATAACTGAACTGCATATTCCAGATAAGGTATTATTAATGATTTGTACAAGGGAAAAATATCTCTCTCTCTCTGCAGTCCATAAATGTTAATATAAAAAGAGGATTTTGCTCAGTTTGGAAACCACAGCTTGGCATTGCATGCTATGATTAAGCTTGTAATCTACCAGAACACCCAGATCCTTCACCGTTGAATGAACACATCCCCATCCCCTCATGTTTTGCATTGTATTGTATTGTTATTGTTCTGTCCCCCATTGTAATGTACAGCGCTGAGCGAACTATTGGCGCTTTATAAATACTGTATAATAATAATCCCCAAGGAGTTAATCGTGTCACTCTGGGTTCTGAGCTCTGTTGCATTGAACAACCCTCAGACATCATTATGTGAATGCCGTTCAGTGCAGACGTACAAGACTAACCATTGTGAGCACCAGAGAAAGAAGCCCTGACATCACCCGTAGTTAAGTGAAGGTCATCAGGAGGAACCACTGAACACTGCTGAGATACCTCAGACTTCCAGAAATGTCAGTTTCCTAAATAACATCAGTGGCAGGTTTCTCTACAGGTGGTTGGCATTCAGCAGCATGTAAAAAAAAACTTTGTTCTTTTAGAAAGAAATGTTTTAATGAACACTGCTTATGCAATAAAAAATAATTTAAAAAACTAGGAGTTCTGCTAAAGAAAACCTTTCATTCAAAACAAATACAAACACACAGGAGCAGTAATGGAAAATAAAAAAACTGGTCCGTATCCAGACTGTGTAATTCAACCTTATTTAAATCAATAAAACAGTCCATTGCTCCGTGCTGACGTTGGTCAGATCGGCTTGTCGTGGTCAGCCCACTGCACCAATGGATTAAGCTGAAGAGCCTCTGGAAAGAATGTATTTTTCCATCTCTTTTCTCAGATCAGTAATCATATCCTGTTGCTTTTTATAGGCACATAAGCAGCAAGGTCGAAGTAACAGCACCGTGTTCAGCAACAAAAACAATGTGTCCTACACTGTGCTAGTCAAGCAGTGAGGCGAACACATAGAAATATGTCCGCCATGGAGGAGATAATAAACTAAAATGGAGGCCAAAACCCACTTGTCTAGAAAATACAGCACTGTAGAAATAGATGCAGGAAGCAAGCTCCAGCTTTGGTGAACCAGTGATAAGGCAAGCTGCTATTGTTTCCTCCAAAATAATTCAAACATCAAGAGTGCATGGCAGGACTCTGTATTTCTAGGACAATAGTAAACCACCAATCTTCTGCATGTATTAAAGTCAGCATAATTAAAAACAAAACAAAAATCCAGACAGCTAATGTCTGATTTTTCCCCATTGTTGAATATTCTTTACAACCCAGAGCTCCCAGACAGTTTATCCCACCCGAGGAAATTAGGAAAAAACACTCCGCGATATCGCTTTCTGCTCATTACGCCTACATGCAATTCCACCATTTCTTCCAATCCTTGAATGGATCCCGGACTTTAGTGTGCCCTACAGATTTTGAATGTTTAGCCATGAAGGAACCCTCCCATTGAGGTCTCATATCCTCCCTGTATAGACAATTCTTAATGTAGACTCATCGATAGAAATCTCCCATCAGTATATGAAGAAGTGGGCGACAGAACTTCAAATCCCGATCTCTCTGCCTTGTTGGCGGCAAATCTGGTACTCCACTGCCAAGACTTCCAGATGTGCGATATATGGAGAAAATCTTTCCAAAATAATGATGCATTGGTATAAAACACCGGTTGTCCTTTATGCGATGAACCCGTGCCTTTATGGTCAAAGTTGGAGAGGTCGTAAGGATAAGGGCTCCATGGCTCATATTTTCTGGTTTTGTCCCCTGATTAGAGACTATTGGGAGGTGGTTAGAGAGGTGCTGAAACGGGTACTTGATGTTGTCCTCCCCCTGGATCTTTTGCACTACCTCCTTGGTCTCCCTTTTAAAGGGTTCCTAAGCATTCTAAAAAATTAAGCACACGTATTTTAAACGGCCGTCATACCAGTGATTCTGGAAATCTGTTGAGACACCTACTTTAAATTTTCTTTTGCAAACAATTTCCGCTGTACGTAAAATCGGAGTATCTTACTGACTTAGCGGGTAATTACCCTGGCCAGTTTGCAGCTGTCTGGGAGCTATGGGATCAATCCTCTTATAGCAAATGAGTTGGATTGTCTTGAAGCTTTGTTAATCACTATATTAATTACTGCTGCCTGCCATTTAGCCATGCTATTGTCCTATGTCTGAACTGGTTATTCGTTCTTGTTTTTTATTCTGTGTACATATATGTTGATGTGGGTGTATTTACACCCTTATTTGTATGTGTGTAAAATTGGGCTTCAGTCTGCAATAAAAAATTACAATATAAAAAACAAACAAACCATAACATACGCCATATATTGTTATTAAAGAGGAGCTTCAATTTCCTGTGTAAAAATAAAACGTCAGCACCTACAAATTTGTAGCTGCTGACTTTTAACAAGACAGCCACTTACCTATCCCATGATCCAGCGCTGTGCTCGCCTCAGATGTTTTCACCTCCCATCTTCTGTTCTTGGCCGCTTAAAAGGGATAGTTCACCTTTACCAAAAAGTTGCCTATGAAGATAAGGGGTGTCTGTAGATAAAAACAAAAATGTGCAGCTCTGACTAAAGTTGAATAATGCCCTTGTTATAGATGGAGGCCATTTACTTACCTCCTGAAGCCTGACTAGAAAAAACGCTCAGGACATTGCAATGTGAGGCCTAGTAATTACTGCTCACCTCCACCATCACAGGAGTGAGCTCTCAGACGCTGAGCTCAGAGTTACTGCATTAGGGGAGAGAAAGTGCATGTGAGGGTTTTGGATTCAGAGAAAAAGCTCACTCCTGTGAGAGTGGAGGTGAGTAGCAATGACTAGGCCTCACTTGGCAACGTCCTGTCCTGGGAGTATTCCAGTCAGGCTTCAGGATTTACATAAATGGCCTACATCAAAGACATTATTCAACTTTACCCGGGGCACACAGTTTGTTTTTATCCACAGAAGCCCATTATCTGTATAGGCAGGTTTCTGGGAAAAGGTGAACACTTTAATTGTGGACACCCGGCTGTGACCCCTTGTGGCAGCCGGGTGCCCACTGTGCATGCGCAAGCTGATCTGCGCATTGTGAATGGTCCCATTAGAGAGTCGAAGCGGAAGCGGGTACCTATCAAAATCACATACCTGCTCCCCCCTTTCCCCCAAAAGAGTCATTTCATTACCAGAAGTGGTGGAGGAGGCCTTTTTGTGCCTTCCTCTGGATCAACTGTGGGTATAGGATTATAACTTTTTTTTTTTTTATGGTTGAACTGAATGGACTTTTGTCTTTTTTCAGCCAGACTAACTATGTAACTATGAACAGCAAGCTGTGTCTTCACGAATCACACTGCAGAGAGCACTGCTGTTATAGGTGGGGAAGCAGTTGCAAAACAGAAAATCATCTGTCAGAATCCACATATCTTTAGCACTCCATATCAAGTGACTCCCCAGCAGCTCTGCACGGTGGATGCCAACATCTGAATTCATTTTCACTGAAGACTCTGCTGACTGACCTTACCTGTATTGCTGCTACTAATTTTGAGAACCTTGATCCCTAAATTGAACACCAGCAGACCTTCAATTTTTAACTGATACGTATGGAATTTTATTTTTTTACATCCACCCTGCCTCTCTACTGGCTCAGTAGTTTTTTGTTGCAGATCAGCTCAGAGTATTTCATTACTTTTTAACAGCGTGCATGTTTTCTTTTTTTTATGACAAATCTGCTATAAAGCGGAACTAAAGAGGTGAATACTTACCGTATTTTCCAGCGTATAAGACGACTTTTCACACTAAAAAAAAATCCCCCAAAAATCAGGGGTCGTATTATACGCCGGGTATACACCAGAAAACTGTCCATCCCGGGAGCTGAGGTAACATGGAGGGCACATCTTCAACATCCCCAAGTGAAAGATTGCCAATAATTAATTTATTTAATCAAATAATTTACCCCGTTGGATGTAGCTTCTTTATCTTCGGCTGGATGTGCCGCTGGAAGCTCTATGTAGCTTCGGCTTCAGAACGTCTCTGTGCTGACACTCTCCCGCACTGAGCCAATCATGGCAAGCCTGCTCGGATTGGCAAAGGTTGAATAGACTGCCTCTCTAACTCAGCCAATCCGAGCAGGCTTTTTATGCATACGAATTATGAATACACCGCTTGCCGTGATTGGCTCAGCGCAGTTCATACAGTGTCAGCACAGGGACGTTCTGTAGCCGAAGCCACAGTATTATAGAGCACATCCAGCGGCCTCAAAAGGTAAATACGATCTTATATTCTGTATGTAGCCGAATCTACAAGCATATCCAGTGTTCTAAAATGTAATAATGGGGACATTATGTACGGTATGTTTATACACTGTATTCTAGTAAAAAGCCTGCTCAGATTGGCCAGAGTCAGAGAGGCAGTCTATTACCACCTTTGCCAATCCAAGCAGGCTTGTTGTGATTGGCCTTCCATTTATGTGATGTTCAAAAAATGTAATTCAATAAAAATTTATTTAAAAAAAAAAAACAAAACAAAAAAACTGGTGTCGCGGAAGTGGGAGGTAGTCTTATACAGCGAGTATAGGCCAAAACCTATGTTTTAACTGTAAAATTAGGGGGTCGTCTTATACACCCAGTCGCCTTATACGCCAGAAAATACGGTATTTGTCCGACAGTCCCTATCTGGCATCTTCTTCTGAGTGCCGGTCTTCAGGTCTCTTCATTGGCTGGTGGAGGATGGCGTCACTCCTGGGCATAGGGTTAGTCATCCTGGTAGAGACCAGCCTGGCACTGTACGCTGAGATGCACAGCTCAGTTTACAGCGCCGAAGACAACAGCAAGCAGGCAGATAGGAGCATTTTATTGCAGAAGAGACAGTTTGTGTCTCTTCTGCAATAAAAGCCTGCCTGCTCACTGCTTCTTACAGCAGAACTTCATTTCTACTTTAATACAAAAGTTCCTACTGTAAATATAACTGGATACCCTCTCCTTTCAATGAAAAAAGCTTTTTCAGACTACCATTCAGAATGTCATTTTGGAATGCATGAACTGAACCAGCATATTTTACCAGCAGGGAAGCATTAAAAATAGTAAATCAGGAATTGCAGCTTAAATCCTAATAAAATTGAAGGAGCCAGTTTGAGCCCAAATACATTAGAAAACAAAATTGATTATCCGGTGTGATAAAAGCCCCTTTGAAATCAATTTTGTCTTTGAAGACTGTCGAGGTACAGTGGTCTTTAAACAAAGAAACTTCATACCTGTTTCTGTCTTCGTGTCGTTGGAGGAAAGTTTCAGTTTATCAAGTGCTTGCTTCAAAGAAGACGATACCCTCAGCTCTAAACGCGTCAAAGGCTCGTCTGCGCTGTAAAGACATTACATAGTAAAAGGAGCCAGAAAACGGAATACCACGTTCAGCATCACACAAACAGTAAGCAACTTACCAACAAAGAGTTATGCACATGTTTTTATACTCCATAGACTGATGGCTGAGACATTACTTCCCAGGAACGAACAGAAGCAATATGCAGATGTACCTTCTAAAAAAGCTGCAACATTGAATCTTTATCAGAGCCAAGAGCGCAAAGAAAACCTCTGTGCTGTGCCTAGCCTTTTTCAACCAGGGTGCCCTTCAGGAGTTCCTTGGAAAAAATGCCTAAACCCCCCCCAAATATTGTATATGAACAAGCTAGGGGATGAAGCCTGCCTTTTAGTTGCACAAAGCCATGGGTTTTCATTGTGCACCCTTACAACCTTCCAGCCTCCTAACAACCAATGATGTCATTGGTTGATAAGGAGGACATCCGAAACCTACACAGCTTCCTTGTTTTCCCCTCTTCTGCCCCTCTCTGCCATCATTGGGGTCACATTAGCAGACTGAGGGAGAGAAACGTATGGGAAAGAGAAACACTGGAATATTAGTCAGTACCAGTGTGCAAGGTGGATTTGCTTTGGAAGAATAATCACCTCTAACATTGGGTGTCCTACATGTGTGGATATTGCTGCTTTATTTAAAACTATTAGTTTTTTTTTTTTTTACATTTTAGAATACGGTGCCTTGAGATTGTTCATAGTTTTTAAAGGGTGCCTTGGCTGAATAAAAGGTTGAGAGACACTGCATTAGACACAGCACACAATAATGCCAGGGTTTTCAGTTCTGACAGAAGAGCTCACCTTAAATCGAACGAATCAAATTCTAAACCCTCGTATCCTTAACAGCCAAGGAAGCAGACATCTTAGACTCTTTTCATGCTTTCAGCTTTCACAAGTGATCAGTTATGGCACCAACCATATGATGGCTTGACAGTTTGCACCACAAGCAACTGTGACTGTTATCAGTATGCCTCGAATGGGAGTGTTTTGGGAAGTAGTTAAATCAATGGGTTTAGGCAAAACTTTTTTTCTTAAAAGTGGTTCTAAAGGCTCGAGGTTTTATACCTTCATGCATTCTATGCATGAAGTTAAAAACCGTTCTAAGAACAGCAGCTCCACCAGTACCCTCAATACTTACCTGAGCCTCATCACGATCCAACAATGTGAATGACAGCCTCGGCTGTTTCGGGTCTCTGCCGCCTCATTGGCTGAGACAACAAGCAGGAGCCACTGGCTCCCACTGCTGTCAGTCACAGCCAGTCAGCCAATGAGGAAAGAGAGGGGGAAGGGCCAAGCTGCAGCTCCATGTGTGAATGGACACAGAGCAGCAGGTACCCCCATAGCAAGCTGCTTTGCTGTGGGGCTACCCAACAGACAGGAGGAGCGAGGAGAGCCTGCGGGGGAACCGGGAAGAGGAGGATGCAGGTTGCTCTGTGCAAAACCACTGCACACAACAGTTAAGAATAAATTTATTTTTTTTTGTAAAACAAACAATGAACCTTTAGAATCGCTTTAAGCTTTGATGGGGTATTGATGAGACAGTGTGTCCTCTACATAGATTTGCACATTTGAAACAACAATTCTGCTTTAACCACTTGCCCTCCAGAACATTTACCCCCCTTCCTGACCAGGCCATTTTTTGAGATACAACGCTACATTACTTTAACTGATAAAGTAATGCAATGCTGCACCCAAATTAAATTTATGTTCTTTTATTTTCCCTAAAAATAGAGCTTTCTTTTGGTGGTATTTGATCACCTCTACATTTTTTATTTTTTGCGCTATAAAACAAAAAAAAAAAAATTTTGAAAAAAAAAAAAAAGAACCCCCCCCCCCCAAAAAAAAACAACACAGTATTTTTGACTTATTACTATAACACATATCCAATTAAAAAAAAAAAAATTTCAGAAATTTAGGCCCAAATGTGTTCTGCTACGTCTTTGCTAAAAATAAAAAAAATATCACAGTAAGTGTATATTAATTGGTTTACGTGAAATGTATAGCATCTATAAATGGCGGTATATATACTGGAATTTTTATACCAGTAATGGTGGCAATCAGAGATATATAGCGGGATTGTGAGACTACGGTGGGCATTCTGACACTGGGTCAGAACTGACTAATTGCAACTGACATCTCCAGTGACACAAATACAGTGATCAGTGCTAAAAACACTGACACTGTACTAATGACACTGGGCAAAAAGAGGTTAACATCTGGGGCGATCAAAGGGTTAACAGTGTGCGATTTACTGTGTGTACTGTGTTGCGTTTTACTTGGGAGACATGCTGCTGTGTATTTCTCTGCTGTGCAGAGAGATACAAAGCAGCATGTCCATGCTGACAGGAGAGATTGGTGTTTACACACCGATCTCTCTCCCCTCAGCCCTGCTGTTGATCACCGAGTCACGCAAAGGAATCGCTGTCCGGGACCCGGTGATTGACATATCCAGCAGCCAACAGTGGCACGGATAGTGCAACCATGATTTTGTGCCGTGGATCCACCCTGTAGCAGTATATCTGCTATGGGCAGCTTTTAAGTGGTTAATACAACAGAGTGTTCGTTATTCCTTCGATTTATTATTATACAGGATTTATATAGTGCCAACGTTTTGCTCAGCGCTTTACATTATAGTGAGAGACAATGCAGTAACGATATAGTTCAATACAAGAGGGATTTGAGGGCCCTGCTCCTTGGAGCTTACAATCTAGGAGGGAGGGGTTAACGGTACAATAGGTAATAACTGTGGGGGATGGAGTGGTTGGAAGAGTAGAGGAATCCAGTTTTAGCAGAGGGCGGGATAGGCTTCCCTAAAGAGATAGGTTTTCAGTGATTGCCTAAAAGTAGTAGGCCTAGTGTACACTATGGAAATGTGAGTGGGCAATATAATATTCTCCTGGCTAGCAATAAAAGTATTTGCAGTATCATGCTATGGAGGTTCTGTTCTGTTTGCTATGACCCTATGGTGAAAAACGATACATGCGAGTGCCAGGTACAAGAGATTGATCCAGAGCATTGGAGGCTACTAGGCATCCAGGATGGTTCATCTGGAGACGTGGTCATCTCTTGGTTATGTGGATATTCCACTAAGCGAGTAGGCCCTTGTGGTCATATTAAGGAGGTGAGGAGGCACTTTGGCCACTTACGGACATCACATCACAAGTGTGTGGCACTTATTGTCACTTATTTTTCACACGACTCTGGAAGCAGCATTCATGATGGACTGGAGTGGGGATAGCCTGCAATGAGGTAGGCCAATGAGGAGGGAGTTACAATAATCAAGGCGAGATATAACAAGGGAGTGAATAAGTTGCTTAGTGGTTTCCAGGGTTAGGAACGGTCGTATCTTGGAGATGTTGCGGAGGTGAAGTCTACATGATTTTGTCAGCGATTGGATCTGGGGCTGGAAGGACAAATGGGAGTCTAGGATTACCCCTAGTACCCTGGCCTGAGGGGATGGACTGATGATTGTGTTATCGATATTTATGGTGAAGTCAGTGGAAGTGGTGCGGGCTGGGGGGAATACGAAGAGCTCAGTTTTGGAAAGGTTGAGTTTGAGGAAGTGGAGTGACATCCAATCCGATATGTCACTTAGTAGGCTAGTGATGCGAGTGGAGACTGAAGGGGTGAGGTGAGGGGTAGATAGATTTGCGTGTCATCAGCATAGAGATGGTAACTGAAGCCGTGGGAGTTAATCAAGTGACCAAGGGAGGAGGTGTAGATGGAGAAGAGAAGGGGTCCAAGGAGAGAACCTTGAGGGATCCCTACAGAGAGAGGGAGTGAAGAGGAGGTGGCAGCGTTCTAGGTAACACTGAAGGAGCGCTGTGATAGGTAGGAGGAGAACCAGGAGATGCGGAGTCTCTGAGGCCAAGAGAGTGTAGTTTTTTGAGGACGAAGGGATGGTCAACCGTATCAAAAGCCTCCGAGAGGTCGAGTAGTAGGAGTATTGAATAGTAGATTTAGGATTCACACTGCACCACTGTCGGCTAGGCTCCCTTCTATACTATGGGTCATAGGCCAGGACACTGATGTTAGGTTCTCATTGCTGTCCACTTCCCCACTTGTGAGATTTACACCTCTATTTGTCCCAGCGACCACTGTCAAGGAACTAAAAGTGGTCACCAGACCAAAGGTGGAGGATACTCTATCCAATTGGGACAAAATATTCTAGTTAAACAGTCATATGGGAATTTCCCTCACTCAAAGAAGCGCTCTCCCCTTGTTTCCTATTGTAACTACAGAACAAGTTTTGAAGCGAAATCTCCCTAGCATGATACAAAGCAAAAAATAGAGCCATTTAAGCCTTCTCTACTCTAGCCAAGACGCAGAACTACATACACTATCATTTCTACTGAAAGCTTCCACTTACCTAGGCCTCTTAATGGATTCTATAGGCTTTGGTGCTTGTATGATGTGTTCATTGAACTTTGGCTTTACTTCTGCCATTTCTTTTTTCTCTGATGCCTTCACCTCTGGTTTTACAGGTTCCGGAGGCTTCTCATTACTGTGGAGCCCCTTAGTACAGCCCTGCAATTATCCACAAAAAGGTCATTAAAATGATCATGGCAGAACTTAACTGTATCTGAGCACCACAGACTGAAATGGTTACTTAAAGTGGTTATAAAGACAGATTTTTATTTGTTTTTTTACCTTAATGCATTCTTTGCTTTAAGGCAAAAAAAACACTCTGTGATCAGCAGCCCCCCAACTATTTGCCTGAGCCGGATGCTGATCCAGCACTGCGCCCAACAGCAGTAGCTCTCTCCTCTCTCTCACCTCACTGGACATGGAGGAAACAGTGGGAGTCATTGGCTCCTGCTGCTGTTAATGAAATCCTGTGAGGAAGGACTGGGAGATGGAGGAGGGGGGGTCGTGTGTCAATAGACAAGTGCATTCATATGAAACAGCTTGCTATGTGGGCACTCAGATGGGAGGAGGAGCCGACAGCATGGCGTGGGACCCCAGAAGTGGAGGCTTGGGGCTGCAAAACCAATGCACATAGCAGGCAAGTAAGAAGTGTGTATATATTTTATTTAACCTTTAGAATGACTAATTTATTGCAAATGTTCAAAGAATCCATCCATACCTCCATGCTTTATTTTCTTGAGAAGTCACTTTGAAAAACACCCCCCAGCATTTCTAGCCATGGCATTCTTTACTAAGGGCAGATAATGAATGTAGCATTTACTCCCTGGAATCCATCTGCCCTTAGCTGAGACATGCAGACAGGAGAGTGTGCTTAGTTGAGAAATCCCCTCCTCCACATGAAATGAGAAAAAAAAAAAAAGGCCAATAAAGACTCCTGGGATGTATTACATCATTCTGGCCAAGGCCTGAAACCAGGAAGCAAAAGAAAAATTTTCAAAACAAGCAAATATACCTTCCTATCTATGTACGAATGCTAGTATCATAAGGATTAAAAACAGGTAATGTTCATTAAGTTCTGCTTTTCCTAAAGATAAATCCTAGGCAGATATCAAAGCAAATTAACGTAGTTCAGTAATCATTAATACATCATAAAATATATATTTTTTATATGCAAGCAGTGTAAGCACCTGAACTACAGTGGGGATCGAAAATTTGGGCACCCCAGCTAAAAATTTGTATTAATGTGCATAAAGAAGCCAAGGAAAGATGGAAAAATCTCCAAAAAGGCATCAAATTACAGATTAGACATTCTTATAATATGTCAACAAAAGTTAGATTTTATTTCCATCATTTACACTTTCAGAATAACAGAAAACAAAAAAATGGCGTCTGCAAAAGTTTGGGCACCGTGCAGAATTTATAGCATGCACTGCCCCCTTTGCCAAGCTGCCAGTGCCATGGATTGTTCTCAATCATCGTCTGGGAAGACCAGGTGATGTCAATCTCAAAGGTTTTAAATGCCCAGACTCATCTGACCTTGCCCCAACAATCAGCACCATGGGCTCTTCTAAGCAGTTGTCTATAAAACTGAAACTGAAAATAGTTGACGTTCACAAAGCTGGAGAAGGCTATAAGAAGATAGCAAAGCGTTTTCAGATGTCAATATCCTCTGTTCGGAATGTAATGAAGAAATGGCAGTCATCAGGAACAGTGGAAGTTAAAGCAAGATCTGGAAGACCAAGAAAAATATCAGACAGGACAGCTCCCAGGATTGTGAGAAAAACAATTCAAAACCCACGTTTGACTGCACGATCCCTCCAGAAAGATCTGGCAGACACTGGAGTTGTGGTACACTATTCCACTATAAAGAGATACTTGTACAAATATGGTCTTCATGGAAGAGTCACCAGAAGAAAACCTCTTCTACGTCCTCACTACAAAAATCATCGTTTGAACTTTGCAAATGAACATATAGACAAGCCTGATGCATTTTGGAAACAAGTTCTGTGGACCGATGAGGTTAAAATTGAACTTTTTGGCCGGAATGAGCAAAGGTACGTTTGGAGAAGAAGGGGCACAGAATTTAATGAAAAGAACCTCTGTCCAACTGTTAAGCATGGGGTTGGATCAATCATGCTTTGGGGTTGTGTTGCAGCCAGTGGCACAGGGAACATCTCACGAGTAGAAGGAAAAAGGGATTCAATAAAATTTCAGCAAATTTTGGATGGTAACTTAATGCCATCTGTGAAAAAGCTGAAGTTAAAGAGAGGATGGCTTCTACAAATGGATAATGATCCTAAACACACCTCGAAATCCACGGGGGATTACATCAAGAGGTGTAAACTGAAGGTTTTGCCATGGCCTTCACAATCTCCTGACCTCAACATAATTGAAAATCTATGGATAGACCTTAAAAGAGCAGTGCGTGACAGACAGCCCAGAAATCTCAAAGAACTGGAAGACTTTTGTAAGGAAGAATGGGCAAAGATACCTCAAACAAGAAGTGAAAGACTCTTGGCTGGCTACAAAAAGCGTTTACAAGCTGTGATACTTGCCAAAGGGGGCAGTACAAGATATTAACTCTGCAGGGTGCCCAAACTTTTGCAGACGCCATTTTTTTGTTTTCTGTTATTTTCAAAGTGTAAATGATGGAAATAAAATCTAACTTTTGTTGACATATTATAGGAATGTCTAATCTGTGATCTGATGCCTTTTGGAGATTTTTCCATCTTTCCTTGGCTTCTTTATGCACATTAATACAAATTTTTAGCTGGGGTGCCCAAACTTTTGATCCCCACTGTACACTTCCTATAAGCCTCTTGTAGTCCCTGTATAGCAGGGCTCACACTAGCAGAGGGAGAAGCAGCATAAGGAACCACTCAGTTGTGCTGCCATGTAAACCATGAGCATACTGATAGGAGGAGAGAGCAAAGAGACAGATAAGCTCATCAGTCTGCAGCTTCTCCTTCACTGTCCAATCACAGGCCAAGGGCAAGGACCTGTAATTGGGGCGGCTATAAAATAGACTTTGAGATTTGGTATCACTAGGCCATATGCGCTTTCAGGACTTGTAGTGTTGCCAACCTAATTGTTTTTTGTCTCTTTTCCCAAGTTATTCTACAAAAAAAGAATAACAAATCGTCTAAAGAGAACTTGAGTTAGCAATGTAAAGAAGCTGAGGTATCTATATTATTTTAACAGATGAGATCTGCCTATAAAAGGCAGGAGCAATCTACACCAGCATTCACACATATTTATAGAGGCTTAGTACACTTAAATCTACATTTACTGGCCAATTTATTAGGTACACCTGTACAATTGCTTGGTAACACAAACTTCTTATCAGCCAATCCCATGGCAGCATACAATAGGCATCTAGATGTGGTGAAGACGACTAGCTGAAGTTCAAACCGAGCATCAGAATGGGGAAGAAAGGGGATTTAGGTGACTTTGAATGTGACATGGTTGTTAGTGCCAGGCGGGCTAGTCTGAGTATTTCAAAAACTGCTGATCTACTGGGATTTTCACGCTCAACCATCCCTAGGTTGACAGAGAATGGTCTGAAAAAGAGAAAATATCCAGTGAGCGGCAGTTGTGTGGATGAAAATGCCTCGTTGATGTCAGAGGAGACTGGGCAGACTTGTTGCTGCGACACTCAGATGGTAGGATCAGAATTTGGCATGAACAACATGAAAGTATGGATCTATCCTGCCCTGTTTTAACGGTTCAGGCTGGTGGTGGTGGTGTAATGGTGTGGGGGATATTTTCTTGGGACTAGCTGGTGAGTGCATAATCTTTAGGGTTCAAAGAAACTTGTATTCCCAAGTACTGAATGAACGGCTGGTGTAACCATCCCAGTGGGCAGAAGGAAGGAACTGGCTATGCCACCAGTTTTTAGAAACAATATTAACTTCACAGTTGACAAAGTGATTACGGTTGAGCATGCAGAACTCAATACTCATGTACTTTTTCAGTTTCGGCAACTATAAATATCTACTTTCTAGAATGCAGACTGCCAAGAATGAACGTTACAATCAAATAGCTAAAATCCCGCATAAGTGGGAAATATACATACAAGAAAATGTGGGAGGTTTTCAAAAAAAGAGGGCAAAAACCGAGCACTTACCACAATACTAAGGAAATCTGAGAAATCAGTTGTCCTCCTTTTACAGCAAGACCAGCCCTGTGTATAGAAGACAGAAACAAGTCACAACACAGTCCCATGCCATCATATTCCACTATCCATGGAACATGTTGTAATACACGTACCTTCAGAGCATCATGAAACACTGGCACACCGGGGTGATATGTACAGGAGTCTGAAACACAACGGTAAAAAAGAATGTCACCAGCAAAAAATGGAGGCGCTGCCCAATGCAAGATTCTGTCACTCTGTACTTGACTGCGGCTTGGTGCAACACACCCCAACACAAGCATGCAAGAAACAAGTTAAGTAGAAATCTACAGTTGTGCTCAAATGTTTGCATACCCTGGTAGAAAAAGTGACATTTTGGCATTGATATTGAAACTATGATTGATCATGCCAAAAAATTGTCTTATGTAAGGATAGTGATCACATAGTTGTTTGGCACCTTTTTAAATCATAACAGAAATCATCCAAGTGGCCCTGATCAGTTTACATACCCTGGAATGTTTGACCTTGGTACAGACAAGGTGACACACACAGGTTTAAATGGCAATTAAAGGTTAATTTCCCACATCTGTGGCTTTTTAAATTGCAATTAATGTCTGTATATAAATAGTCAATGAGTTTGTTAGTTTGTGGATGCACTGAGCAGGATAGATACTGAGCCATGGGGATCAGAAAAGAACAGTCAAAAAACCTGCATAATAAAGGTAATGGAACTTTATAAACATGGAAAAGAAAAATGTCACTTTTTCTACCAGGGTATGCAAACATGGAAAAGAAAATAAAAAGATGTCCAAAGCCATGAATATACCAGTCAGTAGTGTTCAATCACTTCGGGATACAAAGAAAAACGTAACCTCAGGAGAAATACAGACTGCTCTGGTGTGGTTGTTTCAAGGAGCACAATACGACGATACTTGAACAAAAATGAACTGAATGGTGGAGTTGCCAGAAAGAAGCCTTTACTGCATCAATGCCACAAAAAAGCCTGGTTACAATATGCCTAACAACAGCTTGACACGCCTCACAGCTTTTGGTGCACTGTAATCTGGAGTAATGAGACCAAAATAGAGCTTTATGGTCTCAACCATAAGCACTATGTTTGGAGAGGGGTCAACAAGGTCTATAGTAATAAGAATACAATCCCCACTGTGAACCATGGTGGTGGCTCACTAATGTTTTGGGGGGGTGTGAACTTTAAAGGCATGGGGAATCTTGTGAAAATTAACGACAAGATGAATGCAGCATGTTGTTAGAAAATACTGGTAGACATTTGCATTCTTCTGCATGAAAGCTGCGCTTGGACATTCCAGAACAATGAAAATTAAGCACAAAGCCAAGCTGACCCTCCAGTGGTTACAGCAGAAAAAAGTGAAGGTTCTGGAGTGGCCATCACAGTCTCCTGACCTAAATATCAGCCACTCTGGAGAGATCTCAAATGTGCAGTTCATGTAGGACACCCAAAGACTTTGCATGACCTAGGGCTATTTTGCAAAGACAAATCGGTATTTATACTAAAGGGGGCAATACACAGTATTAAGGGTAAGCAGATTGTTGAAGAGGGGTCATTCCATTTGTTTACTGGTTGCCTTGTCTTGTTCTAGGATTGTGCCATTCTGTTATGACCTACAGCTGAATATGAATCCCATAAGAAGTGTGTTTTGCCTGCTCATGCGTGTTTTTGTAAATATTGTACATGCTGTATATTACCAAATCTCTAAGGGTATGCAAACGTTTGAGCACAACTGTACAGTGGATAGAAAATGTTTATACACCCCCTATTAAAATGTCAGGTTTCTATGATGTAAAAAAATGACAAAGATAAATCATTGCAGAACTTTTTTTATTTTTTTTAATGTGACCTATAAACTGTACAACTCAGTTGAAAAACAAACTGAAATCGTTTAGGTGGAGGGACGTAAAAATAAAAAACTAAAATAATATGGTTGTATAAGTGTGCACACCCTTACTAATACTTTGTTGAAGCACCTTTTGATTTGATTGCAGCACTCAGTCTTTTTTTTGGTCTATCAGCATGGCACATCTTGACACTCTTCCTTGCAAACACTCCAAATCTGTCAGATCAGGGCATCTCCTGTGCACAGCCCTCTTCACATCACCCCACAGATTTTCAATCGGATTCAGGTCTGGGCTCTGGCTGGGCCATTCCAACACTTTAATCTTCTTCTGGTGAAGCCATTCCTTTGTGGATTTGGATGTATGCTTTGGGTTGTTGTCATGCTGAAAGATGAAGTTCCTCTTCATGTTCAGATTTCTAGCAGAAGTCTGAAGGTTTTGTGCCAATATTGACTGGTATTTGGAACTGTTCATAATTCCCTCTACCTTGACTAAGGCCCCAGTTCCAGCTGAAGAAAACAGCCCCAAAGCATGATGCTGCCACCACCATGCTTCACTGTGGGTATGGTGTTCTTTTGGTGATGTGCAGTGTTGTTTTTGCGCCAAACATCTTCTGGAATTATGACCAAAAAGTTCAACCTTGGTTTTATCAGACCAGAACACATTTTCCCACATGCTTTTGGGAGACTTCAGATGTGGTTTTGCAAAATTTAGCTGGGCTTGGATGTTTTTCCTCGTAAGAAAAGGCTTCCATCTTGCCACTCTACCCCATAGCCCAGACATATGAAGAATACGGGAGATTGTTGCCACATGTACGACACAGCCAGTACTTGCCAGATATTCCTGCAGCTCCTTTAATGTTGCTGTAGGCCTCTTGGCAGCCTCCCAGACCAGTTTTCTTATGGTCTTTTCATCAATTTTGGAGGGACGTCCAGTTCTTGGTAATGTCACTGTTGCGCCATATTTTCTCCACTTGATGATTTTCACTGTGTTCCATGGTATATCTAATGCCTTGGAAATGCTTTTGTACCCTTCTCCTGACTGATATCTTTCAACAATGAGATCCCTCTGAGCTTTGGAAGCTCTCTTTGGACCATGGCTTTTGCTGTAGGATGTGACTAAGAAAATGTCAGGAAAGACCTACTAGAACAGCTGAAATTTACGTGGTGTTCATCAGAGGCACTTTAAATGATGGCAGGTATTTGTGACTTCTATTTAACCACTTGCCTACCAGGAACTTATACCCCCTTATTTACCAGGCCAATTTTCAGCTTTCAGCGCTGCCGCATTTTGATTGACAATTGCGCGGTCATGCAACATTGTACCCATATGAAATTTTGATCATTTTTTTTCTCACAAATAGAGCTTTCTTTTGGTGGTATTTAATCGCCACTGGGCACTTTACTTTTTGCGCTATAAAAAAAAAGTGCAAAACATTTGGAAAAAAAAAAAAAAGTTTCTTTGTTTCTATTATAAAATTTTTCAAACAGGTATTTTTTCTCCTTCACTGATGTACGTTGATGAGGCAGCACTGATGGGCACTGATAGGTGGCACTGATAGGCAGCACTAATGAGGTGGCATGGATAGGCGGCACTGATAGACAGCACTAATGAGGTGTCACGGATAGGCGGCACTGATAGGTGACACTGATGATGGGTACTGACTGGCGGCACTGACTGGCATCACTGCTGGGCACTGACTGGCGGCACTGACTGGCACAAACTCTGGGCACTGACTGGTGGCACAGGTGGGCGGGCACAGGTGGGCGGGCACAGGTGGGCGGGCACAGGTGGGTGACACTGCAGAGTGGCACAGGTGGGTGCACTGCTGGGCACAGGTGGGTGATCTGCTGGGCACAGGTGGGCAGAGCTAGTGGGCGCACTGCTGGGCACAGGTGGGCGGAACTTGCGGGTGGCACTGCTGGGCACCGATCATCAGTGCCCTGATGATCGGTGCCGATCCCCGCTCTGACAACTGCCGGTTCTCGGCAGTACTTTCCTCACGATCTGACAGCGTGAGGAAAGTGCAGCCGAGAACCGGCACTTGCATTTCCCTCTGATCAGTGTGTTATTGGACACCGCTGATCAAGTGGTAAAAGGCCGCTGTGATTGGCCTTTTACCACATCACGTGATCAGCTGTGTCCGTAGGACACAGCGATCACGGAGATCGCCTGGTGCGTGCCCCAGCGCGTTCTGGGAGGCCGTCATATGACATCCACTCAGAACTGGCCGGCCGCAGTGCAGCCGTCATTCGGCTATCTGCGGTCGGCAACTAGTTAACATGATTTTAAATGTGATTGCTTAATTCTGAACACAGCTACATCCCAATTTATAAGAGGGTGTGCACACTTATGCAACCACATTATTTTAGTTTTTTATGTTTACTTCCCTCTCGCTAAAAGATTTCAGTTTGTTTTTCAATTACAGTTTATTGGTCACATTAGGTGGAAAAAGTTCTGAAATTATTTATCTTTGTCTTTTTTGTACATCACAGAAACCAGATATTTTAACAGGGGTGTGTAGACTTTTTATATCCAATGTACATATCGAAAACAGCTATTTTACAGAAATATTTAACCTAAAAAAAGCCCAATATTGTTTTCATGGCAACAGCAAAAAGTATGGATTTCGTTCCCCTGTCAGCAGCCATATGAAATTCCAATTTCTGGAACTGCATTAAAGAAGCAAAGTGTAATTCCTGCAAAGCAGCTGAGCTGATCTGAACCAGAAAATCAAAACTCCATTTCTATGCAATGAAGGATTTAAAAATTTTGCAGCATTAGCCGTAGATGGATCACCATTGCTCCTAACTGAAGTCTGTAGGTAATACCTATGGATTGCTATGTTCTCTGTAGACTTTTTTTTTTTTTTTTTTACTTTGAAAGAAAATAGCTTAAAAATGTTAATTAAAAATAAAAATACAATAAGAGTGGGTGACACATTAAGACAACATGTAGAAAAATGAATAGCCCTTACCCCTGGTTCACATATATGTGGCTGTGCGGGTCGCATTTTGTACAGGTACGAGAGTCCATTCATTTGAATGGACTCCTGTGCCTTGTGACACGCAGGGAAGAAGTCGCTGCACTTCTTCCGAAAACGCAGCCCACACAGAGACAGGGAAAACTGGCAGCGTATTTGGAGCATTTTTTCCATACATCCATTTGCATGAGGCCTCAATCTTTAGTACTTTTTTCTGTGGCTAGATGCCCACAGTCTGATGCTCACTTCCTCGAGCCCAGGTCATCCAGGACCCAACCCAGCCCATGACTACACAGTGGAAGGAGAAGCAGCACAGTGATGAACTCCTCTCTCTCTGCTCTTTCCTATCTGCATACTTCTGGTCAGCACACAAACGGATTCCAGATATGGGCTCCTGTAGTCACAGTACAGGACCAGTCTGTGGTAGGATAGCGGCTTCTCTGTATTAAATAAACAGTCACAGACTCAGTACACATCTGGTCTGTGAAATTGGATAGGGAGGCTCTTCTGCATTCTACACTGCTGAAAATAAAATTTAAAAAAAGGGGAAAAATATCATGTTGGATATCTATACCGATATGGACTTGGTAATGTGTTAGGAACGTAAGGAGAAAAAATGATGCAGCAGGCTAGTCCATGTTGTTGAAATATCATTGCAGCAACTCAAAATGGTACTCAGTAGTTTGTATGGCCCCCACGTGCTTGTATTCATGCCTGACAACATCGGGGCATGCTCCTAATGAGACGATGGATGGTGTCCTGGGGTATTTCCTCCCAGATCTGGACCAGGGCATCACCGATCTCCTGGACAGTCTGAGGTGCGACCTGGGGGTGTTGGATAGACCGAAACACGATATCCCAGAGGTGTTCTATTGGATTTGGGTCTGGCGAGCGTGGGGGCCATTCAATGGTATCCATTCCTTCATCCTCTAAGAACTGCCTGCATACTCTCGCCACATGAGGCTGGGCATTGTCATGCACCAGGAGGAACCCAGGACCCGATGCAACAGTGTAGGGTCTGACAATGGGACCAAGGATTTAATCCCGATACCTAATGGCAGTCAGGGTGCCATTGTCTAGCCTGGAGGTCTGTGCATCCCTCCATGGATATGCCTCCCCAAACCATCACTGACTCACCACCAAAACGGTCATGCTGAACGATGTTACAGGCAGCATAATGTTCTCCATGTCTTCTCCAGACCCTTTCACGTCTGTCACATGTGCTCAGGGTGAACCTGCTCTCATCTGTGAAAAGCACAGGGTGCCAGTGGTGGACCTGCCAATTATTGTGTTCAATGGCAAATGCCAATCGAGCTCTATGGTGCTGGGCAGTGAGCACAGGGCCCACTAGAGGACATTGGGCCCTCAAACTACCCTCATGAAGTCTGTTTCTGATTGTTTGGTCACACATATTCACACCAGTGGCCTGCTGGAGCTCATTTTGTAGGGCTCTGGCAAGGCTCATCCTGTTCCTCCTTGCACAAAGAAGCAGATAACAAACCTGCGGCTGGGCTAAGGATCTTCTACGGCCCTGTCCAGCTCTCCTGGAATCTCCTCCATGCTCTTGAGACTGTGCTGGGAGACAAAGCAAAACTTCTAGCAATGGCATGTATTGATGTGCCATCCTGGAGGAGTTGGACTTCCTGTGCAACCTCTGTAGGGTCCAGGTATCACCTCATGCTACCAGTAGTGACACTGACCCTAGCCAAATGCAAAACTAGTAAAAAAAAGTCAGAAAAGATGAGCAGGGAAAAAAATGTCAGTGGCCTCCACCTGTAAAACTATCCGTTTTGGGGGTCACCCCATTGTTACCCATCTAGTGTCCCTGTTGTTAATTTCATTAACACCAAAGCAGCTGAAACTGATTAACAACTCCTTCTGCTACTTAACTGACCACATCAATATCCCAGGAGTTCCATTGACTTGATACTATACTCTGATTAAAAAGTAGTTCTTTCATGTTTTGAGCAGTGTATATAGTATGCTACAGTCACAGTACCAGTCTGCGAGGAGGGATCATAATCCCTATACAGTTATATCACACTATATCCTCACCCCTACAAGCAAAAATCTAAAAAAGTAAAAAAAAAAACCCTTAAACTTAACTTTCTATAGTACAGCGGTAATGGGGGTCTCCTCCATAGTACAGAGGGGATGGGGGGGGGGGGGTCTCCTCCATAGTACAGAGGGGATGGGGGGGGGGGGGTCTCCTCCATAGTACAGAGGGGATGGGGGGGGGGGGTCTCCTCCATAGTACAGAGGGGATGGGGGGGGTCTCCTCCATAGTACAGAGGGGATGGGGGGGGTCTCCTCCATAGTACAGAGGGGATGGGGGGGGGGTCTCCTCCATAGTACAGAAGGGATGGGGGGGGGGGTCTCCTCCATAGTACAGAAGGGATGGGGGGGGGTCTCCTCCATAGTACAGGGGGGATGGGGGGGGGGTCTCCTCCATAGTACAGAAGGGATGGGGGGGGGGGTCTCCTCCATAGTACAGGGGGGATGGGGGGGGGGGGGTCTCCTCCATAGTACAGAGGGGATGGGGGGGGGTCTCCTCCATAGTACAGAGGGGATGGGGGGGGGGGGGGTCTCCTCCATAGTACAGAGGGGATGGGGGGGGGGGGGGTCTCCTCCATAGTACAGAGGGGATGGGGGGGGGTCTCCTCCATAGTACAGAGGGGATGGGGGGGGGGGTCTCCTCCATAGTACAGAGGGGATGGGGGGGGGGGGGGTCTCCTCCATAGTACAGAGGGGATGGGGGGGTCTCCTCCATAGTACAGAGGGGATGGGGGGGGTCTCCTCCATAGTACAGAGGGGATGGGGGGGGGTCTCCTCCATAGTACAGAGGGGATGGGGGGGGGGTCTCCTCCATAGTACAGAGGGGATGGGGGGGGTCTCCTCCATAGTACAGAGGGGATGGGGGGGGGTCTCCTCCATAGTACAGAGGGGATGGGGGGGGTCTCCTCCATAGTACAGAGGGGATGGGGGGGGTCTCCTCCATAGTACAGAGGGGATGGGGGGGGGGGTCTCCTCCATAGTACAGAGGGGATGGGGGGGGTCTCCTCCATAGTACAGAGGGGATGGGGGGGGTCTCCTCCATAGTACAGAGGGGATGGGGGGGGTCTCCTCCATAGTACAGAGGGGATGGGGGGGGTCTCCTCCATAGTACAGAGGGGATGGGGGGGGTCTCCTCCATAGTACAGAGGGGATGGGGGGGGTCTCCTCCATAGTACAGAGGGGATGGGGGGGGTCTCCTCCATAGTACAGAGGGGATGGGGGGGGTCTCCTCCATAGTACAGAGGGGATGGGGGGGGTCTCCTCCATAGTACAGAGGGGATGGGGGGGTCTCCTCCATAGTACAGAGGGGATGGGGGGGGGGGTCTCCTCCATAGTACAGAGGGGATGGGGGGGGGTCTCCTCCATAGTACAGAGGGGATGGGGGGGGGGTCTCCTCCATAGTACAGAGGGGATGGGGGGGGGGTCTCCTCCATAGTACAGAGGGGATGGGGGGGGGGTCTCCTCCATAGTACAGAGGGGATGGGGGGGGGGTCTCCTCCATAGTACAGAGGGGATGGGGGGGGTCTCCTCCATAGTACAGAGGGGATGGGGGGGTCTCCTCCATAGTACAGAGGGGATGGGGGGGGTCTCCTCCATAGTACAGAGGGGATGGGAGGGGTCTCCTCCATAGTACAGAGGGGATGGGGGGGGGTCTCCTCCATAGTACAGAGGGGATGGGGGGGGTCTCCTCCATAGTACAGAGGGGATGGGGGGGGGGTCTCTTCCATAGTACAGAGGGGATGGGGGGGGGGGTCTCCTCCATAGTACAGAGGGGATGGGGGGGGTCTCCTCCATAGTACAGAGGGGATGGGGGGGGGTCTCCTCCATAGTACAGAGGGGATGGGGGGGGGGGGTCTCCTCCATAGTACAGAGGGGATGGGGGGGGGGGTCTCCTCCATAGTACAGAGGGGATGGGGGGGGGGTCTCCTCCATAGTACAGAGGGGATGGGGGGGGGGTCTCCTCCATAGTACAGAGGGGATGGGGGGGGGGTCTCCTCCATAGTACAGAGGGGATGGGGGGGGGGTCTCCTCCATAGTACAGAGGGGATGGGGGGGGGGTCTCCTCCATAGTACAGAGGGGATGGGGGGGGGGTCTCCTCCATAGTACAGAGGGGATGGGGGGGGGTCTCCTCCATAGTACAGAGGGGATGGGGGGGGGTCTCCTCCATAGTACAGAGGGGATGGGGGGGGGTCTCCTCCATAGTACAGAGGGGATGGGGGGGGGTCTCCTCCATAGTACAGAGGGGATGGGGGGGGTCTCCTCCATAGTACAGAGGGGATGGGGGGGGTCTCCTCCATAGTACAGAGGGGATGGGGGGGGTCTCCTCCATAGTACAGAGGGGATGGGGGGGGTCTCCTCCATAGTACAGAGGGGATGGGGGGGGTCTCCTCCATAGTACAGAGGGGATGGGGGGGGTCTCCTCCATAGTACAGAGGGGATGGGGGGGGGGTCTCCTCCATAGTACAGAGGGGATGGGGGGGGGTCTCCTCCATAGTACAGAGGGGATGGGGGGGTCTCCTCCATAGTACAGAGGGGATGGGGGGGGGGTCTCCTCCATAGTACAGAGGGGATGGGGGGGGGGGTCTCCTCCATAGTACAGAGGGGATGGGGGGGGGGGGGTCTCCTCCATAGTACAGAGGGGATGGGGGGGGGTCTCCTCCATAGTACAGAGGGGATGGGGGGGGGTCTCCTCCATAGTACAGAGGGGATGGGGGGGGGGTCTCCTCCATAGTACAGAGGGGATGGGGGGGGGGGTCTCCTCCATAGTACAGAGGGGATGGGGGGGGGGGTCTCCTCCATAGTACAGAGGGGATGGGGGGGGGGTCTCCTCCATAGTACAGAGGGGATGGGGGGGGGTCTCCTCCATAGTACAGAGGGGATGGGGGGGGGTCTCCTCCATAGTACAGAGGGGATGGGGGGGGGGTCTCCTCCATAGTACAGAGGGGATGGGGGGGGGTCTCCTCCATAGTACAGAGGGGATGGGGGGGGGGTCTCCTCCATAGTACAGAGGGGATGGGGGGGGGTCTCCTCCATAGTACAGAGGGGATGGGGGGGGGGTCTCCTCCATAGTACAGAGGGGATGGGGGGGGGGTCTCCTCCATAGTACAGAGGGGATGGGGGGGGTCTCCTCCATAGTACAGAGGGGATGGGGGAGGGTCTCCTCCATAGTACAGAGGGGATGGGGGAGGGTCTCCTCCATAGTACAGAGGGGATGGGGGGGGGTCTCCTCCATAGTACAGAGGGGATGGGGGGGGGTCTCCTCCATAGTACAGAGGGGATGGGGGGGGGGTCTCCTCCATAGTACAGAGGGGATGGGGGGGGGGGGGTCTCCTCCATAGTACAGAGGGGATGGGGGGGGTCTCCTCCATAGTACAGAGGGTTTGGGGGGGGGTCTCCTCCATAGTACAGAGGGGATGGGGGGGGGGTCTCCTCCATAGTACAGAGGGGATGAGGGGGGGGGGTCTCCTCCATAGTACAGAGGGGATGAGGGGGGGGGTCTCCTCCATAGTACAGAGGGGATGAGGGGGGGGGTCTCCTCCATAGTACAGAGGGGATGAGGGGGGGTCTCCTCCATAGTACAGAGGGGATGGGGGGGGGGGTCTCCTCCATAGTACAGAGGGGATGGGGGGGGGGTCTCCTCCATAGTACAGAGGGGATGGGGGGGTGTCTCCTCCATAGTACAGAGGGGATGGGGGGGGTCTCCTCCATAGTACAGAGGGGATGGGGGGGGTCTCCTCCATAGTACAGAGGGGATGGGGGGGTCTCCTCCATAGTACAGAGGGGATGGGGGGGGTCTCCTCCATAGTACAGAGGGGATGGGGGGGTCTCCTCCATAGTACAGAGGGGATGGGGGGGGTCTCCTCCATAGTACAGAGGGGATGGGGGGGGTCTCCTCCATAGTACAGAGGGGATGGGGGGGGTCTCCTCCATAGTACAGAGGGGATGGGGGGGGTCTCCTCCATAGTACAGAGGGGATGGGGGGGGTCTCCTCCATAGTACAGAGGGGATGGGGGGGGTCTCCTCCATAGTACAGAGGGGATGGGGGGGGTCTCCTCCATAGTACAGAGGGGATGGGGGGGGTCTCCTCCATAGTACAGAGGGGATGGGGGGGGTCTCCTCCATAGTACAGAGGGGATGGGGGGGTCTCCTCCATAGTACAGAGGGGATGGGGGGGTCTCCTCCATAGTACAGAGGGGATGGGGGGGGTCTCCTCCACAGTACAGAGGTGATGGGGGGTCTCCTCCACAGTACAGAGGTGATGGGGGGGTCTCCTCCATAGTACAGAGGTGATGGGGGGGGTCTCCTCCATAGTACAGAGGGGATGGGGGGGTCTCCTCCATAGTACAGAGGGGATGGGGGGGTCTCCTCCACAGTACAGAGGGGATGGGATTCCCATGTATATATCAGATACTATGCGGGTATTACTTTGCCTGCCTCCCCCCGTACACAGGCCCACGGATATAATGTACCCCATGACTCCAGCCCCCGGCTCTCACCCTCGGTGTTGGTCTCGGCGTCATAGCGCTGCCCGCAGCCCCGGTTGTAGCACAGCACGGACATGGTGACACACAGCAGCACGCTGAGATAGGGAGGAACACCCGGCAAAGAGGAAAAGCGGCTCCGTTTCCTTCCGGAATCCGCCGTCTATCACTCGGGAACTTTCCCGAACCTTCCGCGCATGCGTCCGCTCTCGGGAGCCGCAGCCGGGTGTTCTTTGGGCATGCGTGTTGCCGGCCCCGCCCCCCTACAGGGCTTCGACGAGATGCCAGAATCAGATATTGCGCTTGCTCAGTACAGGACCGCCGGAACCGCAGTTGACGTGTTGCTTGTTGTGCATGGCAACGGGAGCAGAGGCTTGTTTTAGGTTGTTGCTAGGACAGCCATAAATGAATAGACAGAATAGAGGGCTCCTCTAGGGTGTGTCTTAATGAGTGGGTGTGGCTATTTTGTGCATGTATGTTAAATCAATTTCTGGGTATTTTAAAATGTATGCATGCTTACGTTTCATATATATAGTTAGAGGGAGTTAGAGTTCAATTGATGTAGAGGAGGGCTGATTAGCAGACTGGGTGTGATAGACGCAGGGGTGGACTGAAAAACTCATGGGGCCCCCGGGCAATAGGGGATCATAGAGCCCCCGTGTACTTGCATAAACTCAAAAAAGCCTATGAAAAAGGTACCAGGGGCATCTCATGGGGCCCCCTACTGACCCCGGGCCCTCGGGCAGCGCCCGAGTTTCCAAATGGTCAGTCCACCCCTGGATAGAAGGACAAACAGTGGTCAGGAGCTGAGAAGCTCTGCAGGCCTAATCCCTCTGGGATTTCCCCCTGCTCTAGAGCTTAGGAGGAAGGCCTTGAGGCAGTGGGTGGTTCTGAGGAGTGGCTGGCTTGCACTCTTGAGGGATCCTAGCCAGTCCCCCAACAGAAGGCTTGGCAAGGGGGTGGGGCACCTTTAAAAGTGTTGGAACCTGCTCAGTTTCAGGAGAGTTTGGGAGTAAAATGTGGGGCTAAAGGCATAAGGCTGTGAGGAGGCCCAGGGGGATGGGGACTACCTGCAGGCCTGTAGCTGTAAAGGGTGAAAGCTCAGAGCTCACCGGCCCCCTGAGTGAGGACCACCTGTATGGCAGGGAAGGAGCGGCCCAGCTGGCAAGCCTGGTAGCAGCCACCAACCCACCAGAGGTACAGGAGAGGATCTGAGTGAGTTCACCTCTACACCCCCTGGGCAGTTAGGGGAAGGAACACTCTGGTGGGAAACCAGATTCACTGCCTATTTGGGACTGTCCATCTTTAACGTAACAGTCACCAGATCCCCTGTTCAGGGATACCTCCAGACTGCTGGGTGAAGAGGAAAGAGGAGAATTTCATCTAGGGTCTGGGGTGGTACACTGAAGAGATGCTGGCTCGCTCTCCAACAAAGGCTGTGCTGCAGTGAAGGATTGTAAACAGTTCCAGGAAGTTGTCCTCAGTTCATCAGTTCCCTTGGGCATCCTGTACAATCCTAACCCTATTCCAGTTCAAATCCCCTAAATAAAACTACAAAACAAAAGCTCAAGGACTGATCTCTGACTCCGGATGCAAGCCTGTGTGCAGATGTGTGATGCCTTGCTGTGCAGGACTATAAGGGCACCCACATTTTCTAGGGACTCCTAGGGGTGTAGTGATATATATACAGTTGTGTCCAAAATTATTCAACCCCCAATGCTGTAAAGGGGTTTAGGGACTATAGTGTACATTTGGAATTGTATTCAGAATCAAATCCTACAAGGACGTTGTAACTACCCAAATGCAACTAAAATGACATCAATTGTTTATGTAATACAGTAGTAAATGGTTCTTATGTGGTTTCTTCATTGCCACAATTATTCAACCCCTTAAAGACTACCACTCTGAAGAACAGAGGTTCATACAGGTGCTTTCCATCAGGTATTGAAAACACCTGTGGATGTCACCGAGCAGCAATCAAGCATAATAAGCACCAATTAGGCAGCTTTAAAATGACTGTGATACTCAGCTCCTTCTAGACATTTACTGGTGTGGTTACAAACATGGTGAAGGCAAGAGAATGGTCCAGGAAGACAAGAGAAGAGGTGATTTCTCTTCACAGGAAGGGCAATGGCTATAAGAAGATTGCAAAGATGTTAAACATACCAAGAGACACCTTAGGAAGCATCATTCGCAAATTCAAGGCAAAGGGCACTGTTGAAACGCTACCTGGTCGTGGCAGAAAGAAGATGCTGACTTCGACTGCTGTGCGCTACCTGAAGCGTAGAGTGGAGAGAAGTCCCCGTGTGACTGCTGAGGAACTGAGAAAAGATTTGTCAGATGTGGGTACAGAAGTTTCAGCCCAGACAATAAGACGCACACTGCGTAATGAAGGCCTCCGTGCCAGAACTCCCAGGCGTACCCCCTTGCTGTCTCCAAAGAATAAGAAGAGTCGACTGCAGTATGCCAAAAGCCATGTGGACAAACCACAAAAGTTGTGGGATAGTGTTCTGTGGACTGATGAAACAAAATTAGAACTGTTTGGGCCCATGGATCAACGCTATGTTTGGAGGAGGAAGAACAAGGCCTATGATGAAAAGAACACCTTGCCTACTGTGAAGCATGGTGGAGGGTCAATCATGCTTTGGGGCTGTTTTGCTTCTGCAGGTACAGGGAAGCTTCAGCGTGTGCAAGGTACCATGAATTCTCTTCAGTACCAGGAGATATTGGATGGAAACGTGATGCAGTCCGTCACACACCTGAGGCTTGGGAGACGTTGGACCTTTCAACAGGACAATGATCCCAAGCATACCTCCAAGTCCACTAGAGCATGGTTGCAGAGGAAAGGCTGGAACATTTTGGAGTGGCCATCGCAGTCACCAGACTTAAATCCGATTGAGAACCTCTGGTGGGACTTAAAGAAAGCAGTTGCAGTGCGCAAGCCTAAGAATGTGACTGAACTGGAGGCCTTTGCCCATGAAGAATGGGCGAAGATACCCGTAGATCGCTGCAAGACACTTGTGTCAAGCTATGCTTCACGTTTAAAAGCTGTTATAACTGTAAAAGGATGCTGTACTAAGTACTAAGATTGAATGTCACTTGGGGGTTGAATAAAACTGATAATGCTGTGAGCACAGAAAAGACATTTGTGGTTATTTCATTATAACTGTTATGTTATATTTGTCTGACCTACAAGTGCCTCTTTAATGTAAATGTAAGCAAGATGACTGAATGATCAAAAGCAATGTCAAACTGGCCAAAACACTCAATTTCAGTGGGGGTTGAATAATTTTGGACACAACTGTATATACCGTATTTTCCGGCGTATAAGACAACTTTTTTGCTTAAAAACATACCCCAACAATTGGGGGTCGTCTTATGCGCTGAGTATAGAACCGCTGGATGTGCTACATACAGTGTACCGCACTGAGCCAATCACAGCGAGCGATGTATTCTATTAATGAATACAGAGCCTGCTCGGATTGGCTGAAGTTTTGACATCATCAGCCCGCCTCTCTGACACAGTCAATCCGAGCAGGCTCTGTATTCATTATTAGAATACATCACTTGCCGTGATTGGCTCATATGACATCCTCCCATTCTCCGCGCGTGTGCGGCGATGCGCTGTGTCCCTCGGACACAGCAGATCACTGATCACGGAAAGAGCCGAAGATGTCGGCTTGGTCATGTGATCAGCTGTGTCCAATCACAGCTGATCACATGTAAACAGGGAAATGCCGGTTATCAGCATTTCTCTCCTCTCGAGCTGTCACGCTGACAGAGGAGAGGAGAGCCGGTAATCGGCTTTCTGTGGAAGGGACATGTACACTGATCATCAGGGCACTGATGTCAGTGTAGCCCCAGCAGTGCCAGCTGTCAGTGTCCATCAGTGCCACATATCAGTGCCTACCAGTGCACATCAATGCCTCATATCAGTGCCCATCTGAGCTGCCTTTCAGTGTCACCCGTCAGTGCCACCTATCAATGCCAATCAGTGCCACCTATCAGTGCCAGTCAGTGCCACAGAAACAGTGCCATGTATCAGTGCTGCCTTTCAGTACCCATCAGTGATGCCTGTCAATGCCCATCAGTGCCACCTACCAGTGCCTCCTCATCAGTGCCACCTATTTCATATGGGTACAGCGTTGCATGACCGTGCAATTGTCATTCGAAGTGTGACAGTGCTGAAAGCTGAAAATTGGCCTGGGGGGGGAAGTGGGTATAAGTACCCTGTAGGCAAGGGGTTAAATCAGCAATGGGCAAACTACGGCCCAGCGGACCTTTTAATCCGGCCCGCGGAGCTAGGCTTCCGCTAGGCTCCTCTCACAGTCCGCCCTGAAGACCGGTGTAGCATGAAAATCTGTCTCCAATGAGGATCTGTCCCCCTCGACGTATCTGCGCATGTGCCGGAGATCGCCGATCGGCTGCTAATGCCTGAAACTGGCACATGCGCAGATACGTCGAGGGGGACAGATCCTCATAGGAGACAGATTTTCATGCTACACCGGAACGGCGCGGGAATACGGCGAGAGGAACGCGCGCAGTAAAGGTAAGTGAATTGACACAGGGGGGACTTAATGGGGATGAATTAATATGGGGAATGAATTACTATAGGGGGGATGAATTACTATGTGGGGGATGAATTACTATATGGGGGATGGATTTACTATATGGGGGATGAATTACTATATGGGGGATGAATTACTATGGGGGATGAATTACTATGTGGGGGATGAATAACTATATGGGGGATGAATTACTATATGGGGGATGAATTACTATGGGGGATGAATTACTATATGGGGGATGAATTACTATATGGGGGATGTATTACTATATGGGGGATGAATTACTATATGGGGGATGAATTACTATGGGGGATGAATTACTATGTGGGAGATGAATAACTATGTGGGGGATGAATTACTATGTGGGGGATGAATTACTATGTGGGGGATGAATTACTATATGGGGGATGAATTACTATGGGGGATGAATTACTATGTGGGGGATGGATTACTATTTGGGGGATGAATTACTATTTGGGGGATGAATTACTATATGGGGGATGAATTACTATGGGGGATGAATTACTATATGGGGGATGGATTACTATATGGGGGATGAATTACTATGGGGGATGAATTACTATGGGGGATGAATTACTATATGGGGGATGAATTACTATAGGGGGGATGAATTACTATATGGGGGATGAATTACTATGCTTACTATGGGGGAATATTACTATACTTACTATGGATGACACATACACATCATTCATCTACTCTTGGTCCGGCCCCCGGGTCCAATATATGAACCCATTGCGGCCCTCAAGTCAAAAAGTTTGCCCACCCCTGGGTTACATGGTGTTGCCTCGGAAGGGGGGTAGTCTTATACGACGAGTATAGCCCAAAACCTGTGTTTTAACTGGAAACGTAGGGGGTCATCTTATACACCCAGTCGCCTTATACGCCGGAAAATACGGTATATGTATATATATATATATATATATACATTTTTCTATAACTGTATTGTTCAAGAGCAACGTATTTATATTTCATACCCAGAAGGACCGATTTAAGAGAATCACGGGCCTGGTGCTGGGGATTTTGCTGGGCCTATTTATGAAAATAAGTAAAATGAGAATGCAAACATTTCTGTTAAAACAAATTAATTTAATAGAAGGGGGGCTGGAAAAGAGAGGAGTGAGAGAAAGTGGTGGGGGTGAGAGAAAGGGGGTGGTCAGTAGGTCTTCTATGGTGGGCTTCTGTTGAGAGGGGAGTGAGATGTTGTTTAACTAGTTGCACCTTCACTTTTTATTGCCAGCTATTTACATTCTATTGTGTTGGGATGCTGAGGACAGCATCTGCGGGAATGTAGGTAGGTGCAGTTTATTTTCTCCACAACCAAGTGGTACCACAGCCTGGAGAGGAAGTCCAAGGGAAACAGTTTCTCTAAGGTTTCCTGTGTCAATGGAGCAGCGTTTCAGTTGGCTACTCTGCATCCAGGTGACCCTCAGAGGCCATCTTGGGTTAGCAGGGTTTATTTAAGTCCCTGCCCCAAGTTTTGGCACTCTTGGTACCCGTGGCTAGTGTAAGGAAAGAGATCCCACTGGTTAAGGAAAGCATCTATCAGTAGGGAAAGGTTCCTGATGAGGAGGGATAGGTTAGGGGCTCGCACCCTGGATTGGAACTTCCCTCTTGGGACCGGATCCTCTGCAACAGACACTGTTGGCACCTCTCCTCTACATTTGTCTACATTGAACTATAAGTTGTTGCCCTAGCTGTGTTCACCCGCCAGGGTTGTTTGTAGCGTTGACATTCTGTTTAACCACTTCGGGACTGCCCGCCTGCAATGTACTGCGGACGGGCGGTATCTGCAGGCAAAGCAACATACCCGTACGTCACTTTGCTCCTTAGGGTTCAGAGCGCGCACGCACCCCCGCTGTCATTTGTTCTAGGAGGTGTGTGTCAGCAGGTCTCGGCCAGTGATTTTGGCCCGGGACTCTGCCGATCTACAGAGAATGGAGATGCAGAGCTGTGCCTGTGTTTGTAAATACATGCGTAAGATCTAGCTGGTTCTTCCCTCCCTGGAACCATTTTGTTCCAGAGAGAGAAGAAAGACATCACATGTGAGTAAAAGCAGCACACTGCACCCACACACTTTAGATAGAGACATTTTAACCCCTTGATTGCCACATTTAACCCTTTGCTTGCCCCCTGCCACCTTGCCAGTGCCATTAGTACAGTGTCAGTGTACAGTATTTTTCACTGAGCACTGTATTAGTGCCACTAGCGACGTCAGATAGCTTCAGGGTCAGTTAGCGTCCCTCCCAGCTAGGGTCAGCCAGCGTTAGATTGCCCGCACACTATTGCACTCACGCTATAGGTCGCTGATCACCGTCATTACTAGTATAGTGTTTGTACGGATCAATATATTGATCACGAACAAAACTATACCAGTGCCCCTTAGTATTAGTGTCCCCAAAAATGCAGTGTTAGCAAGATTATCCCCGTTCGCTGCCAGCACTAGCGTTTAGCCCCAACGCTCCTCCCCCACCCCTATTAAGAAGTGCAATGTCAGTATAATTTCTGATCGCTGTCACCTGTAATACATTGCACAAACATTGTGATCTCTGTTAGCACTTGCCGGTAAATTGTTTTGTAGCGGTTCCATCAGTCCCTAACAGTCAGGTGCTCTTCTTGCCGTGAGTCGCACTAGGTACTTGTAAATTTAGAGTCCAAAATGTCCAACGAAAGGCACACTAGTGAAGAGGCCTACAGGATTCTGAGCATGTCAGGCGTGAGTGAAGGGGAAGACTCCCTGACACAATCAGCCTCAGAATACGAACCTGTAGACAGCAACGGCACTCTTACAGGTATCTTGGACGATGGAGAAGAGGTCCCTGCTAAGATCAGGTGTACTCGATCCCATGAAGCTGAAGTGCTAGGATTGCATGACTTGTCTCATATGCAACAGAGTGCCAGTACTAGTGCCTCACTGCCTTTTGGTGAACAGTGAGCTTCCCCCAACAGCTTGTAAATACCCAACTTAGAAAGGGGGAGAAAGCCTACTTGAAGAATGATGAATTGCTCACAGGGAAGTGGAAGGACAAACTGGATGTTTTCGTCCTGTCTTCCATTTACGCAGACGTGACAGTCCAAATTAACACGGTATCTGGCATTGTTGAGAAACCCCTCTGTGTCTACGACTATAACCTTAACATGGGAGGGGTGGACTTCAATGACCAAATTATGAATCCGTACCTAGTTTCCCAAAAAGCTTGACACTGGTACAAAAAGGTGTCTATTTATTTATTTAAATTTACAAAGCAATTGGATGAAGTAGATCCTTCCTAAAATTCCAGGAAGAGATCATCACGACCTTTTTGTATCCAGAAGGTTATGTGGCCCAATCCTCAAATCCAGATGCAGTTAGCCGGCTGCATGAGAGGCATTTTTCTGATGTCCTCTCCGGTACCCCAACCCAAAGGTCACCCCAAAGAAGATGTCGTCTCTGTAGCAGACACGGAATAAGACGTGACACCCACTTTTTTTGTCCCTCCTGTCCTGGCCAACCTGGTCTTTGCCTGAAGGACTGCTTCTGTCGCTACCATACACTAGTGGAGTACTAGTATAGGGTACAGCACTTACACAGGGTCTCAAAAGATGTTAGGTATTCAGGCTACTGGCTATTGCATTTTAAGAGACCCTACAATCTGTTTTAAACAGTTAAAGTTTAAAAAAAAAAAAAGTTCAAGTCCAAAAAAAACAAATTTTAAAAACCAAAAATAGTTATAGTTTTTTTTTTTTTGTCATGGTTACTGCTCTACTGTTATGATTTTCCTGTTTTAATCCCCAAAATACATTCTGCTACTTCTCTCGAGTATGGGGATACCACATGTGAGAGACATTTTGGCAGTCTAGCCAAGTACAGGACCCCTAATTCCAATAAGCACCTTCAGCTTTTAAAGGGCTTTATTTCCTCATTACACTTCCTGACTACCTATCACAGTTTTGGAGGCCCTGAAATGCCAGGATAGCACCACTTTTTGGAAAGTTAACACCCCAAGGAATTTGATAAGAAGCATGGTGAGTATTTTGCAGATCTCATTTGTTGCCACAAGTTTTTGGAAATTGAAGAAAGAAAACAAAAACATATTTTGTCTTTTCTTTTTTATATTTCAAGAATGAGATCTGCAAAATACTCACCATGCCTCTTTTTAAATTCCTTGGGGTGTCTACTCCAAAAAGAGGTCGTGGGGGGGGGGGGAGGGTTTGGTGCTATCCTGGCATTTCAGGGCCTCAGAAACTGTGATAGGTAGTGAGGAAGTGTAATGAGGAAGTTACGCACCTTCAGGCTTTCATAGTGGTCATTGGATTTCAGGCTCCTGTATGTGGCTAGGCTCCCAAAAAGTCTCACATATGTGGTATCCCCATACTCGGTAGAAGTAGCAGAATGTAATTTGGGGTGTAATTCCACATATAAGCATGGCTTGTGCGAGCAATATATCATTTAAGTGACAACTTTGTGTAAAAAAACAAAATGTTTTTGTCATTTTCCAAAAGCGTGTGGAAAAAAAATAAATCCTCCATGGACTCAATATACCTCTCAGAGGATAGCTGAGGGTAACTACTTTCCAAAAAGGGGTCATTTGGGGGTGTTTGCACTGTATTTTAGCACCTCAAGAAATGTGATAAGCAGTCAGAAAGTAAAAGCTGTGTAAATTCCATTATCTATACCATAGTTTGTAGACGCTATAACTTTCACACAAAGCAATCAATATACACTTATTGGGATTTTGTTTTACCAAAAACGTAGCAGAATACATTTTGGCCTAAATTTATGACTAACTTTGAGTTTACTATATATTATTTTATAGCCAAAATTAAAAAATATCTTTTTTTTTCAAAATATTTGGTCTTTTTTTGTTTATGGAGCGAAAAATAAATAGTGCACAGGTGATTAAATACCACTGAAAGAAAGCTCTATTTGTGTGAAGAAAAGGACATAAATTTTGTTTGGGTACAGCATTGCATGGCCGCACAATTACCACTTGAAATGGTAAAGTGCTCCTCTCCTAAATGTGCAATTTATGTTTTTTTTTCTACCTCTAAACGCCAGGAAAACACCTATGTGTGCATGGGCACATGGGCTAACATGGAGGGATGTTTAGAGGCAGACAAAAAAAAAAAGTTAAAGCCAAGCCAAGTGTGCATGAGGCCTAATAGCGCCAAGTACTACAGTGATCCTTCTACAGGGATCTCACAGGTACAGTTATGTTCAAAATAATAGCAGTGTGTTGAAAAAAGTGAATAAAGCTCAAAATCCTTCTAATAGCTTTTATTTCCATACACACAAATGCATTGGGAACACTACACATTCTATTCCAAATCAAAACATGAAGAAAAATAGATCAAATTTGTGTTGTTCCTCTAAAAAAATTGAAGAAAAGCGACTAGACTGTTCAAAAAAATAGCAGTGTTTGTATTCTTCTTTACAAACTCAAACATTCACTATATAAACTGAAAATGTTTGAAGATTTTGCTTTCCTTTGAATCACTTAATGAATATTTAGTTGTATAAGCACTGTTTCTGAGAACTGCTGTACATCTGTGTTGCATGGAGTCAACCAACTTCTGGCACCTGTGAACAGGTATTCCAGCCCAGGATGATTGGACTACATTCCACAGTTCTTCTCTATTTCTTGGTTTTGCCTCAGAAACTGCATTTTTGATGTCACCCCAAAAGTTTTCTATTGGATTAAGATCCGGGGATTGGGCTGGCCACTCCATAACGTCAATCTTGTTGGTCTGGAACAAAGATGTTGCACGTTTACTGGTGTGTTTGGGGTCGTTGTCTTGTTGGAACACCCATTTCAAGGGCATTTCCTCTTTAGCATAAGGCAGCATGACCTCTTCAAGTATTCTGATGTATTCAAACTGATCCATGATCCCTGGTATGCAATAAATAGGCCCAACACCGTAGTATGAGAAACATCCCCATATCATGATGCTTGCACCACCATGCTTCACTGTCTTCACAGTGTACTGTGGCTTGAATTCAGTGTTTGGGGGTCGTCTGACAAACTGTCTCCGGCCACTAGACCCAAAAAGAACAATCTTACTTTCATCAGTCCACAAAATGTTTCTCTTTAGGCCAGTCAATGTGCTCTTTGGCAAATTGTAACCTCTTCAGTACATGTCTTTTTTTCAACAGTGGGACTTTGCGGGGGCTTCTTGCAGATAGCTTGGCTTCACATAGGCGTCTTCTAATTGTAACAGTACTCACAGGGAACTTTACACCTTCTTTGATCTTCCTGGAGCTGATTGTTGGCTGAGTCCTTGCCATTTTGGCTATTCTTCTATCCATTCGAATGGTAGTTTTTCGCTTTCTTCCACGTCTTTCAGGTTTTGGTTGTCATTTTAAAGCATTTGCGATCATTTTAGCTGAGCAGCCTATCATTTATATGTTTTCCCCTCTCCAATCAACTTTTTAATCAAGGTACGCTGTTCTTCTGAACAATGTCTGGAACGACCCATTTTCCTCAGAATTTCAGAGAGAAATGCACTGTAACCAGCATGTGCAACATTTGCTGCCTTCCTTCATTAAATAAGGGCAATAATTGCCACCTGTTTTTCAAAGAATGAATGACCTCACTAATAGAACTCCACACTGCTATTATTTTGAACATGCCCCTTTCAATTAGTGATTCAATTACACAGAATCAGCAGCATGCATGTCATGACTGTTGGGTCTGTTGGATTTCTATTACTCTACTACACCTGCTAGTAAATTATTTGCCATGTAGAAATATAATTTCTATCAAAAACAGTGATTGATCAGGTTAGTGATGTCTGACTGCTATTATTTTGAACACAACTGTATGTGTACTTACATAGGTCCAAGTTGGAACAAGATCACTATGCAAAAAAATACCTGGAATTCAGCTTTAGGCCTCATTCACATTTGTGGTTGAGAGGTGGTAAAACCCAGCAAGATCCAAGGCTGCTCCCCTATCACAATGCCCCCCTTTCTGTCCCTCTGCTCACCTTCTTTCCTGCTGCACCCAACCTGTCCCACTGCCCACCATTTGTCCTGCTTTCCTGTCCTGCTGTCCTGTCCTGCAGCCCTCCTTCTGTCCCACTGCCCCCTCCTGTCATGCTGCACCCCACCTGTCCCTCTGCCCCCCTATCATGATGCCCCCCTCCTGTCCCTCTGCCCACCTCCTTTTCTGCTGCACGCAACCTGTCCCACTGCCCCCCACCTGTCCTGCTGCTCTCCTCCTGTCCCCCTCCTGTCCTGCTGCCCACCTATCACAATGCTCCCCTCCTGTCCCTCTGCCCACCTCCTTTCCTGCTGCACCCAACCTGTTCCACTCTCCTCCACCTGTCCTGTTGTCCCCCACCTGTCACGCTGCCCCTTCCTGTCTTGCGCCCCCCCCGTCACGCTGCCCCCCTCCTGTCTCATCCCCCCCCATCATGCTGGCCTCCTCCAGTCCTGAAGGGGTGGCTCTTACACACAGAAGGGGTGGGACAAATTTAGATGAGGGCGCCTGATTTTTGTCTTGCCTAGGGCACCACAAAATCAAAATACACCACTGGTTATGATTGGTCATAGTGATCACGATACCTTGGCCGCTCACATTGGCCAGGCACCAAACACCATACACTGAACACCACTGAACACAGCGTTCATGGGATCATGCTGTTGCATATGCCCCAGGGGGCACGCCAGTGCACATGTGTTGAGCCTAGACCTGCCGCCTACAGTAAATGTGCTGTGGGCAGAGGGCAAGTGGTTAACTATATCACATTTTGTACCAGAATAAAATTTGTACTATCGCAACAGGATACTAAAGAATTATAAGCTGGCCCAGTTGTCAGGTTGAGGAAAAAAAGAAGTGTGTACTATAAACAATTGCCCTTTTTTAAATATTTGTTTTCACCTTTTATGTCTGTAGCTAGGTTTGGGCTGGGTCATTCTGCAATTCAGGGACATCTGCTGTACAGACCGAGATCCTCTTTCTCCCCTAGTGTTCAGCGCAGAGTAATCATATCATTTCCTGCTAGCAGAGTGGGAAGAAGCAGATGATCTTGGGACCTGTAGTCCCATCACCTGGAGACACTGTATTTTTTAGCATTGTCTGGACTACATTTACCAGAGGAGAGGAAAATCAAATTGCATCCTGGAGAGGCAAATAGAGTACATTCCCGTGCAGCAGCTGTGCTTGACTTTTGGCATGGGGACTTGGAGGCTGACAGAGGGGAGTGTGTCTCCTTCCCCTTCAGGGTCAGGCTGCAGCTCCACTGTCCAGCACAGTAAATCTGCTTGACGGTTCAGCATCACCCAGCACCATGGGGTGTCCCTCAACAATCCAGGGTCCGCAGCATCATCTGAAAATCTGGTCAGCTGCTGAGCATTTTGCAGGCATTGCTACCCACTGTCTTGAACAGTTGTCAGGAGGCAATCCGGTGCCACTCTACTCTGCCAGGAGCCTGACCCTCCACAAGCGTGCACACGAGGTGTGCCTGGGCACACCCTAATCACCCCTTCTGTCAGGGCTTTTGCTCTGGTGGAACCCAGTTCCTTTACAGTTCAGTAGCAGCTGCGCTGGGTCCCGGATCCTATTGGTTATCCCCCCGGTACCTAGCACAGTCCCAAGGTACACTGGTAAAACACAAGACAGCAGCCCCGCTGCCCTCCACCACCACATCCCCCAACCAACATCGCCACCACAGCCACTGCTTGCCTTCCCCGACATTCGAGTGAGTCCATCTAAGGGAGAACACACAGCAATCCATGGGGATTGCTTTAACCCCTTGAACTCCACTCTGCACGTGGTTGCGGAGCATATGCAGAGTGCCTCCATTCACTTGAATGGGTCATATATATATATATATATATATTGCCAAAAGTGTTGGGATGCCTACCTTTTAGCAATGGGCTTCATGTTCGAGTGGGCTGCTCGTGTGTTTTCTGAACACATGAATGGTAAGGACGCACGGCAGGCTGTGTGCCTGCCGTGGCCCACAATGCACTGTGCCCTGATAGTGCATTGTGATTGGCCAAAGCAATGCACCTGAACACAGGTCAGGTGCAATGCTTTGGCTAATCACAGCACATGATGACGTTACAAGGGGTTGGGGGTCATCCTAACGCAGCTGTTAGATGGCGGGAGCCAGCATTGAGAGCAGAGCATTTTTTTTTTCTTTATTCGAGTCGGTGGGCAACATGATTAACACTGGATCTACTTCGGAGACATTTTTTTAATTTTTGTTTTTAATAAAGGACTTGTCAAAGACTGTCTCCTGTGATTTTTTACTACACTACACTTTTTTGTGAATGGGTAGCAGTACCATGTACTGCATACTCATTCACATAGGGAAGGGGCCGGAGTTTGGGGGCCTCCTTGTTAAAGGGGGCTTCCAGATTCTAATAAGCCCCCTGCTCGCAGACCCTCACAACCACTGGCCAAGAGGACCTTGTACCCATCACCATGGAGACAAGGTGCTTTGGGGGGAAGCACCCCCTATGTTGAGTGAGGGCATGTAGCCTAGTATTGTTCATGAGAGGGGGCGCTTGCTCATCCCCCCACTTTCCTGACCTGCCGGGCTGCATGCTCAGATAAAGGTCTGGTATTGATTTTGTGGGGGACCCCCACACCTTTTTTTTTTAAATTTTGGCGTGGGGGTTTCCCTTCTAAATCTATACCAGACCCGAAGGGCTTGGTATGGATGGGAGGGGGGACCCCACCCTTTATTTATTTATTTATTTTTTCAATTATTATTATATCTTTATTTGTTTTATAATACAAAAAGCCACATTATATCAAACATCATAAAACACAAAACGCCATTTTTACTTATCATTCCCCATCCCTCCTGTTTAGCCCCTCCCATCCGCCTCCCCTTGTTTTCTTAACCCTTTCATTTACTTCTTATTCTTCTGATGTTGTTCTACATGGATTTTTCCCCCTCTTATCCTTTTCCTTCTCTCTTATCTTTGCCATACTATCTTCCTTTGTCGTTTAGTTACTTATTTCATTACACTCCAACCACTTCTAAGTATGTTTTTGATTTTTTTTTAAATTAAACCATCCTTCCCAGGATTTTTTAAGCATTTCAATTTAATCCTCATCTCTGTAGTGTAGTTCTTCCATCTTATATATATATATAATCAACTCCATTTAACCAATCTTTTATTTTTGGGGGCTCTATTATTTGCCAGACTTTAGGAATGAGACATTTTGGCTGCATTTAATAAATGGAACAATATCATATTTTTGTATTGTTTCACCAAAGCCTCAAATTTGTGGAATAAGCAGACCCACAGGTCTAACGGTAAGCTAATCTTTAGAATCTCTTTTTAACGTATTGATTTATCAACCCCCAGTACTCCTGTATTTTAGGACAATCCCGCCAAATGTGTGCCATTGTTCCCTTGCTCCCACATCCTATCCAACACAGAGTTGAAATCTAAGGTCTTTGTTTATGTGCCACATTAAGTGTAATATACCATCTAACAAGACATTTATAATTCATTTAAACTAAATTCATATTCACTGCCCCATGTGTTAATCTAAACATTTTATTCTTTTGTTGCTTTTCAATTTTGTTCCAAGCTCCTTTTCTCACTTATTCAGAAACACTTGGGACACCGATCCATCTATTTCAATAAAAAATGTATACATCCTAGAGGTAACATGTTTTCGTATTATATTTGAGCTAAACAATTGTTCGAAAGGGTACATATCTTCCTCAGTCCTTAGTGGCTGCGGGAGCATTGCAACAAAATATCTAATTTAATAATATCGCCATTCATCCAGTGTAGTAAATGTTTCCTTCTTATTTTTTAAATCGTGTAAAGAACATAATATCCCCGTATCAACAATATCTTTGAAACATGCATTTCTATCCTTTATCCATTTACCTGAAATATTATCATTCCTGGGTGGGAAAAGCTTCATTTCCACCGATGGGATTGACAACAAGTTAAACTTCCAGTCCTTCTGTTTGTGCATTTCAACCCAAATTCTCAGCACATTCTGTGTCAAACTACTTATATCTTCGTCCAATGTGTGAAACTTACGTGGTATCCAAATAATCTTATTTAACGGTGCCTTACTAAGTGTGCTCTCCATTTTTACCCAACCTCTCCCCCATGAATTATATATCCAATCTGAAATTCGTGATATTAACACTGAATTATAGTATCTCTTGAAATCTGGTATATTTAGTCCCCCTTTTCTTTTATTGCTACATAACATTTCATATTTCACTCTTGGTTTTATATTAGCCCAAACATATCTGAGTATCATTTGTTTAAGAATCCTAAAAAAGGACTCCGATAGGTGTATTAGGAGCATGTTAAATTTATACAAGACTTTTGGTGCTATGACCATCTTTATATTTATTCAGCCTATCTAAGACAACATTCCCGTTGAGATTCTCCTCAATTCATCCTTTATCTAATTTATTAGTGGGATATAATTTACCTGATATAAATTTTTTATGGGCAAAGTTAATTTTATTCCCAAATACTTTAATTATTTTTCCCTCTACATGAAGGGGAATTATTTTTGTGAAGTTTGTTTCTCAACCTTTGAGACATTATTATTTAAAATCTCGGATTTTGAGGGGTTACTTTTCATGTATGCTAACTCTCAGTAATCTTTTGATATTCTCATTAAAGTTGGTAATTTTAATCTAGGGTTCGTGATATAAAATAGCATATCATCTGCATATGCTGCCACCTTATGCTTGATCTCCCCTATCCACATTCCTTTGACATCTACACTGTTTCTTACGGGTGCCAATACCGGTTCCAGAGAGATCACAAACAACAGGGAAGAGAGTGGGCATTCCTGTCTTGTTCCATTAAACATCCTAAAAAACTTTGATAGTGATCCATTGACCTTCACTGCAGCTGATGGGTGTCTATATAACTCTTTTATCCACTGCATCATTCTGGGCCCAATTCCTAACGTCTTCAACGTGTCTATCATAAATCCCCAAGCCACTCTGTCAAAGGTCTTTTCGGCATCGATCGATAAGATGACCCCTGGCACCTCTCCTCTTCCATTCTTTTGCAGGATAAGCAATGATCTTAGTCCGTTGTCCCTTCCTTCTGTACCTGGGATAAATCCCTCTTGGTCTAGATGTATCCAATCGGGCATCAGCTCCTTCATCCTTACCGCTAATACCTTCGTATAAAGTTTTGTATCGGTATTCAGCAAAGATATAGGTCTGTAACTGGTACACTAAGAGCATTCTTTCCCCTCCTAGATATAACTGTGACATACACCTGTAACGACTCCTCCCTCATCTGTACACAGTTTAGGGATTAGTTGTTCTTTGAACTTCTTTTAATATCCATCGGGGCTGGGGCTCTTAACTGTGGCTGTACTCTTGAATGCTAGCTAACTTCTTCTTGTGAAATTAAGCTATCTAACAATGTTAATCTAACTTCATCCAATCTGGGTAGGCCAGCCTCGTTCAAATATATTTGCCTTTTTTCCTGTCTCTTTTCCTCTGATTCCTTTTGGTTCTCAGATTTTATTCCATATAAACCACTATAGTATCTCTGGAATATATTAACAATATCAGTGGTTGAATAAACCATTTCTCCTTTTATATCTTTCATTTTTTCAATATAATTCCTTGATTTTTTTTCTCTCAGTTTCCTCATTAAATATTTCCCATGTTTATTCCCCCACTGATATCTTTCCTTCGCAACCTTATAGAAAAACGTCTTTATTTCTTGTTCCATTAGATCCTTATTTTCTTTTTAATATTATCTCCTGATGTTTTTCTGTGTCTATTTTCTTTTTATGCAAGTTCCAACTGAAATAGTTTTTCTGTTAATGATATAATTTTTTTACCTTGTTCTTTCTTTTTCTCTGTCTCTATCGCAATCAGTATACCTCTAATATAGGCCTTGTGTGCTTCCCATACTGTGGTGATTGTAACCTCCCCAAGCTCGTTAAACTTAAAATACTGTTCAATTTCCTGTTTTACTCTTGTTTCCATTTCTGGGTATTGTAAAATCGTCTTATTTAATCGCCACATATTCATTTTATTCTTTTCCCTTCCAAACCATAGTCTCATTGTGACGGGCATGGTCTGATATAGATATTACTTTTATATTGATTTTCACTAGAGACTCCAAGAGTGTATGTTCAATCAATATGTAATCCAATCATGAATATGTCCTATGTGCCTCAGAGAAGAAGTATAGTCTTTTTCTCTTGGATGCTAGATTCTCCAAACATCCATTAACTGGCATTGATGCAACTTTTTTTTTGCATTCCTTAGACTCTTATCTCCCTCTCTCCATGCACACAATGAGGCATCCATCTCCGAGTCAATGCAAAAATTTAAATCACCTGCCACAATCAGACTACCCCTTTTAAAGTCTGTAAATTTTCTCTATATTACTTCCATATATACCGTTGGATATTTATTATAGCAGTAAATGTTTGCTAACGTACACTCCCTTCACTTCAGGTCTTCTCTCAAGAATAAGTTTCGGCCATCTGGATCTACTAAACTTTCCTCCAACGTGAATTTTATATTTTTCCCAAATCCTATTGCCACTCCCTTTGCCCGTCTTATTGAAGAGTCCACATAGTACCATATTGGCAGATACTTAGAGTATAGTTTAACATTTGAATCTTGAGATATTTGTGTCTCCTGAAGAAACACCACTTCAATAGAGCACTGATGTATTTCCCTTAATACCTTGTGCCTTTTTGTTGGAGTGTTAAATCCTTTTACATTGTATGTCATAAAGTTAACTGTATTCATTCCTCTCATTTTGTCTATTCTCCTCTATATTTTCTTTACTGGGGTACAGATAAGCACAGTCCAGAGCAGCAAGACCTTCCCCATTTACCTTTCTCCCCCTCCCCAACCACCACGCCACCCCCATCCCCCCCTCTGACCCGCAACCACCTCTTGAGAACCCCTATGGCCTATTTTTGCCATTGGATCAATTGTGACCTACTGTCACAGTTGATTCTTTCTTCTGGATATGGCTCTGAACATGCCCCAATCTCTCATTTTTGGTTCTGAAATTCGTCCGCATGTTTGGCCTCCCTACTACCCGCCATGGTACTCTATTTTCCTCACAATACTTTATTCACATACCTATTCTTTTATTTCAGCTATTTACCTGTCCGTCATACACTTTTTCCTATTCCTTATAGCCCCATTTAACCTGTCCTCGAGGGAGGAAACCCTTATCCTATGAGTTTTACAGGATGGGGGGTGGGGCCACATAGAGAAGAGAGGAAAAAAAAAAGGGGGGAGGCAAGGGGATGGGGAATACAACAACTGGATCTACCACCACCCCTCTCCCCTCTCTTCTAAAACCCAATGCCCCCCATCCATCTATCTCTTTCTAGAAACTCGTTTTTCTCTTCTTCTAACCTTACGATCTCTTTCCCCCCTTCAGACCACCCTGCAATATCCAGAGTCTGTAATTCTAGTTTTTTACAAGTCTCTTAAATCTTCTGGGAATCTCAGTCTTTCCGATTTCTCATCCTTCCACCCGATCAGGCAAGCAGGGAATCCCCAATTATATCGAAAATTTTTGTTCCTCATCTGTTCTAACAATGGTTTCAGAGATCTTCTTCTAGCAAGTGTCTCCTGTGCTATATCTGTGAAAATTTGCAACTTTGTTTCTTCATATTTTATATCTGACATCCCATGTAACTTCTGCCATATGATTTCTTTATCTTCATAAAAATGAAACCGTACTATCACATCCCTTAGGGTATCTGATGTAACTCTTTGGGATCTCTTTGTATTGTGCACTCTGTCTACTTTCAGTTGTTCTGTCTCTCCTCTCCCTAATATTGGGTTGAACTATCTCCTCATAGTATCCTGTAGATATTCTCCCTGAGACACTTCTGGTAAGCCTCTGATCCATAGGTTATTCCTTCTTTCTCGGTTTTCCTGATCTTCTAGTTTATATAATAGCATTCTCTGTTCTCTTCTCATTTCTGCCACTTGCACTTCTAATTTGTTGATTACTTGGGCTTGTTTCTCCAATTTCACTTCCGTTTCTTCCTCCTCGTGACAGGACTTGTCCCATTTCATGGCGTAAAACCGCCATTTCACTTTTTATGGAGTTCTCTAATTTAGCAAACATTTCTACCATTACCAATTTTGTGGACATTTGCGGCCTTACTTCTGGCTCCTCCATATTTCTTTTCCCACTTTTGCTCTCCAACTTTGAAAATTCTTGCGATTGATTCCTGTCCGATACCTCAAAAGACAATTTCATTTGATCTCTGATGCAATTTGCTTCACCGTGACTCTCTGGGATTTGTTCCTCTGGGCTCGCGAGCTCCTATCTCATGTGACCACAGATCGCCATTTTCACGCCCCTCCCCTTTTTTTAAAAAAAAATGTTTAATTGTCGGGCAATGCCGACAACTCTTTTGACATTCAGCTGTCAGCAGAGAACCCCGCTGACAGCTGAAACATTAACCACTTGCCCTCCAGAGGATTTACCCCCCTTGCCGACCAGGCCATTTTTTGCATTATGGCGCTGCGTTACTTTAACTGACAATTGCGTGGTCATGCAAGGCTGCACCCAAATTACATTTTTGTCCTTTTTCCCAACAAATAGAGCTGTCTTTCGGTGGTATTTGATCACCTGTGCGGTTTTTATTTTTTTTGTGCTATAAACAAAAAAAGACTGACAATTTTGAAAAACAAAACAATATTTTTGACTTTTTGCTATAAAACATGTCCAGTAAAAATGTAAAAAATCTAATTTTGGCATAAATTTAGGCCAAAATGTATTCTGCTACATGTCTTTGCTGAAAAAAAAAAAGTGTAAATTAATTGGTTTATGTGAAAAGTTATACAAATGGCGGTATATATACTGGAATTTTTTTTTATACTAGTAATGGCGGTGATCAGCGACTTATTACAGCGACTGTGGCGGGCATTCTGACACTTGGGGGGGGAATTGACTAACTGTCACTGACATCTCCAGTGACACTAATACAGGGATCAGTGCTAATAAAAAGCACTGACACTGTACTAATGACACTGGGCAGGAAGGGGTTAACATCTGGCATGGCCAAAGGGTTAACTGTGTGCTGTGTGTGTTTTACTGTGTGCTGTGATTTACTGTGTAAGCATGCTGCTTTGTATTGTTTTGCTATTCAGAGCAATGAAAAGCAGCGTGCTGGAGGCCTCTCCCCCGTGAGTGATACTCAGCGATAGCCGGGTGCCGATGGGGAATCACCAGCCAGGAACCGGTGATCGCAGCTAAAGCCGCAAATGGCTTTCCCTACCCGGAAATACAAAATCACGCATATACAGTGGGGATCAAAAGTTTGGGCACCCCAGCTAAAAATTGGTATTAATGTGCATAAAGAAGCCAAGGAAAGATGGAAAAATCTCCAAAAGGCATCAAATTACAGATTAGACATTCTTATAATATGTCTACAAAAGTTAGATTTTATTTCCATCATTTACACTTTCAAAATAACAGAAAACAAAAAAATGGCGTCTGCAAAAGTTTGGGCACCCTGTAGAATTTATAGCATGCACTGCCCCCTTTGCAAAGCTGAGACCTGCCAGTGTCATGGATTGTTCTCAATCATCATCTGGGAAGACCAGGTTATGTCAATCTCAAAGGTTTTAAATGCCCAGACTCATCTGACCTTGCCCCAAAAATCAGCACCATGGGTTCTTCTAAGCAGTTGTGTAGAAAACTGAAACTGAAAATAGTTGACGCTCACAAAGCTGGAGAAGGCTATAATAAGATAGCAAAGCGTTTTCAAATGTCAATATCCTCTGTTTGGAATGTAATTAAGAAATGGCAGTCATCAGGAACAGTGGAAGTTAAAGCAAGATCTGGAAGACCAAGAAAAATATCAGACAGAACAGCTCGCAGGATTGTGAGAAAAACAATTCAAAACCCACGTTTGACTGCAAGATCCCTCCAGAAAGATCTGGCAGACACTGGAGTTGTGGTACACTATTCCACTATAAAGAGATACTTGTACAAATATGGTCTTCATGGAAGAGTCATCAGAAGAAAACCTTCTTCTACGTCCTCACCACAAAAATCATCGTTTGAACTTTGCAAATGAACATATAGACAAGCCTGATGCATTTTGGAAACAAGTTCTGTGGACCGATGAGGTTAAAATTGAACTTTTTGGCCGGAATGAGCAAAGGTACGTTTGGAGAAGAAGGGGCACAGAATTTAATGAAAAGAACCTCTGTCCAACTGTTAAGCATGGGGTTGGATCAATCATGCTTTGGGGTTGTGTTGCAGCCAGTGGCACAGGGAACACGAGTAGAAGGAAAAATGGATTCAATAAAATTTCAGCAAATTTTGGATGGTAACTTGATGCCATCTGTGAAAAAGCTGAAGTTAAAGAGAGGATGGCTTCTACAAATGGATAATGATCCTAAACACACCTCGAAATCCACGGGGGATTACATCAAGAGGCGTAAACTGAAGGTTTTTCCATGGCCTTCACAATCTCCTGACCTCAACATAATTGAAAATCTATGGATAGACCTTAAAAGAGCAGTGCGTGACAGACAGCCCAGAAATCTCAAAGAACTGGAAGACTTTTGTAAGGAAGAATGGGCAAAGATACCTCAAACAAGAATTGAAAGACTCTTGGCTGGCTACAAAAAGCGTTTACAAGCTGTGATACTTGCCAAAGGGGGCAGTACAAGATATTAACTCTGCAGGGTGCCCAAACTTTTGCAGACGCCATTTTTTTGTTTTCTGTTATTTTGAAAGTGTAAATGATGGAAATAAAATCTAACTTTTGTAGACATATTATAAGAATGTCTAATCTGTAATTTGATGCCTTTTGGAGATTTTTCCATCTTTCCTTGGCTTCTTTATGCACATTAATACCAATTTTTAGCTGGGGTGCCCAAACTTTCGATCCCCGCTGTATATGTGATTTTGCACAGCCCTGCCGCCCTGTAGCAGTAGTTCTGCTACAGGGCAGTTGGGAAGCGGTTAAAGAATGTTTCACTACTAAAATACTGCATGACTTAATAATATAACTCATGTGGTATTTTAGTAGTTGAGCGGTATTTTACAGCATGCTCAGATGCAGTAAGATACCGTTCAGTAAATTGTCCCTGTTTGAAGTTTGCGGTTAAAAATTCGGTATATTCGACCGCAAACCGATCAGGGGATTTTGGCCCATCACTACTACCTTTACACCCACATGAACTTTAATGGCATCCCAGTCTTAGTACGTAGGGTTCAATATTGAGTTGGCCCACCATTTTCAGCTATTACAGCTTCAACTCTTCTGGGAAGGCTGTCCACAAGGTTTAGGAGAGTGTCTATGGGAATGTTTGCCCATTCTTCCAGGAGTGCATTTGTGAGGTCAAGTGCCAATGTCGGACAAGAAGGCCTGGCTCGCAGTCTCCGCTTTAATTCATCCCAAAGGGGTTCTATCAGGTTGAGGTCAGGACTCTGTGCAGGCCAGTCAAGTTCCTCCATCCCAAACTTGCTTATTCATGTCTTTATGGACCTTGCTTTGTTCACTGGCGCGCAATCATGTTAGAACAGGAAAGGGTCATCCCCAAACTGTTCCCACAAAGTTGGGAGCATGAAATTGTCCACAATGTCTTGGTATACTGACGCCTTAAGAGTTCCCTTCACTGGAACTATGGGGCCAAGCCCAACCCCTGAAAAGCAGCCTCACACCATAATCCCCCCTTCAGCAAACTTTGCACTTGGCACAATGCAGTCAGGTAAGTACTATTCTCCTGGCAACTGCCAAACCCAGACACATTCATTGGATTGCCTGACAGAGAAGCGTGATTTGTCACTCCAGAGAACACTTCTCCACTGCTCTAGAGTCCAGTGGCGGCATGCTTTACACCACTGTATCCAACGCTTTGCATTGCACTTGGTGATGTAAGGCTTGGATACAGCTGCTGGGCCATGGAAACCCATTCCATGAAGCTCTCTACACACTGTTGTGCTTATCTGAAGGCCACACAAAGTTTGGAGGTCTTTAGCTATTGACTTTGCAGGCAGTTGGTGACTTTTGCACACTGTATTTGTTATAATACCACTAACATTTGACCGTTCTGTCATTTTACTTGGTCTACCACTTGGTGGCTGAGTTGCTGTTGTTCCCAGTTGCTTCCACTTTGTTATAATCCCACTAACAGTTGACTGTGGAATATTTAGTAGCAAAGAAATTTTACAGATGGACTTATTGCACAGGTGGCACCATGCTTGAATTCACTGAGCTTCTGAGAGCGATCCATTCTTTCACAAATATATACATATTTTTTTACATTCAGATTTTTTTTAGATAAACATTCTCTCTTTTTTAAACATCACAAAAAAACACAAACAAACCTTACATGTAATGCTCGTCACACAGGGCATCACACACAAAAATAAATGTTTGTAGAAGCAGTCTGCATACCTAGGTGCTTGATTTTATATATCTGTGACCATGGAGGTGATTGCAACACCTGAATCCAATGATTTGGAGGGGTGTCCCAATACTTTTGGCAATATAGTGTATATACTGTACAGTGCTCAGCATAAATGAGTACACCCTTTTGAAAAGTAAGATTTTAATCAATATCTCAATGAACACAAGAACAATTTCCAAAATTTTGACAAAACTGAGTTTTATAGAACATTTGTTTAGCTCATTACATAAAAGTAAGGTTACAAATATAACTTAGATTACAAAATCTTCAGTTTTACTCAAATTAGGTGATACAGAAATGAATACACCTCACAACAAAAACTACTACATGTTGTATTTTGTATGACCTCCATGATTTGTAAGGACAGCACCAAGTCTTCCAGGCATGGAATGTACAAGTTGGCAACATATTGCAACATCTATCTTTTTCTATTCTTCAAGAATTACCTCTTTTAGAACCTGGATGCTGGATGGAGAGTGATGCTTGACTTGTCTCTTCAGAATTCCCCATAGGTGGTCGATTGGGTTCAGATAAAGAGACATACTTTGCCACTGAATCACTTTCACCCTGTTTTTCTTCAGAAATGCAACACTGGCCTTAGATGTGTGTTTTGGATCATTGTCATGTTGGAAAAGTGCACGACGACCAAGGGCACAGAGTGATGGTAGCATCATCTCTTTCAACAAGTAGTAGAGCAGTACATCTGTGAATTCATGATACCATCAATGAAATGCAGCTCCCCAACACCAGCAGCACTCATGCAGCCCCACAGAAAGACACTGCCACCACCATGTTTCACTGTAGGCACCATGCATGTTCCAAAAACATTTATCTTGGTCTCATCACTCCAGAGTACAGAGTCCTAGTAGACTTCTTCTTTTTCAGCATGGGCCATGGAAAATTCTAGGCAGGCTTTTCTGTGCATGGGCTTTAGGAGAGACTTCCTTTATGGATGACACCCATGCATGCCATTCCTCTGCAGTGTACACTGTATTGTGTCACGGGAAACAATCACCCCAGTTTGGCTTTCTACTTCTTTAGCTAACTGCAGTGAACTTGCATGGTGACTTTCTTTAACCCCTCTCATCAGAAGACGCTCCTGTCGAGATGTTAACTTCTGTAGACGACCTGGACATCTCTGTGAGATGGTTGCAGTTCCATCTTTGTTAAATTTTTGTATCACTTTTGCTACAGTATTCTGACTGATAAGTAAAGCTTTGCTGATCTTCTTGTAGCCTTCACCTTTCTTATGTAAAAACATTTTTTTCTTTCTCAGGTCTTGTAACATTTCTCCTCCATGTGCTGCCATTGCTGACAACATGAAATGGGAGGTTTCTTTTTTAAGTTACGCCCTTTTATAATCAACTGTCTGCTGGACACCTGTTTAATAAGTAATTGGACTCGCCTGTAGTTGAGATTTTGTTGTTTAGGATTTTGTTGTCTAAAATTTTTCTTTGCTCCTAGGACTTTCAGTGGGGTGTATTCATTTTTGCAACATGGTCTTGGATGAATTCGTTAGGAAAAATACTTTGTGTGTGCAAATTAACAAATCCTGTTTTCAATCAATGACCCGTATTTGTGGGAGTATTTTGTAGTATAGTATTGTGTAGTATAAAAAATGTTGATTCTGAAAGAAAAGTAGGAAAGTAAGGTTTTCTGACCAATCTGTTAAGGTGTATTCATTTATGCAGAGCACTGTGTATATATATATATATATATATATATATATATATATATAATCTCACAGAGGTGAGTTCACCCCTCACATTTTTGTAAATATTTTATTTTATCTTTTCATGTGACAACACTGAAGAAATAACACTTTGCTACAATGTAAAGTAGTGAGTGTACAGCTTGTATAACAGTGTTGTTTGACCAACATTCACACCTTCAGCCATGGGAATCAAAAGATTAACACTTGCAGACCTTCACACCCCCCCCCCATCATGTTTATGGACAGTCAACATATACACATTCCATAGTAATTGGATTAATAATTAATGTCCTACATATGTGGAATAAATGCCAGGATATGTTCTGCTCAGAACTGAAGAAGTGGCTTAGATAAGCTACAAACAGTCTTCAACATTACAGAACAAGTCCAGGCGAATATTACTAACTATTTGTGAGTGGGGCTCAGTGCTCGATGCCCCCAGAGGAAGAGAACTCACATGGAGACCAGATCGTGGCAAAGTATATGAACGTGAAGGTATTGAGGTAGTGTAAAATAGGCTGCATACATGGCCACACTGGACCAAAGCACTTACAATGAACCATCAAGAAGTTATCCATGCAGACTGTTGACACCTGACAGCATCCGACAGAGGAGGCGGTTGGAAAGAAGACCGGCTTAAGGTCACCTGAATAAGAAAGGGTTGTTGCCCAAGACACAGCGACAGTCCTTAGTCAGTTCTTCCTCCACAGGAACCCGTCCCTATTCTACACAAATTATCCCGAACCATCGGGGATTCTGTCCCTGACCTAACCACTCACAAATGTGTGCCAACCAAAGTACTGCCCTCACTAAAGATGGCTTTGGAGGTCATCCAGGGCAGAAGCATCCATTCAGACAGCTGCGCTCCCCTGATTACACCTAGAGAGGCCTTTGTATTCTGCTCCCTCTGCAGGGTGGCCACCAAACAGAGCCACCATGGCAGAGAGGCCAAACTACACCTACCTACATACTACTAGCTGTCTGCACGATAGTTATCACACTGTAGAAGATAACAATAACAAAAGGGTACCAGGTGTGTAATTCATCAATAGCCTCTGTAGAGGGTCATTGAGTTAAAGTGGAGTTCCATCCAAAAGGGAAAGCTCCGCTTGTTTGCCTCCTCCTCTACTCCGCTACCACTTTTGGCACCTTCTGGGGGGGGGGGAGTGGGTACCTGTTTTTGACAGGTACCCACTCCCACATTTGGCTCAGTTCGCCATGGAAGTTCGGCTCCCCTCCTTCCGCCACAACCTTCTGGGACACTTCACAGGTCCCAGAAGACTGCGGCCCATTCATGAAGTGCAGCTCGCTTTGTGCATGCACAGTAGGAAACCAGCTGTGAAGCCACAAGGCTTCACTGCGGGTTTCCCTTAGTTAAGATGGTGGTGCCAGCACCCGATAGCTAATTGAAGAATCTGCTTGGGTGAAGACACTGCTGGACATTTTGGCAGGTAGATGCCCTAATATTAAAAGTCAGCAGCTACAGTATTTGTAGCTGCTAACTTTAATTTTTTTATGGGTGGAGGGGGTATTCCTCTTTAGCAACAAGCATATTAAAATGTGATAGCTCTCATACTTTTGAATTGATTAAAATGATCATGGAATGGGCTCATATTCTGGTTTAATAAACCAGTATAAAGAACCTTGCTCTATGCATTATTAATTTTGGCCATGATTAGTGTCTTGTGTGAGAAGGAAATGCAAAGTCAGAAAAACATAACCGGTTTCCATTTATTAAACCGACAGGATGATACAGAAACCAATGGAAGCAATTCTCTCTGGGTCCTGAAGATGTCAGCAAAGTTCTTTCAGATCTCAAGAACCTCAAGAAAGATTTAACTTTGCTCTGAGTTTGAACAACTTTATTTGCAATGAATACTTTGGAGATTTTATCTCTCCTTCCACCACAGGTGTTATCGCATAATTCAGAACCCGCAGTGATGAAATATACTAATGTTTGATATATACTTTACCATTTTATAGTTTACCGCATGATGTACTTTAGACCATTTAATAGAAAACTTTCACTTTAAACATTTGAGTGTCGGGTTAGGGTGAAACTGCGAATGATAAAAAAGATGGCCATGAGGTCAGCGTGCTCAGCCTCTAGAGTCAGTCCTGTCCATGTGTGAAATACATTCCTCAGTAGCTCTGTATGAAAAGAAGAGAAGAAGTTTGACCCATCTTACTGAATACCAGCTATAACGCTACCTCCGCTGGTGCCATTGTAGATATACACAGGTTCTTTCTCTAATCAGTGCAGGACAGCCAGGCACACAGCTGTCATTCATCCATTCTGGCTCAGTAAACAGTCTAGGGGTGTATTTTTTTGTAAACTGCTGATAAAATTTGGGATGGGGGATCTGGGAGTGAAGCAGGGCACTCCAAAACGGAACAGATTGCTAGTGGAAAACACCCTTATCTTGATAGTAGCACAAGGAATCACCAAAGTGATATTAATGAGCTATGACAGTCTATACAGGCACAACTGGGGACTATGCACCAAAAATATAGAGCAAATGTTAGAAGACTAATGCAGGCCATAGACGGTGCGAAAATTGGCCGTTTTTTGGCCGAAAAACAAAATTGCTGATTTTCGCACCATTAGTGGGTTAATTGGTCGGCCGTTTTTTGGCGTTTTGGCCCATTTTTTTATCAGTAAAGTTGGAAAATTTGCGGCCGATTTTGACGATTGACCAATTTTCCCGGCAATGATGGGAAAATTGGCCGATCGTTTTACCAATAATAAATCTGCGCATGAGCAGTGACCTGCAAGAAGAAGAAAAAAAAGAAGACTAAAAAAGAAGACTAAGAAAAAGAAGAAGAAAAAGAAGAAGAAGAAGAAGAAAAAGAAGAGAATAAGAATTCCAGTCCGCTATTATATTTTCAATGAAAAGTCTTGCTGTTGCAACAATGTATCTATTTGCATCCGAATAAAAACATCTGTATCTGAAATGGATAAAAATGGATACATTATTACAACCACAATACGTTTTCATGTAAAATATAATAGCAGAGCTCTCTGCAAGGGACAGAAGTAAAAATGCTGGCATAGACGGGCCAAAAATTGGCCGATTTTTTTTTTTTTTTAACTGTTCGTGGTAACGTCGGCCGATTGAACGACCGATTTTTCGTTTTTTTTTTTTTTTTTTTAAACGGACGATTTTCGACCCGTCTATGGTCTGCATTAGATAGTCCACTTTCTCGTCAGGAGATGAAGAAAACTTCAGCACAAGAGAGAGAACTTTACTCGCGGGGTCCCAAAGTGCACACAGTCTTGCCCAGGAATGCCCGAGGACAAGAAGCCACTGGAGCTCACAGATCCATTCCCACACAGGGGAAAGACCCTCTCCTCTGGACTCTAGCTTATTTAACAGAAACCCATCCACCATCTGGGAATTGGACTAAATATTCAGGCCTGGTATTTGAATCCTCACACCTTAATCTCCAGAAGCTTCTCCTACAGCCAAGGGGGAGATAATCAAACTCCCAGTCTGTGGAGTCTTGAGGAGACTAAACTAAACAATTCCGGATCCTGTGGCTACAGCAGAAGCCCCATACTAAATTTACCTAAAGGTCTATGTAGGGGGTGCTACATAACTATAGGTTGGAACAGAATCGGCAAAGGTTTTTGTATGAGATATAGGCACCAAGGCTTTAGTTGGAAACAACCAACTAACCTTCTAATGGTAGGAACAGATTTATGTGGGCTAAAAAAACTGTATTACTCAAAGCGTGTCATGTTGCAAGGTTTTTTGTATGAGATATAAGCACCAAGCCTAGTTTCTGCTGACAGATGACAAACTTTAGTCTAGATAGAAAATCCTGTCCACTCACCTTTTAACAGTAGGGACAGATTTGGGCTAAAGAAAGTGTATCATGTTGTCAAGATTTCTGTATGAGATATGAGCACCAAGATTTTAGATTCTGGTGAAAGTTGACAAAAGATGACAAATAGGGGAGGCCTGTGAAGATTTGCCCTGTGTAGGGAACACAACCAACAAGCCCATCTATTGTGGGCTACAGAATGTGTATAACTCACAGTGTGTCATGGTGTTAACGCTACTAAAGACGCCATTATCAGCAGTTTTTGAGCGTAAAGTGTGCATGGAGCCTAAGGCTGAATTCACACTGACTTGAGATAAAATGCAGGGAAAATGGATGTACAGTATCATATGTAGCACTACCCCATTAGGGATTGCTGATGAATTTGTGTCCCCCTATAGTCCTGAACAGCCAGTCAGCATTTCCCACACAAGCTTTCATCCACAGACAGAAATCAGACCTCGAGCGTTGGTTTTGTTAGTTTATTGAGGGGATTAAACTTGGATAGGATAAAGGGGTGTATAGGATGCCCAAGGGAACTGAAATCTGAGGACAACTTCCTGAACTATTCAAAGCTTCTTTTCTCTGACACAGTCTCTGTTGGAGAGCTAGCCAGCAGCTCCAGCTGTACTACCCCAGACCCTAGATCATGGGTGGCAAACTTTTTGACTTGAGGGCCGCAATGGGTTCATATATTGGACCCGGGGGCCGGACCAAGAGTAGATGAATGATGTGTATGTGTCATCCATAGTAAGTATAGTAATATTCCCCCATAGTAAGCATAGTAATTCATCCCCCATATAGTAATTCATCCCCCATATAGTAATTCATCCCCCATAGTAATTCATCCCCCCATAGTAATTCACCCCCCATAGTAATTCACCCCCCATAGTAATTCATCCCCCATAGTAATTCATCCCCCATATAGTAATTCATCCCCCATAGTAATTCATCCCCCATATAGTAATTCATCCCCCCTATAGTAATTCATCCCCCCTATAGTAATTCATCCCCCATAGTAATTCATCCCCCATATAGTAATTCATCCCCCCTATAGTAATTCATCCCCCCTATAGTAATTCATCCCCCATATTAAGTCCCCCCTGTGTCAATTCACTTACCTTTGCTCCGCGCGTTCCTCTCGCCGTGTCCGCGCCGTTCCGGTGTAGCATGAAAATCTGTCTCCTATGAGGATCTGTCCCCCTCGACGTATCTGCGCATGTGCCAGTTTCAGGCATTAGCAGCCGATCGGCGATCTCTGGCACATGCGCAGATACGTCGAGGGGGACAGATCCTCATAGGAGACAGATTTTGCTACACCGGTCTTCAGGGCGGACTGTGAGAGGAGCCTAGCTCCGCGGGCCGGATTAAAAGGTCCGCCGGGCCGTATACGGCCCGCGGGCCGTAGTTTGCCCATTGCTTCCCTAGATGAACTCCTCTTCATCCAGCAATCTGGAGACTTTCTTCCTGAGCAGGGGGTCTGGCTCCTGTTCCCTTAAGTAAGGTGCACAGTTACTAGCAGAGGGCTAATCTTGTTTCCCACCAGAGTGCTCCTTTCTTACTCACCCAGGGGGTGCAGGTGTACTCACTCAGATCCTCTCCTGTACCGCTTGCGGAATGGCTGCTGCTACCAGGCCTATCAGATAGGCTACTCCTTTTCTGCCATACAGGTGGTCCTCTCTCAGGGGGCCAGAGAGTCTCAAGTTTTCCTCCTTTCCAGCTCCAGGCTTGCAGGCAGGCCCCATTCCACTAGTCCTCCTGGCAGCTTTCCTCCTCCAGACTCACATCTTCCTGCTTCTCACTCCTCTCCCACCACCACTCTCCTGCTACTGAGCAGGCTCTAACACCTTTAACCCCCCTGGCGGTATTCCCAAGTGTAGCTCAGGGTTAACTTTCAGTACCAAAAGCGGTAACCCAGAGCTACACTCGGGAATACCCTGCAGCGTTGCTCAGGGATTCCCTCTTGCACTTACCTTGTCCTTCGCTCCTGTGATGTCCCCCCTGCAGCGTCCCCGGCCATCTCCTCTGGCCGATGCCAGGATACATCTTCTGGGTTCCATTCCCTGCGAGCATTGGGACGGAACTGACGGGAAATTAAAACATTTTAAAAGTGACATTCACTCAATACACTGTCCATAGTGCTTTGTCCTGTGTCCTGCCTGAATTTTTACTGTTCTTTCTGCCTGGAAGCTGAGAAACATCCATGGCGTCCAAAAAGCGTCCCTTTAGGTCAAAAGCGATTTTAGACCAGCTAGAGAACAGCGATAGTAAATTAGAACCACTTGCAGAATTGAGTGATAATGATTTGTGGGGAAATTCCTCATCAGACACTGATAACGATTTTGCGACTTTGCTCAGTGATGTGCAAACTTGGCGCTATATTTAAAATTTCAGCGTTTTTGTTTTGATTATATTATTGAATTAAATTTATTATTATTATATTATTATTTTTTATGATTATTTATTATATTATAATTTATGATTTCGTGTTTCAAATTTTATCATACCCGGGATGTTTACTAGACTCTTGTTCGGACAGATTTCAGTGAGTTATTCCAAAGAATTACAAGCCCACAATAAAAAAAGAACATATTTCCATGCAAAAAAATGTACCGCTTCGAGCACAGAAATACTGACATAATCAGACCGCAATGGAGGTTAAGGGAGCCCAGCCCCTTGCCAAACCTCCTGTTGTTGGGGATTGCCTGAGGTCCCTCAAAAGTGCAGCCTGCCACTCCTCAGATCCACCCACTGCCTCCAAGGCCCTTTTCTGAAAGCCTAAGAGCAGGGGGAATTTCAAGAGGGGCTGGCCTGCAGAGACTCTCAGCCCTGACCAGAATTTGACCCCTCTCTAGCCATTAGGGTCTAGCTCCCCCCTAGCTAAACTAGGAGGGTGCTATATATTTTAGTATGGCACTACAATACACCTTCCTCCTTGAAGTGTTCAAAGAACTTCTTACGTGCTAAATACTCAAACGATAAAACAATAAAACTCCCATTGAGTGTGACCCCTGTCAATATATTACCACGTACGTATCACAAAATACCCCCCCCTCCCAAAAATATTTCCAATATGAACGCTATGTTCCACTTCCCCCTCACTACTACAACTCGACAATATGGCAAGTAAAACAGTTAAAACAATTATACAGAATGAAAATAAAAGTACTACATATTCTAAAATAAAAATGCGTGATGTCCATAGCAAAGTGCTGTCAATAGTGCTCTTAACATAAAGTGCCAATTGCACACTCCTCCAATTCATGTGACTATCGTGCTTCGCCTCTGTGAACCCCACTCACTGAAGTTCCAGGACCCCTTTATGTAAAAAGTGGGTCACTAGCACTTTAGTAACCACCGCTGTCCTTCGGGGTATGTGTTCTGCCATTGCTGGGTTTTTTATCCACTCCTTGCTCCTTCACTCCACCACAGAATATAGAAGGAACCAGAGATCAATCTCCAATAGCATTATACCGTTTATTAAAAAGTTCTCACAAGACATAAAAACACAAAATATAAAATGGCTTGTATGCAAGTACAAGCAATAGCACTTGGTTGTGTGTCCAGGATGCTCCTGTGTTCTACATACTGAACATGAAGCACCAGAAGTGACGTAAAGACTCCTCCCAACATGTTTCATCAGCGTGACATCATCAGGGCGTCATTTCCGTCCATCTTATGCATGTTTTTAACGCTCGTTGAGTGTCGTTGATCTGCATTTTAGTGCACTTGTAAAATGCAGGTCAACGCAGACACATAAAAAGCAATTGTTTTTTATGTGTCTTGTTCACACTACAACACTGCATTGACTTGCATTGTGTTGAGTTAAAATGCATAAATGTTGCATTTTAATGCAACACAGGTCAATGCAGCATTGTAGTATAATGTCCAGCATGTGTCCCTGCAGGTTGAACATACGTGTAAAGAAGGATGGATGATCGCTCTCGTGACTTACTGAAGATATATTGCCATAAGCCCAGATATATGAACATAGGGGCTGGTTGGACAACTCACTGAACTGATGAAAATAGCAAAAATCCAAACATCAAATTTGTACCACAACTCCAGGCTAGTCTGCTTCCATTACACAGCTGTCTCCAGCTGTAGGTTCTGGTCCAATTCACAGCCAAAATACTTGTGAAGAAGGACAGATGACTGCACTTGTAAATTGCTGAAGACATATTGTCATAAACACAGTTATATAAAAAGATTGAATATAGGGTTCAAAAGAAAAGTGCCCACACACTACTTCTGTAAGGCTGGCCATAAATCATAGCAGGTTCCTCAAGAACAGCAGAATACATTTTTACTTTAGAATTGCTGGAAGCTGCAGTGATGTGCTAGACTGGGTATGAGTGAAGGTGGCACAGATATGGTAAAAACTACTCTTCCCCAGTGGAATACTCCATGACTTCTCATTAGAGTGGCCTCACCCTATAATATCTATAGAGCACAGGGGTGGACTGACAACTCATTGGCCCCCGGGCAATAGGGGATCATGGGGCCCCTGTGTCCTTGCCCAAACTCAAAAAAGCCTATGAAAAAGGTACCAGGGGCATCTCATGGGGCCCCCTACTGACCCCCTGGGCAATAGGGAATCATGGGGCCCCTGTGTCCTTCCCCAAACCCAAAAAGCCTATAAAAAAGGTACCAGGGGCATGTCATGGGGCCCCCTACTGACCCTGGGCCCTCGGGCAGTGCCCGAGTTTTCAAATGGTCAGTCCGCCCCTGATAGAGCAGCATATTAGTTATTTGATTCAGGGATGAGAGTGGGCTGTTTATAACTCATTTGATATGCATGCCATCCCATATGGAAGAAAATATGAAACATATTTTAAAAATATTCTTCCCAAATATATTGACATATATTTGAAATACTACAATTTTGGCCATATTCAATATATTTATATATATATATATATATATATATATATATATATACTGTATGTTGAAATGCATTTTAATTACAAAATATATGAAAGATATTTTTAAAAATACATTTCAATTAAACTGTATGTCTTTAAAAATACAAATCTACATTTTTGGAATGCATTTACAAATATATGTAAAAATATATGTTAAAATTACTTTTTTATTTGTTAAAAAAAAAAATCTGAAGAATATATGAAAAATATTTTTAAAAATATATATTTTTTTAAATATATTCTTCAGATTTTTAACATATAAAAAATTAATTTTAACATATTTTTACATGTATTTGTAAATGCATTACAAAATATATGAAAAATATTTTTAAAAATATATTTCAAATATACTGTAAGTCTTTAAAAATACAAATCTACATTTTTGGAATGCGTTTGCATCTGAAATGGTTTTTTTTTAACTCTTGCAGTTCCCGATGCTGTCCAGAGACTTTTTTCATCATGTAAAATGCATGCAAAGCGTGCACACTGTGCGCTTCAGCATGCAACGACCCCGCTCTGTCATTTAACGTGCTTGAGGAAGAGGCTAGTCCTCGAAACGCATCAGTAATTTTGCATGTCCATCATTCTCATCACTATTCAGAAACGCACTGCAAATTGGACAAAGTGGTCCCGTATGATGTGCCTATATTTATGTACTATTGTGGGTAGAATACCTTCTTTTAAATTTAATAAACATACTTTTAAAGGTAAACAAGGCCGGTGCACCCTCTGTTTTGTTTTTTTCTATTGGTACTTTTGGACTCCCCGGTTCTTTGAGGGCAGCAAGACGTGCATATTCCAAGATATTCGTTGTGTGATCCCTATGACATAGAGTCCATCCCTAAGCGAAGGAGTATTTGGGATTTTCACTTTCACATCTCCTAGAGTAACTGCCTGTCTCCTGGAATCTCCTCCATGCTCTTGAGACTGTGCTGGGAGACATGGCAAACCTTCCGGCAATGGCATGTATTGATGTGCCATCCTGGAGGAGTTGGACTGCCTATGCAACCTCTGTAGTGTCCAGGTATCGCCTCATGCTACTAGTAGTGACACTGACCCTAGCCAAATGAAAAACTAGTAAAAAACAGAAAAGATGAGTAGGAAAAAAAATGTCAGTGGTCTCCACCTGTAAAACCATTCCTGTTTTGGGGGTCATCTTATTGTTGCCCATCTAGTGAACCTGTTGTTAATTTCATTAACACCAAAGCAGCTGAAACTGATTAACAACCCCCTGATTAACTGACCAGATCAATATCCCAGGAGTTTCATTGACTTGATGCTATACTCTGATTAAAAAGTGTTCCTTTAATTTTTTTGAGCAGTGTATATTGTAAGTGTACTGTCTCCTTCCATTTTGTAAAGTGCAAACTCTTTTGGTGTTATATAAATCCTGTATAATATTAATAATAATATATAAGATGCTAATTTAGCTGCCAAAAGATTTGTATTTCTGTCCATCAACTCCTGAGATTTACACAGCTCTGCCATACAGCACAGTCCTGTTTGCCAGGGCGGGAGACATGATATTTCTCTTCTGCAATTAAGTAATGCTTACAGATGTTGTTCCTCCCCCCATCCTGTGAGTGGACAGCTTAACCCCTAGACGCCGAGCGCACACAAATGTGTGGCCTCTCGGCATCTGGGCCTTAATGCTGACTGGCTGCATATTTGCGTACCATTTGAAAATACATGTGCTGAGAGCGTGCAGGGCGTGTGCTCCCAGCACATATGTCCATGACTCATGGAAAGGTCCCAATCTCCCCTTGCGATCGGGACCTTTTCTGATCATGTGACCGCCACGACAGAGAATCACGGCAGTCACATGACCCTAAAACCCCGCCTCCTGGCTTCTGAAACCTCTTAAAGGACTGGGAGCTGCCGGCACAAAGGGGTTAAGAGAATAGAGCTCATCTCTCTGCCACTTTACTCTCTCCTTCTGTCAGCATGTTACTTGTTAACGCATGAGCACTGCAGCTCCTTGTGTTGCCCCTGTACAGAGACTACAAGAAGCTGATGGCAAGTTATCTTCAAGCACATTCACTAGCTGTATTTTTTTTAAAAAGTACACTTAATGATGTATTAATGACTATAGAGCTGCATTAATTTGTGTCATTTACATCTGCAAGGAGTTCGACTTTAATAACTCGTAACCAGTTTCTGTCAGAAAAATAAAAGAACATTGAGATTTAACTTTCATATTAATAAAAAGTTTGGAAACATCTGCCTTATCCAATGATCAAACTACCTTTTTAAGTCTAATTAGGCCATCAAATATCTTGCAAAAAAAAATGATGAGCCAATTAAAAGTGATCCATGCAGTAAAAAGGCAATAGAAACGGCATCATTTGTATTCACATTTCATGTGGAATACGTGACACGGTTTGTCCTTTAATCCACCTCCCCACAACCAAATGAAGATGCGACATTCCATTATTGTAATAACCTCTCATTATGCATCACAAATACCTGATTGGAATGGATGTGAGATGTTTTCAAAGGCTTTTTATAAACACATAACTATTCATGACTAACACTGCTTGATCTATTAAAAAATATTTAAAGTGCAACTCTAATCAGGAAGGAAAAGCCATTTACAAGCAGCTAAATTGACCACTGAATACTGTCAAATGTACTTTTTTTCTTTGCTGCTAGTTCTATTAGGACTCATACAGATGGTTTGGCCCATACAGTGCAAAAAAATGGACGTTCTTGGGTGAAAGGGAGGCACAGGGGCAGCTTACAGCCTGCTGCCAGCAACCTGTTAAGATCAATGACAGGCTGAAATACGTAGTGGCTGTACTCTGTTCTGGAACATAGGAGTAGAGCAATACAAATGGGCAGCCTGAATGTTTATTGTGCTGCAGCCAATCCCTGTGGAGGTGTGTCCAGAAGGTGACCTAGGAGCACATAAATAGCCTGAGATTTAGAACAGCGGTGTCTTCCTGTCCAAGGGATTTACACCTGTTCAGGTGGAGGTTGGGTACTGCCTACCTTGAGCCGTTCTGCTGTTTCACGTTTCTGTTCATCAAAGTCCCGACTGTAGCAGAGCAGGGGGGCTACATCTTAGTGGATATCAGACACCCGGAGACCTCACCTTAGGATCCAGTCTGCATAGCCTCACTGGCAGGCATCTGGAAGAAGCAGAATGGGCACAACTACTACTCTGACCTCATGATTACTGCTTTGCGGCAAGACCCTAGTGATTGTGTACTATTGGGATTGCTGGGCCTCGTAGTTCCTCTTCTGAGAGGTATATACTGCCCAGTCACCTTTTGTTCAGTGGAAAGACTTTATGTTAAGTTGAGCTGAGTAGTTCCTCCACATACATTACTCTCCTCGAGTGTCTCGCAGGAGAATTGTCCTTCAACACTGGGTCAAGTAGTTCCCCTCCTGAGGAGTACACATACACAGTTACACAGTTAGTCTGGCTGAAAAAAGTCCATCCAGTTCAACCACTGAAAAAAAAAAAAAAAAAAGTTATAATCCTACACCCACAGTTGATCCAGAGGAAGGCAAAAAAACCCAGCAAAGCATGATCCAATTTGCTCCTGCAGGGAAAAAAATTCCTTCCTGATCCCCCGAGAGGCAATCGGATATTCCCTGGATCAACTTTACCTATAAATGTTAGTATCCAGTTATATTCTATGTATCTAGGAAAGAATCCAGGACTTTTTTTAAAGCAATCCACTGAGCTGGCCAGAACCAACTCTAGAGGGAGTCTATTCCACATTGTCACAGCTCTCACTGTGAAGAAACCTTTCCGTGTTTGGAGATTACATTTCTTTTCCTCCAGACGTAAAGAGTGCCCCTTGTCCTCTGTGATGACCTCAGGGTGAATAACTCTACACCGAGTTCACTATATGAACCACTGATGTATTTATACATGTTGATCATATCCCCCCTTATGTATTATACATGGAGATCATATCCCCCCTTAATCTCCTCTTCTCAAGAGAGAATAAATTCAGTTCCTCTAATCTTTCCTCATAGCTGAGCTCCTCCATGCCTCTTATCAGTTTGGTTGCCCTTCTCTGTACTTTCTCAAGTTCCCCAATGTTCTTTTTGTGAATTGGTGCCCAAAACTGAACTGCATATTCCAAATGAGGTGTTACTAATGATTTGTACCGGGGTAACATGATATCTCTCTCTCTGGAGTCTATACCTCTTTTAATACAAAAAAAGGATTTTTCTCGCTTTAGAAACTGCAGCTTGGCATTGCATGCCATTATTAAGCTTGTGATCTACCAGAACTCCCAGATCCTTCTCCACCATTGATTCCCCCAGTTGTACCTCCCCTAGTATGTATGAATATCTCTGGCCTCTCATGGGAAAATTGCAATCTGAGCTGAGCAGAAAAAACATTCCTAAAGTTCACAACATAGAAAAGAATGTCCTCTTGTTTACATTAGTGGGCCTGGAGTATCTGATACTACCCTATACCCTATCCAATAAAACCACAAAAAGACATCCCCTAGGCTGCTCTTTGTGTCAGTGTGCCTGGACTGCGCTGGCAGTCTCCACATAAGTGAGGGAGAACTCTGGTCATCATCATTATCTTTGCTGCTGCTATCAGGAAGAGTATAGTGACTGTGCTTTAGTCTTCATCAACCAGCAGTGCTCTTGGGGGTAGTGCTACATATGTAAATACCATACCTGGTCGATGCCCCCAGAATCTGGAAATAAACACTGCTACGCTAGTCTTCTCGACTTGCGTCTGAGTCTTGTGCCAAGTGGCTGGCCTGATGCACTCTGAACACAGGAAGTTGTCCCCTCTACACGGGTGCCATTCAGAGAATGCTTTGCATTTTCTGAATGAATGCCCCAATGTAGTATTGGAATAATGCAGCTATGCATATACCACCAGCAAACACAAATGCTCCTGCGCTTGGGGATGGACTCGATGCTACAACCACATTAAGAATGTCCTGGAACATGCACACCTTGCTGCCCTCAAATGGACCGGGGGAATCCAAATATACTGAATGGGGAAAGAACAAAAAGAGGGCGCACAGGCCTAGTGCATTACCATAAAAAATGTTTAATAAAAAATAAAGTAGGTGTTGTACTCACAAACGACAATATAGTCAAGGCACATCATAAAAGAACAGCTGGATCAACACCGCGCTGAGTAACAGTCCGCAATAGGGAGTTTAGACATCCAAAAGACTGACGCGTTTCGAGGACTTGCCTCTTCCTCAGAGCCTGAGTGCTTTGAGATCTTCTTTGAAACTCTTTGGCTGCATAATTTAAACACGTGCAGGATTTATGCAGATAGATTGAGACTATGACCTTAATTCCATTTCACGCTGCTTGGTAATTCAGCCACTGCTGAAAATGAATACTAAAACCTGCCTTTCCGCATTTTCTTCAAGAGCAGCACTTTGTTTTGCATCATAATGAGTTGGAAAGCATTTGCTGACAGAGGACGTGCCTTGGAGGAGGACAAACTTGCCTCTTGTTTTGTGTAAATGAGGCAAATGCTGACAATTGTATGGATAGGTTACTACACATGAATATTAAAGTGTACCTGCTATGGAAGAAATGCCAGTTGCATGATGGGGTCTGTCTTCAGTGTTAAAGTGGTATTAAAGTCAAAATTTGAAAAAAATACTTGCACAAAGGTTTTTATATAATATAAGAGACCTTGGACGTCTCTTCTGTCATAAATGCCTTCCCCAGCCTATCGGCAGTAATGTAATCTGCACCATGCATGCACAGCTCAGACCACACTGCTCTGCCATGATGAAATGACTCCTGTGTGCATGTGTGGTAGTGACCTCATCACTGCACAGCCATTCAAGCAGCCAGAGAGAGCAAACCCAGAAGGAGGACCTGGTGACGATAGAAATGCCTTTCCCAGCCTATCAGCAATACTGTAATCTGAACTGTGCATGCACAGCTCAGAACACACCACTCAGCTGTGATGAAGTGACTTCCATACGCATGCGTAAGAGTGATGTCATCGTGGCACAGCCATTCAAGTAGCCAGAGAGAGAAAACCCAGAAGGAGGACCTGGTGAAGATGGAAATGCATTTCCCAGTATATCAGCAATAATGTAATTTGAACTGTGCATGCGCAGCTTGTGCTGTCCTCCTCATATTTGTTATATAACTGTGCATTGTATTACCAATTCTTATTTTACCATGTCGTTTCTATGCATTGATCTGTTTGCTGCCATCTGTTGGCCAGAATTTGCATGCTGCACCCCTCTGCTCTTGTTAGTAAAGTTTTTCCTCTGCTGGGCGTGGTTTTAGGCAGCCTTGGTTCTGGTCACTTCCTGCAGCCATTTTATGTGCTTCATAGCTGTGTAACAGGACATTCAACACACTGGGCTTGTGAAGGCATCAGTTTTTGACCAGCAGTTAGCCTCAGGAAAGATATCACAGGACAGCATCAATACCTCTACTACATTACAGTATTGTATCACCGTTTGTCGCTGTATTTGGATCAAATAAACCCACGCTGATTTCATTCCCGTGTATACGTTTGGATCCATCTAACCCGAGCATCTGCCGGTCCGGTCTGCTCCCCTGCTTGGATACGAAGGTGGGAAGTCACGCAGCCATTATCTGTTATACCTTCATTAACCTTCATGTGGGGACAGAACACAGCTCAGACCACACCACTCAGCTATGATGAAGTGACTCCCATACGCATGCACGAGGGTGACGTCATCACAACACAGCAATTCAAGCAGCTGGATAGAGAGAACCCATTAGGAGAACCTGGTGAAGATGAAATCGCCTTAATCCATCTGAAAAGTTGACAGCGCATCACTGGAAGGCTTTGTTTAACAGGTAGGTCTGCCATAATGTGCTAATATGCAGTGACTATTAGCACATTATGGCATAAACCTCCTTGATGCTCATTAAAAAAAATAGCAGAGTTTGATTTCACTTTAAGCTTGCCATAGATTAATTGAAATTTGGCCAGTTCAGCAGGGACGAGCTGAATTTAGATCCATTTATGTCCATTCCCATTCTATAGAAGTTAATTGTTAGATCATTAATTAGTTGAAAAAATTTCTCAGTCAGCAGCTACATTATCTAATCAATGTGCTCTGACAGAGGAGAGTCCCACTGTCAGAATACAATGTCTCAATGTCTCAATCCACCTTGCTTAAGTGGATGGGAGTATCCATTTATTTTCTTTTGATCTGTTTGCTGGCCACTTTTAAGAATGGCTGATCCCCTCTTTCATAGAGATCATTGATTTTGCCATTTGAAAAGCATTGCAGGCAACTTGAAGCAGCATTATTTCCAGTGCTGTTTTGGTGCTCACACTTAAATTGTGCACTCACCAGACCTCCATGACCCCTTAAAGCAGTAGTAAAGTTATTTAAACAAAAAAAAAACAAAAAAAAAAGTGGAGTTCCATCTGCTTGAAAGATAATATCATAATGTGCTAGTATGCATTGCATACTAGCACATTATGAAATACTTACCTTGAAATGAAGCCCTTCAGCAAGGCTTCCATCGTCACCTGGTTTTCCTTCTGGGTTTGCGGGCTCCAGTTGCTTGAATAGCTGAGCTGCGATTACATCACTCCCATACATGGGTGAGGGTGTCACAGTCTTGGCATAGAGCTCTGAAGGAATGGCATGAGAATGCTGTTCCTTCAAAGTGCATACACCTGCCAAACAAGCGAATATCTCCTAAATAAAAACACTTCCAAGTGTGCACTCACATTAAAACTACAAATGTCAGCATTCAGCATGGTTACTACACCACTCTGTCTCCTCCTCTCCACTCCCTCTTTCTGTAGGGGTCCTTCAAGGTTCTGTACTTGGACTCCTTTTCTTCTCCATCTACAACTCCTCCCTTGGTCACTTGATAAACTCCCACGGCTTTAAGTACCATCTCTATCCTGATGACACACAAATCTATCTTTCTACTCCTCACCTCACCCCTTCAGTCTCCTCTCACATTACTAACCTACTAAGTGACATATCAGCATGGATGTCACTCCACTTCCTCAAACTAAATCTTTCCAAAAAAGAGCTCATACTATTCCCTCCAGCCCATGCCCGCTCCCCTGACTTCTCCATCAAGATCAATAATACAACCATCATTCCCTCCCCTCATGCCAGGGTACTAGGTGTAATCCTAGACTCCCGTCTGTCCTTTCAGCCCCAAATCCAATCACTGTCCAAATCTTGTAGACTTAACCTCCACAACATCTCCAAGATACGCCCGTTCTTAACCCCTGAAACCACTAAGTAACTTATTCACTCCCTTGTTATCTCTCGCCTTGACTATTGTAACTCCCTCCTCATTGGCCTACCTCATCGCAGGCTATCCCCTCTTCAGTCTATCATGAATGCTGCTACCAGACTCATCCACCTTACTAACCGTTCCATATCTGCCACCCCTCTCTGCCAATCCCTCCACTGGCTTCCCATTGCCCAACGGATAAAATTCAAAACATTAACAATAATGTATTAAGCCATTTATAACTCTGCCCCAATTTACACTGAGTGACGCGGTGGAGAGCTCGCGCATGCGCACTGGGTGACGTGGGTGCGCGCCGGGCACCAATGACAGCGCAGGGCGCGGTATTTAAATCGCCCTGAGCTGTCATTAGGTGCCGTTCGGTCTATTCCTGTTCCTGATCTGCGTACCTGTATTGCTGTGAGTTGCTTACCCGGATTGTCTGACCCTGCTGTCTTCTCCTGCCCTGACCTTTGGCTTGCCTGACCTCCCTCCTGGATGCCCCCCGTTTATTCTGATCTACTGTTGCTGACCCGGCGTATGACCTGACTATTCTCTGCCCGCTGTTTTGTACCTCGCAGACCCCACGGCTCCCGACCCGGCTTGTTTGACCCTGCACCTGCTCAGCCATCCATCCATCCCGTCGGGACCACCCGACCTCCTCACATCAGGCTCTTACTCTGCGGGAGCCCTCGGTGGATACCTCTACCAGTGGTTAGTGTGCCCAGTAGTCGCGACCTGGTCTCTGAGCGCTCCAAGTCCATCCCCACCATCAGGGGCCCTGGTGAACAAGTGCTCTGGGACTTAGACTCCGCGCTCTGGAAGCACCTGACCAGTGGATTTCTAGAGGTACCGCCGGGCGGTCCCTTACACGGTCTCTAAAAGCCTATCTCTTCGGGAAGCCTATCCTGTCCTCAGCTAATAATGGAATCTTCTATTCCTCCTACCAGTCCATCCCCCACAGTTATTACCTTTTGTACCACTAACCCCTCCCACTTAGATTGTAAGCTCCAAGGAGCAGGGCCCTCCTAACCCTCTTGTATTGAACTGTATGGTTGCTGTATTGTCTCCCGTTATATTGTAAAGCGCTGAGCAAACTGTTGGCGCTATATAAATCCTGTATAATAATAAGAATAATAAATGGTGCACTGTTAGGAGATATTCACTTTACCTACAGGTAAGCTTTATTATAATTTTACCTGTAGGTAAAAATCACAAAGCGGAGTTTACTACCAATTTAACTTAGTAAGTGGGTCCACAAAAGCTTACATTTACACTGCCCTTTCAGGCAGTCTTCAAGCCTTCCTAGTCACTTCCCCAGCTTCTGATCTTTGCACCTTTTATTCCTTCAAATACTTTTTAGCCATCATGAATATACAGTACGATAAAATAGAAAGCCATAGTGCAGTCATTTTTATAGCAATAGTAAAAATAAAAACACTTCCAAGTGTGCACTCACATTAAAACTACAAATGTCAACATTCAGCAGGGTTACTACACCACAAGATCCAAGATAGCCACGGGTGAACAAACTTCCTGTTTGCTTCCTGCGTGTGTTCCACATATAGGAAGTGAATAGCCCCCAGCCAACATGTTTCGAACAATTGTCACCGTCAGGGACGTCCTGAAATGTCCTTGATGATGACAATTGGTCGAAAAAAAGTTAGGAGCGTCATGGAGGTCTGGTGAGTGCATAATTTGAGTGTGAACACCAAGAGAGCATGGGATTAATGTTTTGGAAAGGAAGTGTTTTGTAGTCCACTTTGCATGGTTTACTAGAGCATATATTGAGATTTGGATGAAGAAGCACTGGATTTTTTTATAGACATTTATTTGTTGTTATTTATTTCAGGTACTTATATTGCACCGTGAATTTACGCAGCACTTTTATATATATATTGTACATTCACATCAGTCCCTAACCCTCAAGGGGTGTACAATCTAAGGTCCCTAACTCACATTCATATACAAGGGCCAATTAAGACAGGATCCAATTAACCTACCAGCATGTCTTTGGAGTGTAAGAGGAAACCAGAGTACCTGGAGGAAACCCATGCAGGCACAGGGAGAACATGCAAACTCCAGGCAGGTGGTGCCGTGGCTGGGATTCGAACCAACGACCCGAGTACTGCCAGGCGGAAGTGCTAACCATTTAGCCGTTATATAATTTATTTGAGTAAAAAGGACACATTGGATGGACTTTGATTTCACTTTATGGTTTTTCATTGGAAACTTATCATGTTGAATGAGTTGATCTTTTATGTTTTTCACATATTTTACTTTGAATACGAGAGCACGGTATTTATGTACTGTATATAAGGGTAGTGCAGAACATTATTGTATTTGTCACAAAATAGTTGTTATTCACTTAGATAAGGGGGTATATAAGGGGGAACATGGATCTTTGTAGTTTTTCTCAAGAGGACGCAATTTCACAGTTTCCTCTCCCTCTAGTGATCAGACTGTTACCAAGGCCCCATCAGATCAACGGGGGGGGCCTCAGGCACCTAACAAGCAGCATGGTCAGTTCTATTGCTTTTTCAGCCTAAAAATTATAATCTAGGGAGCTTCTATTAGAGCAGCCACTCATGTAATTCAAACTTGAAAGAATGTAATTTCTTACCTCTTTCATTAGCTGCCATTTACTTGACACAGGACAGCACTCAGGCTTGTACAGCATACCACTGCAGTAGGATTCTGTGCTCCCGGTCTTTGATCTTTACAACTCCAGTTCAGCTGTGGACTGTAGAGGATCCACAGTTGAACCAGGGTTGTAAAGATTACAGACCAAGAACACAGAATCCAACTGCAGAAGTATCCAACTGGATTTGAGCCACAGGTATCGGTTAAAGCAGTTGCGCCTCTCCACCACCGCTTCGATCACCCTCCCACGATCTGCCCCCTTCCCTGCAGTTCTGATCCTCTTGTGTGCCCCTCCTGCAGTGCTGCCGGCTCTTGCTCCCGCCAGCTGCAGCTGCTGCTAGGAACAGGACGATCAGTCTCAGGATGGAGAAGGTGGGGCTGGTAAATATAATATATTTACCAGCCCCTTCTTTTCCCGAATGAACACAGTGAGTGATCATTACTGATCTAAGTAATGTGTAAGTGCTACACTTACACATTACTTAGCATGCATGCAATGATCATGAACCAATATGGTATATCTAGAACTAGGTTCACAACATTGACTTAACTTAAAGTGAAACCAAAGCCTGCAAATGCTTGCCTCTGCTTCAGCATTATAACGTCCTCAAGTTCCCTTGTTGGTGACAATATCTTCCCCCCAGCTTCTTTCGGGAGTCTTTAGCCTTCATGATAGGCAGTAGGGGATGATATAACTCCTGTGCATGCACATGAGAGTTAATTCATTCTGGCATCAAGGTGTTCGGAGAATGTGCACTTACTTTTATTTTTTTTTTACTTTAGTTCCGCTTTAAAGTTATAAATATAGGTCTATTTTCTAAACATACTGTATTTGTGTCAAGGTCCTACCTTTCCCCAGAGGTTATGCTGCTCCATGTGCTGGCCTCCATCTTAGGTTTCTGCAAAGCATGGTGGGAGCCTTTTATGCTTTCAGGCCTCTGCGGTCCCTCCCCCAGAGGGGCGTGGTTGATCACAATTAAGCCTGTTGTCTGCACTTGTTCTTTGCATTCGTGTCCTGTATGTTCCCCTGCAGCAAGCTCTTGTTCTGTTCTCATTGCTCTCCTGGTAACCGACTCGGCTTGGACAAGACTATTCTCTGCTTTAACCCTTTACCTAACCTCCCGTTGCTGAACCCAGCCCGTGACCTGAGTATTCTTTTCCTACCGTCTTGTACTGTCTGCTCCGTTGTTATAGACCCGGCCTGTCTGACCACGCTACACATTTTCCCATCTAGCTCCCACAAGCTGTATGCCATTGCCAGCAGTCGGTACCGCAGCTGGGGTTACTCGGGGGCCGCAACCTGGTCTCAGGCTGCGTCAAGTCCATCCCCACCATCAGGGGCCCTGGTGAAGGGCAGCCTGGGGCTAAGACTCCACGCCCTGAGGGACTCTGGTCTGTGGGTAGTGGCTGTCGTCAGTCGCTGCGTGACCTTACCATAGGCCTGCCTACCCATTCCATCACTCCTGCCCTGACATTTTGCCAATGGTGGCTGAGTGGTTACTATTCTTGCCTTTTAGTATTTGTGTATAGTGTGTTTGTTTTCATTATGTTTGCACTCTTGTTGGCCTTCAAACCATCTCATTGGACATTGGAATGACAGTTGGTGGGGTTTAGCCCTGAAGTCAGGGCGGTCAATGAAACACATGGACAAAATATTATTAGTATAAATGCTTTGCTCTTCCAAAACCTTCAACCTTCTTAGTAAAAGATGTGACCAAGCTGCTAGGCACAAACATTGTGGACCCACTCCTAAGACTGTGCATTCCCCAATTTATAAATGAAAAATAAATGAATAAGTTCTGCCTTATCAAATTATTATCTGCTGTTCAACTTTGGCATCATGCTTTTATATATATATATATATATATATATATATATATATATATATATATATATATATAGGGCCACAGTGAACTGGGAAGGCTGGTGCCACGTGGACACATTAGCATTAAGTTTTGCATGTTTAGAAGCAGAAGGTAATACAGGCATCTAAAGACTGTGCTCCTGTAATAGCATGGTGCAAATGATGCATGCCAGGACAAAAATTACAGATACAAAGCAGATTTGCTGTGTTTCTTAGTTGGAAATTATCTAAACCATTCTGTTCGAGGCCTCCCTACCACTGCTCCATCAACCAAAGGATGCAAGCTCCAAAATTGTCAGTGGTCCGCTAACAATTATGGTGAAAAAGCAAGAATGAATACATTTATTGATATTATCTATAACAGGAAAAAGTCACCTGCTAATCTTACACCTTTTACTCCATTAGGAGCTTAGTCATAGAGTCTGGTTTAAAGAGAATATTTACACTCATTCCCCTTCAACTGATACTAACTTCGCTGCTCTCTCCATCATTCCATTTTTGGAACCCTTCAGAAATACGCAGAGCATATGATCTTCTACCCTTCCTTCCAACATGTAGTGTCAATGGCCAAAGCTGAGCACTACCATGTTAAGGAGGTCTTTAACCCTGTGTAAGCCTTGACACTGACCAAAACAGGATACACAAGGATACGATCCAGCTACTGGAGTTGTTGGGGGGAGCATGGCGAAGGTAAGTATCAGTGAGTGAGCGTTCTAGAAAACCTCGCCTTGAATGGGAAAAGTGATAGATTCCCATGATCCAACTACTGGGGTTGTTGGGGGGAGCATGGCGAAGGTAAGTATCAGTTGTCACGACCCGCGGTCGCCGCCACCAACAGGCGACAATCGCACAGCCGCGACTAACAGTAATACGTCACGCCCACGGCGTCAGACCCCAGACCTTCTCACCAAACTCGTGACCGAAGGGCCGGCCGATCCAAAACCGCGGTGTGACGCGCGTAACAAGGCCCCACCCAGCTGCACCCTACACAGCGATTGCCCAGCTAATGGACTACAATCGGTGCCTGCAGCCTGAATGCGCTTGTTACTGGGTTGGGTTAGTTACGCAACTAACCCTCTACTGCCACCACCACTTTTGTCGGAGACTGGGAAACTCCCGTTACCAAATATACACTATAATGATTGAAATATTGATCTATATAGCACGGCCCGCGGACCTACTATACAGAAATATAACCACAGTAGCGTCTCTTCAAAGGCAGGGATTCGTGAATTGCAAGTAAGCGCTTAGAAACAGCAAACATAGAATAGCGAGGAAATTACAGGGTAAGTTACTTGCTTTGCCTGGTTTTAGCAAATTCAAGTTGTGAGCCGAAAGGTTCTTTGATCTCCTCTGTTACGATGTTACCTCGGAGATCTCTGTGTGTGTCAGAGTCTCTCTAACTCACTTAAAAGTCTTAAAGGTCCCTCTCAAAAGGGGAGGGGGGCTCTGACTTGGGAGTGGTTATTGGGAAACTCTACACTAAATTACTAGCTCATATCCCGTGATATGAACCATACAGTTGACCTCAGGACTGTGCACTTATTCTGGTCGGTTTGATAATGAGTGGGCTTACATAGTTTTGGGTGATAAAAATGACACCTCCGCAGACTGGATGGCTCCACTTCTCATGTCTTCCTGGTTGTTCCACACCATTTGCCAGGAGATAAAGTCTGCCTCACAGGAATGCAGAGGGGATGTGAGGATTCCAGGAAGACCTCAAATACACCGACAGAACACGAAAACGAGGGTTGAGGGGGAACTCCGCTCCAATTCTGATGAGCAAGTTTGCCACACCTCCCCTTTAAGTGGTTGCCAAGGAGTGAGCTACAAGTTCTCTCCTGACGCAACCGACCTCTGCTGGCTCCACCTGCCGTGATAACCCATCCGCGTTGCCATGGGTGCTGCCCTTCTTATGCTGTATGGTGAAATCGTATTGCTGGAGAGTTAGGCTCCACCGGAGTAGTTTGCCATTCTCCCCAGCCACATGATTTAGCCACCTCAGGGGATTGTGATCAGTGATCACGGTGAAGTGCCGCCCATACAGGTACATTTGTAGTTTCTGGAGAGCCCACAGGATCGCCAGGCACTCTTTCTCGATCGTGAGCAGCTTCCGGCTCAGGTAGAGGATGGGATGTTCCTCTCCTGAACCATCAACCTGGCTCAGGACGGCACCCAATCCATATGCAGAGGCATCCGTCTGCACTAGGAAACGATGGGTGAAGTCTAGAGCCTGTAGCACAGGGGCGCTGGCCAGCGCCTCCTTCAAGGCCTGGAAGGCCTTCTCACACTCGGGTGTCCACGACACCTCCTTGGGCAGTTTCTTCTTGGTCAGGTCAGTCAAGGGTTTTGCCAGGCTACTATAGTTACCTACAAACTTCCGATAGTAGCCAGCTGTCCCCAGGAATGACATGACCTGCTTCTTGGTTTGTGGGGTAGGCCAGGCCAGGATGGCCTCCACCTTCCCTGTTTCAGGCCTCAGGGTGCCTCCTCCTACCTGGTGTCCCAAATACTGGACATCTGTCATGCCTATCTGACACTTGCTGGGTTTGACTGTCAGATTGGCGGCTGTCAGTCTGTCCAGAGCTTGTGACAGATGCACCAGATGTTCTTCCCAGGTGGGACTGAACACGGCGATGTCGTCCAGTTAGGCTACTGTGCACTGTTCCAGCCCCTCCAACAGGTCGTTCATGACCCTCTGGAAGGTGGCTGGGGCATTCTTCATCCCAAAGGGCATGACCGTGAATTCGAACAAGCCGAATGGGGTGATGAAGGCCGACTTTTCCCGGGCCTCGGGCGCTAGAGGAATTTGCCAGTACCCCCTGCTCAGATCCATGATCGTGAGATAGCGGGCAGCCGCCAGCCTATCCAACAATTCATCGATCCGGGGCATGGGGTAGGCGTCTGCAGCGGTGATGGCGTTTAGCTTCCGATAGTCCACACAGAACCTGGTCGTCCGGTCCTTTTTGGGGACCAGGACTACAGGGGACACCCAGGCGCTGTGAGACTTCTGAATCACCCCCAACTGCAGCATTTCCTCCACCTCCCTCTTCATATCTGCCAGCACCTCTAACGAGACGCGATAGGCGGATTGTCTAATAGGAGGATGGGCCCCTGTGTCTACTTTGTGGGTAGCAAGATGGGTTCTCCCAGGCTTCCCAGTAAACCTACCCCCATGTACTGCCAGCACTCTCTCCAACCCAGGTACCTGAGTGGGGGTAAGGAGGGGGTTGATCGGGAGGGCTGACTCCCCTTCCCTAGTGTCTGCGAGTAGGTCCAGGAGGGGATCAGCCTCCTCGGTCTCCTGTTGGCTGCAGACTGGCATAACGTAGGCCGTACGCTCGTGGTGAGCCTTGATCATATTAACATGGAAGGCCTTCTGCCGTCTGCTTCCTTCGCCTAACCTAACCAGATAGGTCACATTGTTCAGGCGCTGGGTGATAGGGTACGGGCCTTCCCAGGCAGCCTGCAGTTTGTTCTGCCGCAAGGGTAGCAGAACATACACCTGCTGCCCAACGTTGTATGTCCGCTCCCTGGCATTACGGTCATACCAACGTTTCTGCCTGGTCTGGGCCTGGGCCATGTTTTCTCGTACCAACCCCACCAGTATCTCCATTTGATCCCGGAACCTGAGCACGTAATCCACCACGGAGACCTCCGGGTCCGCAATCTTGCCCTCCCAGGTCTCCCGGATTAGGTCCAGAGGCCCTCTCACCCTCCGCCCGTACAGAAGTTCAAAGGGCGAAAACCCGGTGGACTCCTGAGGCACCTCTCTGTAAGCGAATAACAGATGAGGCAAATATCGTTCCCAGTCCTTGCCCTGGGACTCCACAAAGGTGCGCAACATTTGTTTCAATGTGCCATTGAAACGTTCGCACAAGCCATTCGTTTGTGGATGGTAAGGACTGGCCTTGATATGCGTCATCTGTATCTTCTGACAGAGAGCTTGCATTAGGTCGGACACAAACTGGGGCCCTTGATCACTAATAAGCTCGGCCGGAAATCCCACTCTGGTGAAGATTCCCAGCAGAGCATCTGCAACCTTGTCCGACCGGAGGGCTTCCGGATACCGGGTGGCATAGTCGACCACTGTCAAGATATAACGTTTGCCTGAGCTGCTAGGGATGGCTAGAGGCCCCACGATGTCTACCGCCACCCTCTTAAAAGGCTCATCAATCACAGGCAAAGGTTGTAATGGGGCCCTGTGCACCTCTCCTGCCTTGCCAACTCGCTGACAGGTACCACAGGACCGACAGTAATCTGCTATGTCCGCTAACATAGTGGGCCAAAAGAATTTATGGATCAATTGGGCTCGCGTCTTAGTGATTCCCAGGTGCCCGGCCAGCGGAATCTCATGAGCCACCTTCAGCAGCTGTCCCCGACAGGGATGAGGCACGACAAGCTGTCGTCTACCAATATCAGCCCCCCTTCCCTCAGTGGGCAGCCCCTCCCTATATAGTCTGCCTTGCTCCCAGTAGACCTTTTGTTTAGCATTCTCAGCAGGGGGGCCATTAGCCAGATTCCTGAGCCGCTCCAAGGTCTGGTCTGTCAGTAAGGCAGCCTCAAATGTGGAACTACAGGTCCCAGCCAGCGGTCCTGTAGCAAACAATGACAGCTGCTAAGACTCCCTGGAGGCAGAGTCCACTGGGTCAGAACAAGGGGAGGGGTCAGGGACGTCCTCCTGCTGTTCTGAGACCAGAGTCTGTGCCTCAACTACCCTGGCTGCACTGCGTGTGACCACTAAGGTGAGGGATGTCTCATTAGTATCATCATAACCATCAACATTGCTGACCTTATTAATGACATTACTGACATTATCAATGATATTACCGACATTAACATCAACATTACAGGCATTTGCAACATCACTGTCCTTATAATTATCAACAGTTACTTGTCTACTGTCCATTCCACCTGAGTTCGTTACCTCCCCCAACAAGGGGATTTCTTCTCCCTCTCCAGCTAATGGAGAATCTTGCCACCCCGCTCCCTTCCCAGCCCCCTCCCTCTGTCCATCCACAGACTGCCCAGACATTAGCTCAATATCTGCACACTGTACCTTGGTAGGTTCTGAGAGTTCCAGGGGGGCATCCGGAGAGTCCTTAGCAGGGGCATAATAGGCGATAAGGGTGTCCAGATCGGCCCCCAATAGGACAGCTGTGGGAATATCATCAGAGACTCCTACCTGCCTCATCCCCCTCCCTGCACCCCAGTCGATGAACACATATGCCTGGGGTATGCGGGAACGGGTTCCCCCCACTCCGGTGAGGGTCAGGAACTTCTCGGGGATAATGTCTGTGTCCTCTATCACCTCGGGTCGGACTAAGGTGACTTCAGCTCCAGTGTCACGTAAGCCTGTTACGGTCCGGTTGCCGATGATGACCGGCTGTAGGTTGATGCTGGGTCCCCGAGGTTTCCTACTGACCAGCAGCACGGAGGAAGAGTTGCGGGCTGGCTGGCCCGATGATGTCATCTTCTTCTGCTCAGGACACTGGGTCCTGAGATGTCCGGCTTTCCCACAGGCGAAACATCTGCGGGTGTCAGGCAGGAATGCCTTGGCTCCAAGCGCTGCAGGGTTGGGCGGAGGTGAAGCTTGACTCACCGAAGTAGGAGAGGTTGCTATGGACGATTTCCCCCCTTTCCAGCTGTTTGGAGGAGCCTTGCGAGGTTCAGGCACTCGTGTGTGGACAAAGGTATCTGCCAGATCTGCTGCAGCTGTAGTAGATGCTGGTTCCCTCTCCAAGACGAACTGTCTGACGTCTGCTGGACAAATGTGCAAGAGTTGATCTCGGATCATGAGATCCTCCAAAGATTCATAAGAATCAACTTTCAGTCCCTTAGTCCACTGTCGGAATGTGGTACGTAAGCGACTTGCCACATCCGTATAAGAGTCCCCAGGTCCTTTCTGCATGGACCTGAACCGCTTGCGGTACACTTCCGGGGTCATCTGGTACTTCCGGATAATGGCATCTTTTAAACGTTCATAGTCATCATCTTGCCCCTCTGGCAATTCAACAAACGCTTCCAGGGCCTTGCCTTGTAGCCCTGGTGTTAGGTACCGAACCCATTGAGCTTGGGGCACATGGTACTGACGGCACGTTTTTTCAAAGGACAGTAAGTACGTGTCAATGTCACTGTCCTTTTCCATCACTGGAAACTTGGCTGCCCTCCCTGTGATCTAGGGCCCCGAGGTACTGACCCGGTTGCTTCTGGAGCCTTGCCATCTCCAACTCGTACCGACGATCAGCTTCCCTCTGCACTGCCTCCCTCTCAGCTTGGCGCTCTGCAGTTTCTCTGTCAGCCCGGCGTTCCGCAGCTTCTCTGTCAGCCGCTGCTTGGCGTTCCATGAACCGCAGGTATGCCTCCAAATCTGTCTCCAGGAGGCGTTTTAGGGCCTCCTGCATCTGAGGAGAGTCTCTGCTGGTTCCAGGCACCACGGTGTTAGCGCACTCAGGCGGTGGTGTGACGTTAACCTTTGGTGATCCTCCAGTGTCAGTCTCTGTATGCCCATCCTGTGAGGCCGTCTCTGAACCACTGGCAATGTGGGTAACGGGAACCTCTCCATGTTCAAGTTCCCCCGAGTTCTGATTTGCTCGGATATCATACTCCACTAGATCACTAATCAAATCTTCACGAGTTTTGCGACCGACGTCCAATCCTCGTGAGGCACATTCAACTTTCAAATCACCTTTGCTCATTTTCTCGTAATCTGCTTCACCAGGCATAATTGCAAGCAAAGATAGAAGAGAAAAGTAGGAAAAGAAGGAGCTGTTGCTATGTGTCTCTCTATACACACATATATATAAAATATAATATGCACCACTTGTTTCTAAGGACTGTTTCCACAAAGGTTATAATCCTTCAGTGCAGAGCCAACTTTTAACACTGCACTGAAGCTCTTACTGCAATTATCCCACGTACGCTGCCAACAATATGTCACGACCCGCGGTCGCCGCCACCAACAGGCGACAATCGCACAGCCGCGACTAACAGTAATACGTCACGCCCACGGCGTCAGACCCCAGACCTTCTCACCAAACTCGTGACCGAAGGGCCGGCCGATCCAAAACCGCGGTGTGACGCGCGTAACAAGGCCCCACCCAGCTGCACCCTACACAGCGATTGCCCAGCTAATGGACTACAATCGGTGCCTGCAGCCTGAATGCGCTTGTTACTGGGTTGGGTTAGTTACGCAACTAACCCTCTACTGCCACCACCACTTTTGTCGGAGACTGGGAAACTCCCGTTACCAAATATACACTATAATGATTGAAATATTGATCTATATAGCACGGCCCGCGGACCTACTATACAGAAATATAACCACAGTAGCGTCTCTTCAAAGGCAGGGATTCGTGAATTGCAAGTAAGCGCTTAGAAACAGTTTAACACTTTCAGAAGGAAAGATTTATTACTAAAAGCGTTGGATGCAAAATAAATATGTACAAAGAGATATCACAAAAATATATATATATGTATATAAAGACACAGCAAACATAGAATAGCGAGGAAATTACAGGGTAAGTTACTTGCCTTGCCTGGTTTTAGCAAATTCAAGTTGTGAGCCGAAAGGTTCTTTGATCTCCTCTGTTACGATGTTACCTCGGAGATCTCTGTGTGTGTCAGAGTCTCTCTAACTCACTTAAAAGTCTTAAAGGTCCCTCTCAAAAGGGGAGGGGGGCTCTGACTTGGGAGTGGTCATTGGGAAACTCTACACTAAATTACTAGCTCATATCCTGTGATATGAACCATACAGTTGACCTCAGGACTGTGCACTTATTCTGGTCGGTTTGATAATGAGTGGGCTTACATAGTTTTGGGTGATAAAATGACACCTCCGCAGACTGGATGGCTCCACTTCTCATGTCTTCCTGGTTGTTCCACACCATTTGCCAGGAGATAAAGTCTGCCTCACAGGAATGCAGGGGGGATGTGAGGATTCCAGGAAGACCTCAAATACACCGACAGAACACGAAAACGAGGGTTGAGGGGGAACTCCGCTCCAATTCTGATGAGCAAGTTTGCCACATCCGTGAGTGAGCGTTCTAGCAAACCTCACCTTGAATGGGAAAAGTGATAGATTCCCATGATCCAACTACTGGAGTTGTTGGGGGGAGCATGGCAAAGGTAAGTATCAGTGAGTGAGCGTTCTAGCAAACCTTGCCTTGAATGGGAAAAGTGAAAGATTCCCTTTAAATATAAAATGTTCAGGCCTGGTTGGAGTTTGCCATTATGGAAGTTCAATTCCATTGCTAAACTCTACATAAACCATAATAACACAGTATTACTTAAGACAGTCCATGTTTCCTGACAGGTCATTACTGCTTACTGACACATTTTGCTTTTTGTAGGTTTTATTAAATATACTTTCAAGTGACAATTACTTGTTAACTATACTAGAATGGAATCACATTTAACAGCAGAAATTATCAGCACTAAGTGATTGTGTTATATTGGATCATTGCCCTGTCTAAGGAACGTCCATTTCAGACTTTTATGAGATGTGCAGAGACACAGCCAGGCTCATCCTCTGACATGTTCTCCATAATTAATATTTACAGAGCTCTCCCACGAGAGATGGCACAGCCGGCTGGTTTAGCCACTTCATTTGTGACATTCTTTCTTCATCCTTTAACAAAAGGCTCAGTTTATATATTCTGCAGCAAGTACACTAGCCAGAGCTTCTGTGAAATTGAAAGAAAAGAGTAAATTAATCCAAAATGGGACTTTTTAGAGCCCCCCCCCCCCAAATCCAAACTGTAATTGAACACATATGTATATTTCACAAACTGCTAAAAGGTCATATCTGTATTTTATTATGACAAAAGTTAAAATACAATCATAAAATATAAGATTTACAACACAAAAAGATGAGGCATAGATATACAGTATATTACAATCACACATTGTGCAAACCCCTCCAATACTCAATTTCAATCCTCATTAATATAAAGTCTTTTGTGCAAGTTTTGTGAATGATCACTCTCACCACGGACTGCAAAATAATAATAAAAAAAAAATAACACGGATCAAAAATAAGTATCAGAGGGGTTTTTATTAGTCTTGACCGTACGCTTTATCCATTTACACTCACTGACCTCTTTATTAGGCACACCTGTTCAGTTGCTTGGTAACGCAAATTGCTTATCAGCCAATCACATGGCAGCAACTCAATACATTTAGGCATGTAGACATGATGAAGACGACTTGCTGTTCAAGCCGAGCATCAGAATGGGGAAGAAAGGGGATTTAAGTGACTTTGAATGTGGCATGGTTGTTGGTGCCAGATGGGCTAGTCTGAGTATTTTGAAAACTGCTGATCTACTGGGATTTTCACGCTCAACCATCTCTAGGGTTTACAGAGAATGGTCTGAAAAAGAGAAAATATCCAGTGAGCAGAAGTAGTGTGGACAAAAGTGCCTTGTTGATGTCAAAAATCAAAGGAGAATGGGCAGATGGTAGGGTCATTCAGATGGTAGGGTCAGAATTTGGTGTAAACAACATGAAAGCATGGATCCATCCTGCCTTGTTTGAACTAGGGATGCACCAAAATTTTGGTGGCCGAAACGTTTCAAATATATGTCAATATATTTGGGAAGAATATTTTTAAAATATATTTCAAATATATTTTTCTTCCATGTGGGATGTGCGCCCCTCATTGTACAGCAGTTGCCACGTGACTTGGAATCACACATCAATTCTGCTGGCGATCCCAAATTGCGAATGTGAACGGAACTTTAGATGTGCGGGTGCGTGTTTTCTTTTTTCCCTTTATTTTCAGCTGGTAATGTTGCAAATAACACACTTCCTGTTCCTTTGTGACTACACTCATTCTACATCGTAAATGCGGGGGCAGCTGTGGTTGGCAAACATGTCTGCATTTGATCATCTCCTTCACAAAGTTGATTGATGGGATTAGTTGTTTATACAAAAAAAATTGAATTTTTTTTTCAGCTTTTGTTTGCTTTTTGTTTTTATTGTTTTCCTGCTCAGTCTTGCAAACACTTTTTATTGCAGTGAACATTCTTTTAAAATGTCATGCTTTATTTCTTTTGCACTTGGAATGTATAAGGTTATCACTTGCTTGTAATGTTCTGGTTGAGTACCGGATTGAGGCTAGAATGAAATATATATATATATTTGTACATCATTCCTCTTTGGATTTCCAAATAAACCTTGCATTGTGACAGTTCTGTAATTATGCTTGTACCAGGAGCAATTTTAAGGGCTGATGCTTAGGCAGCCAATTCTATTAGCAGACACTAATGACATTTTTAAGCTTCAATTCTCTAAACCTGTACAGTGTTAGATAGTGCGATTACCTTGTTGTAGCAGTTGTACACGACATTGCTTCTTAATGTCTTGCATTTATGTTCGGAAGCCAGCCGAGCCGGATCAGAACCTTCTTTTCAATTTACTCCAGATTGTTTTTCTATTACAAACATAATGTTCGATTCTAGGCTGGGATGTGAAGAGGTCAGCTAGACAGAACGGCAATCTGCAGCTCGTCAGTTTACCTAAAACTCATACGCCATCAGGGATAATGCTGAGTTTCACCTTGTTCGTATCTGTCACCAATGCAAGGCTGGTCTGAGGTCCTGTAGCCTAAAGTTGAAAGCTCATAACAGCAATATTTGTCAATGTAGGAACACAGCACTTGGCAAGTGTTCCAGTTGCTCATCTGGACTGAAGCTGTAACATAATATGTGGAAAAACCCAACTTAGATTTAAGGGGTGTATTTATTTACAAAAATGTTCATATCAATTCACCCATTGAAAGTGTATGTACATTTTTTCTGAGCAAATGAGGTAACAGTTAATATTATTAGGCTATTACCTGCACCAGACAAATATTTTGCATTGATTTAAAAAATAAATACCACATTTGGCCACTAGATGGTGCTAAGCAGCATAGGAATACCGCATTTGGCCAGTAGATGGTGCAAATTAGTATATGAAATTTTTCATCCTGGTATAACCTTTTCAACTCAGTGATGTACAGGTATGTCGCTGAGGCTGAAGTGGTTAAATCAAAGAAAAACCTTTGACCAGCACAGGAAATAGCCTAACTACATTTGTTTTGTTTTTGTTTTTTTCACACATACATGCACTTTCGCTGGGGATAATTCCTATGCAAAAAAAAAAAAAATCTTATTTTTCTTCCATGTAGATTCAAGATAAGCAGACTTATCAAAGCTCTATTTGCACTGATCAGAATTGCTGGGTTGAATGGCATCTGTAATCTGAAAATGAATTACTGTGATTTTGCCTTTGGCCTGATTGTGATCAGTTACATCTTTTCAGAAGAAACGCTTCCTTTAATCTGTGCTCTTTGGTGCTCCTCCTGTCAGAAAAGGAAGTCTTTTCAGCCCCGGACAATCTGATGTACTTTTTGATACCAAGATATGTCTTCATAATAGAGGATTTTTAACTCATTTTGGCTGCTTTAAAGCATATGTTAACCCAATTTTTTAAAAGCTTTCAAATGTTAAATTCATTTCAAAAGCTATTTTCAATATATTTAAATTGGTGATAAAATGATGTCAAACATGAAAAAGTGCAGAGCTATATCCTAGATCATATTTGATATGATAATAATGATCCTGGTGTTAGCCAGTTTCCCTAGTTTAGGGAGAGTGAAAGTTTTTAAAATTATATAGCCAAAGAAATGTTTCTGGTAATCTTGCCATGGAGGTCTTTGTTTAGGCACGAACATTTACTGGGTGTTCTTATCTCCCAATTGCTCTCCTGTATTGTAACCCTGTGGTGATGGAGACTATAAAGGTCCATGGTCCACTGGGAGTCCACTGTTGTCACTATCAGGAAATCTGCCCTGAGAAATGACGTGGAGGAATCAATGAAGTGCAGATTGGCAGGAAGTGTTGGCAAGAGGCTGCAGGAGACCAGCAGTACTGATATGCAACAAAGGGCAAAAAAAATGACACTGGTTTATGCTATACATTGCTTTGGCAAATGAAATGTCTTTCATTTACAATAAATTTTCCAAGCAAGGTTTCAAATCTAACTTGATCTTTCTTTCTTTCTTTCTTTCTTTCTTTCTTTCTTTCTTTCTTTCTCTCTCAGAAGATTTTCTTTCTTTCTTTCTTTTTCTTTCTTTCTTTCTTTTTCTTTCTTTCTCTCTTTCTTTCTTTCTTTCTTTCTTTCTTTCTTTCTTTCTTTCTTTCTCTCTCAGAAGATTTTCTTTCTTTCTTTCTTTCTTTCTCTTTCTTTCTTTCTTTCTTTCTTTCTTTCTTTCTCTCTTTCTTTCTCTCTTTTTCTTTCTTTCTTTCTTTCTCTCTTTCTTTCTCTCTTTCTTTCTCTCTTTCTTTCTTTCTTTCTTTCTTTCTTTCTTTCTTTCTTTCTTTCTCAGAAGATCTTTCTTTCTTTCTTTCTTTCTTTCTTTCTTTCTTTCTCTCTCAGAAGATTTTCTTTCTTTCTTTCTTTCTTTCTTTCTTTCTTTCTTACTTTCTCTCTCAGAAGATTTTCTTTCTTTCTTTCTTTTTCTTTCTTTCTTTCTTTCTCTCTTTCTCTCTTTCTTTCTTTCTTTCTCTCTTTCTTTCTTTCTTTCTTTCTTTCTTTCTTTCTTTCTTTCTTTCTTTCTTTCTTTCTTTCTTTCTTTCTTTCTTTCTTTCTCTCTCTCTCTTTCTCTCTCTCTTTCTTTCTCTCTTTCTTTCTCTCTTTCTTTCTCTCTTTCTTTCTCTCTTCCTCTCTCAGAAGATCCTCATTATTCTTCTAGAGAACAACTGTCTGCAAACATCTCCAGAATTAAAGAAAGCATCTTAACTTTTAATATGCATGCTTACAGACCCCCAAAGACAGTCAGATTAAAATCTCCTGTCTGTGCTAAGCAATCTTGGTGTCAGGACCTGATTCACCTGCTGTGCTTCCCAGAGTGGAAGGTTGTAGTTCCAGTGTCCACCAGCAGGTGTCTCCCAGCAGCAAGCAGATCTCAGTAATCATTCTCCACCTGATGCTGGCTGCTGGGAGGGTATATAGGTCCTCCGCTGCTCTTACATATTACATCAGTGTGTTGGCTGCTACTGCCCTGTACCCAGTTTTGCTTTTGCCTTGCTTGCTGCCAGATACTGTATGCTGTTAATCCTGCTCCTGATCTTGCCCTGCATCCTGTATTCTGCTGCTTTGTTTCTGCTTTCCCTTGTTTCTGATCCCAGTTCTGGTTCCCCCTTCCCATCTGTTTCTTGCATCTCCAGTTCATCTCCTGTATGTTCCCTATTTTTTGTTCATATTGTTTATAGCTGGTTGTAGTTTGGCTTCCTGTTAGTTAGGCATTTTGGTTATGTGGTTTTAGTTCACTTGTATCTTCATGTTTATTTGTTTTCTGTTTGCTGGTGTGTGGATGTTGCTTTACTATTAATACTTTTACCTTATTATATATAGTTTGGTCTCAGTTTCCTTGTGTAGCCATGCAGATCTGGCCACCTCAGGTGTTGATTCCTGACACATGGTAGGCAATATATTTGACAGAAACAGTCCAGTTAGAAGAAGGAATGCAGAATAATCATAAACCTTGTCTAGCCCAGAGTCTTCAATGGACTTCTGATGAGGCAGTGCCATAAATGGTCTGTTGTGCAGTTTAAGGAATACACATCTTCAAGACATTTTCATACATATTCCATAATTATTGATATAATGAAGTTACCTTCCTAAAATGTGGTTACTATAGTGTAAAAGAAGATGCCATTCAGTTTGACAACAAACAACTATATTATAAGGTCTAGAACAGGGGTGTCAAACTGGCAGCCCTCCAGCTGTTGCCAAACTACAAGTCCCATGAGGCATTGCAAGGCTGACAGTTACAAGCATGACTCCCAAAGGCAGAGGCATGATGGGACTTGTAGTTTTGCAACAGCTGGAGGACTGCCAGTTTGACACCCCTGGTCTAGAAGAATAGTAAGACAAATTAGATCTTTTCTGGAGATATATATACTTCAGATATACAGTATTATTAAGTTTTGTCTCTAACAACTCATAATTTCATCTTGATAGAGCATATTACGGTTTTTTTTGGATTGTGAAAGCTTCCATCAATAGGAAATATGAATTTACCAATGATATTGGGCATTAAGGGTATGTCTGCCAAGCATTATAAAATATTTCAGCACACCTATAACACACCCCTCAGCAGGGGCGGATTGACAACTCATGGGGCCCCGGGCAATAGGGGATCATGGGGCCCCTGTGTCCTTGCCCAAACTAAAAAAAACCTATGAAAACGGTACCAGGGGCATCTCATGGGGCCCCCTACTGACCTCGGGCCCTCCGGCAGTGCCCGAGTTTCCAAATGGTCAGTCCGCCCCAGCCCCAGCCCCTCAGACATTTTGATTGAGTAAGATTAGCTCTGCAACCTTATTTGCAGGAACAAGAAAATATAGCTGTCTCAACAGTTTTACCATCAGAACTATTAAAGTTGAATTCCAGAGAAAAGAAAAATGCTCCCTGACTGTGGGGCTGCCCCATACTACAAGAGTTAAATGCGTGTTGATTTCTAGGGGGCCACAAAAAAGTTTTTTCCTTACCCAATCCTCTGCTACCACATGCCACTTTAAGTCTGTAAGACTGGTTCTTGCAGCATCTTCTTCCCTAAGCTCCTGGTCCCAGGTCTGCTGAAGTCATCAAGACCATTGAAGAACCCATATCCCTACATGACACAAGTAAAACTGCCTTTTGTGGCTTGGTAAACCTAAACAAGAGGGGGGAGCAGGGCAAGCAGCCTGAATATTTATGGAACTCCCACCAATGCCTGGGGGGCAGGGCCCAGAAGGTGGGGAAGCAACCCATAAATACTCAGAAGCCAGGTGTTGCGCCTTTACTGCTACATTGGAACTGGTATTCCTTTTCTCTTCACTACTACTCCCACAGCTGTGTGATACAACTTGCATCCTGAAATAGAGCAGCCAGAGACTTAGCAAGTCCTCAACCATTTTCTACATAGTTTCCTTCAGTTTGGGGTATTCCATGCTCCCTATTTCCCATCCAAGTTCAACGTTTAACAATAAAAACACCAAACACCATTTCTCCCTACTGCTTCGTTCTTCTGCTATCAGCATGAATCACTTCTGACAAGTCTTCCTGACACCAAGAGAAAAATGGTGACAGGGGAGGGACCTCCAGAAGATTGACAGCCTCTGTTCCTGTGAGCTGTGTGGAAGGGGGTGTGTTCCTTCCCTCCAATCAGCGCTCAGATCTCCCCTTACTGAGTTCTGCAGTGTGTAATTTCAGCTCTCCGCCCCTGAAAAGACTGCAAATAGGTACAACTTACATAGGAGGATTTGTTTTATCTCTGTGTATCACCTGAGACCAGTCATTTCACTAGGTATACGTAAGGGTTTACAACCACTTCAAGGTTTACCTGCATGGGGATGCATAGGTGTTCCATTCACACACCCACATCTGTATGGCTGTCAAATTGGGAACAGAGGCTGTGTCCATACAGCTGTTGAGTCCCAGTTGACATAAATGAGACTGCTTGCACAGAGATGCACATAGAACTTATGCATCCCAGTATGGGCAAACACAGCCTAACAGAAAGGATCGGTCATTAAAAATTCTTGCCACATCTGACCAGAAAATAGTTATACACGCCATCCAGAACTTGTATACTATGTCCCTAGGTCTGTGCGCAAGGCTACAATAACAATTACATTAGCAAATATGTATCCAAGACTCCATGTAATCCTTTAATACTCTAATCATCATTTCCAGTTCTGAAGCTAAATTTGAATTATATTCTTTATGTAAAATCACAACTGACCTTCATTTTGTATCTAGTGGATTCTGTGTTATTTTTTTATCCATGAAGCAAACCAGCCTTAAAATCCAGTGACATCCAGAACTATGTCACTTATTAAAAAGTTACATTTGATGGACAAAAGTCTGTTTTCGAACTATATAAAGCACCACTATCACTAAAACTAATGAATTCTGAGGACTGTACTGTATGCACTTAATACACATAATGGTAGTATTTACTGTACTTTGCTTTCTTTATTTCACACGCAGACTAAGAATGAGTAAAATGGACAATGAAAATTGGGAGATTTCGACAAATTGTTACCATTTTTCCAATATGGGTTAGGGTCCATAAGGAAGGTGAAATTAAGATGGTTCTTGCTGTTTAAGGGTCCATGGGCTTTAAATTTCTCCTGAAGAGTTACAGACATCCTATTTACCTATTCTTGGCCTGTTTTTATGTGACAAAAAGTGCCCTCATTAGCCTCTTTATTTTATATTTTTCACAGAAATTTAAAAGAGGGAGTACATTTTTTTTTCAAGCAAATTGCATCTGAACAGTTCAATGGGTGAAATGTTTGCAGAAATTTTGCTTCAAAATCAGTATTACAAAAATCATTGCTTACCCTTAATGAAGACCAAGCTGTCCACCAATTTGGCAGTGACTATGTTGGGGCAAGCTATAAGGGCAGGTTCACCCAGCACTAAAAGTGGGGAGTTGATGCATCTGTTCCCCCAATATATCGATCGAAAAGTGCTGAGCTGCATAGCTTAGTATACTAGGTTGCTTTTTTTGTCATGGATGACCCCAAGCACTAAGACGTTCTTTTCAATTGTTTCCTCCATAGGAAAACCAAAAGACTGCCAGACTTGATTGAGCCTCAACAATTGGGTCAGCAGACACCCTTTTGCATCCAGCTGGAGAACACGAGGAGGGTACAGCTTGCTTCATTAAGCACAAAACATCTTATTTGAATAGTTTCCCAGTGGTTTGGTATCATACATGGTATCATATATTTAGGGACCTCCTAAGGTTCTTAATGTTCTGTTATTAATGTTCTAGATCAGGGGTAAGCAACCTTAAAGAGGTGGAGCTATCAGAACAACATGGGAGGAGTTAAAGTGGTAGTAAACCACAGACAAAAAAAAAGTCCCCTGCAAGGTAATGTCACAATATGCGACTATGCATCACTACTAGCTCATCATGTAAAACTCACCTTAAAACCAAGCCCTGTCACCGCTGTAGAGGCTTCCATCTTCACCCATCTTCCTTCCGTGTTCGCGAGCTCCGGCCTTCTGACAGGCCGCGCCGCGATGAAGTCACTTCAGTGCAATGCACGCGGGAGCTATGGCACACAGCTCTGAAGGAATGGCACTGGTGTGCTGTTCCTTCAGAGCGCATGCACCAGATAAACCCCTTCACGCCGAGCGTACGTAAATATGTGGCGTCTCGGCGGCTGGGCCTTGACACCGAGCGGCCGCACATTTGCGTACCGTTAGTAAACGAACATGGGCTGAGAGCGTGCGCCCGGCGCGCTCCCAGCACATGTATCAGTGTCTCACGGAAAGGTCCCGATCTCTTCTTGCTATCGGGAACTTTTCTGATTATGTGACCTCCGTGACAACCAGTCACTGTGCTCACATGACCCTAAACCCCGCCCAGGCCTCCCGGTGTTTGATATTCCTTAAAGGGCCGGAAGGCGCCAGCACGAAGGGGTTAAATGAAGAGAGAATATCTCATAAACTGTGCACGTTTAAGAGATATTCAGTTTGCCTATAGGAAAGTTTTATTATAAGCTTATCTGTAGGTAAATTTAAAAAACAGAGTTTACAACCACTTTAACCCCTTGCCTACTGGGCACTTATACCCCCCCTGCTTTCAGCATTGTCGCACTTTGAATGACAATTGTGCGGTCATGCAACACTGTACCCATATGAAATTTTTATCATTTTTTTTCACACAAATAGAGCTTTCTTTTAGTGGTATTTACTCGCCGCTGGGTGTTTTATTTTTTGCGCTATAAACAAAAAAAAGCAAAAAATTTGGAAAAAAAAAGTTTTTCTTTGTTTCTATTCTAAAATTTTGCAAACAGGTAATTTTTCTCCACTGATTTGCGTTGATGAGGCTGCACTGATAGGCATCACTGATGGGCACTGATGAGATGGCATGGCTAGGCAGCACTGATAGGCACTGATAGAGGGCACTGATAGGAGGCACTGATGATGCTGCACTGATAGGCGGCACTGATGGGTAGCACTGATGGGCAGCACTGATGGGTGGCACTGCTTGGCACAGGTAGGTGGCACTGCTAAGCACAGGTGGGTGGTACTTCTGGGCACAGGTGGGTGCCACTGCAGGACACAGGTGAGTGGCACAGCAAGGCACAGGTAGATGGTACTGATGGGTACAGGTGGGCGGCACTGCTGGACACTGATCATCAGGGCACTGATCATCAGTGCCTTGATGATCAGTGCCGATCCCTTCACTGACAATTGCCGGTTATCGGCAGTACCTTCCTCGCGCTGTGAGAGCGTGAGGCAAGTGCAGCCGATAACCGGCAACTGTATTTACCAGTGATCTGCTGTGTCATTGGACACAGCTGATCACGTGGTAAAATGCCGCTGTGATCAGCTGGGCCGCTGGGGGCGCACAGGGGGCGTGTTCTGGAATGACGTTCATGGACGTTGTCCCAGAACTAGACAACCGTGCTTGTTGCCATCCTTCGGGTACAGCGCAGTTGGGAACTAATTAAAGATCACTGGGCACAGTCTAGCGCAGTGTCGCCTCACACCTGGTTTAAACATCTGTCGCACTACCATGTCAGAATTGCGTGCATTGCATGGCAATCATGGCTTTAAATTAGGTGGTGAGGAGGCAACATATCGCCTCACCGCCTGTCAAACACACTTGGATCTCCTTCCAGAGGAACAGCACTGTCTATTCACTTGCAAGTGTGGTGCACTATCTGAAAGTGCATTGAAACTCCTGCATTCAGGACTTTTGGTGCACTTTCACAAAGTGCACCAATCAAGCAGGATATAATAGAAGTCAATAGCTAAGTGCAGTAAATCCACAGGACAGCTGCAGGTACACTGCACTGCACCTGTGGTGTGGGTAAACCGCAGCACATCAGTGTGAAAGCAGCCCTCTATTATTATGCCCAGTGTTGCGGATTCACACTGACCTTCTTTCCTGCTGCTGGCACCACTCTGGAGATCGCTAATGGGACAAGTCCTGATGCACCAAGTGATGTGCCTCCATCCCTTAATATATCCATACAACCAATTTATTTGTCATGGGACTTTAAATGAGGCACAACACACACAATCAACAAATAACTAGTTTCCAACATTAATTTTTAATAAAAGAATAAACTTCTCATTTCTTAGAAAAAGAGGATAAAATGTTAAAAGCTGATTTGTAATAAATCCATATTAATGCATTTCATACATAATTAGATATACAATTGACCATATACAATCCAGATGTCGATACATAATTACATTAAAATTGCATCCAAAAACTCGATGCATTTCTTGACTCTTCGTTCACTTCTTCAGGAGTAGATTCATGTATAATATAAATCAGCTAACAATATATATGACAGTATTTCCAAATGGTGATCACCAGGGGAGTCTCACTCAGGAGCCGTGAAAGTAAGACTCCGCGAGAACCCAAGAGGACAAGCCGGATTCAAAGTGGGTGGGAATCATGATAGCACCCAAAGTAATTAATTAACCGCTTTAGCGCTGCCCCATAGCAGAAATATTGCTACAGGGTGGCAGCTGTTGCTCAAAATCACGTATATATACGTTATTTTGCATTTCCGGGTAGGACACGCTCCTTACCCACCACACCATTCGCAGCTGGGGCTGTCATTCACCGGGTCCCGACCGGTGATTACTCGCTGGCACCTGGAGATTGCCCAGCATCTCCGACGAGGGGGGAGAACTGTTTGTAAACAAAACAGTTCTCTCCCCCTGTCAGCTCCTGCACACTGCTTTGCATGGCTGTACACAGCACAGCCATACAAAGCAGTGTGCTTACAGTGAAGCGCTAACACAGAACATTGTGTAAAACAGCACACAGCACACATTTAACCCTTTGATCGCCCCACATGTTAACCCCTTCCTGCTCAGTGCCATTAGGACAGTGTCAGTGCTTTTTATTAGCACTAATAACAGTATTGGTGTCACTGGGGATGTCAGTAACACCAAGTCAATTCCCCCCAGTGTCAGAATGTCCGCCGCAGTCCCACTATAAGTCGTTGGTCGCTGTCATTACTAGTAAAAATAAATACATAAATAAATAAAAAACAGCCCAGTATCTATACCGCCATTTGTAAATGCTATAACTTTCACATAAACCAATTAATTATTAATTAATTTTTTTTTTATAGCACAAAAAATAAAAAACGCACAGGAGATCAAACACCACCAAAAGAGAGCTCTATTCCTGGGAAAAAAAGGACGTAAATTTCATTTGGGTGCTGCGTTGACCGCTCAGTTGTCAGTTAAAGTAACACAGTGCCATAACGCAAAAAATGGGCTGGTCCGGAAATGGGGTAAATTCTCTGGAGGGCAAGTGGTTAAAACAGACTGAAAGTCAGGGCTAATGCCAGGCAGATGTAATTGGTAATAACAAACAAAAACGGGATTGAAACAAAGAAATCAGTTAGCTGGGTAGTAGGAATCTAGGGCCAGGGTATCAGGAGAAGGGTACAGGACACACGATGCAGCAACAAGCCACTGATAGCAGGAATAGGGTACAGAATACAGAGTAAACAGTAGGATTCAAGTGTTTAGGGCCTAGGGCATCCTTATATACTGTAGTATTGGGAAAATTGTCTACAGGTAAACCTGGGAGTGAGTAGTATAGCCTAAACTACTAGATGGTGCAGGCACACACATGTGGAACACTCGGAGCCTGTGAAGAGGAAATTCCAGGAGAGGCAACAACAGTAAGTTGTGACACTATGGTTCACAATTTCCCATTGTTAGCGGAAGTAGCCAGGGCTGCCATCTCTCGTTGCTCCTTTGTGTGGTTGCCATTCAACAGCTCCATATTTCTCCCAAAGCAAAATGTTTGAGGACAGACTATCAGAAGGAGAGGATTCCCCTTTATGCTGATGACACCTTTGTATACTTGGAACAATTTGGAAGCTTCCCTCCTGCATTACTGTCAATTTTGCAAAATTGTAGCTCTTAATCCCTTTATGGCAAAGGTTGAAACAATTCTTAACGTCCAAGCCCAATTTTACAACTTTGACATTTGTAAAACCAAGTACATTATCGCAATTACTTAGTGTATCCAGGTGGATTATACCTTGCTTTTTTCAGGAGATATTGAGCTTTTATTTGGTGAGAAACGTTAATGGATATTTCCTGATTTTGTTTTTATTATGAAAGAAAAACTGGCCCAAGATAGTAAAAAACAAAATGTTTAAAAAAATGTAGCTGTTATAGTTTAACTACCAAGCTTTGGAAAGTTTTACCCCCCACTGCGCTACTTTAACTGGTAATTGAACAGTCATGCAACACTGTACCCAAATGAAATTTATATAATTTTTTCCACACAAATAGAACTTTATTTTGTTGGTGTTTGATCACCACAGAATTTTTTATATTATATAAATGAAAAACTACTGAACATTTTGAAAAAAATATATATTTTCTACTTTCTGTTATAACACATATCCAATAGAAAAATAAAAAAAAAATAATTTCTTCATACATTTAGGCCAAAATGTATTCTGCTACATGTCTTTGGTAAAAACAAATCCCAACAAGTGTATATTAACCTCTCTAGCGGTAATCCCTAGTGTGGCTCGGGGTTAATTTTCAGTAACAAAAGCTGTAACCCCAAGCCACACTCAGGATTACACTGTAGTGTAATTTACCTTGTCCCTGCGATCCCCCGATGTCCTCCTACTGTGTCCTCCAGCCGATGTCCTCCCGCTGTGTCCTCCAGCCGATGTCCTCCCACTGTGTCCTCCAGCCGATGTCATCCCACTGTGTCCTCCGGCCGATGCTGGCATCTGTCTTCCGGGTTCCCTTCCCTGCGAGCGCCTCAACACAGGGGGGTGGAACCGACGGGAGATTCAAAAAAGTAAAAACATGAAATACACAAAATACATTGTAATCTGTTATGATTCCAATACTGTATCAAACCATTTCACCTCAGTTTTGTCCCTAGTGCTTTGTCCTGTGCCCTGCCTGCACTTTTACTGTTCTTTCTGCCTGGAAACTTGAGAATGTCATTGGCATCCAAAAAAGTGTCCCTTTTGGTCAACAGCGGTTTTAGACCAGCTAGAGAACAGCAATAGTAAATTAGAATTGCAGAATTGAATGATGGTGATTAGTGGGGAAATTCGTCATCAGACATGAAATTTCCATTTAAAACAATGTACCGCTTTGACATTCAAAAATATTGACATAATCAGACTGCCAGGGAGGTTAAGAGAATTGTGTGAAAGTTATAGCATCTACAAACTATGGTGTATATACTGGAATTTACGCAGCTATGATGCTATACTGGTAATAGCAGTAAGCAGCGACTTATAGTGGGACTGTGATAGTGTGGTGAGCAATCTGGTGCTAGCTGAAGCTGGCTGGGAGGTACACTAACTGGTGCCATGCTAGTGACTGCTGTTTTTGGCAGCAGAGGGGAAGTTGTTTTTTCTCCTCTGAAAGAGAACATGATTCTACAGTATATGTCAGAGTCTGCATACTGATACGGGATGTGAAAAATTCCTTTTATCCAAGCTGGCCCACAGTCATTTCTTTAAAGTGATTTCTGTAATTCTCCTTTAATATATTTTAGTAAGTGAGTAGGTTTAGTAAGTCCAGAACTGGACAATGGGCCCTAACTAAAAATCTGTAGCCAGACCTCCTTACTGTTGGTGACCCCTTTACTGATTCACCCCAAAGTTTGTGCTGTACATTACTTTGGCTCTAATGTACTACTGACCCAGGGACAAGAAGTAATGATTTTCATGCCTCTACCCACTATCTTTAAATGAAAGATTGAACCTCTTAAATTTTAGATTTCTGACCTAAGGTTGGCCATAGATGACTACGGGCTGATTGAAAAAAATGAACAGGTTCCCTCATCCACTCAGTCGAGGTGGTTGGTTAAATCTGCCCCACATTGCCAATGTATTCTGACAGCCGGACATCTCGACTGTCAGAATACACCGATGAGAGGCTGCAGCCCATTGGCTGCTGATCAAGAAAAATCCATTTGATCCATGTTCTGTGCGTCGTGTTGGTTTAATGGTGGCATTTTTATCTCCTTTAAGCCTACCTCACAATAACTTTTTTGGGTATACTGTCACCAATAAATGTGTAAGCCAGATACCAAGGCCTCTCTGTATAATGCAGTGCTTCTAATCCATGGAAGCAATAAAGCAGTATTAAACCCTAAATACTAACGTTAATTATTTTGCAGCTTACTAATTCTTAGATGTGATGGCTGCATTCATTTTCTTTTTTAGGCTTCTTCTATTTTCATCCAGCCAGTATGTCTGTTGTTTTTCAACAGAATACGAGCTTTAGCAAACTGTATCAGTTACAGAGATGAGACAAGCCATTTACCACTGACATTTAAATATTATTGAAAATGTAATTTAACCACTTCCCGTCCGGCCACTGTATATAAATGGCTGAACAAGGGCAGTGCAGGGGCGGGCTGCCGTTCATAAACGGCGCCTGCCATTTTGAATTGTGCGCGCTCCCTAGGAGCGCATGGCACCGTGATTGGCAGATCAGTGATCACATGAATAGGTGTAAGCAAGATGTCACTTCTGACATCATTGCTTACTACGTGTGAAATCTGTGAATGATCACAGAGATCACATGCTACAAGGCTATTCACAACAGCCCTGTTACCATGTGACAAGCTGTGACCAATCATAGCTCTCACAGTATTTCACAATGGCTGCAAGAATGCAGCCAGAGAGAAGGAGAAATGATTGCCTTTACAGCCTTTATGGGTGTAAAAGCAATCAGTGTAAAAAAAAAAAAAAATCTTCATCAGCCCCCACAAGTAGTACAGTGTCACTATGGTGACACTGTACTGCTAGGGTGACAGTATGTAAAAAAAAAAATAATAATTTAAAAAAATAAAATAAAAATGTAAAATTTTTTTTCGAAAAATGATAATTTTTGGTTATAAACTAATTTCGTTTTTTTTTTGTTTACTAAAAAGATAACTGAATACATTTTGGCCAAAATGTATGAAGAAAGATTATTTATTTGCAACATTTTATAAGAAAAACACTTTTTTTCAAAATTTTTGAACGTTTTCATTTATATAGCAAAAAAAATAAAAATCCCAGTGGTGAATAAATACCACCAAAATAAAGTTTTATCTGTCTCAAAAAAATGCTAAAAAATTCATATGGGTACAGTGTTGCATGATCACGCAATTGTCATTCAAAGTGCGACAGCACTGAAAGCTGAAAATTGGCCTAGACAGGAAAAAGTAAAAGTGTCCGGACATGAAGTGGTTAAAATAGATTTTAGCAGGGCTTTTTTTCAGTGGGAACATGGAGGAACTCAGTTCCGGCACCTCCAGCACTGAATGTATGTAATGGCAAGGGTTGCTGGGATGTGCTAGAAGGTCTATTGATGTTGGCTGCTGGGGGATCTATTGTTGCTGAAGGATAAATCTATTTTTGCACAGAATCTATTGTTTCTGGGGATTACTATTGTTTCTAGGGGGGTAATTGGTGCTAGGAGGGATCTACTGTTGAGGTAGAGATCTATTGATTCTAGCTGCTGAGAGATCTGTTGTGCTGCTGAGGTGGATCTATTTTGGCTGGTGTGGTATTGTGCTGCGGGAGTTCCACTGATGCTGGGGGAGTCTATTGTTGTGGGAGGATCTATTGTTGCTGAAGGGTCTGTTGCTGCTGGGGGGTCTATTGTTGCTGGCTGCAAGAGATCTATTTTTACTGTTTTTCTTGTTATCCTTAACAAATTGCAAACATACTAATGAAAAGTAGCCGTAGGGGGTGGAACCAAGAGATGGTCCTCAGAGGTGGGCAGGGGGTAGAGATAAATGGTGGCTTAAAGGGAGGCAGTTCCCGCACCCATTCTCTGAGCCCTGGATTTTAGTATTTGAATTTAAATATACTTTAAATTACAAAGTGGCTTTTATATCAGTTTTGTTTGCAGATGTGCAGTTCTCTTTAAATACAACTGAGAAATTGAAGAACTGACAGCCTATAAGTTATGGGTAGATATGTAAACCTTGGTTTAGTAAATCCTGCTTGCTAGCAACTCATAAAAACCCCGGTAGAGTCTATACAAATCCTGGCCAATGTAGTTCACATATTGACAGCTATAGACATCAATATCTATTTGTCATAAATATATGAATAACTTATACTTTCTAGAATGTATAAATCCCAAAATGTAATAACATTTTTGCAAGAGGCTTTAGAATAAATTTACTCTTTATTGTTCATTTTTCTCCCGGGCTCTGTAAACGTTTTCTTTTTTTTACCAAACTCCAGATTTTCCAGCGACAGCTGTTTTTTTTTTAAATTCCATGCTGAGTTTAATATCCTGCTAAATAAAACATCCTTGCCCTATCCAGCTCCAGTTTTACCGAAGATAAAAATCTCATTCATTGTGGAGCCCCACTGGCCGTCGGAGGCTTATAGCGTTCTCTTATAAATGTCACTTTTGACAAATAAAAAGGTGTTTAAATAGATTTTTCCAAACAAAAACTCTTGGGCTTTATTGAAATGTATCTAGACTTGCTTTGGCTTTTCTTGGCCCTGCTTAACCTTAGTCTTTGCCCAGTATCAGTTCAGCCGCTGATGCCAATTTCCCCCTTCTGGCTCCTGGTTGAGCCTTTTCTTGCCTCCCAGCCACAAGAGCTTGCAATATCCTTTGCCATCCAGTTATATTCCTTCTGGCGTCTGTTCTTTAATGGTACATAGTAAAACTTAAATTAACAGTATTGCTCCACAGAGTTTGACAAATGCAGGGAAGAAGGACTTTAAAAATGTTTCACTGCGTTGGTGGTGTTAAAACACTAAATAAAACCGATTAAAACTACTTGAGCCGAAGAACGAAGCTACAAATAAATGACAGGACTTTGAAAGTGGAAGGAAAACACTTGCAGAATTCAAGTTGTAGATTGGAAAATGTTGTTAAAAAAGGATAGCATAAGAATATTGGTTGTTATATTTTTCTAATACTCTTCTTTGACTTTAGTAATCATATATCTGTAAAGAGATCGGTAGAGAATTTAAATACTTTATTGGGTTCTTCACAATAATGGAAGTTTTGGTGTATTTTAGGAGCAAGGTTGCCATTAGGACAGTAAAGGCATTGCTTCAGTTGGAGGACAAGCATAAATCTGTCAGGACTGAGCCAATAATCCAGAATTTACATCACCCATTGTGCAGTTGAGAGCTACAGATAGGACAGAGAAATAATAAATAATAATGAAAAAAAGTGTTCATCTACACCAGCCTTTCTCAACCCTTTCAACAAAGATGAATCCTTGAAATAACTTACTGGTCTCAGTGAATCCCTGATAAAAATTAATATATCTACATCTCATTATACATCAGTATGGTGGTTAGTGGGAATGATCCTCCTTACACTTGTGTTCATTGGGAAGAATTACCCCCTTCCAGATAGCTAAAAAGATCAGTTGTGTCAGTGGGAACATATATGAGAGGCAGAAATTACTAATTGCCAAGGATCCCTAGCAACCTCTGGAGGAACTGAACCCTGGCTGAGAAACCTTGGTATAGACTGACTAAACTCATTAGTATAAATGAAAAGCACATAGCTGAGAATTTCTGTCTGAGCTTTAAGGATACCTAAAAACTAATCTCAGCTTGAACTGGGAAATTCTAGCTCTGGCCCAGCCTATGCAGAACCCCCCTCCAGTAGTCCATCAATTTTACGTGCAGCCTCACAGACCTATCAGAAGATGCAAGTGTTTATTAAGAGACTCTGTCACTGTGCTCATTCATGGAGAGTTTTGGTCTTGCCTTGGAAAATGGTCTTGGCCTTACTCTTGTAACGGGAATTGAAACTGCTAAGAGGTCCAGATGAAACTTTATTCTATTAACAGTCAAGGGTATAATCCAAAAAAGTAGTTACTGTGTTTCAAGGGTTGGTTTTGGTCTGACCAGATTTCTTGGAGGCAACCACACACCAATCAGAAAACAAAAGCACTTCAGGGCATATTGACATATCGAAAGTGCCTGTTAATACTTTATAACACCTCCCCCCAATAAGGTATACACACCAATTTGTGGTCCTTTGTCACCTCCCTGCTACAGAAGTCCACCCTGGGTAAGTTCTGGTGTTGGAAGGTGTTGAAGCTTTCCAAAGTGGATGTAGTTACTGAACCCACCCCCCACACACATGGGACAATGTCCAGGCCTGGCAATTGTTCACAAATATGCAGGCCCAACTAATCACTTGCATTTCATGTTTACTATTGTAGCACCCTCCTAGGTAGCTAGGGGGAACTAAACTCCAATGTTTAGATAGGGGCTGAGCAGCAGCCCAGATGTAATGGCCAGACCGGGGTCAAATTATGGTCAGGGCTGAGAGGCTCTGTAGATCAGCCCCTCTGGAATTTCCCCCTGCTTTGGAGCTTTGGAGGGAGGCTCTAGGGGCAGTGGGTGGATCTGAGGAGTGGCTAGCTGCACTCTTGAGGGACCCCAGCCAATTCCCAACATAAGGCTTGACAAGGGACTGAGACACCCTTAAAAGTGTTTGAGCCTACTCAGTAGCAGGAGAGTGGAAGATGGAGAAGTGAGACTGAGATGCAGGAGCCTGGGAGGGAGCCTGGGCTGGAAAGGGCTCACCACCAGGCAGAGGGACCTTGAAGGGAAGAAAGCTGTAGGCTTCACTGGCCCCTTGAGAGAGGACCACCTGACCGCAGCAAACCTACGCAACAGCAGCAGAGGAGGACTCAGTGAGTACTCTGACACCCCATGGGCCAGAAAAGGGAGAGAGCTACTTGGTGGGGATTTTTGTGCTAAGGCTTGTAGTATAGTTCAGGAAGTTTTGTCCTCTGTTGCCATTACCCTTGGGCATCCCATACATCCTTTACACTATTCAAGCTCTACATCCCCAATAAAACTTCAAAACAAAGCTCAAAGACTGGTTTTCTTTCTCTTAGAGCAAGTCTGAATAGAAAATGTGTGATGCCTGGCCTCGCAGGACTATAGGAGTACCCAAAACTCAACAACTCCCAAAGGGGTAACTACACTATTAATATAAAGAGTACTACTAATATAGACAGTTCCCAGACATCAAATTTAATAAACTGACATTTTCTTAAGGTCAAGAGGGAGACACGGTTTAACCTGACAAGGTTTTACAGCAGAACTCCAGTCAGAAATAAAATAAAATGTATAACCTAATATATTTAATATTACATACACAGCTTTTGTACAATATGCACCTCCAATCTAGATATTTCCTCGCAGTACTTTATGTCACTAGATGTCCTCAGTCTGATAGCCAGCACTAGCAAACCCACTCCTCTGAGCCTAGGTCATCCTGGACCAGCACCCAGCCTGTGGACAGTCAAAAGAGAAGCAGAGCAGTAATGAGCTCATCTTGCTGGCACACTGTCCTCTCTTCCTTCCATGTTTCTTGTGAGCACATGAACGGATTTGATCTTTATACTATGAAAAGAGTATTTTATGAACAAAAGGCAATTGTTTATGATACACACAGAGTTTCTCTATAAGAACAGTTTAATCATGTAATTTGATAACGAACCAACATGAAAACATTCTAAATCACATACAGTATGAGCAGGGGACGACTGACAACTCATGGGGCCCCCGGGCAATAGGGGATCATGGGGCCCCTGTGTCCTTGCCCAAACTCAAAAAAGCCTATGAAAAAGGTACCAGGGGCATCTCATGGGGCCCCCTACTGACCCCGGGCCCTCGGGCAGTGCCCGAGTTTCCAAATGGTCAGTCCGCCCGAGTATAAGAGACTGTGGGGCCCCTGGGTAAATATTCGGGAACTTGCTTCCACAAATTATCCCAGAGACAGATAATTAGGTGTGCGAGATGTGACATTTGCCATGGACTTAGTTATAAAGAATCACTATAATCACTATATTCTATTGAAGATTGGTTGAAGCAGCCTCTTTAGAACTGCCAATATGTATGTACTGGTTAGTGATATATGTTGACTATATTGAGGGATAATGAACAGTTTTAATTGACTGACACTGTGGTATTACAAGAACAGATAGCAAGACTCTGTCTTCTCTTGTATTGACATTGTTCTTATCAATAAAAAAACAGTATTGGTCTAGGCATACTAAATTAGTAAAAAAAGAAAAGCAAGCTGAGAATTTCTGCAGGAGCAATACAAATATTATTATTATTATTATACAGTATTTATATAGCGCTAATAGGTTTGCTCAGCGCTGTACACTATAGTGGGGGCCAGTACATGAGACAATACAGTAACAATACAGTAACAATATGGCATCACCCCTACAGGAGACGTGTTATTAGACGAAGTGCGTCTAGGAGGAGCCTCTGCACGCCTTGACGTTACGCCACCAGATCAGGAGGTCCGGTGGCCATCATTTTTTACCCACTGGTCAGTGTATTCAAAGAACTCATTTCACACTATATCTGTATAGGTACTTTAACCCTGTACGTGTATTATTTTATCATAATGATCTTTACCTAATAAATATATTTCATAATACTACACCATGAGTATTTCCATCTCTATCACCTGGCACTGAGCCTTCACATCTCAGCCCAGCATTCTAGGAGTCCACTCAGGCAGGAGAATTTGGGATCTAGGTCCAGACCATCATCTCTGGCAGCCGTTACCCCATTTACCACCAGAGGGCACCTTCATCATCAGGCTGTACCTTCACGGGACTTCCGGCTTCATAGAATTTCTATGTGCACATTAAATTGCACTTCCGGTGAGTGGGCAATTTTTCTACACCTTCATGTTAGGATGTTGGAATATACCCATTTGGATTGAAGTCATTCACACTCCATCACTGGAATATACCTTTTTGGACTGATATCACATTACCTTGGACTGTATATTATTCAGTTTATAGGACTTTTTTGTCATATTTTGTCATATTTGTGACAGTGTGTTTTATTTGTATAGCGCTGCACACCCCATTTTTATGTCATACTCTTAGAAAGGTTTTTGTGGTTCCTTTTTGTGCATCAACAGCTTTACTTGGTGCGCTCGCTAACTCATACATTTATAGTAACAATATAATACATGAGGGGGTCAAGGGCCCCGCTCTTTCAAGCTTACAATACATCTTGTTGTGCTTTTGATGAATTATGAATTATTATAATTCACCCAGCAGTACCTCCAAAAATAATATGTTCTGCCAGGTAACACCTGGACAATTAATTCAGTCAGCTATTATTTATTTACAATAAATCACATACAAACACATAATGTAATAGCTCGATTGTGATGCACATAGACACCAAGATAATTTGCATAAACTTTACAAACTTTTCTGTATCACTAGTTTATGTATATATATATATATAGGATGGTTAAAATCAATAGTTATTTTCTTCCCATAGATAAAATAACAATTAATATCTAACTATCACACAATAGTCTGTGTTTTACGGAATTTCAGCGGTTATTCCCCTGCAGAAGCAATAAGCGTCAAAATGTGCAAACCTGTATGGCAATATGGTCCAAGAACAAAATCAGAATAATAATATTACTAAAACAAACTATATAAAGGTGGATGGTTATTTTATTGGAAGGAGACAATTTGGTTACCACAAAATGACAATTAACTTAATAATTTGGTCAAACCGAATTACCAAAATAGAGATTATAGTTACCATCCAATTCTCAGGTAAATAAAAAAATGGCTGCTGATTTATGGATGGAGTTGAGCTGTCACAAAATGGCATCTGGACAGGCTAGAGTTGTGTGTCAGATGGAAGCTGTGTCCGAATGGAATGTTGTGATCAGATAGATAGGGTCTTATCTTATGAAGGTGATCTGTGTCAGTGAATGTTCCCCTGTCTACATGACTTTCTCTTTTATTTATTGGCACACAATACATTCATAAAATTTGAATATACCAGCCTAAGAGGTAGCCAGATAGGTGTTACCTTGGGGACATTGTGTCAGACTCCACCCATTGTTTGAGGTGTTTGTTTACCCTTCCCAGAGCTGAACAATGGTAGTTACTGAATGGCCAGAATGCTAATTTGTTGAATCTAGGATCTATATGCAAGATATCCCAACAGTTTACCTGGGGCCTGGAAAAGCTGGTAAATATTGTTCATTTGCTCCAGTTGCAAAAAATGGATTGAAATCCATTGTTCCTGCTCTGAGGTGTCCTTGCTTTTTTCAGTTCTGTATTTGTCAAATGGATACTATATGCACAACAATCAGAGGAATCTCTCCTAGACTTAATGTGGGGAGAGATCCATTGTTCAACAAGATGAGCTCTGTGAAATAGGTTTGTTTGCAAAAAAACAAAAGATCTCAGTTGGGAAGGAGACTGCATCCTGCTTGAACTGAGACCTGAACTTGACTCTGGATTTTTGAGCCTCTTAAGTTTAACACAATTATAGTTTGAGTTGGGGAGAAGGTAAAATATAATTTCTTCTCATAAAAATTCTGACAATCAAAATTAAGCTCAGCTTGAACTTGGAAAGTCTAGTTCTGGCCCAGCCCATGCAGACACCCCTTCCTCGTCGCCTCTGGTCTGTCAATGTTATGTGAACCTCACACACCAATCAGAGGATAGAAGCACTTAACTAATTACACTGTCACTGTTCTTATTCATGGAGAGTCTTGGTATTGCAATTGAAAGTGGTCCTGGCTTTGGTCTTGGTTAACCCTGACCAGACTTCTTGGAGGCAACCTCAGACACTAATCAGAAGATACAAGCACTTAATGAAAAAACAACTGTAACTGTGCTCATTCATGGAGAGTCTAGGTCTGGTCTTGGTCAACCCTAACCAGACTTTGCAGAGACAACCTCACATACCAATAGAAATATACAAGCACTTAAAGTGGTTGTGAAGTCTCAAGGTTTTGTACCATCATGCATTCTATGCACGGTACACACATCAATGTATGGTCCTTCACCACCTTCCTGCTGAAGGAGTCCACCCCGGGTAAGCTCTAGTATTTATTGGAGTTGGTGCTTACTCAAGTAGATTTTTTCAGTGTGCCCTCACATGGTGTTCAGGCCTGGCGATTGGCTGCTAATACACAGGTCCTGCAAGTACCTGCATTTCACTGTCACCATTAATATAAACAGTGCTACCTATACAGACAGTGCAGACAAATAATGAGTTTGCTTTAAATTTGTCTCCTTGCTATTTCAGGATTGAAACTGCTTAGTAACTCTGTATTTGTGTCCTGACCCTAGTGACCCTGAATGATTTTTATATGTAATTAAATCAAACTCCTATAATTATATTTGCAGTATAATGGGCTCATCATCTGGGAGACTGATGTAAACAGTGCCATTTCATGAAAGTGCACCAAGTCCTATCTCACAGTGAAGTCAATAAATCACTAATAAAAGGTCAAATAACTTTGTGTAACCGCTAAATAGGCAGGAAATGAAAATGTGCAGGCACTGTACAGAAAGAGGTATTTTTATTAAGGCTATGATCTACCATTGCCACTTTGAATTCAACAGGCAGAGAAAAATGGCATTTAGATATACTTTCTCGGCTTAAAGTAAACACTGCTTGGTGACTTTTACCTACAGGCAAAGTTATAAGTAAACTTGCTGTCTCTTCTGAGCATGTGCTCCCATGCATTTGCGCTGGTATGACATCATCAGGGCTCAGACATTCTGAAAATAGAAGTCCTGGCAGCGTTTTTAAGGTTAGTCTTTCATTATGTGTTAGTGTAGCGCTACCCTCTTGAGAGTTGCTGGTTTTTAGTCCCCCTTATTTCCTGCACAGCCAGGCAACAGGCATTTTCCAACTTGTATCTGAACACAAAGAAATAGTCCATAGGCTTGGTTTTTAGGATGTATTCGGGTATTTAACTAGGATACAGTAAAGGGGGTATGGGATGCCCAGCTTGATTGAAGAATAACAAAATGAGGAAAATTTCCTTACTTAGAATACTGCAAAATGACAGACTTTTGACTTCATTCCAGCCGGAACCACGACAGTCTTTAGCAAAGTAATCCTCTCTTAGGAATTTGGTGACCCTGATTGGGTTTTCAGCAAAGTGGCAACTTGTAAGAGCTCTGGCTCCCCTTTGTGAACCAAATACCAGCCCATCTGGCTACAGTATCTGTTCCCAGGATGAAGGATTGGGTAAGCTATGAACTGTTCCCTGATGACTTGCCAAGAATTTGCATCCAGCAGACTTCTCCCTTCTTTTCCCTGGGGGTGTAGACGTACACACACTGTCCTTGTCGTGCAACTGTGGATAGAACTGCTTTCAGGCCTTCCACTGGGTTGGTTCTTTTCCAGGGTATGCAGGTTGTCCTTCCCCGATGGACTGCAGGGCAGTGGTGTTCCCTCTTTCAGTGTTCCTCTTTCCTCCAAACTCCAGAACCCCCCTTCTCGGGCCCCCTCCCAGGCTACACAGCAGCACTTCACTACTCCATCTTCCACCCGACTCCCCTGCTGGCCAGATTCTGTCATATTTATGGGCCAGTCTGCCACATTGCCAGGCCTCTTACCTGGGGTTGGTTGCACTCCCATAGATATGCAGATTCACCCTTCCTGACCTCCGCCTACTGACTTCTGGAAACATCTCAAAGCTTCTAGAGCAGGGGGAGGTACCAGAGGATTGTAGAGCCCTTCAGATTAATCTGAAGTAACCCCTCAACTCACACTCAGGCTTCTAGCAAGCTTCTAAGTACACTCAACAAACTATCTACGCTAGAGGGCGCTACACTAGTATGCAATGCATACTAGCAACTTATGACATTATCTTGCAGGGGAGTGGATTTTTTCCCCTAGAATTTACTACCAATTTAATCTAACAAATACCCCCCTTGATGCTATACAGCATGAATGGGCGAATCTCCCTCTATGGCTATTGTGTTATGATGGTCGCCAGCACACCCTGCTGAGTAACATATGTGAAGCTGAGCCTCCATGTCACAGACCTTGGTTGAAGGCAAGAGGGCTTCCCTTGCAGCTCTGGTCCGGGCACCCCTGAATGTGGTGACAGAGGTACAAGGCTCAAAGAAGCACAGGTGCCAATAGCTTTGATAGCAGGTGATTGCCATGGTCAAGGATGTAGCCAAGATGAGCCAGGGTCATACATCGTGAGACAGCAGCGTGGTCAGGAGGAGGGCCAGGGTCACTACCAGGTTAGCAAGCAGAGTGAGGTCCTGTAGCAAGCCGAGGTCAGGACCAGGAAATCAGGCAGAGAGTAGTCTAAGGCAAACCGTGGTCAGAATTCACAGAGCAAGGTCAGGAGCAAGCCGGGTCAGCAACAGAAGATCAGTCAGTACAAGCAGGAACACAGGAACATGGGTCACAGGAAGCTGAAGAACATCCAGCGATTAGTACAAAGCAAAGTCTCCTTTAAATAGACAGCTTGGTGCCAGTGCGGGATCACCTATGTGTCAGTGCATGCTGGATATTAGCCTGGGCTTGTCTATGTGCTGGTACATGTGAACATGCATTAGCTACATGGAAATTAGCATTAACTGCACTGGAATCAGTATTAGCTGCACGGGAATTAGCATTAGCTGCACGGGAATTAGCATTAGCTGCACGGGAATCAGTATTAGCTACACGGGAATTAGCATTAGCTGCACAGGAATTAGCATTAGCTGCACTAGTTTCCTGACACTCTTTGATTGAAAAAACTGAAATCCGATGAATGAAAGGGGGTAGCCAGGGCCAATCAGGCTTGGTAAGAAAGAGCTAGATGATGCTGGACATCCTACAGGCAGAAAAATGTGTCAGGCTGTATCTGACTTGCCACAGCTTCTAATGCACACTGTGGGAATCTCAGGTCAGGAGAGGAGCCTGTACAAATGTGCATGGCTGAAGGGAAGGCTGGAGCCCCTCTGTGGATAGTGAAGAGGAATGTGGATTAAAAAAACAAAACAAAACAAAAAGAAATACGTTATCTCGTTTTTTCAATTTCACTGTACAGTCAGTATTTACTTAAAACACCTTTCCTTCTCAAACATCTGACTTATATTTCACATATACAGCCAAGATACAGAAAGAACTCAGCATGAAGTAAGTAGGTAAGGAAAAATCTCACTTCATTAGGATTTTTCTGCAGATTTGAAGCTTGATGACCCTAAATTGCACATAAGCATATTTGAAATTATGATTTGAGGTTCAACATAATGGCACAGGGGCTGCTGTAAATGGGTGTTGCACTTGGTTTCTGCCCCTTCTCCCCCAGACCATAGTGAACCTCATCTGCCAATGTGCAGAGGGTGTGAGCTGAATGGTGCTGGAATAAGTACATGGAGTGAAGAGTAGCGACACTTCTTCATATGCTTGGACGTGTGAAATTCCATAACTTGATCAAGTGTAGAAGACACATTGAGAAGAGCCATACACTGCAGTTACTTATTCCATCTCCCTACCCTTTTGCTTTCTTATACAGGACTACTCTGCAGGCTTAACCCCTTCATGCTGGCGCCTCCCGGCCCTTTAAGGGTTTCAGAAGCCGGGAGGCGGGGCGGGGTTTAGGGTCATGTGACCGCCGTGACATGCTGTCACATGATCGGGAAAGGTCTTGATCGAAAGAGGAGATCGGGACCTTTCCGTGAGTAATTAAACAAATAAATTCACATATAAAAAATGCGTAATAAGGTAATACTGTGAAGATATATGTACCACTAAATGTGCGGCTGATATCGTGAAGGAGGTGTCAGACTCAATCAACTATATAAAGGTAAGTCAAAGTGACAATGTGAGTGAGATCTCAGATGATCTTCAGACATCCAATAACTAGAACCGTGGAAGAGGTGAGAAAATGGGTATAGATTGCGCACTCGCCAGATTGCGCAACATCAGATGTCCTCAGATAGATCTGGTCAGATCTGGTCATGTATCACTCACTGGCTCATGGTACTGTTACACTTGGGAATGACCGCTCATCTCCCTTGAAAGTAATTCCAGCTCTTCCTCTTCACGAGTTACTTCTTTAAGTATGCCAACTTTTTTTTTTTTCTTTTTTATTACCAGCCAACATCTTCATCTACTTCTCTCCTCAGTGTCCCCTGAGAAAGTTTCCTCTTCAATGGAGTCCTTATGCTGTGATCATCCCTCCAGTGTCTCCTCAGCACTGTGTCATTCACTTCCTCGTCTGGAGTCTCGTGACCTCTCCTCACCAGTAGTAGGCTCAGCTTTACTAAAGTAAATAGCCCAGAAGCAGCTTCTCCTCATCCATTAACCAGTTGCATTCCAGGTGCCTTGCACCATCCCCAGACGCTGTGCCCTACAGCATCCCCAGCTGCCATGCCCAACTGCACCACCGCATGCCATACCCAGCAGCACCTCCTGACGCTGGCCTACAGCACTAATCAGACCACCGGGACCACAGCACCTCCAGACACCGGCCTACAGCACCCAACTGACTGCCGTGTCTAGCCAGCTGAAGCACTTTCTGACGCCGGCCTACAACATCCATCAGACCACTGGGACCACAGCTCCTCCAGAAGCTGGCCTACAACACCCAACTGACTGCCGTGTCTAGTTAGCTGAAGACCTAGCTGCCCACCACTCTCCCTCTCCTCCCAGAGATGAACTCCTCCGCCACTGCGCAACTGACTCTCCGCACCTCTATGCCCCAATGTGATACCTCTCACTTTCATCTATTGACCAGCACTCTGCCCACCCTCCTAACATGCCACCTGCACTCCTTCTCCTCGTACTCTTCTCCTACATTCACAAAATCTCCTTTTATCCCCCTACTCCCCCAAAACAACTATACATCGGACCCTCACTACTACCATCTCCCCACTACGGCTCGCACCACCTCCTCCTTATATTCCACTCTCCCGCCGACCCACACGCCACCACTAACAGATCCACACGCTCCTGCACATCCTGTTCCAATGTCACCTTCCTCACCATCCTCCTTCTCCTAACCGCCGGTGACATCTCCCTGAACCCTGGCCCCCCACCTCCCCATTCCACCTCTAGGCACCCTCCTGCTTCCGCCAGCCACCGCAACCCCCTCAACCTCATACCCGTCCCCCTCCTCCCCGCATCTGCCCCTCCCCTCTCGGTTGCACTCCTGAGCGCCCGTTCGGTCTGCAACAAGCTCACCGCCATCCACGACCTCTTTGTCTCCCACTCCCTCAACCTCCTAGTGGTCACCGAAACCTGGATCCAAGCCACTGACTCCACCTCCCCTGCAGCACTCACCTATGGAGACCTCGTCTGGACCCACTCACCCAGACCGAGCGGTCGCAGAGGCGGTGGGGTCGGCATGCTCCTGTCACCGCTGAGCACCTTCCAGGTCCTCCCTAACCACCCCTCCCTATCCTTCTCCTTCGAGGCCTACTGCATATGGCTCTTCTCTCCCACCCCCCTGAGGATTGCAGTAATCTATGGGCCTCCTGGATCCGTATCCCTCTTCCTGGACGACTTTGCCGCCTGGCTTCCCTTTTTCCTCTCCTCTGAGCTACTGACCATCATCCTCGTGATTTCAACATCCCCATCAACGCCAACAACCCGCCACTTCCCAACTCCTCCTCCTAACCTCCTCTTTCGCACTCACACAGTGCACACAGTCCTCCACCCACACCAATAGGAACACCCTGGACCTCGTTTTCTCCCACCTCTGCACCCTCCACAACTTCACTAACACCCCTTTCCCCCTCTCTGACCACCACCTCCTCACGTTTTCCTACCCCCCCTCCTCTAACTCCCCCCCCTAAGCGTCAAACCATCACTAACCGTAACCTCCGCAACCTGAACCCAGCCCACCTCCACTCGGCAGCTGAACGTCTGTACGACAGTATCCTTCCACTGTCATGCCCTGACCTGGCCACTACTGTGTACAACGACTCAATGTCAACTGCCCTAGACTCCCTGGCACCCCTAACCACACGTAGCATTAGACCCCGACCGCTTCAACCCTGGCAGAACGACCATACAAAATGTCTCAAACGACGCAGTAGTGCGCTGGAGCGATTATGGCGCAAAACTTGGTCCCCTCGAGCGATCTCCCTCTACAAATCCGCCTTCCTCACCTACACCACCTCCCTCCACGCCGCCAAGCACGCTTATTTCGTAACCCTCATCAACACCCTCTCTACCTGTCCTCACCGGCTCTTCTCCACTTTCAAATCCCTGCTCTCTCCCCCCCCCACCTCCACTCAGTACCTCACTCACCACCCACGAGATTGCCAATCATTTCCAAAACAAGATTGACGCAATCCGTAAGGACATTGTCAATTCACAATCCACCTCTCCACCTAGCCTCCCTCCATCACCCCCTCTACTGTCCCCTCCTCTGACCTCGCAGCCACACTGCCCCCCACTATACCTAATGCCCCGCACAATATAACCTCTCCAACACTCCGCTCCTTCAGCCCTGCTACCACTGAGGAAGTCACTAAGGTCTTCACTGAAGCCCGCCTCACCACTTGCCCCCTGGACCCTATCCCCTCACAACTCCTCCAGTCACCCCCCTCCTCCATCATTCGCTCCCTCACCCACATCTTCAATCTCTCCCTCTCTACTGGCGCATTCCCTTCCCCCCTAAAGCACGCACACATCACCCCCATACTCAAAAAACCCTCCCTTGACCCCACTGACCTAAACAACTTTAGACCCATCTCCCTGCTGCCATTTACTTCCAAGCTCCTTGAGCGCTTAGCCTACAATCGCCTAAGTGCCCACCTCACTGATAACCTCCTTGATCCACTACAGTCTGGCTTCCATCCCCTACACTCCACCGAAACTGCCCTACTGAAAATCACTAACGACCTGCTAACCGCCAAAGCTAATGGCCACTACTCTGTCCTCCTGCTCCGCGGCCTTCGACACAGTCGACCACCCCCTCCTCCTTTCTAAACTGCACTCCTTTGGCATGGGGGTAGCTGCTCTCTCCTGGTTCTCCTCCTACCTATCCCAACGCTCCTTCAGCGTTACCTACAACGCTGCCACCTCCCCCTCTCTCCCCCTCTCTGTTGGAGTCCCCCAAGGCTCTGTCCTCGGACCCCTCCTCTTCTCCATCTACACCTCCTCCCTTGGCAAACTGATACACTCCCACGGCTTCAACTATCACCTCTATGCCGACGACACTCCAATTTACCCCTCCACCCCTCACCTCACCCCCTCACTCTCCGCCCACCTCCTAAACAACATATCTGATTGGATGTCGCTCCATTTGCTCAAGTTAAACCTGTCCAAAACCGAGCTCCTAGTTCTCCCCCCAGCCCGCGCCCCCCATCCTCTCCATCAGGACTAGCAACGCCACCATCAATCCCACCCCACACGCCAAAGCCCTGGATGTCACCCTGGACTCAAACCTTTCCTTCCAACCTCATGTCCAATCACCATCAAAGTCTTTCAGGCTCCACCTCCGCAACATTTTCAAGATACGTACGTTCCTCACCCCAGACACTACTAAACAACTCGTACACTACCTCATTATCTCACGCCTGGACTACTGCAACTCCCTTCTCACTGGCCTACCCAAACACACACTATCCCCACTCCAGTCTATCCTGAACTCAGCGGCTAGACTCATCCACCTCACCAAATGCTCCACATCTGCCACCCCCCTCTGCCAATCCCTTCACTGGCTCCCGATTGCCCAACGCATCAAATTCAAATTACTAACTCCATTCATACAAAGCCATTCATAACGCTGCCCCAAACTACCTCACTGACCTGATACCCAAATACCACCCTACCCGTGCCCTTCACTCCTCACAGGACCTCCTACTCTCCAGCTCCCTGGTCTCCTCCTCCCACGCCCGACTGTAGGACTTCTCCAGGACTTCCCCATCCTCTGGAGCTCCCTACCCCAATCCATCAGACTGTCACCTACCCTCCTCACTTTCAGGCGCACCCTGAAAACCAATCTCTTCAGAGAAGCCTACCCCGCCCTCACCTAACAACCACTCTCCTCCACTCCTCCTTCCACTCCATCCCCCACAGCCACTTCCTCCTGTACCACTATCCCCTCCCTCCTAGATTGTAAGCTCGAAAGAGCAGGGCCCTCAAACCCCTTGTGTATTGTATTGTTACTGTATTGTCTCTTGTTCTGTCCCCCTTGCTAATGTACAGCGCTGAACAAACCCTTTAGCGCTATATAAATACTGTATAATAATAATAATAGTATATGAGGGCCTTGCTCCAAAGTCACTGAGGTCCTGGTCTATATAGTTAAACCACTTGGGTGCACCTGCAGGTTTATAGCTCAACTACCCTAGACACTGCTTTGTAAGGTACAAAGATAGGAAGAAGAATCACATATGGTAGCAATTAATTGTAAAGATTCAAAATAACAAACATGTCATATTTACTTGGTCTGTTTAATGCTTTTGCAAAAAGCAACCCAGATCCTTCTCTTCTCGGGTCCCCGTTGCTCCAAGCTCCTCCCCCACCACCAAGTGCCCCCATCAAAAGTTGCTTGCTATATAGTCATTTGTTAGGGCTCGTGCTTGAACCGACCTATCAGTGTGTATCTGCATATAAGTTGGGGTGAGTGGGGGATTTTGTGACACAGAAGGTTTTTTTTACCTTAATGCATAGAGTGCATTAAGGTAAAAAACCTTTAGGCTTTAGGACCACTTTGAAATATAATTATTACTTTTTGTTTAACACACAGGAGCTCTTTTTTGTTTAACACATAGGAGCTCTTGAATTAACTTTGCAGGCTGTGTACTCACACTGTCCTCTCCTGATAGCTCAGTGGAGTGGTGGCTGCCTTCAGGCTTTACGCTGGGTTGGCACCTTCCTTGCTGTTCAGGATGTCCTCCCTTGGAGATGGTGGTACACTGGAGATCCTCTTCTCCAGTGCCTGCCTGTTTTACCTGGGCCCTGTAGCAGGCTCCACACTCCAGCCTCTCACTCCATCTCCCACCCAACACTGCTCCCTTCCAGCCAGGCTCTGTGATACTTAAGGGTTGCCTTGGTCACCATGCCCAGCCTCCTTCTAGGGGATTGGCCAAGGTCCCTCAAGTATGCAGATCCAAGCTTCCTCCTCTCCTCCATCCGCCTTCCAGAAAGCTCTCAGGTGTAGAGGTGCAGGGGCTCCAGATGCCCTGACCTTCAGAACCTCCCTAGCCTATCCTGAGATGAACTCATGCCTCACTCACAGGCTGACTCATGCCAGGCTGCTACTCATCCTCTGCCTAAAAAATAAAACAAACTGCTATCTGGCTAACCTGTAGGGCATTACATATTTTGAAGAACTTGGATAGGGATGAGGGAGTTGAGTGGGATATTCCAGAAATAGGAACTATGTACACCGAGAACTTTATCAAATCTTTAGGGCAAGCTATATCAGAGTTCGTGCTTGAATCAAACAGTGGACTTAAAGTGTTACTAAACCCACAATCGTAAAATCAGTCTGTATATGCAATAAAGCATGCTTGTTAAGGGCTTATTCCTCTGCATTGTGTAAAAAGCCCATTTGATCCTGTTATCTCTGCCCTTCCTCTTGTTCAAATGTCCATCCTCCTAGAGCAGAAAGAAAACTGCTACAAGCTTTAACCAGTACTCTGCTGTAGACACAAGACTGCTCTAACGACTGATGAGAAAAGGTATTTAATAGTTTATATTTACTAAAATAATTGCACTTCTACATTCTGTGTACTGTGGGAGACCAGATAGAGTGAATGCAGGGTCCTGGGTTTAGTAACACTTTAAGCTTTAAGGCAATAGTACAAAGTAGTAGTAGCAGCAGTAGTAGTAACAGTGTTAGTAGTAGTAGTAGTAGTGTCAGGCTCCGCCCAACGGGATCTCTAGTGGTCCACGGCACGGGGTTTCCCAGGACGCGGAGTCTAAGTCCCAGTCTGCCTTTTCACCAGGGCCCCTGATGGTGGGGATGAACTTGGTGCAAGACTGAAACCAGGTCGCGTCCCCTGGGCACCCCCGGCGGTGGCAGAGGGGTCCCGCTGAGGGTATGTGCCCGGGTTGAGCCTGCTGTGAAGGGGACGACAGATCCCGATCCAAGCGGGATGGATGGGATGACAGATCCCGATCCGAGCTGGATGGATGGGATGACAGATCCCGATCCGAGCGGGATGGATGGGCAACTATCAGGAGTATGCGAGGTCAGACTAGCCGGGTCGGTATTGTGCGGGCAGCGTGGTACAGGGGGAGTAAGCGGAGAATGGTCGGGGTCACAAGCTAGGTTCAGCAGGTAGCGGGCAGCGCGGTACAGAGGGTCAGGCAGAAGGATGGTCAGGGACGAGCCGGGGTCAGAGCAGGAGAAGGTCAGCATAAACAGAACAGGCAGAGTTTGGCAACAAAGAAGCGTACTTACAGGACAGGAACAAGACCTTGCGGCAACTTGGAGATGCACAGGGCAGCTTTAAATAGAGCGCCCTGCTCTCCCATTGGTGCGGCCGCGATCGCTACTGCGCATGCGCGGCCGCTGCGATCGCCGAGGACTCTGTGCTTGCCGGCTAGGACGGATCGGCGGTCTGCGCATGCGCGCGCCGCCGAGGACCGGGGATCCCTGACATTGCCCCCCCCCTACGGGCAACCTCCGGATGCCCAACCGACCCCTACTCAACGGCTGGTACTGAAAAAATTCCCGCACAAGCCTTGGGGCGTGCACATTTTGGGCCGGCTCCCATGAATTTTCCTCCGCCCCATATCCTTTCCATTTAACCAGAAACTGAGTTTGGCCTCCCCTCCTCCTGCAATCTAAGATAGCTTCAACTTCAAATTCCTCCTCCCCATCCACGTCTACTGCCTCCGGTGGCTTAGACCTTCGATCCGGGAAGGGGTCTGGAGTTGCTGGTTTCAACAGGGACACATGGAAGACCGGATGAACCTTCATAGATTCGGGCAGTGCCAGCTCGTATGCCACCTCGTTGATCTTACGTTTGACCCGGAAAGGCCCCAAGAACTTGGGAGCCAATTTCTTCGAAGGACAGGACATTTTTAAATTTGCGGTGGACAACCAAACCTGGTCCTCTGACCGCAAACTCAATTCCCCTCTTCTTTTCCTATCAAACGCCCTCTTATTGTCATCCTGGGCCTTTGCCATTGCTTCCTGCAATACCTTGCTATTGGTTGACAGAAAGGTCAACATATCCTGCGTGGCTGGGACTGCGACCTCCGGGATTAGATCTGGCAGGAATACAGGGTGGAACCCATAGTTTGCGAAAAACGGGGACTGTCTAGTAGCAGAGTGACTTGCATTATTATATGCGAATTCCGCAAGCGGCAGGAGAGTAACCCAGTCATTTTGGAGGAAGGTAGTATAGCACCTGAGGTACTGCTCTAGGGTCTGGTTTGTACGCTCCGTCTGGCCATTGATCTGTGGGTGATAAGCTGAAGAGAACGATAACTTAATCCCCAGGGTTTCACATAGAGCTTTCCAGAACCTGGACGTAAACTGAACCCCTCTGTCAGATACAATGTCCCTGGGAATTCCGTGGAGTCTTACCACTTCCTTAATAAACACACGTGCTGTCTCAAGGGCCGTAGGTGTGTCCTTTAGAGGTACAAAATGGGCCATCTTGGACAGGCGGTCTACAATCACGAAGATTGCTGTGTGGTCCTGAGAGGGTGGAAGTTCCACGATAAAGTCAATGGAAATCATGGTCCATGGCCTGTCGGGTATGGGTAATGGGCGCAAGAGACCCCAAGCTTTATTCCTAGTGGGTTTGTTTCTCTGACAAACGGGACAGGTCTTTATGTAGGTTTCGCACTCCCTGGCCATATTAGGCCACCAGAAAGTACGCTGCAGCAGCTCCAAGGTCTTACGTACCCCAAAGTGCCCAGCCAGTGGGTGATCGTGGCAGTATCCTAATACCAATGTACGGGCCTCCTCAGGGACCACAATCTGATCCTCCTTCCAAAAAAGTCCTTCCCTATTTAGTAAGGGGACACCAGGTGGACCTTGCATTCCTACGGACGCGGTCTGCAGTTGAGAATGGAGCTCCGATTGGAGAACTAAGAAATTTCCTGGGGACAGGATAGTGTCTGGCTTGGGATTCTCTTCGGGATCCCCAAACATGCGGGAGAGCGCATCTGGTTTTGTGTTCTTAGACCCTGGCCTATAGGTTATATGGAAAAAGAACCGTGAAAAGAACAGCGCCCACCTGGCTTGACGTGGCCTCAGACGTTTAGCTGTCCTCAGATATTCTAGGTTCTTATGATCCGTAAAAATCAATATTGGGTGTACCGCCCCTTCTAACAAGTATCTCCATTCCTCTAGTGCCACCTTAATCGCCAAGAGCTCCCGATCCCCGATATCATAATTCCTTTCCACAGGAGTTAGTTTCCTGGAGAAGAAAGCCACTGGGTGCATGAGTTCTTTGATGCCCTTCCTCTGGGACAGGATCGCCCCGACCGCATTCTCGGATGCGTCCACCTCCAAGATATATGGCAAGGACGAATCAGGGTGGCTCAGAATAGGAGCTGCCGTAAACAATTCCTTTAAGGCTTCGAAAGCCCTCTGTGCCTCAGGTGTCCATTGGAAGCGAACCCCCTGCCTGGTCAGCTGGGTGATAGGGGACACTAGGCCCGAAAAGTTCTTAATGAACTTTCTGTAGAAGTTCGCAAAGCCGATGAAGCGTTGGACCGCTTTCTTATCGGTGGGGGCTGGCCAATCTAAAATGGCCGAAACCTTTTGGGGATCCATGGCTATTCCCGTGGGAGAGATGGTTAGACCCAGAAACGAAATGCTACTCTGTTCAAAGCAGCACTTGTCTGCCTTGGCATATAAGCTGTGTTGGCGGAGCCGTTCTAACACGCGCCTCACGTGACCTCTATGGTCCTCCAAGGTTGGGGAAAAGACAAGGATATCGTCCAGGTATACAATGACGAAGATATCTAGGTAGTCCCTGAACACGTCGTTTATGAAATGTTGGAAGGTGGCAGGGGCGTTGCATAGGCCGAAGGGCATAACCAAATATTCAAAGTGTCCGAATCTGGTACGGAATGCTGTCTTCCACTCGTCCCCCTCTCTGATACGAACTAAATTATAGGCACCTCTCAAGTCTAGTTTAGTGAAGACAGATGCTGACTTCAGCCTCTGAAACAGCTCGGCGACTAGTGGTAGCGGGTAACGGTTCTTTACTGTGACCTTATTCAAGTCCCGGAAATCTACGCAGGGCCGGAGGGACTTGTCCTTTTTCTCCACAAAGAAAATGCCCGCCCCGGCTGGTGACGTGGAGGGTCTAATAAACCCCTTATGGAGGTTTTCATCTATATATTCTTTTAGTACCCCTAACTCCCGCTCGGATAAGGGGAATATCCGCCCAAATGGGATTTCCAACCCTGGGAGGAGATCAATTGGGCAGTCATAAGCTTGGTGCGGGAGGAGAGTGTCCGCCCCCCGCTTGCTAAACACATCCAGAAAACTATGGTAGACTGACGGAATGACTTGCGCCAGCTCCGCATCTGTCTCTAGACACAACAAAGTCGGTGGAATCGGGGAGATCTTAGGGAGGCAATGCTGCTGGCAGTATGGGGAGAGGAACTGCATAGAACCTGCCTTCCAGTCCACCTGGGGATTATGGGCTCGCAACCACGGGAGCCCCAAAATAATTGGAAATAGTGGGGATGCTATGGCGTCCAACCGAAGGAGTTCTTCATGATGGGTCGATACGGTAGTACGGATAGGTGGGGTCTCGTGGTCCACCACCCCTGACTTAATACGTGATCCATCTGCTAGAAAAATATTCAATCCCACCTCCTTGGTTTGTAGGGGAATTTGTTGCTGAACTGCAAAGTCTAAATCTATGAAGCAACTACACGCCCCAGAATCCACAATAGCCGTGGTCACCACTGTTCTCCCCGGCAGCTGAAGTGACACAGGTACCGCTAGATAACTAGTGTTGCCCACACTGTTAGAAGTGACTGTAGAGAAAACAGCGGAACACTTACCCCTCTTGGCTGGACAGGTACGTACCACATGGCCTGCTCCCCCACAGTAGAGGCAGAGATGGTTGGTAAGACGCCTCTGGCGTTCCTCAGGCGTAAGTGTCGGCCGGATCCTTCCCGATGGCCCGGTCTCGGGTGTATCCATGGCATCCTGGTTCTGGCTTGCCGGCTGTAACTGGGTTGAGGCCTGAGGGGGTGTTCCAGTTGATCCTTGTCCTTGGTTGCATCTTTCCTGCCTGCGCTCCCGCAACCGGTGGTCAATTCGAATAGTCAAAGCTATCAAGGCCTCCAAAGTGCTAGGTATGTCTATTCGGGCCAATTCGTCCTTCAGGGATTCAGCTAACCCTACGCGGAACTGGTGGTGCAGAGCCGCCTCGTTCCATTGGCAGTCACTATGCCAATGCCTGAATTCGGCGGCATAGTCCTCCACTGTGACCCTGCCTGAGTGTATATAGGGCCCTCTCGGCCGTTGCGGTGCGCAGCGGGTCGTCATACAAGAGGGCCATAGCATCAAAAAATACCGTCACTGACTGCAACAGTGGGTCTCGCTTCTCTCGGAGCCGGTGGGCCCAGTCTTGGGGTCCCCCCTGTAGTAGGGAAATAATGAACCCTACCCTCACCGATTCGGAGGAAAAGGTCTGAGGCTGGAGGTCAAAGTATAGCTGACAGGAGTTACGAAAGGCCCTGAATCTACTTCGGTCTCCGGAAAAACGTTCCGGTGTGGGGATACGGGGTTCTGGTGCGGGTAACAACCCCGGAGTCTCCCTAATGGGTTCCCCAGACCCCCTGGTAGAGGTAGCTAAGGTCTGCATGCGTCTGTCCAATACCGTATAACCTTCCTGTAGGCCCCTAATTCCCAGTGTAAGGGTCTCCATCTGTTGGCAGATGTCGTCCAGAGGGGAAGTTCCCCTTCCAGGCTCAGTCATGGCCGCAAGGTACTGTCAGGCTCCGCCCAACGGGATCTCTAGTGGTCCACGGCACGGGGTTTCCCAGGACGCGGAGTCTAAGTCCCAGTCTGCCTTTTCACCAGGGCCCCTGATGGTGGGGATGGACTTGGTGCAAGACTGAAACCAGGTCGCGTCCCCTGGGCACCCCCGGCGGTGGCAGAGGGGTCCCGCTGAGGGTATGTGCCCGGGTTGAGCCTGCTGTGAAGGGGACGACAGATCCCGATCCGAGCAGGATGGATGGGATGACAGATCCCGATCCGAGCTGGATGGATGGGATGACAGATCCCGATCCGAGCGGGATGGATGGGCAACTATCAGGAGTAGGCGAGGTCAGACTAGCCGGGTCGGTATTGTGCGGGCAGCGTGGTACAGGGGGAGTAAGCGGAGAATGGTCGGGGTCACAAGCCAGGTTCAGCAGGTAGCGGGCAGCGCGGTACAGAGGGTCAGGCAGAAGGATGGTCAGGGACGAGCCGGGGTCAGAGCAGGAGAAGGTCAGCATAAACAGAACAGGCAGAGTTTGGCAACAAGGAAGCATACTTACAGGACAGGAACAAGACCTTGCAGCAACTTGGAGATGCACAGGGCAGCTTTAAATAGAGCGCCCTGCTCTCCCATTGGTGCGGCCGCGATCGCTACTGCGCATGCGCGGCCGCCGCGATCGCCGAGGACTCTGCGCTCGCCGGCTGGGACGGATCGGCGGTCTGCACATGCGCGCGCCGCCGAGGACCCGGGATGCCTGACAAGTAGTAGTAGTAGTAACAGTGTTAGTAGTAGTAGTAGTAGTAACAGTGTTAGTAGTAGTAGTAACTTCTTTGGAGCCCCAGAGCAGTGTCCCTTTAAAAATAAAAATAGGCCAGGTGGACAAAGCTCTTCAGAACAACTGCCAGTGTTCCTATTGCTAGACCTGCAGCAGACTCCTTAGCACCAGATGGGGTTAAACAACACTCAGTCTCTAAGATACTTTAGGATGTCTGTACTCACAGGGCCCAAGAGCAGTTGGATGCCATCCTTCATAAACCATAGCAACCATAAACCAGTCGGAGACAGAAAATGCAGTTAAAATCACACCTTTAATGAAATAGCAAAAATAACACAGTTCAGTAACCTAGTCAAAACAGAAGCCAGAGTTTGGATGCCAGAGCTGGAAATCAGACGAGCCATGGTCTGGAGACCAGAAGACAGCATAGTCAGGAGCAAAAATCAGGGAAAGGAATCGTAAGAGAAGTCAGCCAGATCAAGTTTTGCACAGGAGCAGAAACACACTGGAGATCATACAAGGGCCAGAAGGAAATTAGCTAAGCTGCTAAAGTAGCAGGGCTTGCTGTAGTCTGGACTAATGAGGCAGGTAATGGTATCCAAGTGAGTCACTGTGGAGACAACAATTGGCTGGTAATTAACCAACAGCAGAGCAGCTTCTGAGCACTGAAAGAAAAGAGCTGCTTGTTAACCCCTTGGCGCCGGCGCCTCCCGCTCCTTTAAGGGTTTCAGAAGCTGGTAGGCGGGGTGGGGTTTTAGGGTCATGTGACTGCTGTGATTCACCGTCACATGATCGGGAAAGGTCCCGATCGAAAGAGGAGATCGGGACCTTTTCGTGAGTACCAGACGTGTGCTGGGAGCGCGCAGGGTACGCGCTCTCAGTACATATGTTTTTCTTAACTGCATGCAAATGTGTGGCCGCTCGGCGTCAAGGCCCAGATGCCGGGAGGCCACACATTTGCATGCGGCCGGTGCCAAGAGGTAAAGTAGCAGGAGCCCAGCCCTGATACTCCATGATACCAGACCAGATCTTCAGTAGAGAGCCCCTCAGTTGAACCCAGGTCTCAGCATTCAGGCCCTCAGATCACCCACCGCATGGCAGTAGATGCCTGGGAGGGCAAACTGCCCTCTCCCAGGGTGGGTCAGTCCTGGACAGGAGAAGACCCAGATCCTCTGAGTATATACAGTTACCCAGCATGCCTTACAGCCCCTCTCTGGGATAGGCCAGGACTGTATCACACAGAGCAGACGTCACTAAATGATCACAGCTCATCGAGTAGATTGAGATAACTATACCTAACAAATATTTAAAGTCACTGTGACTACAGAGTGACATCTACATTTACCTGTCAAAAGCACAACTAATTTTGTCTAATCTTCTGTCTAATCCTAGCACCTACCTAGGAGGGTGCTACACTTGTCAGAGGCAGAATTTGCTCATTGCTCAAGGAACCCCTAACAACCTTTAGAGGACCCTAGGATAACATAGAACTCTGGTTAAGACAGGCTGATCTGTATAATGCCGAATCTCTGGTTTTAGGAAGGTTAGACTGTGGAATAGACAGGTAGTTATGAAATATATTAAATAATACCACCGTAATGCCCAAATTCCAGATTTTAAAAGTAGTTTAAAACTGATGTAGGCTTGTAAATTTAGAAGTTGCAACTTTCACTGCAATTTTTCCTGTTTGACACTATCCCCCACAGAAAGTCAAATTCGTTCTTTTACTGCAAATGCTCTTCTGAGCCCAGGGCATCTTATTATGGCGCTGTCACAGGGAAATGCAAAAGAGAATGGTGCCATAAAGCCAATCCAGTCCACTTCATCACTGAGTACTGCCCAAAACTGGACAAGAAGAGAAGCATTAAAGGACCTTGCGCATCATGTGACTGACCAGACCCCATAGTAAAGAGGAACAATATATATACATTTTGCGGGGATAGGGGGTAAAAACTGTAAAAGGGGCCATTCATTCCAAGTTGGATATGGGCTTTAAAGTGGAGCTAAAATCTGTAAGTAAAGAAAATTGCTAGGTAGGTAGAGTTTGAGACGTGTAGCATCTACCAACAGAACTTAAGCCAAACTTTCAGAATAACGGCCAGTACTTCTAATGGTGCTCACCAAATACCTGTCAAGACTTCCAGAACTACCTGAAAATGAAGCTGGTTGTGTCCTCTGACGCAAAGGTATTAATGCATCAGCCCAGGAAGTGACTGGTGCTGTGTCTTTTCACTATCTACCCTTTGTGATAAAGAGCTATAATATTTATCTGCGAGATAGCCTGACTGTTGCTGGCCCAGATTTACATGACTTTCTTGTTTGCCGCCTACATTGATCCCTGCCTGGACTTGACTACTCTTTTGATTGCTGTCTGCTTTGATCCCTTACTAGACCTTACTATTCCTTTTCCAACCCTCTAGCCTTCCTGTCCTCGCTCACCCCTTTGTTGGGTGCTCCTGGGAGCTGTGACCCTCTTGTTCTGGGGGGCCATTAGGGCTCCCAGCCCATCTTCACTTTCATAAGCTCTGGTGAAGGGCAGCTGGCGTTTAGACTGCACAACTCAAATGAGCATGAATAACAAGGTAACAGTGGAGATGATGGCATATATAACTACACATTATGGCAACAACCCATCACCCAGCAGGTTGTTTCTCTTTAAAGCAGTAGTAAACCACAAAAAAAATCCCCTACAAAATAATGTCATAATGTATATATCTATCTATTGTAAAGCGCTGAGCAAACTGTTGGCGCTATATAAATCCAGTATAATAATAATAATAATAATAATAATAATGTGTGCATCGCATACTAGCACATTATGAAAGTCTTACCTTACAACGAAGCCCTCCAGCGGCGTTCTGTCATTGCTGACAAGGCTTCCATCTGCACCCGGTCTTCCTTCTGGGTTTGCGGTCTCTGGCCACTTGATTTGTTGAACCACTATGACGTCACTCCTGCCCATACGCACAGGAATCTCGCCCACAACACAGAGCTCTGAAGGAAAGACACGGGCATGCCAAACTTGCAAAGCGCATGCGCAGATAACATCATTGGCTGTAGGGACAATGAATATCTCCTAAACGGTGCATGTTATGAGATATTCCTTATACCTATAGGTAAGTTTGTTATAAGCTTACCTGTAGGTACAAGTGTCCAGTGGGAGTTCCACTTTAAAGAAACCCAGTTATGACTGAACTTCAAGAATCTAAATATTTAGTTTGAAATTGTTAGAATTGTGTAGGCTTACTTATTAATGATTTATATTTGTTCCCTTACTTGAGGAGCTAAGGATATTCTGGAAAACATATGAAAAGGAAGGATATGATGGAAAGCATGTGCAACAGAACCTAAAGCTCCATCTGCTGGATGGAAATAAAATTACAAAATATTCATATGCCATACGTTGTATATAGATCCTTTAATAAAGTTGAAAATTAGTGATTTATAATTCGAATAGTAGCACTTTTGTTTGACATCTTGGGCAAATTACCTTACAAAGGTCTACAAAATGAAGTCTTGTTCAGGTAAAATAATAGGCCCCTCAGAGAGAGTTTTCCCTAACATTTTACAGCAGGTAGAGAAAATCTATATCACTGCATTTTAGATTAAATAAATGTGCACAACTCTAATTTATTTTCATACAGTAAAACAACGGTGTCACTACAAATTGCTTCTCTTGTGCATGTATCCCTGTATTAGGCCACTTACCAGGGCCATAAGTAACACAATTTGTACGCAAAACAAAGACCAACAGAGCTCTAACTGTGGAAAGCAGAAGAGGTAATCCCTAGGATTAAGTTACAAGGATTATGCTGCAGATATTTTTGTTTAAAATGCCAAGGAAAATATTGATATTATGATCAGAACAAAGAAGTATTGTAGATGGTGGTAAAACTTGAAGTGCATCTGCCAGTGCATCCAATAGCCCATAGCCAAAACTTAGTTTTAATCAGAATAGGGGTGTGTTAACAGCTCTGCCAGCGTTACTGGTGCCCAGGACTATGCTAGATCTGAGGACAATGTTTTATCAGACAGGGACTCTGCAATATCAAAACAGCAAAATAGACAACAGTAGCAAGATTGGTAAGGAGCACCGGACTACTTGTCATGTTGTAAGGCTGGCATCAGTAAGACTGGCTATCACAAATAAAAACTAGTGATGGGCTTTATGTTCGAGTTGAACTTAAGTTCGATTCAAACATTGGGTGTCTGTGTGCTCGGCAAGCACACAAACATCACGGGCACCCCACAATACACTGCACTCTCGCAGTGCATTGTGATTGGCCACAGCATTGCACCATACCACAGGTCAGACTCAATGCTTTGGCCAATCACAGCTGAATTCACTGTGAAAGCCATGATTGGCCAAAGTCTCAGTGACTTTGGCCAATCATGGCTCATGGCTATGTCCATGGCCCACACTATTACATAGCAGCTTTGTGTAGTGTGGTGGTGGAGTTAAATAGGTGAGGATAGTTAGTGGTGTGTTAGGAGACAGTGTAGTCAGTGTAGTGAGTGTAGTGCGGTGTTGTGGAGCAGTGTAGTGGTGTCGGTGTTGCTTTTACAGCACTTCTGCAACATTGCTGTTCCCTTTTTTTCTTTTTTCTTTGTTTATTTATATTTTTTATTATTTTTTTATTGTTTTTGCTGCATCTTTAGTATTCCCCTTCTGTGTCACAGGTGTTCCTTCTTCTGCGTCTTCTGCAGTTTTTAATTTTAATTTTTTAATTTAAATTAATTTAATTACCATATTTTTCGCTCCATAAGACGCACCTGACCATAAGACGCACCTAGGTTTTAGAGGAAAACAGGAAAAAAAAAATTCTGAACTAATGGACTGCGGACACAGTACAGGAGATGACCAGAGTCTGCGGACACAGTACAGAAGATGACCAGAGTCTGCAGACACAGTACAGGAGATGACCACAGACTGCGGACACAGTACAGGAGATGGCCAGAGACTGCGGACATAGTACAGGAGATCACCACAGACTGCGGACACAGTACAGGAGATGACCAGAGACTGCGGACACAGTACAGGAGATGAGCAGAGACTGCGGACATAGTACAGGGATGACCAGAGACTGCGGACACAGTACAGGGGATGACCAGAGTCTGCGGACACAGTACAGGAGATGACCAGAGTCTGCGGACACAGTACAGGGATGACCAGAGACTGCGGACACAGTACAGGGGATGATCAGAGACTGCGGACAGTACAGGAGATGGCCAGAGACTGCGGACATAGTACAGGAGATCACCACAGACTGCGGACATAGTACAGGAGATGACCAGAGACTGCGGACATAGTACAGGGATGACCAGAGACTGCGGACACAGTACAGGGGATGACCAGAGTCTGCGGACACAGTACAGGAGATGACCAGAGTCTGCGGACACAGTACAGGGATGACCAGAGACTGCGGACACAGTACAGGGGATGACCAGAGACTGCTGACAGTACAGGAGATGACCAGAGACTGCGGACAGTACAGGAGATGATCAGAGACTGCGGACAGTACAGGAGATGGACCAGAGACTGCGGACACGGTACAGGAGATGACCAGAGACTGCGGACAGTACAGGAGATGGACCAGAGACTGCGGACACGGTACAGGAGATGGACCAGAGACTGCGGACACGGTACAGGAGATGACCAGATTCTGCGGACAGCACAGGAGATGACCAGAGACTGCGGACAGTACGGGGATGACCAGAGACTGCAGACACAGTGCAGGAGATGACCAGAGACTGCGGACAGTACAGGAGATGACTGCTGACCTTTGGGGAGGGAGGGGGAGCGGGTACCTGAATTTGACAGGTACCCGCTCTTACTTCTTTGTTGTTCTTTGATCTTACCTGTTCCTCTATCCAGCTTCCCGGCTTCTGTAGTGTGGGCGCTCGGCGGACAGCTGGATGCCCAGTGTGCATGAGCAAGAAGCGCTGCGCTTTGTGATTGGTCTGGCGGCTTCTGGGATCTGTCATGTGTCCCAGGTACCGCCTTACCATTCACAAAAAGCACACGTGCGCATGCACACTTGGGACCCGGCTGTCACGCACACTACAGAAGCCGAGAAGACAGCGCGCCGCTGGATAGAGGAACAGGTAAGGTCCCACTGCAGAGCTGAGCGGCCGGCCTGGTATTCTGACACGGCGGCGGTGGAAATACCGGACCGGCCGCTCCATATTCGCTCCATAAGACGCACTGACATTTTCCCCCCTTTTTTTGGGGGAAAAAAGTGCGTCTTATGGAGCGAAAAATACAGTACATTTTTTCCTGGCTGCAGCAGTAGCATTAAAACTATTTACGGCATAATTGCTGTTCCCCCTTCTGCGTCGCAGGTGTTCCTCCTGCTGCGTCAACAGTGGTTCCCTTTTTTTTGGCTTTCTGAATTTTTCTTTTTGATGCAGCATCAGCAGCAAAGATATTGAGTATTGAAAAAATATTGAATTGCAGCAAAAAAAAAAAATATTAAAGTATCCATATTTGCTGTAGTCCCTATTTTCTGTAAAAAATAAATAAAATGTTTTATAGTGCACCAAGTACAAAAGTATTGCACCCAAGCACCAAAATGCCATCCCACACTCAAAAACAAAAAGTTATAAAAATCCAGTAAAAAATCCCCATCATGTCTGAAAGGCCAAGAAGGGGAAGCATATGCTCACAGGCAGCTAAAAGAGGGCAAGCAGCCTCTGTGTCCACAGTGAAAAGTGGTGGTCGTTGACATGGTGTATCCTCTGCAGGCAGGGCACGCTTGTCCTTTTTTTCCAGTCCTGGCCGTGGTATTGAGCCAAAACATGCAGTGTGGTGGTGGAGTGGATAACTAAACCATCCTCATCCTCCTCATACTCTGTCATCCAGGCTCATACTAGTTTGCAGGCTCGTACCGCAGTTGCCAAAGCTCCCTATTCCACAGGCTCCTTGTCCAACACAGCTGCTCTTTCGGTAGCCCACCATCATGCATGGAGTCACCTGATTTATTTGATCATAGTGTCAGTTACATGTTGCTGGAGGATGTGCAGCAATTTGAATGCTGTGATGTTGGTTCACAGGTTGCGGAAGGGAGTGAAGTGAGCCTAGAGAGAGGGGGTACCAATGAGGAAAAATAAAGTGGCAGTCATGATCCCCCAGCTGCAGCATACTGCCAAGTTGGCTCCAATGATGAGGAGGGAGGAAATAATGAGGTCACTGACTGTACGTGGGTGCCTGAGAGAACAGAGGAGGAAAGAGAGGAGGAGACACAACTCCCAACGAGGCAGGATGTCCTCTAGGGGCAAGCATAAGGGCAGCCACCCTATAGCATCACACGACAGAGCTCCACAGGTGCAGGGCTTTTTTCAACACGTGTGAAGCAGACCGCAGTGTTGCTGTTTTCAGTCTCTGTCTGAAGCGGATCAAGTGTGGCCAAAACACCAGCCGCTTGGGCACCACATGCTTGACAAGACATCTGATGACCTGCCATGCAGCTCGTTGGCAGCAGCACCTGAAAGACCCACATCCTAAAAAGTGCAGACTTCTCCTTGCTCCTCAAATGGGATCTCTACCCCTACTATAAAACCTCAAGTCTTCTCAACAGCCTCCAGAGGAGAGGAGTGATGGTATAGCAATGGGTGCCACAGGCCCTTGCACCCAATCTGCTAGCAGTACACCACCTGTTGATTTCACCAGGCAAATTTTGTTACCCCAGCCTGCGAAAACCCTAGGATTTGCAGCATCAAGGAGAGGGATCAGTACTGGTTGGCAACCCTTCTTGATCCACGTTACAAGGATAAAGTTGCAGAGCTCACCCTGCCTTGGCAGAAGGAGCAGAGGATGAAACATTTTGAAGAAAAATTTGTGTAACACCTTTCAAGAAACTGGGAGATTACCATTTCCTGGACAGCGTGTTTCTGAGGCTTCATTTAGTCAAAGAAAGAGGTGGAGAAGGCGGCCGGCTGACCAATACCTTTAAACAATTCTTTATTCCTCAGCGCCCATGGCTATTAGGTTTAAGCACCCATCGGCAGCATATGCATCATATGGTGCAGGTTTATCTAGGGGCAAGAGCAGATTTGGAGACCTTTCCAACTGAGCATCCACTGGGTTACTGGGTCTTGAGGATGGATCACAGGCCAGAATTTGCTCAATATGCCATCAAGCTACTGGCCTGTTCTGCATTCAGCGTGCTTTCCAAATGGACATTCAGTGCTGCTAGAGGTTTTGTGATGAATAAAAGAGTGCATCTGTTAACAGACTTCATTGACCGGCTGACATTTAACAAAATGAATCAGTCCTGGATCAACAGCAGCTATCAAGCCCCTGATGATGATGTAACTGATTACATTTTTTTTAGGGATCTGAGATCCATTGAAGACTGCCTATGTTGCCTATCCTATTTCTGAATCCTGATAATGACAGCTTCCAACAATGTGTTTGGTTTAGGGCACCACCAATAACCAAGGCCCAATTTTTCTACACCTGTTTGACATGTGCAGGTAATTTCAATTTGTTTACCATTTTTTCTTAATTTTTAACAATTTTCAACAGCGGGGCCCATTCCTGCAACCAACTAGAGTAATTGTGAGGGGTAATAATGTTCAGGCACCACCAACACCCAAGGCCCAATTTTTTTGCACCTGTTCAACAAATGCATGTAATTTCAATTTTGTACAATCTTTCTCTAATTTTTATACATTTTTAAGAGCAGGGCCCATTCCTGTGCCCAGCTAGAGTAACTGTGAGGGTTTACAGTGTTCAGGCACCACCAACACCCAAGGCCCACTTTTTCTACACCCGTGCATATAACTAGAGTTTTTAGAGCAGGGTCCAATCTTTTCTAAGAATTTTCATTCGAATTTCTCACCATTACTGGGCCACAGAAACGGCAGATTTTCGTGCAACCATCAAATTTGAGTGATCGGGCTTGTTGTATATTTTTTGAAAAACTAACAAATTTCTAATTAATGATGGGAGAATCATGAGACCAATATAATCAAAAAAGAGATGAGCATGAGCTGTGACCTGGTAAGAAAAGAAAATTCTTGGCCACGGAAATTATTTTCTGTAGCAACATGTGAAATTGCAGGCCTGGTTTGTTAAATTTCTAAATCAATGGTGGCATCATTGGATTACAAAATTTCTGATTTTCTAAAGAAAATTTGTTTGGAATTTGACCCATATATGGCCTGCATTACTCTGAAGAGTTACGATATTAAGGCACCAGCAACTGTTTCGCCCGCCAAACACCCCACAATGCACTGCACTCTCACAGTGCACAGTCCCCACCCAACAGTACATAAGACAGAGAGGAAAATACTCCCCCCCCCCAAAAAAAAGAAAGAATAATAATTAATAAAGTAGGACTTTTAAGGGGAATCCCACCCCCAAAAAACAAAAGTGTGTGGTCCCCTGTAAATTCCTACCAGAGTCTTGATCCAAGCACAGGCCTGGCAGGCCAGGGAAGGAGCACCACCACCTTACAAAGCTGGATGCCCTGAGACTGGGGATGGATTACAATGCTGGAACCATTTTTTAAGGGGGGGCTGTTTTAAATTTTTTAAATAAAGGACTTGTCAAAAACTGTTTTTTGGGGTTTGTTTCAATAAATTATTTTTTTCAAAATGTGTTCTCTTTATTTTTTCACAATTTTAGCCCTTTAGTAAATGGGTAGGGGTACAAGTATGCCTTACTCATTCACAAGGGGGGGCAGCATCAGGGTACCCCTTTATTCAAAGGGGTACCCTGATGCTAATTAGCCCACCTGCCCACAGACCCCCACAACCACTGGGCCAGGGTTGTGGGGAAGAGGCCCTTGTCCCCATCGGCATAGGGACACCGTCCCAGTGCCTAGGGTTTGTGGCCTGGTAAGGCACAGGGAGGGGGAGGCTGCTCATTGGCTAGGGGTTCTTTAAAGCTCAACTACCAGCAAATTTTTTTTCCACCATGCAGTGGGGCTGTGCCTGTACTGCACGGGTTATCTACTTGTTTTTCTAGGGGTCAGCAGAAAGCTCAAACTCACCTTATCTGCTGACCCTCTGGAAAACCGTGCTCCCCCTCAGTCCAACAATGGACCATTTCTGTCTATGGAGCATGCTCTGAGCTTGCTGACATCAGGAAAAGTCCATTTTCATGACCACTGTAGCACCGGTCTTGTGCAGGGAGGATCAGTGGATCAGGTAGCATGAACCATTTATCTTTTTAGCAGTTTATAAGGGTGGTATTCTGACCACCCCCTTAAGAAGGGACAATCTTCTGTCTGACCCAAGCAGAATACATTTTAGCTGGGGTTCCCTGAGACCTGAAGATTATTTCAAAGGTCTCTATGTAGTAAAAAGGTTGGCAAAGGCTTACATAAGCTGTGCAGCTGAAAGAGCTGAAACCAGGAGGTCATAGAGAATCTCATTTCCTAGGTAGGAAACCTATTGAGAATAACGCAATAAACATACATTTGCAAGTGTGCATACATATATTATTTTTGCTTTAACAATTGTAGAGTGTTTTCATTAAAAAAGAAAAAAAAATATTTAGTTCTCCTTTAAATACTCTCCTACGTTAACCAATCTAAAGTAAAAAAACTGTCACTTTGCCTATTTAGGTAAGATCCTTATTGCTATGTAACCTTCAACATAGGCCATCATGAAGATAACAGAGTGCTTTTAGTTGACGCTGCAGTGAATAAACAGGGTAAAGTGACAGGTCCGCTTGCTGACCCCTCACCACAAAACTTGATGATAAATCACAGTTTATGTTTGCTGAATATTTGTTTAACTTCTCATGTGACAATGAAATTGGTATAGAGAAAGGGAGCACCAAATTCTGCATTTAAATTTGAGTTCTAAATTCTAATCATATGTAAATAGAAGCACAACAAAGAATACTAAAATGTTGGAATAATTCATGAACACTGTATCCATAATTCATCAAAACAGGACAATTTCAGAAAATGAGTGCACCGCAATTCCCCATGCTTGTAATCAGGACAATTTCTTTATTGAAAACTCATTTCTATTTCTCCTTGTATTGTAGGATCCACAACGAGAAAAAAAATAGTCATACCACCTCCTGACACCGCTACATGCCTATTATTTCTAAATAATATATTGTAATCTTTATCTTGAGTCAGCCCTTAATATTTTTTACTTGTAACACCAGACAATATGCAGTAATGAGCTTGCTTGTTTGAACCAGCTAACCATGTACTTCTGAGTCTCAGGGATGAAATTTGTGTTACATTTGTGCCATTGTTGATAATGATATTTCAGTTTTCATAAATTGATTAATCATTTTCAGGTTTTTTTGCCATGCTCAGTCAAGGCTTGAGTAGTAGTAGTAGTAGTGAATACTCAAGATTCATGTCTTACGGCGCTGAGGGAACAAGGGAAAATGGCTTCTATAAATACTCCCTAATTTGAAAATATGTCCTGAAAAATGTAAAGCAAATCACCTGTAGTAGTTCTCAAACAAAGGATCAGCACATCCTAAAGTATACATAAGTTAAAGCAGTAGTATCTCTAACGCTATTGATCCTGCAGGTTTGTCAGCCACCAACGCCCCCTTGACGTTGGAGGAACTGCACTCTGCCGCTAAATCCTTTAGGCGAGGCAGGACCCCGGGCTGCGACGGTCTCCCAGCGGAGCTCTATGTAGCGCTGTGGGATCTCGTGGGCCCGGACCTGCTCGAGCTGTACGAGGAGATGGTGGTGGAGGGCAAGATGCCTCCTTCGTTGAGGGAGGGGATGATCACGATCCTGTACAAGCGTAAGGGGGAGAGATGTGACTTGAAAAATTGGCGTCCCATCTCTCTCTTGAACGTGGACTACAAGATCCTCGCCAAAGTTATGGCGAACAGGTTGAAGGCTGTCATCGGACAGATAATCCACCCGGATCAGACTTGTGGCATTCCTGGCCGCAGGATTGCGGACAGCCTAGCGCTTGTCCGGGACACGGTCCAGTACATCAAAGACCGCCATGTGCACGCGGCGCTGGTCAGTCTTGACCAGGAAAAGGCCTTTGACCGTGTCTCCCATGGGTTTATGTGCAGAGCCCTGCGCAGGTTTGGTCTTGGGGAAATGTTCTGTTCGGTTGTGGATATGATGTATAACGACATTTGTAGTTCCGTGCAGGTGAACGGCTGGAAGACTGACCCCTTCCCGGTCCTCTTCGGGGTCAGACAAGGCTGTCCTCTCTCACCTCTGCTTTTTGTTTGCTGTATAGAGCTCTTCGCCGAATGCATCAGACGGAATCCAGAGATCGGGGGAATCACCGCACCGGGACCAGACAGACGGGAAGTGAAGTGCTCGCTCTACATGGACGACGTGACGGTGTTCTGTGCCAACCAGCACTCCATCGACCTGCTCGTCCAGACCTGCGAGGACTTCGGCCAAGCTTCGGGGGCAAAGGTCAACTGCGGGAAGTCGGAAGTCATGCTCTTCGGAAAGTGGTTCCTGCCTTCTTCTGCATCCATGCCCTTTGGCATCAAGACAGACTTCATGAAAATTTTGGGAGTTTGGTTTGGTGCCGAGGGCGCAGCCCTGAAGTCTTGGGAGGAGAGACTGGCCAAGATGCGTCAAAAGTTTGGACTATGGAGCCTCAGAGACCTCTCCATCGAAGGGAAGACACTGGTACTCCGTAGCGAGATTCTCCCTGTGTTGCAGTACCTCGCCCAGGCCTGGCCCCCACGGGTCAACACCTGTAAGGCCATCACCAGGGCGGTGTTTCACTTCATCTGGGGCTCCAAGATGGACAGAGTGAAGCGGGCAGTCATGTTCAAGGAACCCCTCAAGGGCGGTAAGGGCGTGCCCGACATCGCCACCCAGCTGAGGGTGTTCTTTGCTTGCAACTGCATCCGCAGAACTTTGCCCAGACGGATTATGGACTCTGGCGGGAACGCAATGTCTCGCTTCTTCCTGTTGCCTCTCTGGAGGTCCCTGGGGTGGGACACTTGGGATAGTTCCATCCCCTACAACTGGGACACTCCTTGGTACTACTTGGATACCTTCAAGTTCATCAGGGAGCAAGGGCTGCAGGGAGTCAAGCCTGACTTGTGGAAGCCAAAGACTATCTACAAGCTCATCCGAGCCAGCGACATTTTGGAGTCGGTTCCAGGCCTGCCTTCAGACACCTGCAAGGTAGTCTGGAGGAATGTTTCTTCCAACATCCTTACCAACAGGCACAAAGACCTGGCATGGATGGCAATCCAAGGGGGGTTGCCTCTCAGGACATTTATGCATGCCAGGAACCTGAGCAGATACAGACACTGCCCCTTCTGCATCATCCACGAGGAAATGTCTCACCACGTTTTCTGGGAGTGCTCATTTGCTCAGGCCCTGTTGGGGGCCCTGGAACCTGAACTCAAGGACTTTGTACCACAGACAGCCATCACTCACTTTGGGGTGTTGAATGGACTATTCTGTGGGACTTTTTCTCTGGAGGACATTGACGGCGCCTGGCGGGTGCTGTGCTGTTTTAAGGACGCTTTATGGTGCGCCAGAAAGCGCCTCATCCACCAGCGGGAGAGGATGTCCATTGAGGACTGCCGCAGACTGATCCTCAGTCTGCTCAGAGACTATTCCTTGATGGACTTTAAGGAGGAAGAGGACGTCTGAAGATTTTCCCCTTCCCCCTACTCCCCCTTGCGTGTCTTTGTCTTTTCAATAAAGCTTCGGGCCTGTGTTCTTTACCCCCCTTCCCCCCCCCCCACACACACACCCGATGCCTATTGTTGATTGTAATATCCGGTTCTCGTTTTTGCATGCATTAGTATTATTAGGAAACGTAATGTATATTAGGATGCTACAGTTTTTGGGGTAAGCGGCGTTATGCATGACGTGGTGGTCTGGAGATTCGTCCTCCACGCACATCACGTCAGGCATCATACCGCTGAGCGAATGTATTTATTTCTGAATGTATTTATTGTATGCTTGGAACTGTATTGCAATGTGGTGCGCTGCGTCGCAGTACAGGGTGAGATGTACCCCGATTACAAGTAACATGTTGTTTTTGATGCTTCTGCAATAAAAGTATCTTTTCAATCAAAAAAAAAAGTAGTAAACCCTTGTACTTGTACCTACAGGTAAGCTTATAATAAGTCTTACATGTATGTAGAACTCTCCTAGTTAGATTGCTGGTAGGATTAAGGTAAATTTAGTTTTTGGCTCCTCTGTGGTCAGTAGAGCAGAGTTTGAATACTTTTGGCTTTTCTGGATCCTGCTGGTTGCAGGCACAACTGCTTTCCTCTGCCTTCTAGTGGGTTCTGGAATGTAGTGGGCTGGAAGGGGCAGACCCTGAGTTTAAAGAATGATACAGCCTCAGCCAATCCCTGGGGGAGAGAATGCCCAGTAGGGGCCTGAGGGGTGTATATATAGTCTGTGTGACGGAACGCCTGTCACCTCGATTGGGTGATTCCGTCAGAGAACCAATTTCTCGCCACTGGGACACAGGACTAAGGTATTATAGGTGGGCATTGCACCCAAGAGTAGATGAGACTAGCTTAGATGCCAAACTGAAACTACTTTATTGAACAGGAAACACAAAAAGTCCATCCAGTTCAATCATTAAAAAAAAAAAGTTATAATCCTGCCCCCACAATTGATCCAGAGGAAGGCAAAAAACCCAGCAAAGCATGATCCAATTTGCTCCTGCAGTGGAAAAAATTCCTTCCTGGTCCCCCGAGAGGCAATCGGATACTCCCTGTATCAACTTTACCTATAACTAGCAACCAGTTATATTCTGTATATCCAAGAAAGAATCCAGGCCTTTTTTTAAAGCAATCCATGGAGCTAGCCAGAACCAACTCTTGAGGAAGTCTATTCCACATTTCCACAGCTCTTACTGTGAAGAAACCTTTCCATGTTTGTAGATTAAATTTCTTTTCCTCCAGACGTAAAGAGTGCCTTGTCCTCTGTGGTGACCTCAGGGTGAATAACTCTTCACCGAGTTCACTATATGAACCACTGATGTATTTATACATGTTGATCATATACCCCCTTAATCTCACAGACAGGTACAATAGGTGACTCAATTAACTCAATTAACAGTGCGACACAGACAACAGTAAACACATCACACCTTCATAACCAAATTCCAGCAAGAGTCCTCAGCATCAGGTTGTTTTGATCTGATTAATCAAGGGGACCACCCAGACAGTTTGTAGCCTACATAGGAGTACATGGGACAGAGACCAATGTGACCAGCTCTTTCAATGAACAAATATAGTTTCAAATAAACAAACCAGGAATAGTCTTTGATTCTAGGAAGAGGGTGGGGGGGGGGGTTTGAAGCACAGAGACCCCAAATCTGCATCCTGGTCCTCCAGTTCTCAGAGTCTGTATATTATGGGGAGACATCGACTTCAATCCCAAGTAAACTACACAAAAGGTCCCCCCAGGCACACACCATAGAATAAAGCCCCCTCAGATGCCAGGGCCATGGTAAGTACGCAAGGCGCTTGCCTGCAGTCCCCTCCAAAAGCCCCTGTCCCAGTTGGGTCTGTCACAGTCTGGGACCTGGAACAGCAGGGTTTTTGTCCTGGAGGAGAAGACCCAGCCTTAAGGACTGCTGCCCTTCTGGGCAGATTAGCTGAAGTCTGGAGGAGTTTAAACGTGCTCTGAGCTCAGGAAGAGCTGGGGGTGAGCTGCTTTCTCAAAGGAGGTATTAGATGTCCCAGCTCAGGGAGAGCTTAGGGGCCTGTGATAGAGTGCCCGGCACCCCGCCTGAGTGCTTCCATCAGAGAACTGCCTTCTCACTGCTTGGACATAGGACCAAGGTATTATAATTGGGCATTGCACCCAAGAACTAGATGAAACTATCTTAGGTGTCAACAGGTACTCTCCTTTATTGAAATTTCACACAGAATTTATACCACAAAAAATCAGATAAAAGCTTGGTCACATGATCCTAAACAATACAACCTTTAATCAGTAATATCATTAGTATATCTAGCAGTACATCTAATGAACAACTAGCCGCTAACAGTAACCTAGTTAAACAGTGATCTAATTAACAGTAAGCTAATCAATAGCCAGGCGTCCAGTCTGGGATCCCACCCCAGACAGTCCAGCACCTTCAACCCTGAATATAAAAAGTAGATTATACATGCTGTATTTCAGGTGCCTGGCCTCCACCTGTGCAATGTGTCCACTAGAAAAGCCATCATAAGACAAAACTCATACAGTGTTCCAGCAGTCTGGAAAGGTGGAATTCATTTATATTCATAGGTTTATTAAGGGAGATTGTTGAATAATATTTCTATGCTAAATGGAGGAGCTGCTCCAACCCAGTCTGCAGGAAGGCCACCATATTTCCTCTGACCATTAACCTGTACAAGATTAATATTACACCTTTCCATCCATTCCAGAAGGAAGCTTTATTGTCTTTATCCAGAGGATTAATCCAAGGCTCATTCTCAGAGTTCATTACATTGTTGTCGATCATTAGAAAATGATCTGCTCTTTCCATGGGCCATAATCGGTGGGTAGAAAGCTAACCGCTAGTTGCCTCAAAAAGCCCCTTCCCCGGTTGGGTCTGTCACATTATTATTATTATACAGTATTTATAAATATAGTTCGCTCAGCGCTGTACATTATAGAGGGGGACAGAACATGTGACAGAACAATACCAATACAATGCAAAACATGAGGGGATTGAGGGCCCTGCTCTTTCGAGCTTACAATCTAGTCACATGGCCTATCTCTAGATTTACTGAAGATTGATACTGTACAAACAATTGCACAAACTATCCACGTCAGACTGGTACCTCTCCCCCATCCTCACACAACCCATCCTCCCCCCCTCCACTACCCCCCCCATTACTCTCCCCCCTGTTTAATCCCCCTCAATAGCTACTACACCTCCCCACGGTTCAGTCCACCCCAAGCATACCTCTGATGCTTATACCGCAACTATAGCTCCGACCCCAGCCAAAAGGTGGGGTAACTGTCTAATAAAGCTGTATTGTATGCATACACTCTAAACTGAACCAAATGTTTATCTCTGTTAAAAATGTTTCTTGAAAACCTTCAATAAAAATTATTGAAATTAAATTTGCTGAAGTTAGTTTGGAGGAAGTTCACTGAGGATCTGCCCTGGAGGCTCATGAACCAGGGTTTGGCTCGGCATCCAACAGGGACACAGTGAGTAAAGGCCTTAGAGAGAGAGTCCTCTGAGCTGTATGTCTATTTACTGCTAGTCCAAAAGGGGCCCACCCTGAAGAGTCTAGTCATTATCAGAGAGCGTCCTTTGCTACTCTTTGCACTAAATTTGGAGTATCCCAAGGCTCACCCTACAACCCAACCAAGTTTAACCAGCATTAAAGTAGAACTATAGGCAAAAAATAGGAGAGTTATAAGCCCTGTCAGTTTATTTTTTGCCATCTGTGTCCTGTTGGGGAAATTTACCTTCACTTTATGTCTCATAACCAAAACAGGAAGTGAGAAATACTTGAGTATTAAGGGAATTCCTTGGGGATCCCCAGGTCTCTAGAACTACCGTCTCCATTGGAAAATTTCCCCTCTATTAATTTTATGGAGATAACCCAAGTCAGTACTGTCAGCACCAGGGGCGGACTGGCCATTTGGAAACTCGGGCACTGCCCGAGGGCCGGGGGTCAGTAGGGGGCCCCATGAGATGCCCCAGGTACCTTTATCATAGGCTTTTTTGAGTATAGGCAAGGACACAGGGGCCCCATGATCCCCTATTGCCCAAGGGCCCCATGAGTTGTCAGTCCGCCCCTGGTCAGCACGCATTGATACCTGATGCCTCCTCCTTAGTTCTGGTTCCTGTGATCTCAGAGGAAGGCACTGGAAGTAGTGCACAGAGCAGGAGCTGAATGGGGAGATGCTACTTTCTATGGCAGCGCTCATCAGAAGACGGTGGGAAGGAGCACAAAGCATGAGCCCGTGACTGGAACATTAGGTGAGATCTCTTGATGACTCTGTGCAGTGGTGCCAGCAGAGTACAGGGAAGGTGGTGCAGAGGGGGGCAGAGAAACAGAGCACTGTGTGTAGGGCAACAGTCACTACAGACTGGAGGTTGAGCAGAGAGAAGGAGCACATGGCTAAAGCAGGAGGTGACATCCAGTGTTTGGCAGCAGTGATGCAGATTGCAGAGAGGGGGGCGCACAGTTGGATGAGACTGAATGTAGCAGGAGGTGAGATCATATTAGTTCTATGTTACACCATAACTGTACATAAAGCTATTATGATCTCACCTCCTGCTACGTTCAGTCTCCTCCAGCCATGTGCCCCTGCAGTCTTCATTCAGCACTGCCATACACAGGATGTCACCCCTTGCTACAATTATCCATGTGCTCCCACTATCTGCTTCCCCCATCCACAGTCTGCACTCACTGGTGCCATACACAAGATGTCACCTCCTGATCAAGCCACCTGCACTCCGCTCGATGCCACCCTTTGAGTTCACAGGAACCACAACTATAGATGAGGCATCAGGCTTCAATGAGCACTGTCAGTGCGTATTAAAAACAACATTGGGTGGATATACATGTGCCACGATCAGGGGCAGACTGACAACTCATGGGGCCCCACGGGCAATAGGGGATCATGGAGCCCCTGTATCCTTGCCTAAACTCAAAAAAGCCTATGAAAAAGGTACCAGGGGTATCTCCTGGGGCCCCCTACTGACCCCGGGCCCTTGGGCAGTGCCCGAGTTTCCAAATGGTCAGTCCGCCCCTGGCCACGATATTGATCTGTGGTGGAACCCCATGTGAGAAACCCTGTGTTCTGGATTTGCAGAGCTGTGCAGTGAAGCATACTGTCCTTTACTGCACTGTTCCACACAGGTCCTCTTCTTCTGTCTGTCTCGGGCTGTTAAATGTAATATCACCTGGGATGGACAAGAGGAGGGCTAGTGGGGATCAAGGAGAAAAGGCATGTTACAACAACAGCTTCCCTGCACTGCTCTGCATTAGTTTGTAATTGTTGTTATATCTACAGCTCGCTGTCCAGATCCAATGTTCCGTGAGATGTAGATCTGAACATTTTTTCCGGGGTTCCCCGAGATCTTAAACTTTTTGCCAAGGGTTCTTCCAAGGTAGAAGACTGAATCATATTTATATGCAATATGTCATATTTAACTGATTAAAACAAACATATATTTAAATATTTAAAGAAGAAATCCAAGCAAAATTATTTTCCCATGCAGTGGTGCTGTGCTCGCACTGCATGGGTTAAATGCTCATTTTTGTCTAGGGCTCAGACAGCATAGATATTCTTATCTCATCCGGTGATCCTCAAAGCGCTAGACCACTCCCCGCCGCTCCTGCCCCCCTGCACTCTAGCGGTTTTGTGAATGGGCTGTTCCTGACATCATCACGCCTATAGACCAGCTCCGGATATAAGGAACAGTCCACCATTGGATGTGTGAGAGCGCTGTTTTCTGGAGGATCGAAGTAATAGGTAAGTACAGCTTTTCCCTGAGCCCATGAACAAAGCAAGCACTTAACCCATGCAGTGGAGGCACAGCCCCACTGCATGTGAAAATAAAAGTTTTGACCAAAGTTCTGCTTTAAAGCTGAACTCTAGGTTGATATAAAAGTCACAAATGAATGCATCTCTGTAATCATTAACATATCATTACCTGAATTCATTTCTTAATTGCCAGCTGTGTATGAACCTAATATTCCACCGTTTGCTGTCGCCGTAAAGCAGGGTGAGAGGAAGAAGCATAAAGAGTAATGCTTCTCATTAAACTGTCCAGTAACAGCCTGGCCATCAGACTGAGCAGATCTAGTGGTGCAAACGGTGAGGTCAGTGCTCTATCCTTGGACAGGTAAGTGTCCTTTTATTAAAAATCAGCAGCTACAGTATTTATAAATACTGACTTTTAATATTTAGGTGGGGGGACTGAAGAACCGATTTAACTTTAGTGTATTTTTTACTGAAATTTTGTGTTTTATAAACCATTGTGCTAATATCATGTGACATCCAATACTGTATGTTTGTAGCACTAGCCACTTAGGAGTCAGTAAAGATTTGGGTCCACTCCAGAGACAGTGAAACAGTCCTTCAACTTGTTTTTTTGGATTTTATTAAGGAGTACTTAATTTGGATGGGGATGAGGGGTACATGGGGTACAAGGAACTGTAAAACTGAGAACAACTTCCTGGGACTTTGCACAAGTAGTCAGTCTTCTTGTGTATCTCCTCAGACCCCAGATGAAATCTCCTCTTTACCCAGCTGCCTGCAGGAATCCCTGGCCAAGAGCTCCAAGAAGCTACTACCTTAAATGAAAGCAGTCCTAGATGGGGGCTAGTCCGGTTTCCTACCCGAATTCCCTTTCCCCTTATCTGGCCAAGGGGGTGTGGGGTTACTCACCCAATCTCTCCTACAAACTTGTGGGTTGGTGGCTGCCTTCTGGCCTTACTCTGGGCTGGCTTCTTCCCTGCTTTCCAGGCTGTCCTTTCTTGGGGGATTGTGAGGCTGAGATATCCTCCCTTCCAGCTCCTCTGCCTGTAGGTAGGCCACTCTCCTGGACCCCCTCCCTGGCTCCTCACTTCATCCTGCTCACTACATCTTCCACTCAACATTTCCTACTGTTGAGTAGGCTTGGTCACTCTTAAGGACTGTCCTGACCCCATGACAAGCCTCCTGCTTGGGGATTGGTTGGGATCCCCTGAGAGTGCAGACCAGCCACTACTCACTCTTGCCCACTGAATTCTAGAGACTTCTCCAAGTCTCTAGATCAGGGGGAAGTTCCAGAGATCAGGTCTGCAGAGCCTCTCAGCCCTGACTGAAATTTGACCCCTGCTGACTATTCCACCAGGCTGCTATTAAGCTTATAACTGAAAAACAATCATCTAGTTCCTTGTAACTACCTAGGAGGGTGCTACATGTTCTTCGATTATGGTGGAATGCATGTGTACTTGGAATTTCTTTTTCTACTGTAAGGACGTTATGAAGCTTTTTCCTGTTTTTATGTTTGTATCTTTATATTTGTAAAATGAATAAAGATTTATTCTTTAACCGCTACAGGGTGACAGGGTTGCACAAAATCACATATATACATGATTTGCATTCCTGGGTAGGGGGCGCGCTTGCGTGCCTCCCAACCTGCACCGCTATTGATGACTAGGGATGTCAATCATTGGATCCCGACTGGCCCTCGGTGATCGCTGGGTAACACTGACAGGGTAAACAATACAGGTCTCTCCCCTGTCAGCATGGACATGCTGTTTTGTGCAGAGAGATACAAAACAGCATGTCTCCCTCGTAAAAAACAGAACACACTAAAACATACACGGTACAGAGTTTAACCATGTGTCATTAGTACATGCTTTTTATTAGCACGGATGTCAGTTGCAGTTAGTCAGTTCCCACCAAGTGTCAGAATGCCCACCGCAGTACTGCTGTAAGTCACTGATTGCCACCATTAGTAGTATGAAAAAAAAATTCCAGTGTATATACCGCCATTTGTAGACGCTATAACTTTCACGTAAACCAATGAATTTAAACGTATTGGGATTTTTTTTTCTTGCATGTGGCAGAATACATTTTGGATTAAATTTATGAAGAAATTAGATTTTTTTTACATTTTTTACTGGATATATTTTATAGCAAAAAGTAAAAAATATTGTTTTTTTTTTAAATTGTCAGTCTTTTTTTGTTTATAGCACAAAAAAGAAAAAATGCAAAGGTGATCAAATACCACCGAAAAAATCTCTATTTGTGGGAAAATAGCGCATAAATTTAATTTATGTACAGTGTTGCATGACTGCGCAACTGTCAGTTAAAATAATGGAGCGCCATATCGCAAAAAAAATGGCTTGGTCAGGAAGGGGGGAAAATCCTCTGGAGGGCAAGTGGTTAATAAAAATATCATGTAAGAGGGCGCATGATAGGACAGCTCAGTGACAAGAGCTCCGTCTCACCGCCAGCGTTAACCCGGCTCCCTCCGGACCCAGGGATACTTACCATTCTCCCCGCTCGCATAAGGGGACACAGAGGGATACAGCACCCTCCGGACCATGCCTCGCCGCCGCAGAACACCTGGACAGCCAGGGAAGCTGACAAGCTTCTTCCCCGCCCTCAGCCCCTGCAGCCAGGATGGCACCGGCTGCATGCAGAACGATCTCCTCACACAGGCAGAGGGGAATGCAGCACAGACCACAGACCCCAGGCTGAAGGCACCACTATACCCAGGAGACCCGGGTGAGTCCTCTCTGCCCCTGTCTCCCTCCACTAGCAGTCCTGCTAAGTCCAGGCCCAGGCTGGACATAGAATCTATTCCTGATCTACAGCCTTCCTATCCTCCTACACGTACTGCTACCTCTACTCCATCTTTGATTGAAAACTTTCCTGCTTCTGATCAACCTATCACTGAAAATTCAATGAAAAGTATGCTTCTTTCTCTGCGACAAATACTACATGACGATCTGACAACTTTATCCCAAATCTCAACCGCGGTACAAAAACAAGACCACCATATTCGCCACATTGAGAATAAAATGGGGGAAATGTTCACGGCTCACAACGACATAATAGACGCACATTCAGACCACAAAGTCGACATAGAGCAAATCAATCTCAAACTGGCAGACCTAGAAGACCGCCCGAGGTGAAATAACATCAAATTCGGCAGTATCCCTGAATCTATTACTACGGACGCCATAGTCCCATACATCCAACAATTCATGAAACACCTCATCCCTACACTCACAGATGTAGAACTCGCCATAGACCGCGCACACAGAATTCCCAAACCGTCTTTCCTTCCAGGCGTAGTACCCAGAGATACATTGGCGCGCATACATTTCTGTCACATGAAAGAGAAAATAATGACAGCCGCTAGAAATTCTACCTCAATCCCAGCAGCCCAAGCAAATATCAAATTATTTGCTGACCTATCCAAAGCTACACTCCTCAACCATAAGAAGCTCGTCACCATAACAAAAGCACTGCAGAACCATGGAATCGGGTACCAATGGGGTTTCCCCACAAAACTATCTGTAAAACACCAAGGAAGGCTTTACATGATCAAATCCCTAGAAGCAGGCATCAAACTTCTGAAAACATGGAACATCATTCCGGTGGACTCTCACCAACCCGCCTCTAATCATCTGCAACAAATGGATGCAGAATGATCCTAACCTCACATCTACTTATATTTTTCAACACCCAATAAACTGGGCATTGCTTCACAAAAAGCTAAAGCTGGCAGACAGCCCCTTTCTGAACATTCACAAATTCCAAGCTTTCCTCCAGCATAATCTCTACGAGTCATGCTTGCTCAAGCCCCCACGTTACGCAGTAGCAATTGATGCTACCCATGTTACCTGTATTTTTTACAAGTCTTTTTTATTCCTTTCCGCTCTCCGCACTACCAGTCAACCAATTTAAAGCTGTCTCTCTCAAAGACCTCCACTACAAGATGGAAAACCTTCTTCACAACAGCAGCCGAATCAAGCCCACAACATCACATCTTTGGAAGACCATCACCCACGTCATGAAGAAACTCACCCTTCTCCACAATCTTTGAAACACCATCACTAATCCATACAATCCACCAACAACCAACAAAATTATTAATATATCATCGTTAAATGTCCGAGGCCTCAACTCTCCATATAAGAGATCCTTACTCTTGAAAAAAGCTCGCTCCCTACAAGCTAAAGTCCTATTCCTACAGGAGACCCACTTCACCTCCACCAAAATACCCAAGTTCAATATCCATCACTTTTCTTCAATATACAGTATATGGCGACAAACTCCAAGAAAAAGAATGGTGTCATTACAGCCATCAGAGACTCCCTCCAATTCCAATACATTTCGGAAACAACAGACCCACAAGGCCGCTACCATATCCTAATATGCAAAATAAACGAAATACTGTACACACTGTTCAACGTCTATGGCCCGAATACCAACCAACTTCAATTTTACAACAAACTCAATTCAACTATCTCCCACTACAGAAAAGGCAGGCTACTCATTGGCGGAGACTTCAATATCATCGGCAACCCACTTCTGGACTCTTCCTCCAATAAACGCTCCTCCAAACAGACCCTCAATCACTTCTTACACACCAACGATCTCTACGATGCCAACACAACACAGAAAAAGATTACACCTACTATTCCCCATCCGACTTATCCTACTCCAGAATTGATTTCTTCATCACAGACAAATGGACATTACAACATGTCACTTCCTCAAAGATCAGCACCATCACATGGTCAGACCACGCTCCAATCACTATCACTCTCCACCACAATCAACACTCTTCGATCCCTCGAATATGGCAACTGAATCCAACCTTACTGAAGAATCCAGACCTCAAGAAACACATATAGGATGCACACAACACATTTTTTTAACTCAATGATACACCTGATATATCTATACCCATACTATGGTCTACTTATAAGGCATACATGAGAGCTATTCTATACAACTAAATTCTCGCATTACCAAACAAAGAAACCAACAAATCGACGAACTTCTCACCTTAATTAAATCAAAAGAAGAAATGACCCCTTAATATCTTCCTCTCTCACTACAGACAGACACAAACTAAGAAAAAATGAAAGCAAAATTTTACTCAAAATATCCTCAATCCAACACCCACCCACTCATATTCTAAATACGAATACACAGGACATAGCCAATGCTTTCTCAAAATATTGCCAGAACTTATACAATCTGACCCTGACACTATCCAAGCAACACTCGCATCCATACAACAATTCCTACACACAACTAAACTCCCTCAACTCTCTCCATCCCAACTCACCGCCATCTCTCTCCCAATCTCTCCCAAAGAAATAGAAATAACCTTCAAAACACTCCCACTCAATAAATCCCCAGGAAATGACAGATACATAAACGAATATTACAAACAATTTGCCCCAGACTTATCACCCTACCTGACCAAACTTTTCAACCATGCCTCCACCACAGGTACATTCCCTAAAGACATGCTACAATCTATCATAACAACTATACCAAAATCTGGCAAAGATCCACAACTTGTCCAAAACTATAGACCAATCTCCTTACTCAATACAGACATAAAACTCTATGCAAAAATCATATCCCGTAGACATCTCCCCTATCTCTCTACCTTAATACACCGAGACCAAGTAGGATTCATTCCAGGCCACCAAGCACCTGATGCCACCAGAAGAATTATATCCCTTCTTCATAACCTAGAACTTACCAAGTGCCCTTCCTTACTCTTAACTCTAAATGCAGAAAAAGCATTTGACCGGATTCACTGGCAATTTATGCAACTCACACTACAAAAATTTGGCATCACAGGATGGATGTTGACAGCCATTTTATCTTTATACTCATAACCCTCTGCTAGAGTACTAACGGATGGAACACTATCTGACCCTTTCGACATGACAGACGGGACCAGACAGGGCTGTAACACTCTCCCCAATAATATTCGCACTGCTCATCGAACACTTAGAGTCTAAACTCAGAGACGACCTGACATTTAACGGCATCAAACACCTTAATACGGAACATAAAATCATTCTATTTGCAGGCGACATCATATTGATGGTGACCAACCCAAACAAATCCCTTAAAAAAATTTGTAACCACCTCCATAATTACTTGACAGTCTCCTACTACAAACGTAACAAACCCGAATCCACGATACTAAATCTTTATACACCACCCCAAGACCAAATTCTACTAACTAAACAATTCCCATTCTCTTGGGAAAAAAACAGTATTCCCTATCTAGGAATTAGACTCAGCGCAACAACAAATCAACTATAGTCCTTGAACCACAAGATACTGCTAGAAACTATTCCCCAAGAAATTGCCACTCTTCGCACCTCAGATCTCTCTAAGCTGGGGCAAGTATCAACCCTGAAAATGTACATCCTACCCAAAATCTTTTACATATTTCACACACTTCCTATTCCAATTCCTAACTCCTTCTTCTCCAGACTACAAACAATTCTTACAAATTTCTTATGGAACTCCAAAAAACCTAGGTGCACCACCAATATTCTAATACGCCCCACAACTAGAGGAGGAGCAGGCCTCTCCCACTTGAAATCTTACTACAATGCCAGTCTTCTTGACCAAATATATTTTTGGTGGAATCCATCAAGAGAAAAAATATGGTCCACAATGGAAACCCTTCCATTTCACCTGCTTAACCATTTGCCGCCCGGCCAATGGCCGTTTGGCGGCTTGAAAGTTGCTTCTCCACTCCGGGTGCACGCCATTTGGCGTGCTCCCGCACATGCGTCGTTTGCGCTAATGCAGAGCGGCGCAGCGGCTCGATCTGTCACCGGGCGTGTACCTCGGACACGGCCGATGACAGATCCGAGTACCGGCTCCGTTGCAGGTACCATGTGACCTGCTGTGACCAATCACAGCAGGTCACATGACAGTTGTATACAATGGATGGCTTCATTCATGATGCCATCCATTGTATACTAGTGCCTAGCTGTGAATGGTCACAGCTAATCACATGCACATGTCATGTGATTAGCTGTGACCAAATCACAGCTAAGCACAAAAAAAAAAAAGGCTGAATGAATCCATTTCATTCAGGTAAATGCTTGCTTATAGCAAAGTATTTCTTTGCTATAAGCAAATTGTGTAAAAAAAAAAAAAAAAAAATACTGATCACTTCCCCAAAGTAGTACAATGTTACTATGGTAACATTGTACTACTTTGGTCATAGTAAAATATGAAAAAAATATGAAAAAAAAAAAAAAAAATACTGATCACTTCCCCAAAGTAGTACAATGTTACTATGGTAACATTGTACTACTTTGGTCATAGTAAAATATGAAAAAAAAATGTTAAAAAAAAATAAAAAAAAGTAATAAAAAATTAAAAATAATAATAAAAAAAAAATAAATAAAAAAAAATATATTTTTTTTTTTCATACTGTCACCAATCAGTGTCCCTGTTCACCGCCATGCCAGTTATATGATGATGCTGTACTGCACTGGTGACAGTATGTAAAAAAAAAATAGTGAAAATAATTTTTTTAATTTTTTCATTTTCCGAAAAATTATGACAAAAAAAATACAACTTCAAAAAACTCGCCATGCCTCTTATGAAGTACGTCGGACTGTCTACTCTGCAAAAAGGGGTCATTTGGGGGATATCTGTACTATTCTGACATTCTTAGACCTCAAGAAATTAGATTGGCTGTCAGTACTTCAGGATTGATCAATAATCAGATCTATACCATAGTTTGTGAACTCTATAACTTTCCTAAAAACTAAATAATACATCCTAATTTGGGTTATTTTCACCAAAGACATGTAGCAGAATACATCTCGGCCTAAATTTATGAAGAACAATTATTTATTTGTAAACTTTTATAACAGAAACAAAGAAAAACGTGTATTTTTTTCAAAATTTTTGTCCTTTTTTTGTTAATTTAGCAAAAAATAAAAACCCCAGCGGTGAATAAATACCACCAAAAGAAAGCTCTAGTTGTGTGAAGAAAATGATAAAATTTTAGTTTGGGTACAGTGTTGTATGACCGCGCAATTGTCATTCAAAGTGTGAGAGCGCTGAAACGTGAAAAATGGCCTGGGCAGGAAGGTGTAAAATTGCACGGTATTGAAATGGTTAAACCCCAAAACCTAATCCTAATGCCATCAACACCCTGAATCGAATATCAGCTGAAACACCCTTGTATCCAAGCCACTCTACAAGCGTGGTACGATCTCCTAACCACCAAATTTACTGACACTAAACCCATCCTTACCCCAATTAACATATTACACCTCATTACACCCTCTCTAAATTTATCCCAATGGATAAAACAAGGTATAAATAATATAGCTGACCTCTATACAAACCAAACTCTATATTCTTTCTAAAATCTCCAAACCAAATACAATCTCCCTACCACTGAGTACTTTACCTATCTAAGAATGCCTACAAACAACAAATATACCATATTCCACAAAGATCCCAATTACTGCCTGTCACTTCTTTACCAAACCACAATACCCCGGTAAAGGTATCTCCTCTTTCTACACATACCTCACAAACCTACAATTCACTTTACAATCAACTTTCCTGACTAACTGAGAAAAAATCCTCCCAGAACAAGTTAAAACACAATCATGGGAAATAGCATCTAATATCACCCATAAATCCACTCTGAGATGCAGCTCTCATTGGGAGTCGTACTTAAAAATCCTCCACCAATGGTACCTAACCCCTGTCAAACTCTCTGTTTACTACCCAAAACACTCCTCTGCCTGCTGGCGACAATGTGGTGAAGTAGGCTCAACACTACACATTCTTTGGTCCTGCAAATAAATTAGATCCTTTTGGAATAGTGTCTTCCAATTACTCTCTGAAATATCTGGAACCCTGATTCCCCAAATCCCTCTCTGGCACTCCTACACATTGGAATTGAAAAATTTCTCCTTAATTCTCGTACTATTATTACCCATACACTCTTCACAGCCAAAATAAACATCACTAAATTATGGAACACTACCAACGCTCCCTCCCTCACATCACTGGTGACAGATCTTAATTTCCAATATGAAATGGAAAAGAGATCTGCATTCAACAATTTTTCTCAACACAAATACAAACCTCAATGGGCTCACTGGCTAAAAAATTCAAATTGCTCCGTACAATCCTGATAACCTAACCACAAACGAAACTATCCACCAAACCTAGACTGGTTCCTCCTCTTCCACCCAGTTATACCTACCCCTCCCCCTTTCCCTCCCCCATTCCCCCCCTGTTTAACCTCCTCGGCGGTATGATTCTTTCCGATTTTTTGTACCGAAAGTGGCACCATTTTTTTGCATGGAAATATGTAGTTTTTAATTGTAGGCTGTAATTTTTAGGAATAACTCACTGAAATCTGTACGAACAAGAGTCTAGTAAACATCCGGGGTATGATAAAATTTGAAACGCAAAATCATAAATTATAATTTAATAAATAATCATAAAAAATAATAATATAATAATAATAAATTTAATTCAATAATATAATCAAACCAAAAACACTGAAATTTGAAATACAGAGGCAAATTCGCACATTGCTGAGCAAAGTCGCAAAATCGTTTTCAGTGTCTGATGACGAATTTTCCCACGAACCATTATCACTCAATTCTGCAAGTGGTTCTGATTTACTATCGCTGTTCTCTAGCTGGTCTAAAACCGCTTTTGACATAAAGGGACGCTTTTTGAACGCCATGGACTTTTCTAAGTTTCCAGGCAGAAAGAACAGTCAAAATGCAGGCAGGGCACAGGACAAAGCACTCGGGACAAAATGTATGTGAAATGCATTGAAACAGCAATGTTTTACTATGTAATAATCATTTTAAAAAAATGACATTTCAAATTTGCCGCCGGTTAGGGCACCCGTACGTCCCAACGTCACAGGGACCAAAACATGTAAGCCGGATGCCGGCATCGGCCGGAGGAGATGGCCGGGGATGCTGCAGAGGACAGATCGTGGGAGCGAAGGACAAGGTAAGTGCTGCAGGGACTCCCTGAGCAACGCCGCATGGTAAGCACGAGTGTAGCTCGGGGTTACTGCTTTTGGTACTGACATTTTACCCCGAGCTACACTTGGGAATACCGCTAAGGAGAATAATATCCCCTCAACATCCCATACTCCTCACCAAGGTTCAATACACTGTCAAGAATACCTCTGATGATATTGTTTTACAGACCATTACCACCCCCAGCCAACCGGTGGGGTAAAATACTCAATGTTACACTGTATTACAATACTGTATTGATGAACCGTATACCCTTATCCTGTTATGTCTTTAAAATCTTCAATAAAAATATTGAAACATAAAAATATCATGTGACATAAAAAATTGGAACTATTGTTTTATTCTCTAGGTTGTCTGCATTAATAAAATACAGTATATAATGTTTAGGGGTTTTAACTACTATTCATGCCTAAAATTATTATTTAAAAATATAAAAATGCCTCTGGGTTAAATGCTCCATTTTTGCTGATTTTGCACCAATGACTTGTTTTTATGCCAAATAATTCCTAACCGACTGCTGATTCTGTAAATGAAAAAGGTTGATTTAAAATTGACTGACGGGTTCCCTTTAACAGGCAGCGTTAAAATCGTTACCATTAAGGTGATTCACACATATTGTAATAAACAGTATCTGTGGAGCAGAAAGTTACTTTTATACTTCCTTTTGGTGTCACAGGTTATGGTTTGTTTTGTCCCTGTTTAGAATAGTCACTTTCCAGTAGCGGCAGGAAGAGCATTTAATGTACACACATTTGTTTGAATAGAGGCACTCAGCGCTACTCTTTGGAGTTCACTTGTCCGCCTCGTTGGTTAATGCCTAATTTTCTCCTTTGAGATTCATGTTTTTCATCCTCTGCTCTCAATCTTGCTTTTTTGAATCATTTCTGATTTTGAACATTGTGTTTATTGTAGGCACAAGCTGTCCACAATTCAACGTTTCCATAATTGCACTAACAAGACACTGATGCAATTTCCAGCTTCGTCTCCTTTATCAGAGCGTAGCCTGTAGCCCTGAACACAACAATGTAATAGCTAGGGTAATGATGCTTCAAAGAGGTTTAAAGAGCTTTAAATGTTTGACCCAATGTACCCGATAGCTGGATGTCTCCAAATGGAATCATCTGCGTCTGATTCTGGCAAAAAGTAGCAAGAAGGATATTTTTCCGTGAACAGGGGCAGCTTGTAATTGCATGGGGGAGCGGTTCAGGCCAAGTACATTGAAACAAAGTAAAAGAACTTAAATAAATGGATCTGGCACTTCACAGAGCTCAACTGACCCCACTGATTCAGCCACAACAGATCACCTCTGGATCCCTTTTTCACCACTCACCTCTATAAAAAAAATGCAGCAAGAAGACAACCAATTCTACATTCCTTTGGGTTTGATTTACTAAAACTGGAGCACTCAGCATCTGGTGCAGCTGTGCATGGCAGCCAATCAGTTTCTAAGGCTGGCCATACATTTTACAATTTTTTGAGATTTTTGCTTAGATTTACCAAAAACCATATAATATGAGATCAAACCTGACAACACTTTCAATTGCATCCAATTAGGCAGGATCTTGCACTACATAGTTGAAGGTAAATCTAAAGGAAATTGGGCAGAAATTGGACAGAAAATCGTATAGTGTATGGCAGGGCTTAAAATTTCGAGTCTGGACCTACTAGCCAGGCAGAAACCTTACTCTCCACCAGTTGCCTCACCCAACTTTGCCCAGGTCCGCCTCCAACCTCGCCCCCAGTAATGTATATCCTAGCTTCCCTGTACTCCATTATAGTGATATGACATGTATACAGTAATGTATATCCCCCCTCCCCTGTACTACATTATAGTGATATGACATGTATACAGTACTGTATATCCCAGCTCCCCTGTACCCCATTATAGTGATATGACATGTATACAGTACTGTATATCCCAGCTCCCCTGTACCCCATTATAGTGATATGACATGTATACAGTACTTACTCCTTGAGTCCCCCACGGCGGTGGAGAGGGTGTCTCCTCTCAGCAGAGGAGAGTGGACCTCTCCTGCACCTGTCCCCTCAGCGGCAGTGCCGAAGAAACTGGAGACCGGAACTCGGAAACCGGAATTCGGCTTCACAATGAGGCTTGGAGCGCAGCTGCTCCATCATCTGTGCTCGACGCTAGAGAATTTCTCCTCGCATTTGGCGAGCGGGCGAGTGGCTTTTTCAAGCCCTGGTGTATGGCCAGCCTAATTTCAGCTTGTTCAATTAAGCTTTGATAATAAAATCTGGAAGCCGATTGGTTTTTATGCCCAGTTACACCAAGTTTCGTATTCTCCAGTTTTAGTAAATAGTCCCCATAGTGTCAGCCCAGCCTATTCAATTTCTGATAGAGTAGAAAGAATACAGACCTCTCTTCATCTCCATTATACACAGCTTGGAAGCACAGGAAGATTTCAGCTTACTAGATTTCTGGCAGAATCAACAGTTATTTTCTTGCATTATCAAACAGATATAAGAAAACCCTTTTAATTGGATCTTCACCCAAAAGATAGAGTTCAGCTTGTTTACAACCCCCCCCCCCCCTCCACTGCCACATTTGGCACTTTTTGGGTGGGAGCTGGTGCCAGATTTCAACAAGTACCCGCTCCCACTTCTAATCAGATGCGTCACAGCAATCTGAGCCGGAAGTCACTCCCCCTCCTTCCCCCACAGCCTTCTGGGACACTTCACAGGTCCCAGAAGGCTGTGGGACCATTCACAAAGCACAAGTGCAGTATGGAGCCAGCAATGAAGCAGCAAGGCTTCACTGACGGTTTCACTTACTGAAGATGCCGGCACCTGCACCCAAAGCTGATTGGGTTTGATTTACTCATTTCATGATAGCCAATCAGCTTCTAACTTCAGCTTGTTCTATTAAGCTTTGATAATAAAACCTGGAAGCTGATTGGTTTCTATGCCCAGTTGCACCAAATTTTGCACTTTCCAGTTTTAGTAAATAGCCCCCATACTGTCAGCCCTGCCTGTTCAATTTCTGATAGAGTAGAAAGAATACAGACCTCTCATCTCCATTACCCTTCCTTATTCACAGGCTGGAAGCACAGGAAGATTTCAGCTTACAAGATTTCTGGCAGAATCAACAGTAATTTTTTTACATTATCAGACAGATATAAGAAAACCATTTTAATTGAAAATTTTGCAGTCTGTTAACTGTTAAAGCAGAACGTCACCTAAAAGAGAGAGTTTCGCTTGTTTACACCCCCCCCCCCACCACATTTAGCACTTTTTGGGGCGGGAGCTGGTACCAGATTTCAACAGGTACCCGCTCCCACTTCCAATCAGATGCGTTGCGGCATTCTGAGCCGGCCCCCCCTCCTTCCCCTGCAGCCTTCTGGGACTCCTCACAGGTCCCAGAAGACTGTGGTACAATTAACAAAGCACAAGTGCAGTATGAAGCCGGCTGTGAAGCAGCAAGTCTTTACTGGCGGTTTCACTTACTGAAGAAGCCGGCACCTGCACCCAAAGCTGATTGAAGAATCGGATTGGGTGAGGACATTGCTGGATCCTTGGACAGGTAAGTGTTCTTATATTAAAAGTCAGGAACTACAGGATTTGTAGCTGCTGACTTTGAATTTTGGGGGAGCCTGGAGCTCCACTGTAGGGTTTACACATGCCTTAAGCTGAGTCATCACAGCAGTAACTCTTCCTTTATCAGAGGCACAATCTAAATTTCAGTTAGACAAATTACACCTCAAAGCAGGCATCATCTGCTGTGCTGTCTCTTTGGCTAACTCATAGATCAGGGGTAGACAACCTTAAAGAGGTGGAGGTCTACCTGATCAACATGGGAGCAGTCAAAGATCATTGGGCACAGTGTCGCCTCCTCACACCTGATTTACATCTCTACCATGTCGCAATCTTGTTCTTTGCACAGCAATCGTGGGTTTAAATCAGGTGACGAGGAGGCAACATATTGCCTACTCAGCACCTTGCGAATGAGCCGATAGTTGTATTCAGCAGCGGCACCTTTAGGGCTCGTTCACATGTAAAGTTGGGGGTTGCTAAAACCCTGCGGGTGAGTCGCAGTTTTACCACCCCCAATTCATACCCCCTTTAGCTGCTGAGTTGTACACATGCCGCAGCAGGAATTAAACTCTCAGTTGCTTTTGTTGGGTGCTACCGCTTGCCAATTATGACCCATTGAAGTAAATGGGGCCACTTTGCAATCACCCCACAACTGTATGGAGTTTTGGTGCGCTTTCAGAAAGTGCGCCAAGTCCGCAGGACAATAGAAGTCTATGGCTAAGTGCAGCAAACCCACAGGAAAGCTGCAGGCAAATTACACTGCACCTGCGGTGCAGGTAAACTGCAGCGTATCAGTGTGAAATCAGCCCTCTACTATTATGCTCAGTGTATTGCTTCACATTGACCTGAAGATATCTTCTTTTCTGCTGCTCGCACCACTATGGAGACCTCTAGCCTGGATAAGAGGTGGAGTGCAGTTGGTATCACTCCGCATGGGACAGGAGCCAGCACTACAGAGGAGGCATCAGCTAATGCTGCTCTTGCTCCAACTTTACAAGTAGTCCCTCTGCGTTGTACTCTGTTTGATGCTCTGGGATGGAGGGTCAGCAAGCCCAGACCGTGATCTACCAGACACCTGGCTACGATCTAATGGTAGATCATGATCTAATGGTTGCTGACCCTCATAATAGAGCTATGTGAATCCTTTGTCATGTACAAAATGTTTTTTCATGAAATAACATTTTTATATATTGTAAATGAAAAAATAAATCAGAAAGAAAGCAACAGAATAGAAAATATATTTTGACAACTTAAAAAAAAATGAATGTTAATCTTTATAGTTGTTATTTAAATTAAAACTTTACTTACAGCTAGCATACCAATTATTAGGTATACAGGTATGCATACATCTTTACTGTGCTACAATACAAAGTTTCTTTTTGAAAGCCAATAATAACATAGGGCTTAGACATACGGATTAGATGCTGTGTTCCATTGTTAGATCAGGTGTTTCTTTTCCAACAATACCCCGGATGTCAGTTTTTTGGAAGTAGCTGTGTTTTAAAGCCATTTGCAGTAATGTTGTGCTGTAAGCATGCTCATTCATATACAATACTATATAAAGCATGACACAAATCAAAAGCACCAGTCCCACAGCCATTAATCTGGAGTGTATGGTTTATCATAAAATTCCATTTAATTTAGGGTTTAACTTCTCTGGTTTAAATATGGACTCCAAGCTAGACAGAAAACTATATTGTTTGTAATGAGTGCTCAGATTTAATCTAAAGCCAAAACTTTTTTTCTGGCAGGTTTATATTGCTGTCTGCGTAAATCCTCTATTGGCAAATCTGCCATCTGCCCTCATTTGTAGGTATAGTCCATCTTTTGAAACCAATCCCTCTTCTCTCCATACTTGTCCTTGTTTTTGCACTGGTTAATAGACCTCTGTGATATATATATATACAGTTGTGTTCAAAATAATAGCAGTGTGTTGAAAAAAGTGAATAAAGCTCAAAATCCTTCTAATAGCTTTTATTTCCATACACACAAATGCATTGGGAACACTACACATTCTATTCCAAATCAAAACATGAGGAAAAATATATCAAGTTTGTGTTGTTCCTCTAAAAAAAATTGAAGAAAAGTGAATATTAGACTGTTCAAAAAAATAGCAGTGTTTGTATTCTTCTTTACAAACTCAAACATTCACTATATAAACTGAAAAATGTTTGAAGATTTTGCTTTCCTTTGAATCACTCAATGAATATTTAGTTGTATAAGCACTGTTTCTGAGAACTGCTGTACATCTGGGTTGCATGGAGTCAACCAACTTCTGGCACCTGTGAACAGGTATTCCAGCCCAGGATGATTGGACTACATTCCACAGTTCTCTATTTCTTGGTTTTGCCTCAGAAACTGCATTTTTGATGTCAACCCACAAGTTTTCTATTGGATTAAAATCCAGGGATTGGGCTGGCCACTCCATAATGTCAATCTTGTTGGTCTGGAACCAAGATGTTGCACGTTTACTGGTGTGTTTGGGGTCGTTGTCTTGTTGGAACACCCATTTCAAGGACATTTCCTCTTCAGCATAAGGCAGCATGACCTCTTCAAGTATTCTGATGTATTCAAACTGATCCATGATCCCTGGTATGCGATAAATAGGCCCAACACCGTAGTATGAGAAACATCCCCATATCATGATGCTTGCACCACCATGCTTCACTGTCTTCACAGTGTACTGTGGCTGGAATTCAGTATTTGGGGGTCGTCTGACAAACTGTCTCCGGCCACTAGACCCAAAAAGAACAATCTTACTTTCATCAGTCCACAAAATGTTGCACCATTTCTCTTTAGGCCAGTCAATGTGCTCTTTGGCAAATTGTAACCTCTTCAGCACGTCTTTTTTTCAACAGTGGGACTTTGCGGGGGCTTCTTGCAGATAGCTTGGCTTCACATAGGCGTCTTCTAATTGTAACAGTACTCACAGGGAACTTTACACCTTCTTTGATCTTCCTGGAGCTGATTGTTGGCTGAGTCCTTGCCATTTTGGCTATTCTTCTATCCATTTGAATGGTAGTTTTCCGCTTTCTTCCACGTCTTTCAGGTTTTGGTTGCCATTTTAAAGCATTTGCGATCATTGTAGCTGAGCAGCCTATCATTTTCTACACTTCTTTATATGTTTTCCCCTCTCCAATCAACTTTTTAATCAAGGTACGCTATTCTTCTGAACAATGTCTGGAACGACCCATTTTCCTCAGAATTTCAGAGAGAAATGCACTGTAACCAGCATGTACAACATTTGCTGCCTTCCTTCCTTAAATAAGGGCAATAATTGCCACCTGTTTTTCAAAGAATGAATGACCTCACTAATAGAACTCCACACTGCTATTATTTCTGAACATGCCCCTTTCAATTAGTGATTCAATTACACAGAATCAGCAGCATTCATGTCATGACTGTTGGGTCTGTTGGATTTCTATTACTCTACTACACCTGCTAGTAAATTATTTGCCATGTAGAAATATCATTTCTGCCAAAAACAGCAATTGATCAGGTTAGTGATGTCTGACTGCTATTATTTTGAACACAACTGTATATATACGGTGGCAGTGCAGGGTCGGGTGGCCGTTTAAACAGTATATATATATATATATATATATATACTCTGTTTAAACGGCCACCCGACCCTGCACTGCCACCGTCCGGCCGTTTATATACAACAGCCGGACGGGAGGTGGTTAAAGGTCAATAAACTTAAGGAAGAGAGGGCTAGGATACACAAAAAATAAATGTGCAGACTTCAAACAAACCCCAACTTACAGCTATGCAGTAAAAATAATGTAGCACACTGCACTAATACTGATTGCAGGATGTTAATTAACCACAAGATGGCAGTGTTCCACATCTGTTCCATATATTATCACATTGAGACAAAGACTGCCTAGCCCACTCAGTACTGTAGCCTACTGATGTAGTGTCTCCCTATTATCCTGAAACATCATGACTCTTGCTCCAGCATGTGCCCCCTGCACACAGGATTACACTAGTATCTCAATTAAAGTCTCTTCCAGTTCCAAAGTCTACTTCTGCCCCTTTCTTCAATATTAGCCAATTCTTGCCTGTGTTAAAGTGACCTTACCCAGTTTCAACACCACTCAAAGGGGAATCTGTTACTATACTACCTTGAGGAAATCTTGCTCTTACACAAAAAGGAATCCTAACCTTAATGTGCACCACCTAGGGCCCCAACTAGCGCACAGAATATTTATCACCAATCTTTGATGAAATACAAAAGGGGGACATTATTGCTTATAATAATAAAGATTCAGGCGTTAAACCCAGTTCCCAGCTATTGAGAACACAAAAGTGAGTTAGCCTAGCATCTTGAAAGTCCACTTCAGCATACTTGGGGAGATAAATCTCAGAAGCTGGAATTGATATTTAAAGTGTTACTAAACCCACAAAGTAAAATCATTCTGTAGTAAAGCATGCTTGATATACTCACTGTGGAACCTAAGGGGTTAATCCTCTGCATTGTGTAAAAAGGCTGTTTATCTTTTCTTTTCTGCCCCTCCTCTTGTTCAAATGCCCACACTGATAAGAGAGACTTAATTGTGCCCTTCTGCAAATGCTCAGTTTAGTGTGTATTGCTAGAGAGGTTTTTTTTTCTTGGGAGAGTGCATATGATCAGCACAGGGCCAATCTGCACTGTCCAGACAGATGTCAGTGGATTTCCATCCTCCAAGAGAAAACTCCTCCTACAAGCTTTAACCAATGCTCAGCTGAACTCACAAGACTGCTCTAACTGCTGATGAGAAAAGGTATTTAGCAGTTGATATTTACTAAAATATTAGCATTTTCATGTTGTTTGTACTGTGGGAGACCAGATATAGTGAATGCAGGGTCTTGGGTTTAGTAACACTTTAAATCCTGATCTTGCAGGACATTTGGGTTTTCTTAAAGTAATAATGTGCTTTATTATTTTACTATTCTACTGTCATTCTTGTGCTTGCACTCTCTAGACTCTGACCTCAATACAATTAGAATATTTTCTCACCTTAAACTGTGTGTTTATTTTATGGTTCAAAGGGAGTCCTCCTGGTCAAGGTTTCACGATGTTGTCAGCAGGGGCTGTACTTCCAAAACAGGCTCAGAAAAGACAGGGAACCCAAAAATACTCAGCGGCTCTTAAGAGGGTAGCACTACCAGAACCTTTAGCAACGTGTATTCTTCCAGTTGTAAGCAGTTGATATGCTCTACTCACTGGATGAATAGTCCAAGCTTGTATGCAACTTCTCCCAATTCTCCTTCTTTAGCACCTCTGGTGCTCTTGTCCAAAGCTCAGCTTCACTCCTCCTGGACAACACCTTCAGCAAGCTTCAGGCCTCAGCTTTGGACCTACTTTTCTCATATACATCTGTTCTGCAGCAGACCTAGGAGGTCAAGAACAACAGCACATCCTCCCCAGGCAGAGTCTGGGAGGAAAGAGAACTTCCAGTAGGCTCCCCCTAAAATGTATGCTGTTCCCCAGCATGCTTGTTGGCAGTTGCAGTGCCCTTTTAAGTTTAATCCCAACTGTTGCTATGTCATAGATGTGATTTGTGCCCATATAAATGCCAGCTGTGGTTGGGGCCCAGTCAGGTGGGGTATGGGAGTAGAACACCCCAGAGCTGCAAATATTAAGTTCTACACTGAGCTGATCTAAAGGGACCTGTGCAGGGCTGAATTCCCAGAAGTGGCACAGAATGTGTGGGTTCTAGGTTGAGTCACCTTAACTACCTCTGACTTTCCACTGCAGGTACTGTAGTGTGGTGCATATGGCCTTGTCGGACTGTGATAGTGTTCTTATATGTGAGTGGTAGCAGAAGCCTGGGAATAGGTGTCATCAGGGAGCATGTGTGTCTGGGCAAAGCCATAGATGGGACCTTTGGAAGAGAACAGAAGTATATTAACGAAGGACCTTGTCACCTCTGACCCACATCTGTGGGTCATATAGGTTAGTGGTGGATAGCCTAAGGCTAGAGACTTAGTATACCCTGTGTCAGGAATGGACTTGCCAGTAATGGTGGGACTCACCTGCCTTGTGGGCTGCAGTACCAGGGCTGGCCAGCGGGTGCTCTCAGCAATCAGAGACTCAACCCTGCAGCCAGCCAAACACCTGGAGCTGATTATGCAGGTGTATTTAAGGGATGGCCAGACCTGCAGTCTGGGCCTTGGTGTGTGTTTTTCCTGGGCCCCTGTATCTTGTTACCTGCATTCCTGTTCCTGTTCCTGTCTGGCTGATTCGTTGCTGACTCTGCCTGATCCGGACCTCTGCTGACTTCTCCTGTTTGATCCCTGGCTTGTGACCCCGACCATTCTCTGCCTGACCCCCTGTACCTACCTGCCCGTTAGTTGCTGTACCCGGCTCGTGACCTGACTACTCTCTGCCTGCTCCTCCTGTTCCTACCTGCCCGATTGTTATTGACCCGGCCTGCCTGACGACGCTTGCATTGTATGTATTGTTATCTGTGGGTGGTTTGGTTCGTTTGCACTGTGTTTTGTTTTAGTATTGCACTGCGTTTATGTATTGTTAGTGTTAATAAATTATATTGTTTGTAACATATCTGAAGCCTGCGTTTCCCTGCGTCAGTTCACATACCTCTGGTCATACCCTGGCGCCCTGACACCCTGTGAAGTGGTTCCAACTCTATGGTTCTCCCTAATAGAAGAATGGAGGCACAGCTTGGAGCCAACATCTGCCAACTCCAGGTCCCCTACATGCAACACTGACATTAAACTTTCTAGTGGTTGGCCAGGGAGATAAAAAAATATTCATAACTCGAGCTATTGAATCTTTCCACACTATCACTAGGAGAACTCTCCAGCAACAGGCAGAAGTAAGCAATACCATTTAACATACTGAAAAACCTGAGGAAAGCAGAACCATTAAGTAACAACAACGTACTGGTACATCGCTGGACTTTAAGTGGGTATACAAGAATGATGCCTACAGATGCAGGCATCATCCTGGTACTGTTTTTTCAGCCAGTGGTCGGCTTTCTTGTAAAAGCAATCCTAGTGGCTAATTAGCCACTGGACTGTTCTTATAAGCAGTGGGATGGGACATCTTCCGTGACTTTCTAGGACTCTCCCATCCAACTGGGAGACTCGAGTATTCAGTCGGCGCTTTCGCTGGCCAACCAAAGAGCTGATTGGAGACCAGAACGTCTTCATTCACCTCTACGGTCTCAGAAACCTGAACCAATGAGCATTCATTACTTCAGATTTCTTTTAATGTAAACAGCGCCATTTCTGAATTGGGAAAGCATCTGATCACACTGATCTTGGAGTGATCAGATGCTATGAAGGGAAGCGGAAAGATCTGGGGTCTAATAGAAAGAGTACCTGTCACTGCCTATTGCTATCACAGGGGATATTTATTTATTCCCTGTGATAACCATAAAATTGATTTAAAAAAAAATAAAAAAATTAAAAGCACAGCGTATAAAGTGTTGGTCCGCACCACAAATGTGAGTTTACATCATGAACGTCTGATCGAGAGCAGTAAATCTAGCTCCAGACCTCCTATGTAAATCTAAAGTGGTAAACTGTAAAGACTTTTAAAGCGTTGCCTATGGATAGTAAAATTTATGTCGTTTATTGCCATTGCACGGGCGTGTGCAATTTTAAAGCGTCACATGTTTGGTGTCCATTTACTATTTTTATCAAACAATTGGGTATTATATTGTGTTTTTGTGTATTAAAATTCCAAAAAGTGTTTTTTTCCCCAAAAAAATTGTGTTTGAAAAAATGCTGCACAAATACATGTGATATACAAATTGCAAAATCCACCAAAATATATAATTGTTGGGGTTCTAAGTAATTTTCAAGCAAAAAATACAGATTTTTACATGTGAACAAAGTGTCAGAAAACCCCTGGTCAAGTGGTTAAGATCGAGGCTATATGCACCCGCGATCAATGTGTCACAAGTGCAACGCATTGGCTCCCCCAAAATGTTTCCCCAGTCTCAGGTATTTTTTGATGGAGGCCTTTCAGTAAAAGACTGCATTATGACCATTAAATGGAGATGACAATCATAGGAATTATTGCAATTATTTGTGGCAGCCGTGCAAATGCTTGAGACATTCGCATAGCAGATTTTTTATAAATAGGCCCCTAAATTTGATTTCCCCTCAAAGAGGAGTTGTGGGTTTATTGAAATTACATTGCATTTTACATTATGCATTACATTTACGGTAGTTGTAAGCAGTGTTTAACAAGCTCTTCTTTATCAGAAATAGAGCAATGCAGACAAAAAAAGAGAAAAGTTTAACTGAAAAAAAAAACCTCCTTGCTTCAACACTCCCCATTAGTTCTGCTTGCCTGCCAGCAGTTCCAATGGCCTTTGAATCCCCCAGACCTCCATAAAGCTTCTATCTAGAATGATTTATGTTAATGAACATCTGTAGGAAGAGTTAATGACAGCGTGTAGTGCAATTTTGCAATGACTAGCCACATTTCCCTGTCGCCTTGTTGTGATATTCACATTTTTCTTAAAAATATTTTAGGGCTGTGAGTTTTATTCCTCACATTGAGTTCTAAAAGACTGATGTGTACATGGTACAGTAGGCTGGCATAAATCCACTTCTAGAGGATCCATTATACAGCAGTTCCAAGCAGCAGGTAAAATGGATTATTAGTGTGTGGCTAGAAATATTAATGAAATTCTACAACTACGCTTAAAGTGTATGTTACCCCAACATTTCAAATTCCTGATGTGTGTCTGTTGCACCATATACTTGTTTTAAAACATACACTATATCGCCAAAAGTATTGGGACAGCCCTCCAAATCATTGAATTCGGGTGTTCCAATCACCTCCATAGCCACAAGTATATAAAATCAAGCACCTAGTCATGCAGAGTGCTTCTACAAACATATGTGAAAGAATGGGTCGCTCTCAGGAGCTCAGTGAATTCAAGCGTGGTACCATCATAGGTTGCCACCCAGGGGCGGACTGACCATTTGGAAACTCGGGCACTGCCCGAGGGCCCAGGGTCAGTAGGGGGCCCCATGAGATGCCTCTGGTACCTTTTTCATAGGCTTTTTTGAGTTTGGGCAAGGACACAGTGGCCCCATGATCCGCTATTGCCCAGGGGCCCCACGAGTTGTCAGTCCACCCCGTTGCCACCTGTGCATTAAGTCCATCCATGAAATTACCTTGCTATTAAATATTCCACGGTCAACTGCTAGTGATATTATAACAACGTGGAAGCAACTGGGAAGAACAGCAACTCCACACAAAATGACAGAGCGGGGTCAGTGCATGCTGAAGTGCACCGTGCGAAGAAGTCATCAATAGCTAAAGACCTCCAAACTTTGTGTGGCTTTCAGATTATCACAACAATGGTGCATAGAGAGCTTCATGGAATGGGCTTCCATGGCCAAGCAGCTGCATCCAAGCCTTACATCACCAAGTGCAATGCAAAGCATCAGATGCAGTGGTGTAAAGCACGCCACCACTGGACTCTAGAGCAGTTCTCTAGAGTGATGAATCATGCTTCTCTGTTTGGCAATCCAATGGACGTGTCTGAGTTTGGCAGTTGCCAGGAGAACGGTCTTGCCTTTCTGCATTGTGCTAAGTGTAAAGTTTGGTGGAGGGGGGATTATGGTGAGGGATTGTTTTTCATGGGATGGTCTTGGCCCCTTAGTTCCAGTGAAGTGAACTCTTAAGTTGTCCGCATTCGAAGACATTTTGGACAATTTCATGCTCTCAGCTTTGTGGGAACAGTTTGGGGATAGCCCCTTCCTGTTCCAACATGACTGTGCACCATTGCACAAAGCAAAGTTCATAAAGACATGGATGAGCAAATTTGGGGTGCAGGAACTTGCCTGACCTGACCTCAACCCGATAGAACACTTTTGGAATGAATTAGAGTGGAGACTGTGAGCCAGGCCTTCTCGTCCAACATCAGTGTCTGAGCTCACAGATGTGCTTCTAGAAGAAAGGGCAAACATTCCCATAGGCACACTTCTAAATCTTGTGGACAGCTTTCCCAGTAGAGTTTAAGCTGTTATAGCTGCAAAGAGTGGGCCAGCTCAATATTAAACCCTACGGACTAAGACTGGGATGCCATTAAAGCTCATGTGTGTGTAAAAGCAGGTGTCCCAATACTTTTGGCAATATAGTGTATATTGCTTTCTTTGCATTGCTGTCTTTGCGTGAAATACCTGGTGATCATTTCAGTTCCTCTCCTTTCCTATTTCATTCTGACCACATCAGTTATGGAAGCACATCCTTCATAACGTGGTCATTTTGCTTCTTTGCATTCTAATTGGGAACACAGCCTGCCTGTAATCCAGTTATCAGACTTCTGCTGATATGCCCCCCTGCACAGCTAATCACTGGTAAGATCAGTGTACTACTTGTATCTAGGTGTCGGCTATATCTGTCAGGGATCACCGCAGCGATGGGCTTGGCGCAGGCGCAGTGCACCGTCCTGTGTTGGAATGCGGGCACTGGGACCTGGCCGACCGCGGTGAGTGAGTTCGCGCATGCGCAGTGGGGACCGCGGGCGCGTGCGTGGCACCAATGACAGCACAGGGCGGGATATTTAAATGGCCCTGAGCTGTCATTCAGTGCCTTCTGGTCTTACCTGTATCCTGTATCCTGCGAACCTGTACCTAGTAAGTTATTTGACCCGGATTGTTCTTGACCTGCTGATTTCTCCTGCCCAGACCCTTGCTTTGCCTGACCTCTCTCCTGAATGCCCCCCATTAGATCTAACCTGCTGTTGCTGACCTGGCGTGTGACCCGACTATTCTCTGCCCGCTGCCTTGTACTGTACCATCCTCTCTGTTACCGACTCGGCCTGTCTGACTTCGCACTTGCTCAGCCATCTATCCATCCATCCCATCGGGGTCACCCGACCTCCTCATATCAGGCTCTCCCCTGTTGGAGCCCCTGGCGAACACCCCTACCACTGACGGGTGTACTCAGTAGTCGCGACCAGGTCTCGGGGTACTCCAAGTCCATCCCCACCATCAGGGGCGCTGGTGAACAAGTACTCTGGGGCTTAGATTCCGCGCTCTGGGGACACCTGACCAGTGGAGTGCTAGTGGTGCCGTCAGGCGGTCCGTTACAATATCATTATTCCATTCAGGGACATTTACAGATGAGACTTTGATTAATCATTTATGCCCCTAGTGCCCAATACTGAACTGCTACATCACTTCCTGCAGTGGATTCAGTTGTTCTGACAGCAGAGGATCCTGGGACCTGTATTCCTATAGCCAATACATCCTGTATTCCTAAGTGTTGATTGAACTACAACTATCAGAGAGCTGGAAAACGAGGAGGATGCTGGGAAAGCAAATATATTCTACAGCAAGGGACTGGCTTGCTCTCTTGGTGCAGGATTCAGACCTGAACACAGGGGGACTCTGCACATCAGTTCAGCACAGCGGTGACGCTGATCACCATCAGCTTCTCTACATTGGGACTGTCACTATCTGGTCTTCACACAGACATCTCTGCTTGCAGTGCTGTCAGGTGGTAAATCTGAAAATTTCTGTAAACAGCCAGGAGTCTGGGCAAAAACCTCTTTCTGTCATCACCCTAGAGACACTGCATGCAGACACCTTTACACCTCAGTTACCAGGAGATCTTTGCTTTGAGCAGTACCACAACTTATCTGTTTAACTTCATTGAATTACCGGTATTCACTAATGCTTATTGGCCCCACCATTGCTAGCAGAAGATGGTGGACACCACCATATCAGGGACTTTAAACATCGCAGGACTCAAGTTGCAATCTCTAGGTAAAGGGAACTTTTCTCTTCTAAGGCCATTATTATTCAACTTATATCTATTTATGCCAGAGTATACATTTCTGTAGGTCTCTGCATGCCCCGTTGTGGCACCGGTGGCAAGGAGTGAGCTTATAAGTCAGCAAGCCTTTTCTTCTCTCTCTTGCGACTGGTGTTGCAATGAAATAGTTGAAGCTTACTATTAATGACTCTATAACCTGGTATACGTTGTTAATTGATTATTCCTATGTTACCAGAGTTCTGCTTTTATGCGTTAACTGAGGTTGTATATCCTAAACCCATTTTTATTGTTTTCTCTTTTGAACAAGACTAATATAGAGGTGTTACTAAAGAATTGTGTCTCTTGCAGTATTATCTTGTACTGTTGAAACATGTCTGAACCCAGAGTGTTAGAGGTGTTGGGAGGCTTGCAAGGTCAGGGCAACCACTTGGGACAAGCATTACCAAGTAGCCCCTGTGGGGGTAGCCCTATATACTGTTTCTCTGCCTCCTGCCGACACCCCCCTTCCTGCACAGCGCCTCAATATGTATTTCCATCTCTGCATTTTACTTTGGACTGTGAGTGCTTTGTTTAAGCAATTACTATGCCCCCTCATCGTAAGAAAGTGTTTCCCTCTCTAGGCCCCTTATGCAGCTGAAAACAAATGTCACGTGATCACCTATTTAAAAAAAAAATATAATTTTTTATACATTGATCAGTATCAATAACATTATAAACACTGTGGGGCTAGGGTGATTAACCTTAAGCAGTAGGTGTGTACAATGAGTTGCGCCAGTCCAGCCCACTTTTATTCAATAAACAGAAAGTTAACAAGCACGTCTGTTGCCCATGCACAAACGAAAATACCGAACCACCTGGCTCGCTGGTTGGCAGCACTATTGTTTCTCCTAATAGTCCCTCTGACTGTATAATCAAGCTCTCCTGGATGCTTGGCTCTCTAGCCTGCTACATGGCTCAGCTTTGGCATATGGATTGAGGTTCTCCTGACACCCTGATAGGAGTTGACCTGACTTCTGGAACTGAGGTCTGCTGTCCCCTGGCTTCTGGTTGGGGCACTTCTGACCTCTCAATGAGAGATACATTGTATCTTGGCTTCTGGCTGGGGCACCACTGACCCTTGGTTGAGATCCTCTGTCTCCTGGTTCCCGGCAGGGGCTCCCTGAGCCTGGGTTGATACCTTCCATCTCCCACAATGGAAGTGGTCTCCACATTGGCAACAGCCCTGAGCTTTTCTCAGACTTGTATAAATAACAACCCCTGCACACCTGTTCACCCACACAGGTTGCAGACGTCTGGCAAAACCTGGACAAAGGATTGAACGTTCAATCCAGAATCACAGAATCCAGAGAACGTCAAAGACACATCTTTCTCTGCTCAGAAACAGCAATCTGGAAGTTTGCATTAACACTAAATGTGAATCCTGTGTCACATTTTCCTATATTCTCACAATGACAGGGCCTCTCACTGTCACACCACCCACCATAATGTTGTGGCTATTCACCTAATATTGAGTAGGTCCCCCTTTTGCTGCCAAAACAGCCCTGACCCATTGAGGCATGAACTCCACTAGACAAAGCATCTCACTGCCTCTGCCAGCTTGCCTTCCTCCCATAGTGCATCCTGGTGCCATCTCTTCCCCAGGAAAAAGACGCACATGATGTAAAAGGAAACTTGGTTCACCAGACAAGGCCACCTTCCTCCACTGCTCCATGGTCCAGTTCTGATGCTCACCTGCCCATTGTACACTCTTTTGGCTATGAACATGGGTCAGCATGGGCACCTTGACCGGTCTGCTGCTACACAGGCACGTATACATCAAACTACAGTGCCCTGTGTGTTCTCAAACCTTTCTATCGGAACCAGCATTAACATTTTCAACAATTTGACCTACAATAGCTCTTCTATTGGATTGGACTACACAGGCCTGCCTTCTCTTCCCATAAGCATCAGTGAGCCTTGGCCGCCCATGACCCTGTCACCGGTTCACCGGTTTTCCTTCCTTGGGCCACTTTTGGTAAGTCCTGACCACTGCACTGCACAAGAGCTGCAGTTTTGGAGTTGCTCTAGCCTTTATAATTTGACCCTTGTCTCTCAAATCCTTACGCTTGCCTGCCTTGCCCATTTTTTTCTGCTTTCAACACATCAGCTTCAGGGATAACATGTCTATTTGCTGCCTAATATATCCCACCCACTTTTAGATGCCATTGCCAGGAGATAATCTATGTTAATCACTGTACCTGTCGGTGGTCATGATGTTGTGGCTCTTCTGTATATATATATATATATCTATATATATAGTGACATGGGGGATGTTCAGCTCCGTGGTAGACGCATCTTCAAGTGAGTTCACACTAATCAGGAACTATATATCAGGGCTTGGTAGCCCACTTTTTCAAAATTTCCCTTGAGTGTAATTGGGTATTCTTTGTAAAGTGACGCCTTACCTCATTTACTAAGCTGTGGAGCAACTGTACTTGCAAAGTGCCCAGCCTATTTGCCTACAGTAAATCAACCCCATTATACTAATATACCCTTACTAATTCAGCTCTGCTTTCTCCTCCACTGTCTTTGCCTTTAAATAACCAACTGGTCTGACCTTCTTTCTCCATGATCTGATTATTTGGATCATTATCCCTGTTGCACATGTAAATGAGCCTTAAAATGTTAGAAACATTAAAAAATTAGGCATGCTGTATGACCAGGAACACATAACAAACATATAGTGGGATTTTCTTAAAATGGACTTTAAAAGTGGAAATAGACTTTAAGATACACAACAGAAGCAGCAGTGGCATCTGTCAAAATCTGTCCAGGCAGGGCAAATGTCATCTCACATCTGTGGCTGCCTTTACCTTTTCCCAGTGACCGTCTGCTGTATGTGTGTAGATATTGTCAACTTCATTGACTTGATTGGATGGAAATCTTACTGAGCTAAAATTTTCCCTGCAGAAAGGTAAATCGGCTTGTTTGCCATTGAGCTGCACTTGAGGAAATGAAAGACTTGTGTGATGTTGACTGTTTGTTACTGAAGAGTAATTTAGATCAATTCTGAACTTCATTATGTAAAGACACCAGTGAATGCACACAGAGGGAAAAGGAACAAACTCTTCTGATTAGATGGATGACTTTGTTATCCTCTTACACTGAATAGCTCTGGTTTTCAGATGTTTCTCAATGACTTTCCCTGTCTGTAGTTTAAAGAGACTACTACTAAAATAAAACTACTGAGAAGTGTGGCCCCTGTAATACCTCATGCACACGTTTGCTTAGCTCCCCTGAACAAGGGTCTGTTAGCGCCAGATTGCCCGCCAATCTATCACAATCCCACCATAAGTCTCTGATCACCGCCGTTACGAGTATAGCATCATAGCTACATAAATTCCAGTATATATACCATAGTTTGTAGACGTTATAACTTTCACACAAACCAGGTAATATACACTTATTTGATTTTTTTTTATAAAGCCATGTAGCAGAATACATTTGGCCTAAATTTAAGAAGAAATTAGATTTTTTTTATTTTAGATGTTTTATAACAGAAATGAGTAAATAATTGGTTTTCTTCAAAATTTTTGGTCTTCTTGCGTTTAATATATAAAAAACCCAGTGGTGATCAAATACCACCAAAAGAAAGCTCTATTTGTGTAAAAGAAAAAGTATACATTTCATTTGGGTACAGTGTTGCATGACCAATTGATTGCCAGTTAAAGTAACACAGTGCTGAATTTCAAAAAATGCCTTTGTCATGAAGGGGGTAAAACCTTCTGGAGCTCAACTGTTTAAGCTCTGTGCGCATGTGGTCTAAAAGCGAAAGTGAATACTCACCTCTCCCACTGCCTGTACTACCCAATACCCCATACAGTGAAGAGAAATCTCTGTTCAGAATCAGACACACCCAGGAATGTTAGACTGCTGGTATCCCACTGTGTTCAGTATAACCTCCCATCAACCCGTCTAGCCATTAGTGTCTTCTGTATTGACATGGGAATTGGTGGGAGTAGCCATAGGGTACTTTGGAAGTGTTTCCTTTCTTCAGTACAGGAGCCACATTTATGTAGCACCCTCCTGGTGTAAGATGCTAGGTAAATTTAGCTTTTGACTCCTTCTGTAAGCAAGAGAACAGTGACTGTTTGGCCTGGTCTGTTCAGGACTTCAGAAGATGGGAGATTGATTGCTTCCCCTGTCTCTGGAAGAAGCTTCCAGAGCTTGGGGAGAGAGATTCAACCAACCTGAATATTCATTATGCTCCAGCCATACCCTGAAGGGGAATGTCCAGAAGGTGGATGGGGAGGTGATAATTATTCTGAAGCACTGAAGAGCTGGATTCCTTCTCCCCAGCAGGGTTCCAAAGCTTAAGGTACTGCTACCCATCGGCAGCCCATGGACTATGTAGCTGTTCTGGAGGCCTCAGCAGTATCAGGGCTGATGGCCTGAATGAATCCTCTTAGAAGCTGAGTGCAGGACCCTACCACAAGGGATTTGGTCTGGACAAGGACTGTTTCACTCACTGGACCATATCTGGAGGAAGCTGGGAGGTGGCAGTTGTACTGGGGACTTGTGAGTAAGAACCCTAAATTAATACCTGTGACTGGAAATACAGTGTTCTAGAAATCACATCGGCTACCAGTAGTTGTATTGTGGTGCAAGGTAACCAGATGCCAAAGAGACATGCCTCATGGTCTTCAGCTATGAGGCCTTACAGTGTACGATATTCACAATTACCAAAGGAGAAGATTGTCCTCTAATAATTATTTTGCTGATGGTTTTGGCGTATCTCATGCCCTACCCCCTCTCCTGTTTAAGGTTTTCCTTAAGCAATGGCAGTAGGCAGCCTCTGTACTATTTGGGAAGGACTAGCTATAACCAGTGCCCCCTACATTTATTATTTGGTTTATTTTAACCACAGAGTCACTTTGGCCACTTGCCGCCCATGTAACGCATATGGGCGGTGGAAAAGAGGGTGAGCTTTAGCCCTCATGTACATTGGTTTACTGTAAATGCTGTTATTCTTGACAGGAGAAAATCAGCATTAAAAACTCACCTATGCTGCATTTTTTTCAAACCAGCTTAGGTGAGTTTAGCAGGGTTTGGAATTTGTGCATTTATTTCATCGGCCAGAATTTTAATTTATTGTGACCTCTGAAATGAGTAAACTCTGAAGTGCTAAACGTCTCTAGCTTTTAGCTGTGTTTGGTGTTTTTATGCACCAAAGTTCCTTTCCTGAATGCAATTCTTCTGTGTTCAGGAGAATGAGCTTTGACTGCTTCTAAATCCTTCTAAAAGCCTGTGTGTGCATGAATACATAGGGGTTGATTTACTAAAACTGGAAAGTGCAAACTCTGGTGCAGCTCTCCACAGAAACCAATAAGCTTCCAGGATTTATTGCCAAAGCTTAAAGTGTTACTAAACCCACAACAGTAAAATCATTCTGTAAATGCAGTAAAGCATGCTGGCTATATTTACTGTGGAACCAAAGGGGTTAATCCTCTGCATTGTGTATTGTGTAAAAAGGCAATTTGATCCTTTCTTCTCTGCTCCTCTTCTTGTTGAAATGTCCACTTGATAAAGACTGAATCCATAGTCACATGCACATGCTCAGTTTGGTGTGTATTGCTAGAGAGGTTTTTTTTTTTGCTTGGGAGGTTGCATGTGATCAGCACAGGGCCAATCAGCACTGTCAAGACAGAAGTCAGGGGTTTCACATCCTCCTAGAGCAGAAAGAAAATTCCTCCTACAAGTTTTAAATAGTGCTCTGCTCTGCTGAAGTCACAAGACTGCTCTAACTGCTGATGGAAAAAGGTATTTAGCAGTTTATATTTACTAAATTGCATTTCCATGTTGTGTGTACTGTGGGAGACCAGATAGAGTGAAGGCAGGGTCCAGGGTTTAGTAACACTTTAAAGTAGTAGTAAAATCTATTTTTATAATAAGCTTTACCTGTATGTACTGTAAATATCCCATACCGTTCCTTCAGAGCTGTGTTCCGTAACTCCCTCGCGCATGCGCAGGAGTGACGTCATCGTAGCTTGGCCATTCAAACGATTGCGAACCCGAAAGGAAGACCAGGTGAAGATGGAAGCCCTGTCACTGGTGACAGTGCGCCAATGGAGGGCTTTGTTTTAAGGTACGTTTCACATAATGTGTTAGTCTGCGATGTATTCTAGCACATTATAACTTTGCCTTGCAGGGGAATATTTTTAATGAACAAACTGAAGTTAGAAACTGATTGGTTACCATGCAGAGCTGCACCAGATTTTGCACTCAAATCAACCGTATAGGCTTTTATTGCGATGCCTTCAGAGGCTTAGGCACAGAAATGACAGAACCCCTAAAAACGTCTGTGTAGGAGCTGCAGTGTGCATGAAGCCTAAATACCCACACCTTGCACATATGCCTCATCATGGGTAGCAGAGGTTTCTGTGCCGAGTGTGTGTGAGTTCCCCCTGCTTAGTTGATTCTATTGATGGGACATGTTGGAAAATGTTGCAGTGATCAGCAGCTTCAGCCAGTCAGTTGCAGCCACTGTTTGGTGTTTCTGACAGCCGGGGGAGAATGCTGCTTTCAGAGTTCAATGTTCTCAGGGGGGGTTCCTCCATTCACCTCACTTGTGTGAATGTGGGAATCTGTCCATTTTTTTTTTTTAATGTTCAACCCGCTGACTGAATAAAAAAAAACCTAACTTTGTACAGTATGGCCAGCTACACCCTCACTCCTAGCCAGGGGCGGACTGACCATTTGGAAACTCGGGCACTGCCCGAGGGCCCGGGGTCAGTAGGGGACCCCATGAGATGCCCCTAGTAACTTTTTCAAAGGATTTTTTTAGTTTGGGCAAGGACACAGGGGCCCCATGATTCCCTATTGCCCGGGGGCCCCATGAGTTGTCAGTCCACCCCTGCTCCTAGCTCCCAACTGTCTCTCATTTAAAATGAAATCCCTCTTTCCTCCTGCTTTGTTCCTCACTATTTAATGTGATTGTAAATCATGTTTTTTAATAACAAGCATGTTATGCTTACCTGCTCTGTGCAATGGTATTGCACAGAGCAACCCCTATCCTCCTCTCCTTTGGTCCCCCATCTGCCCTCCTGGCTCCTCCCCTTGCCAAGTGCCCCTATAGCAAGCTGCTTGCTATGAGGGGCATTTGTGCATTGCTCATTCCTGACCCAGCTGGCTTTGTATGTCCATTTGCACACAGAGTGTAGCTCAGCCCTGCCCCCTGATCACAGGGTGTGATTGACAGCAGCAAGTGCCAATGGCTCCCACTGCTGTCTCTGAGCCAATGAGGAGGGAACAAGCAGAGAGAGCAGCACATCGCTGGATTGAGGTTGGGCTCAGGTAGATATAAGGGGAGGCTGGGGTCTGCATAAAGAAGGTTTTTTGTATAATGCAGTGACAGTATTAACCACTTCCAGACCGGACACTTTTACCCCCTTCCTGACCAGGGCAATTTTCAGCTTTTAGCGCTATCACACTTTGAATGACAATTGCGCGGTCATGCAACACTGTACCCAAATGAATTTTTTACCATTTTTTTTAGACAGATAAAGCTTTATTTTGGTGGTATTTATTCACCACTGGGATTTGTATTTTTTTTGCTATGTAAATGAAATGTCCAAAAAATTTTTTAAAAAGTGTTTTTTTTATAAAATTTTGCAAATAAATAATATTTCATCATAAATCTTAGCCAAAATTTATTCCGTTATCTTTTTAGTAAAAAAAAAAAAATCCAAATTAGTTTATAAGCAAAAATTATAATTTTTAAACATTTTTTTTTACATTTTTATTTTATTTTTTATATTATTATTTTTTATTTTTTTTTTTTTTTTTTACATACTGTCACTCTAGCAGTACAGTGTCACCATGGTGACACTGTACTACTTGTGAGGGGTGATAAAGATTTTTTTTTTTTTTTTTACACTGATTGCTTTTACACCCATATAGGATGTAAAAGCAATCATTTCTCTTTCTCTCTGTGTGCATTCCTGCACTCATTGAGAAATACAGAGTGAGCTGTGATTGGTCACAGCTTGTCACATGGTACAAGGCTGTTGTGAATAGCTTTGTACCATGTGACCTCTGTGATCATTCACAGATTTCACACATAGTAAGCAATGATGTCAGAAGTGACATCTTGCTTACTACTTTGCATGTGATCACTGATTGGCCAATCAGTGATCACATGATTGGGACCTCGTACAGAGGTCCCGTCCGACGATCAGTGTTTCACTGTGCCCGGAGGACACAGCGGGCACCGGATCGCGGTGCTGCGCGCTCCCAGGGAGCGCGCACAAGCAGGGTGCGGGGAGGCCGTTTATAGACGGCCACCCGACCCTGCAGTGCCACCGTCCGGCCGTTTATATACAACGGCCGGTTGGGAAGTGGTTAAGGTAAAAGCCTTCTGCCTTTAGAACTGCTTTAAAAAGGATCTTTGATCAGGTTTAAAAAAATTAAAAGTCCGCAGCTACAAATACTGTAGCTGCTGACTTTTAATAAAAAGACAATACCAGCCCAGAGATCCAGTACTGCCTTAACCTAAGCCAGTTCTTCGCTGGTCTGTGGGTTCCCTACGCCATCATGCTAACCACGACAAGTCCGGACACTTTCACCTCCTTCCTGTCCAGGCCAATTTTCAGCTTATAGCGCTATCACACTTTGAATGACAATTGCGCGGTCATGCAGCACTGTACCCATATGGATTTTTTAGCATTTTTTTCAGAAAGATAAAACTTTATTTTGGTGGTATTTAGTTACCACTGGGATTTTTATTTTTTTGCTTTATAAATGAAAAAGTCCAAACATTTTGAAAAAAAAGTGTTTTTCTTATAATTTTGCAAATAAATAATCTCTCTTCATAAATCTTGGCCAAAATGTATTCATCTATCTTTGTAGAAAAAAAAATAACTCAAATTAGTTTATAACCAAAAATTATAATTGTTCAACATTTTATTTAAAATTTTTTTTTTTTTTTTTTTTTTTTCCAAAAAACGTTTTATTGAAGTATGAAAGGTAAACAAATGATAGACAGATACGGATCGCAGTCCGTGCAAAGTTTCTAGTACGTTCTCCCGTAACGCAGACGGGATCAAGACAATATATTAATTTGTATAACATCAGAGGACGGAGTTCCACAGTAAAGCAAAAGTGATAGACGTAACCATAGCAATACTGACAGTAGCATGTACTTTCGATAATTATGGTATACACTAGGCTCTATGTAAGGAAAGTATACATAAGCGGATTCTGAAGTGGTCGTCAAAAGTATCTTCTCAAGGCATCTATGACATATATTTCCATCTCAAAAAAAAAATGTGGGTTACTGTTGTAGAATATTGTTACATCTGTATAGCTATGGGTGTTCCGTACCGAATGAGAATAATAGCTAATTAGACTATGAGAAAAGAGGGTGTAAATGAGAGAAAGAAAAGAAAAGAAAGAGAGGAGCGTGGGGATGGAGGAAGAATATGAGATGAGATATCAAAATGAGGTGGGAGGAGACGCACATGACAAATAGAAGGGGGGAATGGGGAGAGAGAGATGGAGAGAAAAAAAAAAAAAAAAAAAAAAAAAAAAAAGAGAGGGGGGGGGGGGGAAGTGGTTGGATGATCAGGTTCATATTTAAATAAGCATAACCAAACCAGTTACATCTATTCGTAACAGCCTGGCTGTATCTAATTCATCTTTTTAATTAGCGATACAATTCAGTGAATGACCGTTAATGGAGTTATTGCCGAGGTGAAAGTTCTAGAGGCCTTCGGTGTCTCCAAATCTTTCTCGTTCAATCCCTCAGCAAGCCAAGGTAAGTATCAGTAGTTTGGAAGTGGGTCCAACAAGCCCAAGTCCTCCTGAATCGCTCGGGGTGATCTTTTGCCACTGAGATCAGTTCCTCCATTTCAGCAATCCTCTGGATCCTAAGAATCCACTCTCGTACGGTGGGAATATAGGCTGATCGCCAATGAACAGGGATACACTGCTTTGCCGCATTTAACATGTGTAATGCAAGGGACTTACGGTAAATCCTCACCGGAAGGGAGGAGTGATGGAGTAGACATTGTGCTGGTGTAAAGTCTAGGGTGTAAGTGGTTACTTGTCTAATGATGTCCAAAATTTGTCTCCAGAAGGGCTGCAACAGCGGGCATTCCCACCATATATGGAGAAGAGTACCATTTGCCTGGGAGCATCGCCAGCATAAATCTGGCACTTTAGGATCAAATTTATGAATCACAGATGGAACTCTATACCATCTGGAAAAAACTTTGTAGTTGCTTTCTTGTGTAGAAACACATATGGAACCTTTATGCATGTGATCGTAAATGTGGTTCCATTCCTCAGGTGAGATTGAAATTTCTAGATCATGCTGCCAGGCTGCACAGGCCTTCAGTGAGTGAGATGTATTGGAACTTTCCAATAGGGAATATAATTTGGATATTACATGCCTCTGTGGGAGATCTGTAAAGCAGAGTTTTTCGAAAGCAGTAAGCGGTCTTGAATAATCCTTTAGATGTGGGGAGTTACGTAGAAAATGGTGGATTTGTCTATACATCCAAGGCGTTAAGGTAAGGGCTGGCCACGCCTTTGTAATGTCTTCTCTAGATCGGAGCTTAGAATCTTTGAGAAAGTGACGTACTGTTAGGTTATCTTCCCGTCTATACCCAGCGAGAAAGGTCGTAGACATCCCTGGAATAAAGTCCGGGTTCAATTTGATCGGAGTGAAAGGGCTCGGAGAGGAAGAAAGTACTTTTTCCTGAAACACTTGCGCGCTACATCGTAAAGTGGGACCTATAAGTGGGTGCATCCGAAATTCAGAAGGGACATGGGCGGTTTTCAGCCATGGGGAGGTGGAAAGTGGTATCTTCGAAAAATCAGCCTCCAAACCGACCCAGATCTTATGAATGTGATTCGTGGTCCAGTCTACTAATCTGGCTAGGTGGCAAGACCTGTAGTAACGAGAAATATCCGGTAATCCAATACCTCCATTCTTCTTGGACATAGTGAGTTGGGTGAAGCTGATTCTTGGGCGTTTATTATACCAAAGAAAGGAGGAGCAGAGCGTTTTATATGATTGAAAGAATGAATTTGGTAATTGAATTGGTATTGTTTGTAGTAAATATAATATTCTGGGGAGCACGTTCATCTTAAGTATGGCTGCTCTACCAAACCAAGAGAACCAAGGTTTATTCCACATCTGAAGGTCTTTGGAAATGTTACGTAAGAGGGGTAGAAAATTTGTTGCATATAGTTCGGTAAGATGGGATGGTAGTTGGATACCTAAATAAGTGATAGTTTCTCGTTGCCAGGTAAAGGGAAAATTTGATGTCGCTTGTTTAACCACCTCCGGTTTTAATGATACATTAAGCGCTTGGGATTTAGAAAAGTTAATTTTGAAGTTAGCCAAATACTGAAATAATTTGAAATCCTGTAACAAATTAGGTATCGTGATATGAGGATCTGTCAGGAAAAGCAGTATGTCGTCAGCAAAGGCTGCCACTTTATGCGTTTTATTTAAAATTTTTATTTTATTTTTTTATATTATTATTTATTTATTTATTTATTTTTTTACATACTGTCACCCTATCAGTACAGTGTCACCATAGTGACACTGTACTACTTCTGGGGGGTGATGAAGATTTTTTTTTCTTTTTTTACACTGATTGCTTTTACACCCATAAAGACTGTAAAAGCAATCATTTCTCCTTCTCTCTGGCTGCATTCTTGCAGCCATTGAGAAATACTGTGAGCTGTGATTGGTCACAGCTTGTCACATGGTACAAGGCTGTTGTGAATAGCCTTGTACCATGTGACCTCTGTGATCATTAACAGATTTCACATGTAGTAAGCAAGGATGTCAGGAAGTGACATCTTGCTTACTATTATTCATGTGATCAATGATTGGCCAATTCGTGATCACACGATCGGGACCTCACACAGAGGTCCCCTACAGCGATCGGTGTTCCAGACACAGCAGGCACCGACTGCTGTGCCACGCGCTCCCAGGGAGTGAGCACGGGCAATGGATGTGGGGGTACATTTAGAAACGTCCACCCCAGGGGTAGACTGACAATTCATGGGGTCCCCGGGCAATAGGGGATCATGTAGCCCCTGAGTCCTTGCTCAAATCAAAGCACACCCAAAAAAGCCTATAAAAAAGGTACTAGGTGCATTTCATGGGGCCCCCTACTGACCCCGGGCCCTCGGGCAGTGCCCGAGTGCTTGAATGGTCAGTCCACCCCTGGTCCACCCGCATTGGCAGCGCTCCTGTCCAGCTGTTTATCTGCATGGGCTGGACAGGAAGTGGTTAACTGGAAAGCCAGCTATGACTTCTTGCAGCTTCACGGCTGGCTCCGCACTGCACATGTGTGAGTCATACTGCACTGTCAGAATGATCCCGCAGCCTCTTGGGAGCTGTAACTTGTCCCAGGAGGCTGAGGGCAGGGAGGGGGGTGGGAAGGGCGAACTGCCACTCTGATCTCCTAGTCAAAACTAGGTACCCCCTAAAGGTTTGCAATAAAGAGGAGGAGGAGGATAAGTGGAACTTGCCATTCCCTTTTCCATAATTGGGGGGTGTAGCAGGGCTTTGTTCCTTGCCTCTTTCCTGTTTCTCATCTTGGAAATGATATGCCCTCACATCCTGTCCTGATGACAACGGTTTCACCGGACAGGAAGTGAGGGAAAATCTGCACTTGAGACAAAGACAGCAATACAAAACTGGTTCTAGCCCTCCCCTATGTTATTAAAGGATTTCTGTCTGTGTTGCTGTTGGAGAGTTCTCCTCACTTCCTGATTAAACATTGTCACCAGAACAGGAAGTGAGGAAAAATCTCTATAACAGAGCCACATAAGCCTGATAGCGGATCTTACCAATGCCCACTTTTTACACAGCTGAGAAAAAAAAAGCAGGACATACACCTTAAAGTGGAGCTCTGCCCAAAAGGGGAAGTTCCACTTTAAGGACTGCTCCCCCGCTCCCCATTAAGGATTGGCACCTTTGGGGGGCAGGGGGGAGCGGGTACCCAAATTTTACAGGTACCCGCTCCCACTTCCGGTCCGATCGCCTAGGCGATACGAAGCAGAAGATGTCCTCCCCCCCTCCTTGTAGTCTTTTGGGACACATGACAGGTCCCAGCCAGGGGCGGACTGACCATTTGGAAACTCGGGCACTGCTCGAGGGCCCGGGGTCAGTAAGGGGCCCCATGAGATGCCCCTGGTACCTTTTTCATAGGCTTTTTTGAGTTTGGGCAAGGACACAAGGGCCCAATGATCCCCTATTGCCCGGGGGGCCCCATGAGTTTTCAGTCCGCCCCTGGTCCCAGCAGACTACAGGACCATTCATGAAGTGCAGCGCTACTCGCACATGCCCAGTGGGTACCCGGCTGTGAAGCCACAAGCTATCACAGCCAAGTGCGCACACTGAAGATGCTGGCCTCCTGGAATACAGAACGGCCAGTGAAACGGACTGCGGGGGACACACCGCGAGACCGAGGGACAAGTAAGTGGCTGTTTTTTAAAAGTCAGTAGCTACAGTTTTTGTAGCTGCTGACTTTTATTTTTTGACAGCGTGAGTGGAACTTTGCTTTAAAGTTGTATTAAACCCCAAACCAAAAATGTTATAAATTGAAGCTTATCAATCATTAGATGTGGTGGCTGAATTCATTTTTTTTAGACTTTTTCCCTCTGTTTCCACCTGGTGATCTGGCCAGAAACACACCTCCTGTAATAGAGTGCCCCCACTCAGGATGAAGGAGCACCTCTCACAACAGCTTTGTCAGTCTGGGATGAGGGTATGAGCAGATTTAGATACACTAACAAATTGAAGCCAAACTCCCGCTCACACTTTCTAATCAGTTACAGCAAATTTTTATTTTTTTTTCGTTTTGGGATACAGATTTTACATGAATAAATAAAAACTGGCCATTGTAAGCACCGCTGTCAGTGGTCAATGGTTTATCTCATCTCTGTAACTGATAAATTCTGCTGGAGAACTTGTTCTTTTGAAAAATAGACTTACTGAAAAGATCGCCAGGTGAAAATAGAAGAGAGAAAGCCTAAAAAAGAAAACAAATACAGATATCACATCTAAGAACTGGTAAGATGCAATATAATAAAGGTTTGCTTCTGGGTTTAATACCCTATTTACACCCCGGTCACATCAAAGACAATTTGTAAATCGTGCGACTTACAACGAAATCGCACAATTTCAAAATCAGGTGACCTGCCGATTTCATTGTGATTTGCAAGACATCTGACACAGATGTCTATGCAAATTGGAACAAAAGTATTGCATTCGCTACTTAGAAATCGGTGCGGCTCCGACCAAGTGGACAATAGGGTGCGACTTGGCATGCAAATCGCACTCGATGTGACCGGGGGCTTAAGGGTATATTCACACTAGCAGGTGCAATGACCGGATGGCTGCTGGTGAACTCTGTGAATACACATTGCTGATTCGCCAATCCTGGCTGTTTACTTTTTTCTTTTTTGTTAGAGCTTTATTGAAATATCACAAGTGACATTTTATTAACTTTTATGCATGCAGTGGTATTGGGATACCTTGTCTTTGCATTGGAACTGTGCTGGGCAACGTTACTCAGCGCATCCCAGAACGGGCCTTAAAAGTTCAAAGTTAGCTATCTTCAGGATATCTACAGCTACAACTAGTTTTAGCTAGCATAGGCTAATCCGTTCCCAAGCATTTGTCATAATCAGCACGCAGTACAATGAGTGACATGTCCTCCAGCATTTGTCATAATCAGCACGCAGTACAATGAGTGACATGTCCTCCATACATTATCGGACTATGTACAGTTTGTCTTCAGCTTATCCGGACACAGCTTCCATTCTTCCACAGCCTGTTATTGAGACACGAGAGCCTCGGACCTCGCCCTCTCTTCATTCTTTCGCTCTATGACATTATTTACCTTCCATTTGGCATGGGTTAGATGTATTTTCGGTAGCTCCTTTTAAATTGGTGTACTATTTCTAAACAAACACAAACATGGCAACTGGAAGCTTTGTACTGGCCTGGCAAACAGGACATCATTCATCTGATCAGTCAGCCCTGAAATGTGAAACTGCCTGTATATGATGTGTGATAACAGTGTTTACCGCTGAACCGAAGAGCTTATTACTGCTTGGATAAAATCGGATCAAGAGGACAGCTTTGTATATACCTCAACCATAAGGAATAGGTGCCACTTGGAGCTGCCGGGGCATTGTTACTGCTAAGTGTGCGGAGAGAGGCAGAAGTATGACCCAAGAGAGGAACAATGAGCTCCCAACCATGGAGGACCCACTTCATGTAGACAAGTAGGTACTGCGGCTTTGCACTGGGAAAGGGAAGATACTTGGTGGTAGAAATCAAGTGCTTAGCAAACACAGAAACACGAGTTACAACAAGGTTATAAAATCAAAGGGGTTTGATTGCTAGGGCTGTTCTGATATCTAAAGCAGCTTTTCTCAACCAGGGTTCCATGGAACCCTAGGGTTCCTCCAGAGGATACTAGGGGTTTCTGGAGGATTGAGCAATTTTGACTGTTTAATGTTCAACCACAGACATCAGGGATCTTTTGGGCTATCTGTAAGGGGGAGACCATTTAAGGAGCATTCTTCCCACTGGCCAAATTCTAAAGTAACATAATCTGTTGATAAAAGTAGTTATTAGCAAGGATTCCTTAAGAATGTAAAGTTTTTTTAAGGGTTTCTCCATGTTACAAATGTTGAGAGAGGCTGATGTAAAGTATATCTAAAGTCTGAACGTTTTCCTTTTGGATAGAACAGGAAACATTTTAAAGCAGAGTTCCAGTTACAATGTAAAAACATAAAAGTCAGCAGCTACAAAAAACTGTAGCTGCTGACTTTTAAAATAACAGACATTCACCTCTTCCTTGATCCAGCAGTGTCCTCACCGCAGCCAGGATCACCAACCGTTCTGTGTCCCCTTTGCCAGCATCTTAAGTGTGGGCAACCTGCTGTGACAGTTTGCGGTTTCATAGCTGGGTGCCCACTGCAAATGTTCAAGTAGCTCTGCTCCTTGTGAATGGTCCCATCGTCTTCTAGGACCTGTCAGGTATCCCAGAAGTCTACGGGGGGGGGGGGATACCTTCTGCTTCCGATGGCCTAGGCAATCTCAGAGGAAGTGATATCGGGTACCTGTCAAAATCGGGTACCCACTCTCCAAAGGTGCCAATCCTTAACAGGGAGCTGGGGATGAGGCCTTAAAGCAGAACTTCCACTTTTGGGTGGAGCTCTGCTTTAAGCTCAACTCCAGGTAATGTGATACCCTTCACCTACACTGAAAGGGTTAACTGCACCATTTAGGTTTAAGAGGGATGGAAAAGTGGATTTACTTACCTGATCCTTTATGCTGCTAGGTTGATCCCCACAGTGTCTTCTCCCCCTGTGCTCCAGTCTTAGTTTCTGATGTCATAAAAATTGATCCAAGGACCATAGCTCTGCAATGGATATGAGGATGACATGGAACAGTCCATTGCTGAGCATGGGGGAGCACCATCTGTTGGAGGAGCAGATAATTGGCTAAGTGAAAGTGCTTTTACCCTCTCCTTAATCTAAACAAGGAGTCAACCCTTACAATGCATTTGGAGCCCCACTGTAAAGTGGAATTTTCATTTTTTTCCAGAGTTAGGCTGCAAAATCTCTGTCATGTTTTTGTTTTCATATTTGTTTATTAGGGGAGATTTCCCTTCATTTCCTGTCCTGTATCCCCAACAGCAAATTATAAGAAATTTCTCCAAAGTGAGAGAAATCCCCTCTCTGTTGTCACTTTTTTTTCCTCCTGTATTCTTGTTGTGGTGGCAACTCAAAATTTTGGATTTTTCCCCACTTTCATTTCCAGTGCTCATATTTACCAAAATAAATAAAGAGAGCGTATTTACCCATTTGAATCACAAATGGGAAGCAAAAAAAAATTCTTGCCTAATTTATCCAAAACAAACAAAAATGTTTTTGGTTTAGATATACTTTAAGATGGTCATTTTTTAGCAGTGTATAGTTACCATCTCATTAATAAATACCAAAACCACTGTGCTGAAGTGTTTGTAAGGCTAAGTTCTCATGGGTGGCACAGGGGCGGTAAAAACAGGCAGTTGTTTTTACTGTACCCTGGCCTTTTATTTACTGCTCAGGTCTGCAGACATTGCTGCAACCACAGTGCTTTGAGGTGTGGCAATTTTAACTCAGCATGTTACATTTCACAGGTGGTGCTGCTTGCCAAATGCACCCATTGAAGGGACTGTGCAGCAACCACATGCTGGAGCATTATTTCAATGGAATATCCCCCACAAAATAAAATAGAATACAGGCATTTCTTTCTATGAGGAGGTGAGAAAAACCTAGGACAGAGGGGTGGCGGTGGATGTGGTATACTTGGACAGAGGGGTGGGGGTGGACGTGGTATACTTGGGTTTTGCAAAAGCATTAGACACAATTCCCCACACACGGCTAAAGTGTAAGGTAAAGTCTACAGGCTTGGAAAAATCAGTATGTAAATGGATAGACAACTGGCTAAAAGATCGTATTCAGAGAGTAGTGGTTTTAATGATTCATAAAGGTCTAGGGTTGTCAGTGGTGTACCCCAAGGTTCAGTGTTGGGACCCTTAGTTTTTAATAAATTTATAAACAATATAGGGTCTGGGATTACAAATACAGTTTCGGTCTATGCAGATGACACCAAGCTGTGCAGTGGAATAACGTCCTTACAGGATGTCTCCAACTTACAAGCCGACCTCAATGCACTGTTTAATTGGGCAACTATGTGGCAAATGAGGTTTACTGTTGATAAATGTAAGGTTCTGCACTTGGGGGCTAAGAATATGCACGCATCATACATACTAGGGGGGGTACAACTGGGGGAATCAATGGTGGAGAAGGATCTGGGAGTTCTTGTAGATCACAAGCTTAATAATGGCATGCAATGCCAAGCTGTGGTTTCTAAAGCGAGCAAAATCCTCTCTTGTATTAATAGAGGTATAGACTCCAGAGAGATATATCATTTTACCCCGGTACAAATCATTAGTAATACCTCATCTGCAATATGCAATTCAATTTTGGGCAACAATTCACAAATAGAACATTGGGTTTATTGGATGAGTCACCTTTGCACACCGCCTTTGAATTTTCTTGCCTGAATAGGGATTTCCCAAGAGGCCGCGTGTCTACAGTATGTGCTCTCCTCACTGATCCAAATTGTAAACTTCTCTATATGGAGCATTGGGAACGTGGTTTAGCTGTCAATTATGAATTATCAGATTGGCAAGATATTGCCCTGGCACTATCAAAAATTTCTATCAGTACTACCCTAATTGAAGCAAACTATAAAACTTTGTTGAGATGGTATTTGGTTCCCACTCGGAATTGCGAGGATGCATCCATCTGCTTCTGAATCATTGGCCTGAATCTGCTGAGTGACCGGTGCTGTACTGAATCACAGCACCACTGTAGATATACGTGATTTTGCGTAGGGAGTCTGCCCTGTAGCAGTAAAACTGCAATAGGGCGGATGGCAAGTGGTTAAAGTGATTTAATTAGACTTTAATGAGGAAGGGTCATCAAAAAGTATGGAGTCATCATTTAGCTTTGTACTGGTGAAAATGGGAAGACTGGTGGAGATATCACCCCATTAGAACCCCTGAAGGATTGTTCAGAAATACTTGTATGTGGTCAACCTAAAACTAAACACCCTGCCAAAACCTACATTTCTATTCTTTGTAGTTGTTGGCAAGTTGGATCAGTTGATTTCTTATTTTTTTGGAAACTCCAGAGATATAACTGTAAGACTTCTCTCTCAGTTCTACCAGTTCATTCCAGTTGAGAAATATTGACATCTCTTTTGTGGACTTGTTGGTGGAGGACAAAATTTACGGCAATAAAATCTTCAAGAGATAAAGAAAAATGTGTTTTGTTCTCTCTTTTATCTTAAAACTATTTATCCATTGTCAAAGCTTCTACATCCCTTTAATATAAATCTATTGTTTCTAGAGGCTTTCTGATTTTTATATACAATGTTTCAAAATACAAGTTAAAACGTTTGCCCTTACTATAAGGATAAGCCGCTGCTGTATTCCTAGCAACAACACACAACGACGTGGGTTAACGTACTAGATAAATGTGAACCCAGCCTAAAGCATAACTCTAGTTTCTAGTTTAAAACCATGCCCCTCCCATGAATACCACCTGAGACATATACCCTTATACATGAAGCCAGGTGCTTGGCAAAGAATGGAGAGTGAGAGAAACACTGGCTGCAGCTGCTTTCTGTAGCCAGTGCCCTGTGGTGGTTAACAGGTTAACAGTTACATCAGCAAGAGGAGGGAGCTGCTGAGCATGAAGAGGTTAAAAGACTGAGTTAGGCAGCTCTGCACTGTGGGAACTGTAGTCCAGAGGAGAAACTCTACTGTAATCAAGAGCTTTTGAAATGTATTTCCCAGAGGGAGATCGCTAGAAAGAGGGCAAAAAGATGAACTTTCCCAGGCTGTACAAGACACAGCTTCCTCTTACCATGAGGGAGGCTGGAGAGTGCACATTACTGTCCAGTGTGCACCATCACTGCAGCATTTCAGTGGCCTGAGCAGAATCTGGAGTGCTGAGTTCAGGGTGCCAACAGCCAGAGTCACCTAGGTGCAAAGCAGAGAGTGGACTAATCACTGGCCTGGATTGTTTCTTAGATACACAGAATATAACTGGGTACTAACATTTATAGGTGAAGTTGATCCAGGGAATATCCGATTGCCTCTCAGTGGATCAGGAAGGAATTATTTTTCCCAGCAGGTGCAAATTGGATCGTGCTTGCTGGGGTTTTTTTTTTGCCTTCCTCTGGATGAACTGTGAGTATAGTATTATAACTTTTTTTTTTTTCTCTATGGTTGAACTAGATGGACTTTTGTCTTTTTTCAGCAGGGCTAATTATGTAACTATGTAACTGTGTGTGACTTGATGGTCATCTGCAACATTGCTAGGACTGGTGAGCTGCTGCTTTAGGTATTTACTATCTTCTGCTGAAAAGACTGTGCCCTTTAGGAACTGACCATGCAGCCATCTAGTAGCCTTATTGCTGTCTGCAGGCTCGACTATTCTCGTGTGCACCAATGGTAACATTGGACCCCAATGTTAGCCTGATGAAGAGTTAGGACTAAAGACTGTCCCTTTACAGCTGATAGACAGAGATCTCTACATATTGCTTATGTTAAGAGGTAGCTCTCAGGGGACATTGCACCATATCCTAGCCATTCTCTTAGAGTGCACTCTAAACTAATATTATTCTCATTGCAGTGAATGCCTTTATACACTGTTTGTTGCTAACTTTGCTGATTCATGAGTTAATCCCAGTCTAGTGGTATAGACTTCTATTCTAAGTTACCTTGGCATAGTGAATATACTGTATAGCTGATTGTGTCTGAACCTAGTTCTACCTTCTATGTGTTTATTTATGCTCCAACCACCATATATTCTAACCCATACAAATACATTGAGTTCATTTACCACTAAATGGTCTTGTGTCTATTTCCTGGAGCTAAGTCACAACTGAGTTATAGGTATCTATACTTGTGTTCTTATAAGTGCCTATAGTAACTTTCACTCAGCCAGGTGTGTCAGAGGGGCTGGTGTTGTTCTTAGAGTCAAGGAGCAGAACAGAGAACCCAAATTACCGGGCAGCTACTTCAGGGGTAGGGCTAAATACATATCTTAAGGTGGACTTTCACCCCTGTGGCAGGGTTTGCTTTGAAAGTGCCCCATTTCTTACTCTCCTTCCTTAAAACACTACATAAAATGACCTCTAGGGGAAAAAATTGTTAAAGCTGAACTTTAGACAATATTTGTATTGGATACTTACAGCTTGCCACATTGTAAGTATTCATATCTCATACCTGATGGATTGCTGGGGAAGCTGCAATCACTGTAGTAGTTAACGCTACTACAATGATAGCTGTGACCTGCTGGGTCCTGCTCAGGTTCTTTGTGAGTCTCCACACTGACCACTGGGGGTTGCTCACTCGGCACTGCAATATCAACAATATATCTCACAGCAGCCAGCTCCCTCCCAGCAACATAACCCCCCCACCCGGGAGCATTACACTTCCACAGCAACAATAGATCCCCCACCAGCAACAATAGACCCCCCTTGAAACAATAGATCCCCCAGGGACAATAGATCCCCCAGCAGCCAGGAACAAAAGACCAGCACACCCCAGAATTCCTTGCCTTGCATACATTCAGTGCTGAAAGTGCCAAAACTGTGTTTTCCCACGTTCCCACTGAAAATAGCCCTGCTTTTGCTCCTCCATAGATAAAGGAGTCGCCCTAAAACAAGAAGTGTATTACCAGCTGGATCACTAGTGCAGCAACCACATCTAAGGACTAGTAAGCTGCAATATATTACATTTCTGTTTTTGGGTTTAGATACACTTTAAGCAAACCCCTTACTTTCCACTGAATGGTTAAAGCACAAATTCTCTTTGAAGGTATTATTAGGGTTTTGGAAGTAACAAATATATTTGTGATCAAATCTACTTACAATACTAAAATATGAATTTTCTGCAGAGCTGGTTTCTGAATTGGTATTCTCTGCTCCCTAAATATAAAGAACCATCTTCAAATAGAATACAATGTAAGCTACTTTCCTTTATACATTTTGGGCGCACTGTTATTTCAAGGTTCCACCTGCCGATTACAATAGTTACATAAATACAAAAAAAAAAATCTGAATATCATTCTACAAGCACAATGCTGGTTTATCTTTTCCCTGACATAACAAATCCATCTACCTTCATCTGCCTATCCATCCATTACCCTCTTCTGCCAGTAGATGGCAGTAGATTTCCACCCTCTATTTTGCCATTGTTTTAGCCTAAACATACAAATAGGAAATTTGGGGTGTGCAGCTTTTTTCTGGGGTGTCTGAAGGGCAGTCTGAGTTGTTATGGTCTCAACACTAGCAGAATTTGTAGCAACTAAAACTGATTTAATTTTGCTGAAACTTTTTATTTTTTATTATTATTATTATTCCTGTCTGGGTATAAAAACACTTCTGCTGCTTCTCTTTCAAATCATCTGGAAAATGCTGATGCAGTATGAGATAGCTCATTGGAATGGGAATAAAAAACAGATAAAGCAGTCTGGTGTTTCATTGTCAAAGCATATTGTGAATAATCAAAATATGGTCACATCAGGGCATTTGTGTACATTCTATGATCATTTCACTAATTATCTATATTATTATACACCTGTTATGGATCAACGAGTTAGGGAAGAGATGTACTTAAAGGGAAACTATAGTGAATTAGGAGTAAGTGCATATTTTAGTTTAGTGATACCCCCGCAGGAGCCGCTGGTAGATTTGGGTCCTCTGCTCTTGTCCAGCCCTATGTGAGACCTTAACCTCATTGACACCAGCAGTATACCTCTCTGTGAACCTCAGCAAGCAGACAAGAAGTAGATGCATACATCTATAAAAGAATTACAGACTGTATTGGCAATTTAAAGTCATAAAAGTATCACAGAGTATATTGGCACGTTAAAGTCAACCAGCATGAACACAATAATGAATGCACAATTAACTTTACCAAGTCCCTTACTGGGGCTTCAGATTCCAGCATATACTGTGACCCCCAAGAGCATAAACAGTAACTAACTGCATAAGATAAATCGCCCCAAGTAACCAGCAAAGTAACAACGTGAATCAAGATACCACTTGAGAGCTCTCAAAGGGGCTACGTTTAGGCCTGAGAGATAAAAATTATCAAAGATAAAAAGAACATGAATCTGCCCTCAGGATAAAGTGATCTGAGTATCATCTTTGAGGGCTACGTTGGGGCCCTTTGGAGACATTGGTGCGCAGAGAAATAAGGGTGTGTCTACAGACTGGGTGTTAAGGTGTTGCACCTGAGAAGTTGGTTTTAGCAAAGGACGGTAATCTTTACATGCAGATGAGTATTTAAGACAGAGGCAGACCTAGTTGCAGTAGTTAGATGTCAGGGTTTGCACAGTTGCAGGTTAGATGGCGAGTATCTTGGTGGTTCACTCCTTCATTTTCCCAGTGGGCCTGGGCAGTGGCAGTGCTTTTTTTTTATACCCCTCTACTTTTTTTTTATACCCCTCTACCTCTTGGTTAAGCAAGGCTGGGTATTATTAAAACTGGAAATGAGGATGCAGCTACTGGACTGAACAGTGTTTTTGCAGAGGACAAGATGAATCCTGCAACAACGGGTGTTAGGATATTGACAATTTCTTCTTATTTAGAAGCTGGAGTTAGACTTTAAGGCAGAACGCCACTCACAAATAACAAGATAACATGGATTAGCCCATTAAAAGATAATACAGACCAGATTTTGGTTGAATATTCACCTTCAGCCCGGGTTCACACTAATGCGGTGTGGAATTTGCGATTCTGTGCGATTTCTACATAGCATCATGATCACACCCCGTTCATTCGAACCGCTGCAGGTGTGTATGTTAAATTAATGACACCCTGAAATCAGTTTGCAAAATGCGGTGCAATGTGCAGAATCGGATCGCATGGGTGTGAATCTGATTCTGGTGCAGACAAAAGAAAAGGTCCTGCACTATTTTGGTGCGGACGCTGTGCGATCTGAGCCATAAAAAAATGTATGGTTCAAATTGCACCACACAGAAATCACATGTGATTTGAATAGGAATGTGGTGTGGATTGAGCATAATGGATCGGAGTCCGATCCATTATGCTCACCAATCCGCAGATCCGATCCATCCTGCGGAGATCGTCGGCTTGCTTTAAAACTTACCTTTTCGTGGAGAGATCAGTTAACCCCGTATAGGTTGCATGTCGAAGATCCCCGCAGGATGGATCAGATCTGCGGATTGGGGAGGATAATGGATCAAACTTCGATCCATTATGCTCAATCCGCAATTCCGATCCATTGTGCGGGGATTGTCGGAGGGGGTGTCACCAAGTGTTACCGCACTGGGTGACACCAACCCTAGGGACGCCCCTGCAAGTGCACAACATTGTAAATGCAGCTCAAATGCCCATGCAGTCAAGGAACAAGCACTGTACAGAACTACTATGCCTTTATATATAATAAGCATGGATGCCCAAGCATCATACTGTATATAATTCAACATATAAATCAACATATGATATTCAAAATACTAATCACAACGTACAAAGCCATGCACAACATCACCCTCAGCTGCATCACCAACCTCATCTGCAGATACCACCCAAACAGTCCTCTCTGCTCCTCCTAAGACCTCCTGCTCCCCAGTTCCCTTGTTACCTCCTCCCATGTTTGCCTCCAGGATTTCTCCAGAGCCTCTCCCATCCTCTGGAACTCCCTGCCCCTGTATGTCCAGTCAGCTCCTACCCTGTCCGTCTTTAGGCAATCCTTGAAAACTCATTTGTTCAGGGAAGCCTACCCCACCTCCACTTAAGAGCTTTACTTGAGTCACCTTCATCAGATCATCACCTGCAGCTGTTACCTTTTATACCACCTCCCCCTCCCTTTAGATTGTAAGCTCCATGAGCAGAGCCCTCCAATTCCTTATGTATGGAACTGTATTGTGATTGTACTGTCCTCCTTTAAATTGTATAAATCCAGTATCATAATAATAATTACAGACTATTCATGCAAGGGAAGTTTTTAAATCACTGTCATTTAGGGTTATATAGCTGTTCATCCATAGAAACCGAATGTAAACATTTTTCTAAGCAAATGGGGCAAAATCAATGTTATATTATCTGCACATCAAATGTGTGAATGCGAATCATACCACATTATGGCCATTAGATGTAGTTGAGGAGCAAACTCATTTCCTGTGGTATGCAGCACCATCTAGTGACCATACTGAAGGTTTTTTCTGCATTCACACATTTGAAATGCTAAGAATATAGCCTGAAATACTTGATTTTGCCCTATTTGCACAGATCAAACCTACATGCAGTTTTGCTGGATGAACTGTTAAGCAATTTTTTTTACAAATACACCCCATTCTGGTATATATAGGAATAGGAGGGAGAGAGAGAAACAGGTAAAGAGAGTAAGAGAGACAATTACAGGCAGGATTATAAAGGTGGTTATATGTGCTCCATGGCTCTTTCCTATGTCTTTTGAAAGTACTGAGAAAGTCAGTTTCGTAAGTAAAGCAAGCATTAGATACCAGGAGTAATTAAGACCAGTTATGCCAGTGGTGATTTCTCTTGCTAGAGTAGGCAGCTACTGCCAGGGGGCCTTTTTCAAACTTCCACAAGCCTGGGAGAATCCTGAGCACTTGGCTCTATGGAGAGATCCTGTGTGGCAGCAGCTTTTGGCATGTAGAGCCACTATTTTTCAAGATCTGGATGCAGGGTCTATTTTATTAAAAAGAGAGCTGGTGTGTTGATAACTTGTCAGAAAGTAACAGAAATCATTTTTTTGGTGCATAATATTTTATTGTTGCCTATGCTATTTAAGGCATAATGAAGCTGAAGTTCAAAAATCTATGTATTTCAAAGAAATAACATACAGTTGATCGCTATTGGTTACTTCCCAATTGTAACTGGTAATTTTGATACACATTGGTGTTATGCTGCTATATATATATGTTGTTTTACCATAGCTGCTCAATAAAAAGTTATTGAAACAGAAAGCATACACAATGCTGGTTTAGACAATTTGAAACCTGACCTGCAGTGTAGACACCTACAACCTGTATGAAAACCCTCAGTTTGAGGATACTTAACCCAAGAATGAGAGAAAGGCATCATTCAATGTATTTGTTAAAAATTCCTGACATTTTTCAATTCAACTAGTGTTAAAACCTGAAATCTAAATTTATATAATTACCACACCTTCTGAAAAATGAAATCAGACCTGCAATGAGACCTGAGCCTGATATACACCATATTGCCAAAAGTATTGGAACACCTGCCATTACAAGCACATGAACTTTAATGGCATCCCAGACTTAATCTGTAGGGTTCAATATTGAGCTGGTCTGCCCTTTGCAGCTATAACAGCTTCAACTCTTCTGGGAAGGCTGTCCGCAAGGTTTAGGAGGGTGTCTATGGGAATGTTTGACCATTCTTCCAGAAGCATTTGTGAGGTCAGGCACTGATGTCGGACAAGAAGGCCTGGCTCACAGTCTCCGCTCTAATTCATCCCAAAGGTGTTCTCTCAGGTCTCTCTGCAGGCCAGTCAAGTTCCTCCACCCCAAACTCCCTCATCCATGTCTATATGGACCTTGCTTTGTGCACTGGTGTGCAGTCATGTTGGAACAGGAAGGGGCCATCCCTAAACTCTTCCCACAAAGTTGGGAGCATGAAATTGTCCAAAATGTCTTGGTATGATGACACCTTAAGAGTTCCCTTCACTGGAACTAAGGGGCCAAGCCCAACCCCTGAAAAACAACCCCACACAATAATCCCCCCTCCACCAAACTTTACACTTGGCAAAATGCAGTCAGACAAGTACCATTCTCCCAACTACCAAACCCAGACACGTCTATCGGATTGCCAGACAGAGAAGCGTGATCGTCACTTCAGAGAACATGTCTCCACTGCTCTAGAGTCCAGTGGCGGTGTGTTTTACACCACTGCATCTGACACTTTGCATTGCACTTGGTGATGTAAGGCTTGGATGCAGCTGCTCGACCATGGAAACCCATTCCATGAATCTCTCTATGTACTGTTGTTGTGCTAATATGAAGACCACATGAAGTTTGGAGGTCTTTAGCTATTGACTCTGCAGACAGTTGGTGACTTTTGCACACTGTGCACTTCAGCATGCACTGACCATCCTCTGTCATTTTATGTGGCCTACCACTTTGTGGCTGAGTTGCTGTTGCTCCCAGTTGTTTCCACTTTTGTTATAATACAACTAACAGTTGACTGGGGAATATTTAGTAGCAAGAAAATTTCACAGATATTTCACAGGCCTTATTGCACAGGTGGCAGCCTATCACGGTACCACGCTTGAATTCACTGAGCTCCTGAGAGCGACCCATTCTTTCACAAATGTTTGTAGAAGCAGTCTGCATGCCTAGGTGCTTGATTTTATACGCCTGTCCCTATGCTGGTGATTGGAGCACCAGAATCTAATGATCCTGGCCTCAGCTAATAATTGAATCTTCAACTCTTCCAACCAGTCCATCCCCCACAGTTACTACCTTTTGTACCACTAGCCCCTCCCTCCTAGACTGTAAGCTCCAAGGAGCAGGGCCCTCCTATCCCTCTTGTATTGAACTGTATTGTTGCTGTATTGTCTCCCGTTATAGTGTAAAGCACTGAGCAAACTGTTGGCACTATATAAATCCTGTATAATAATAATAATAATATAGGAGTGAATGGATAGGGTTGCTAAGGAGTGAGTAGGGTTGGTGTCAGCAGGATAAGAATATTTATAAAAGGGGACATATCTTCTGAACGAATGTTCTTTTATTATGGGCAGTAATGAATTACTACACTATGGCCACTAGATGGAGTCAAGGGGCAAAAGAAATATATTGGTCTTTATAATGATACAATGAAGGTTTTTTTTTAATGAAAACTGGAGAGTTTGGTGCAATTCTGCATGGAAACCAATCAGCTTCCAGGTTTTATTGCAGCTTAATTTAGGCTTCATTGAACAAGTTGAAGTTAGAAGCTGATTGGCTACCATGCACAGCGGCACCAGATTCAGTGTTCCAGTTTCAGTAAATCTCCCATTATGTAACAATTCTAGTTGTTTATTTGCTAATTCCCTGAAGTGTTCTCTGACTTTCGTGAATTGTATCTCTTGCTATAAAGACAAATGTATTTCCTATGTTTGTCGATGCCATCTATTGGCCAAAAAGTTTTCTTTTACTACTGCCCAATAAAAATAACATTCGTTCAGATGAGAAAATAGTTTTAAGAATATTTGTTTTTGCCCAGTTTTCACAGAACAAATCTACAATAAAAATGGAAAACGGCATGCAATGTAGGAGCCTGATATAGGAGTGAGTGGCTAGGGTTGGTAAGGAGTGAGTATGGTTGGTGTCAGCAGGAAAAGAATATTTATAAAAGGAAACATATCTTCTAAATGTTCTTTTATTTTGGGCAGTAATGAATTACCATATTATGGCCACAAGATGGAGCCAAAGAGCAAAGGAAATATACTTTATAAGGACACAATGGGGTATTTTATAAAAAACCGAAGAGTTTGGTGAAACTCTGCATAGAAATCAATCAGCTTCCGGGTTTTATTTGCAAAGCTTAATTGAACAAGCTGAAGTTAGGAGCTGATTAGCTACCATGCACAGCTGAAACAGATTCAGAGCGTTCCAGTTTTAGTAAATCTCCCCCTATGTAACAATTCTAGTCGTTTATTTGCTAATTCCCTCTAGTGTTTTCTGGCATTGTTACATTGTACCTCTTGTTATAAAGACATACGTTATGTATTTCCTATGCTTGTAAGCGCCATCTATGGGCCATAGAGTGGTCCTTTAGTACTGCTTAAAAAAATAACATTCGTTCAGAAGAGAAAATAGCCTACAGAACGTTTGTTTTTGTCCAATTCTTGCAGAACAAATCTACATGCAAATGCATTGGACGAATGACTATGCTAGTGTTTTATAAATAGACCCTATAGACCACAGAGCAGACAAGAGGCGGGGAATTACACATTCTGTAGGGATGTAAAATCTTAACAGTGTTGTATATGAAAATGGTTAAAATATTTTGGCAGAAAAATAATTGCTATACAGTATATATGTTTCAGTTACTTTTTAGCTGTTTGGCTGGAGCTGTCCTTCAAGCTAAGCTGAACACAGACCTTAGAAAGTGTTCTTTCTATTGCAAGTGATCCAATCAATGAGCAATGCTTTTTATTCCAGCCTAGCAGGTTGATATGCAGTGTCAAGGCTCTCTGCTGTGCACCTATCCATGAACAGCTCTAGGGTAAAAGTTTGCATATCTTTTTGCAAGGTTGCAAAAATGGTTGTTCGGTGACTAGGCTACTTATAAATGTTAAAGCAATGCTTAAGCTCTATGTTCAGGTTAGTTTAAAGGATCAATACTCTGTATGAAGGAACATTTAACTTGTTAGATTTTCCAGAAATGAACTTGAGCATTTACCAGGCATCTGCTCTCACTGGCTGCACGCTTGCTCCAGAAAAATTTGAATTTTCAGATGGTGGTCACCAATGACAGCCTGCACATTTCTTAGTACAACATTTCCGTAAAATATAACAAAATAATAAAGTTTAGGTCTGTTTTGAACAATTAGGAAAGTATTAGCAAGTGTGATGGTTGGCAAGGTGGGGGTTAGAGTTGGTAAAAACCTATGTGTGCTCAAGAACAAATCTTTTGATTCAGTACTATGGTTCATAGGAGCTACGCCCAGCATTAATGTTATTGACGCCATGCTGAAGATGTTTCATGGCTTATCAAAGCCACTTCCTCAG